>NC_064619.1:47182170-47813281 GCF_023898315.1 Schistocerca nitens | reverse complement strand
AAATACATATAGTAAAGGCATATAAATGATAGTTTTTAAGGATTGCATTATCAGAAATTACTTCTCGACGACGGTAAATAGTAGTCTTCCTGCTCTTTTCAGTTTTGATTTACTGATGCAGAAACGCAGTAACAGCGTTAAGCAGAACATAGCTCAGTGGAGTAAGCCAGGAGGCCCGCAAAACACGTTGTCGCGGTCACAGCTCCGCGCCTCTCCAGTAATAACGGGCGCCCCTGGAGTGGTATGCAACCCGCTCGCCGGCACCAGCTCCCATTCATTCCGGGCGAGACTTGGGGGTGAATTGCTACCGCGCTCATTCGCAGACGCCCAGAACAAGCGCAACTGTTGAGCGGGCGAGCCGGCGGTTACGGGGTGTGGGTGCGGGGTGGGAGTGGGGGTAGCGCATCTGGTGCTACGCCGGGAGTAATGAAAGACCCGTGAAGATCCAGAGGCAACAGTGACTGCAAGAAACCCCCGAGCCCGCCTGCTCCGTGCTCCTTTTACAGCAGTGGAGCGACCGCGAACAGCACGCAGATCTGCTAGCTGTTGTCTAAGTGTCGCTAATTCTCTCGCTCACGGACGTTCATTCACAGCGCAACTCACATTCTGCTTACAGTACACAACCAATCACGGTCTGGAAACACGTCGAAGCAGGAAGCAGGCGCAACTCGCGTTACATGTACCATCAAATGAGATAAAGTAAACCACGGGTGTGAAGTTAACCAACAAGGTCAAAAATTATTTTGTCGTAGTTATTATATTTTCTTTTCCAAATTTCTTATGGGTGCCAAGACAGCTAAAGGTTACATTCCTGTCAATAATTAGTCTCATTTTTTGCGGCCTGTAGTTGATGATATAGAAACAATCGACGTTTGAGAGGTAGTAAAAGGAATATGACGAACCAGATTATCGAGAGAAGGCGGCGACTCTTTTGAAGTTACCATTTTGGTGTTCAGTGTACAGTGAATATGATTTTTGTGTGAGTTTCTTCGGAATTTCATACAGAACATTTGCGAACCCATATTTTAGTTCTTAAAGTTACACTTGTCAGTATAAAATTGTGATTAACAATTAATTATTATTATTTTTAATTACTGTTGAAGTTGACCACACCACAGGGTAATAAATAACAGAGAATTGTTAAGTAAGAGGTAAATAGTCAAATTGACTGACATGGCTTTTGTTAATTTTCTGATTTGTTAGAGCAAAAGATAAAGAAGATGAAAAATTTTGTTGCTATAATTCAGTTCCACGTGCTCTGAAAGAAAAAGCAGTACAATAATTTCATTACTTTCAGAAATATTTAAGTTTTAAGTACAAAATCGGTCAACCTACCCTCACTTGGCTTTACCTAAAAGCTGTATTACAAAACTTTATAATATTTCTGGACACACAGTTGCCCAGTTGTAAGAAATATCTCATACTAGAAACCAGATGTACCTCATGTTATTTATAAAGACAGAGTGCGGTCTGGAACTGCAATAATTATTTCTTTACACAGACAATTGAAGTCCTGCGCTGTCGTATCCCACTTCACTCTGTAAATCTGACGTTTGCAAAACAACCTCTATTCTAGGTATTCCCAGGTTATAAAGAACCACACTGCAAATTTTTTCCCTCATAGGGATTCTAATAAAATCTGTCAGATACGCGAACTGTGTTCATAAATTAATAATTTTAATTTCGAAAAATTCAAGCTGTGAGCATGAAATTCTATGATGGTGCTACGTCCCCTGTAAAAGTTCACCTTTCAGTGAGACACCTTCTGTCCAACGCCGGACGACGTGGCGGTGACCTTGGCTGAAGTAGTCTGAATTTTGGCTTTTCCAGAAAAAATCGGTTTCGAAAAGCAAATTGTCATTCTGGAAATAAGCAGTACGCAACTTTTCTTCATCCCAGGAAAGAGGAAGAACTAAATGGGTGCCATTTCAAGAGTATATAGACGATGAGAAAAAGATTTAAAAGCCAAAAAAACAACACGTAGGACTGTTGTGTGGAGAATGAACTGAGGCTTTGTCGTGGAGCAAGAATACCCGCTGACATCTGGCGGCGATGCTTTATCTTGCTTGCCTACCATAAGCTCGTCAGGGTAGTTTGGTAGTATGCTCTCGTGATGGTTTCCCCCTTAAAAGCATAATTGTTGTCAGTACATCATGGCAGTGCACGCCTTTCCACCACGCACATACAAAGAATAAAACAGCATCAGTGTGGCATGGTTGGTTGGTTTGGGGAAGGAGACCAGACTGCGTGGTCATCGGTCTCATCGGATTAGGGAAGGATGGGGAAGGAAGTCGGCCGTGCCCTTTCAGAGGAACCATCCCGGCATTTGCCTGGACTGATTTAGAGAAATCACGGAAAACCTAAATCAGGATGGCCGGACGCGGGATTGAACCGTCGTCCTCCCGAATGCGAGTCCAGTGTCTAACCACTGCGCCACCTCGCTCGGTCAGTGTGGCATGTGTACATATTACTCAAGATGTTGCGAAGTGACCACTGACTGATTCTCACTTTTTTCAATACCATCTATGTGATGTGCCAATTTTGGCGCACCAGATGGCTCCACTTCTTGTGAATCCTGGTTTGTCATAGAGAGATTGCCTGGCACTTCGTTTTTTTTTTTTCGTTCAGACTATGTGGCTACACTAGAAACGAGTGTGCCACCCAGCCTCAGTACCTTTGAGCTGTGTGCGGCTCGCGTTGGTGCCGTTGGTAGGTTGGCGTCGTGTAATAGGGATAGTGGCGTCTCGTTTTCTTCTTCTGTTTACTGGCGCCACTACGTTTGTTAGCGTTGTCTGTTTGCGAGTGGTAGCAGCAGCGTTTATCGATATCTAGTACCCGTACTATCTTGGGAAAGACGTGAAGTGTTTTCCGGGTGAGGTGTGTCAGTAGTTCGGTTTGGACGGAGCAGAAGAGAGGTCCAGCAGCGTGCAGACATGCCAGGACTGCTGGCGTGATGCAGGCATAGCCGGATCGAGGAGCTGTAGTTGTGAGGGCCACAACCTCGTTGTCCACCGGACACAGCACGTTGAGTTAACATTAATCCAGTAGTAAAACCTCCACTATTTTGTGATCACGCCATTTATTCGTGCATTGCTTCTCGCAGGGTCGCCGTGAAACGAACAGCAACAAGTGGAGCGTGTCGAGATCGCGGAATCTTTCAGTCGTCTTCTACTGCCTGTTATTAGTTTTTGAATTTTACGTTATTATTGGTGAAGTGCAACCAGCGGTATTTTACTGCCTGGTGGCCCCTAACTGACAAGTTACCTGCCCTAGAGGTTAGCGTATTTTTGCGGCAGTGTACTTTTCCTCGTCTTACCGATGTTGTCCGGCATGATGTGTACAGCGTGTAAAATTTTAGATGGCACACCTCTCCCTAGTCCTGAATCGGTAGAAGTCGGTAAACGTCGGGAGGCTTCGGTAGGCACGCAGTTTCGGCTGCTGCCAACATTACGTAGCTGACTGTGTTGTACAAGGTAGCCATTGTCGTCTGCTTCGTTATTGTTTTGCGCTGTACTGTTCTGCGTGTTTTTATTGTGCAGTTGTGCTAAACATTATCAAAATGAGTGAATAGGCAGTTGCTGGCCCATCTCAGTAGTTTTTTAGGAATACGCCCGTGGTATTATATACTTTTTTTAACACGTTTGCGAAACGTGTTGCGAATAGTGTTAGTAGTGAAGAAATAATAGAACAAAACGTCATGCCTGACACGGCACTTTTTCACGCATCTCGATGTTTACCACGTCATATCTCCTGAATTATATGTCGTAAAGAGACATAAATTTGCCGGCTCATTTACTGATATATGTGGATACTGTATGCGAAATACGTTGCGATTAGAGTTAATAGTAACGAAATAATACGTTAAAACGTCATGCCTACTGCGGCAGATTTACGGTATGTACTGAGAAAATGTAGTAAGCGACAACCTTTTTTCCTTTCCTTATTTTGTGGGGGGTGTCAGCGAGAAAAATTTTCGTAATGGTTTGAAATTGTATGTAACGTTTGTTGCTAGTCGCTAAGTGCTCTCATTCTCAAATAGTGGATGCATAAATCTGGGTATTTTCCCGCGGTGGCATCTCATTGTTTATGGCGTCATATCTCATCAAGAATGTGTTTATATATATATATATATATATATATTTTTTTTTTGCTAGGAACCTTCTTGGGCGTTCGGAGAACAACTGACCAAAGTTTCATTGCAATCGGATGAATGGTTTGTGAGCGTACGGTAGACAAACATACATACAAACATACATTTTTATATATAGAGATTCACAGTTACGTTGTACTTCATGACCTGTTTAAGTATATTTAAATTTTATAATTAATAGTTCAACATTGCGGGGAATGAAATAAAATGAAAAAAAATTGCAAGCAGTGGGAATCGAACCTGGGTCCGCTGCATGACAAGCCTAATCAATTGCACTACGCATGCTATGTGACCTAATTCTTGAAACATCGTGCATTACTCTTTTCGGGCGTTCGGAGAACAACTCACCAAAGTTTCATTGCAATCGGATCAATGGTTTGTGAGCGTATAGTAGACAAACATACATACATTCATATATAGATTTTAATGTACATGACGATTTCAGATTAGTTTACGAACAACATTTAAAGCGATTTTAAATTCCAAGCCTTTCGTCTGCTTTCGTGTAAGCATGACGCATGACGCGTAATTTGTAGTGCCAGCACTGCAATTGGTAGGCGTGCCTTGTCCCCCCCCCCCTCCAACGGCTTCACGCCCCTCGCCTTCCAATGCTTGCTTCCTCCTCTCCCCCCACTCCCCTCACAACTCTGCCGTCTTACAGTTAACACACTGTAGTTCGGCAGCCTCCTTGATTGCGGTATGGATTGAGATTTCTTTGTCTACCTTGGTTGTAGTGGCTCCTTCTGCCTTTCGATGTTTTAAACACCGCATTCTGAAGACGCAGTGCTGTCTGTCATATCGTTCTAGCTTGAATTATTCCGTTGTTGTACTCGTTATCACACGTTAAGTGGATTTGGTAAGAGCATTGATCGGCGTTTAAACTGTCCCTAGTTTGAGTTGCCATCCTGTTAGGTGACCATAACTCTTGGCTGCCTGTCTTACCCCTTACACAGCTGTAGGGACTTTTCTCAGGTCGGTCCTTGGAGCACTGTCTGTGGATCACTCCCTTCTTTATTTGATCTGATTGTGTCAAATGTTTAGAAATAATATTTAGTTTAAATTATTCCTATTTCTTGTGGCCTTCAGCCGACAGATAATTTTGAATTCTATCTTAATAAGACCTTCAGCTTTCAGTGTAGCTTGTGTTACATTTTAAATGATTGTTTTAAAAAATTATTTCCTTAAATAAAGCGTATATATTTAGTGTGCCATCAACGGTAACTGATTAGGCACCGTTCACACCTTTTCCTGCTTTCCCTAAGTCCTAAGTTTCTACCTTAAAATGTAACTTGTTGCTGTGCTACTCTATCAGGTCAGGTTGGACTTTTTGTAGCGTCGTTCCTCTTCAAATGCTGAAAATGAATTGTTGTACGATACTCCACTTTACCAATGGACTGCACCATTCGTTTTTTGAACATCTGGTGGGATTTTACTGTACTGTGGTGAGGGGATGTCAATGAGTATCAGGAGTGCATATGTGTACCTAAAAACAAATCAAAATTAATAACGTAACTTGATGATCTTCGAGGTGATTATGATGACTTTGTGACTACCCCTCATCCTACGTAAGTGCTAACATATATTTGACTTAACACCAGGGCTCCACAGGAAGAGCGCTCCACTAGCAGGTGGTGGCCTCAGGTCTGCGAGCAGCGACTACTGTACCCCAGGAATAGGTTGGGCACCTGTGGGGAGCCTTTTGTAAACGATGTAATCGAGCCTAAGGGAAATACTTGGTAAAATATAGAATTTCTCATATTCCGTGTCACACTATAGATCAATTGCTTTAAACTGCAGATCATCGTCTATTGGGTACTGTAACTTTTTGCATTTCCCTGTTCAGTTGCACTAAGAATACTGATTTGTTTCCCAACATGACTGGCGTTCGATGTGCGGACACATTAACTAATAAATTCCATGTCATATCTGCTTTTTCTACACTTCCTGCAACACTGCTTTGAATGTCATATCTAGCTATATGCTTGTGATATCAGCAGTTCTACAGTGGGCTGATAAAATTCTAAAAAATTTTACAAAGATGTTACAAGCTGCTCTGAACGTCATCTGTCATAAAAAAATTTGAGACATATGATTCTCATGTTTGATAATGAAATCACACAAATTTGTTCGACCGGATGTGGAGGTAAATGTTAAGTTCCAACTCCCAAATATATTTTTATTTGTCTACCTTCATTGAAAGTGCGCTAAGACTTGGCTAAAATTATGAAGTGGAGTCTCAATTTGCGGATACGATTATACAACGGTTATGCTATTTACTAAAGTGCGCGTCATTTATGACGGGGCCGAGTTTAGGTTCGTTCTGCGCATCTGACGTCACAAAACACAGTCAGCCAATGAATAGAGAACGACGTTGCCAGAGCTCGACTGCAGTGCAGAGCACGAACGAGTGCCTTCAGTTTTAGAAACGTTCAGTCATATATAAAGTAATTGAACAAAAGCAATGTCTTGATAGCAGACTTTCTTTTATAGAAAGTTTGGAAAAAGCATTCTGTATACCAATTGCTTCATATTATATTAATCAATTAAACAAAACAAGCAATAAGCCTCCTAATTCAGGCGATAGCAAGGAAAGGTATTTGTATCATTCTCAAATGGTTCAAATGACTCTGAGCACTATGAGACTCAACTGCTGAGGTCATTAGTCCCCTAGAACTTAGAACTAGTTAAACCTAACTAACCTAAGGACATCACAAACATCCAAGCCCGAGGCAGGATTCGAACCTGCGACCGTAGCGGTCTTGCGGTTCCAGACTGCAGCGCCTTTAACCGCACGGCCACTTCGGCCGGCTTGTATCATTCTCACTAACCGCTTTATCGCAATAAAGAACAGCGGTAATTGTTTATTTCCTATTGTACTTCGACGGATCGTGAGTAATTCATAATCATACCAACAGTGTTTGTCGGTATTTTGTGTGATATTTTAAAGTCCTCCAGGAAATATAATTGAATGACGAGCTGTGTTAGCGTAATGGTTAAAGTGTATGGCTGCTAAGTAAAAGGTTCTGAGTTCAAACCTTGCTCGGTGCTTAGTAGTTTCTTTATTTAAAAACAATATTGAAGTGTCTTACTTCATGAATTTTATTTTTTTGAATGTAATTTTTGAAATTTCTAGTGGCAACTAAAATCGACCATACGGAAAGTAAACGCTATGGACTTTTACCTCTGCAAAGATGAATATATTTCAATACCATTGGTAAAACTGCGACTGTGGAACATAAACAAGAAAGAGGACATGAGTCCCGGCCCGAGTGGCCGTGCGGTCCTAGGCGCTACAGCCTGGAGCCGGGCGACCGCTCCGGTCGCAGGTTCGAATCCTGCCTCGGGCATGGATGTTTGTGTGATGTCCTTAGGTTAGTTAGGTTTAGTTAGTTCTAAGCTCTAGGCGACTGATGACCTCAGAACTTAAGTCGCATAGTGCTCAGAGCCAGCCAGCCAGAACATGAGTACCATTGTGTATGTGCCTTACCTTTCATTGATTGAAGTGCTTTAAAATAAAGCCAAACGCACCAGGTGTAAATAAAACTTTTATTACAGTCGCGAAAGACGGAACATTTTTCAATATTACATACGACACCTATCTGGTACTTAAATTACATGAGATATTGTTATACAGTGAATTTCATATGAAATTTAGGTATCTTGTCCATATTTCATTCTCAACATTGTGGCAACTATAATCCACCATACAGAACGTATACGCTATGGACTTTTACCTCTGCAAACTCTTCAAAATTTCGTGCAATGGTTTACAACATCTAATGCTGCACAATAACTGCGTTGAACATCGAAACAAAATTAAGTCATTTATGGGGGGAAGGTATCAGTCGAGAAGATGTGAAAAAATCAAAATTTTTGGGCCAAATAGTTTTTGTGAAATCGAATGATAAAGTGTGTCAAAGCAGGCGAGACACCATGTGTCTGCACAGGCGAGCAGTGCAATGATGACAAAATCACGCACATCGCGGAATGCGGGGAGCACGTCTCTGTAGCAGCGAAAGGGTTAATGTGGCTGTGGTGGCTTTACTTCATAAACTGCGAGCTCCCCCCTAAACGTAAGTTTGCGAACTATACTATGGCGCTGCTTCTCTTGGCGCGTACAACTGGCAACGCAGCAATCTCCCGCATCTGGGCGGGCATGCGCGAATCGCCAAGATAAAAGAATTGAACTATAGTAATTACCTTTGAATACATTGTGGGAGCAACCAGTGATCAGTGTTATTACTAATATTTACCATCCAAAACAATCTTGATCACAAATTACTTATTCCGGTGACTTGACCTGTGCTGCCCCAGCTGTATCTGGCAGGTTGTAAGGCCTGTTCTGTTTTTGTATCCCTCCCTGACCACAATAAAGCCTGCAGAAGAGATTGGCACACACTGTGGAAGCCGCTGTTCGGTTACTGAACGTCCGTGCGGAAGCCTGGCAGCCATGGTCCGCAATTAAAACTGCGACCTTGAATGGCACTGACGTTCCAGACGTCTGGGGCGGGGGTTTGTCGATCAATGGCGATGAGGCCACGTGGACACGTGCCGCGGCCCTGAGCCGTGCTGACGCTGCAGCGCTGTCAGCCGGGACACGTGGCAGCCACCTGCCACATGTTAGCATTCACAACGCTCAGGCGATCTTCGCTTGTCCACACTGCTGCTGGCTTGCCTGAAATTATCTATCGAAATACGCAAGCGGGTTAGGGGAGCCACTCAACGTCAAAACACAACACTGTTCTACGTCTGCTATGAACAACTATGTTCTGAGACGATAAAAGAAAGTCGCAGGTTGCAATGTTTGTATTCTGATTCAGAGTGTTATCCCAATTAATGGATGATTAACAGTCCACAATAACACTCATACGGGCGTACTCATAACCGACACGACGAGGGTGATTGTTGATGATGCGGAAGCCGAAAGGTCGAACGAAAATTCTTACGCTCGCCACGCATATAGATATTTGGTAATAGTCCTCCTTGAGACTAATAATGATATAACACTGTTCGTAAAGTTCATTTTTCAGTTCTCAGTTCTCACTTGCACGAGCGTGCGAGTAACTGTCGCGGCGCGGCTGATTGTTGATAATGTGGAAACACGATGATCGAACGCACTTCCTCACGCTCGCTACAAGACTCTGGCACTTAAATACTCTCTTATGTGGTAAATAGTATTACTGATTCACATTAGTTCATTCTTGCAGACCGAACACGGCGCGGATGATTGATACTGTAAGGTACGGGCCGGCCGGTGTGGCCGTGCGGTTAAAGGCGCTTCAGTCAGGATCCGTGTGACCGCTACGGTCGCAGGTTCGAATCCTGCCTCGGGCGTGGATGTGTGTGATGTCCTTAGGTTAGTTAGGTTTAATTAGTCGTAAGTTCTAGGCGACTGATGACCTCAGAAGTTAAGTCGCATAGTGCTCAGAGCCATTTGTAAGGTACGACACGCAACGAGAGGATACACAAATACGTTATCGGTGACACTGCTCATTTTTTTAATTACTTCTTGACGCACTTTCCTCTGAATCACTCCCATATTTCATCACTTTACTGTAAGAGCACTTGTAGCAACACTTCAACTTCCATGCTAAATGCCTCTCACATGCAGAGCTACACACTACACAACAGTTCCATGTTCCGTGTTCAACTCTCTACAGACGCGGCTGCCCGCAAAGATACTCCACAACTATGCCAGCGATATGACAATACGCTTGCAAGTTTACTGGTCAACATCAACATCTACGAGCAGTAGTAATAAACATAACCACATAGTCCACCCTTCTTTCGGAATAATCAGGTAATTATGGAAAACATTCTGTCATCGTTTTAGCACATGACTTAATTGTGTTACACTTATTTCACAGTTGTGTTTATACACACATCAAAAAAGTTGTGCATCACCTCGGTTCCGAGAGTTTGGGAACCCCTACAGAAAACTGGAATAGTGATCAACATAAACATTATTTCCGTCCTTTTTATTGCTCACGAAAACCACACACTGCGTGTTGTACCACCATAGAACGACACCTTCAGAGGTGGTGGTCCGGACTACTGTACACACCAGTACGTCTAATACCCATTAGCACGTCTTCTTGCATTGATGCATGCCTATATTCATTGTGGCATACTATCCACAAATTCATCAAGGCATTATTGGTCCATATTGTTCCACTGCTCAACGGCGATTCGGCGTACATCCCTCAGAGTGAATGGCGGGTCATGTCGTCCATAAACAGCCCTTTTCAATCTATCCCAGGCATGTTCGATAGGGTTCATGTCTGGAGAACATGGTGGCCACTCTAGTCGATCAATGTCGTAATCCTGAAGGAAGCCATTCACAAGATGTGCACGATGGGGGCGCGAATCGTCGTCCATGAAGACGAAAGCCTCGCCAATATGGTTGCACTATCGGTTAGAGGATGTCTGCGACGATTGTCTGGTTGAAGGCATATGTGACACTCATCGGTGAAGAGAACGTGATGCCAATCCTGAGCGGTCCATTCGGCATGTTGTTGGGCCCATCTGTACCGCGCTGCATGGTGTACTGGTTGCAAAGATGGACCTCGCCATGGACGTCAGGAGTGAAGTTGCGAATCATGCAGCCTACGTCGCACAGTTTGAGTTGTAACACGATGTCCTGTGGCTGCACGAAAAGCATTATTCAACGTGATAGCGTTGCTGTCAGCGTTCCTCCGAGCCATAATCCGTAGATAGTGGTCAAAGACTGCAGTAGAAGCCCTTTGGCGGCCTCAGCGAGGCATGTCGTCGACAGTTGTGTCTCTGTACCTCCTCCATGTCCGAACAACATCGCTTTGGTTCACTCCGAGACTCCTGGACACTGCCCTTCTTGAGAGCCCTTCCTGGCACAAAGTAACAAGCGGACGCTATCGAAACGCGGTATTGACCGTCTAGGCACGTTTGGACCACGCACAATACGAACCGTGTACCTTCGTCCTGGTGGAATGGCTGGAACTGACCGTCTGTCGGACCCCCTTCTGCTCATGCAGGCGCTGCTCATGCATGGTTGTTTACATCTTTGGGTGCCAGACTCGAGAGTGCACAGGTAACGTAATAACACAGATGTTTCAAAATACCTATAATGTTACCGCAAACTACTGTTTACCATATTTATATAACATGTAAAAGATAACATCTGCATGTGCGGTACCTTACTTGCGCGTTATTCGCCGGGAAGTGACCACTTACTTAGAAAATTACACTAAAAACACACAGCATATTTCACCACACCGGTCAGAGCTGCAGTATTACATTCTCACTTCTGTAAAAAATTTCTTCAAGCTTTTTTAAGTTTATGTCCCTTATTTTGTCATACAGTATCACAAGATTTCTTCATTTCATACCCTGCAAATAAATCGATAAGTTTTTTGAAAAGAGATGTTCATAGGTCTGAGTGTGTATATTTGAGATGTATGTTGCACATCCCCTCCTAAACTACTATACTGATTGCAACCAAACTTTGTGGGGGTGAAAAAACCATCTACCTATAGTAGTTCAAGGGAAATGACTTCATAAACACTGAAATGAGTGAGAAACTGGTGCACTGTGCACTACATAGTAGTAGTAGTAGTAGTAGTAGTAGTGGTAGTAGCAGCTTTATTCATCTGTAGATCTCTTTTTACAAGGATATAGGATATTTCCAAGTATTTGCAAGTTTAGAGCAATTTAAAGTAATCTAATTCATATACGCTTATATTTACAGACTTCTAGTTAGAGACAACCATTAGATTTACTCCTGGTATACAACACTTGTTTTACAAATAACTTATTAAATAATGTGATGGGACAATGTTAACTCATATCTCACTATTAGTCACTGCCACACTATGCAAACATTGTTTCATAACACTTCACTCACTAGACACACAAACACACGGACACACACTGGTGATCTCTGGGTCATTTTCTGTACCACAACTTCCTATTTGACATCCTGAAAAACTGAGTCAGCATTCCTCAATAATGAGTGAGATGTTGAGCTCAGTAAGAGGAAGAGTTGTTAGTACTGTGCAATGCATAGTTTGTGGGAAAATTTTTCTAGAAAAGGAAAAAAAAGAAGGAAAAAACATAGTATGAAGGTGTTAAGTGGAATCTTGAATGTTTTATAATCATAATTATTATTTATTTGTATAGCATTTTTTAGCAAACCCCTACTCTGTCTTATCTAAGTAATCCTTCAGTGTATAAAATGTCTTGCATAACAGGTACTTTTTAGCTGCCTTTTCCCACAAGTGTATTTCTGCATTTACTTTAATCTCTTTTGATAATTTATTGTACAGTTTTATAGCTTGGTAGGAAATGCTGTTTTGAGTTTTATGTTTACTTTTTCTTGGTAAATGTAAGTTGAGTCTAGCTCTTGCTCCAAGCTCATGCACAGAGCTGTTTGTGCAGTAATTACCAATGTTATTTTTGATGTGTACAACTGACTTGTAAATGTATTCATGAAGAGCACTTAAATCCCCAGTGTTTTGAACAGACCTTTACAGTGAGCTGAACTACTATTTTAGGTTATTATTAATATGGCCTGTTTCTGGAGTTTAAAAATTGTGTTCATATTTTGTGCATGTGTTCCCCAAAAAATAATGGCATACATAAGAATTAAGTGTACATATAAGCAGCACATAACTGAAAGACACTGCATGTTACACACTGATGATATGATTCTAAGTGGATAACATGCTGAAGACATTCTGTTTGCGAGTACCTTTGTGTGTTCACACCACTTCAACTGAGAATCAATATTCATTCCCAGAAATTTTGCATTTGTTACCGTCTATAGAGGTTCCACCTTCATTTAATTTAACATTGTCATTTTCCCTCTTCAAACTGAAATTCATGGCATTAGTTTTCTTTATGTTCAATGTCACTTTATTGCTTATTGACCAGTCGTAAACTTCCTTGAGAGTTTCATTTACTTTCTCTGTGAGGAGTTCTCTTGTTATCAGTGACCATATTGCTGTCATCAGCGAAGAGCATTTTTTCACCATGAGTAACACTACTATGAAAGTCATTAATTACGTCAGGAATAGTGGCTCAAATGGCTCTGAGCACTATGGGACTCAACATCTTAGGTCATAAGTCCCCTAGAACTTAGAACTACTTAAACCTAACTAACCTAAGGACATCACACACACCCATGCCCGAGGCAGGATTCGAACCTGCAACCGTAGCAGTCCCGCGGTTCCGGACTGCAGCGCCAGAACCGCTAGACCACCGCGGCCGGCTCAGGAATAGTGTTGGTCCTAATATGCTACCTTGCAGAACCCTTATATTAATGTATTTTGATTCTGATATGTATTTTGCTAAATGTTTAGATCTCTTTTAAGTATGTGTTATCTCTACTAGCTAGTTTTGTTTACCCTCTCTGCTAGATATAATCGAAACCAGTTGACAGCTACCCCTCTTATTCCTAGTGCTTCTAATTCATACTAGAATCTTGTGGTCGACTGTATCAAAGGCCTTAGAAAGATCCAAAAATATGGCTGTGACCCACTCATCTTTGTCAAGAGCTTTAAGTACAACTTTTGTGAATTCTGCTATGGCTGACTCTGTATTATTTCCACTTCGGAAACCAAACTGTGTTTCTCTTAAGAGATTGTATTTATTCAGGTAATTCATTAATCTCTCTTTTATAATTGCTTCTATTATTTTTAAGAATGGTAACAGCAGGGAAATGGGCCGGTAATTTTCTATGTCTTCTTCAGTACCTTTCTTAAGCAAAGGCAAAATTCTTGCCTATTTGAACTGCTTTGGAAATGTCTCTGATGCGAAGGATTCATTTATTGTATTTGTTAAGGGATATTGTATAATCTGTATGCATTGTTTCGGTACACACATTGGTGTTTCATTCAATCCTACTGACTTTTTATTTTTTAGTTTTTGAACAGTTTTATTGACTACGTTCTCTGTGATTGAAAGTTACATCATTGTATTTAGTACAATATTATTTGCAGGTGTTATATTTGTTTTGGGGAAAGTTTGCTTTAACTTCTCTGCAATACTTGAACAATGCTCGCTTACGTAGTTTGCTAAGTGTTGTGGATCATTTATTACCTTACCTCCTCCCTTAGCAGTATGTTACTCTGCGTTTGTTTGCCTCTCCCCGTTTCCTTTTTAATAACATCCCAGAAAGCTTTACTTTTATTCTCAGCATTATATATTATTTTGTCATTAAATGATTTTTTTTGCTTCAGTCAGCACTTTCCTATACATCTTTTTGTATCTATGTTAGAAATTTAAGAATTCCTTATCATTGAAATTTATTAGTTCTTGTTTACTAACTATGTTGTGCGTATCTTTGCAATTTATTACATCTTCCCTGCGACGTCCATTTTTAAGACGGTATTCACATATGCCGCTGAATGTACCTAGAAAGTTATATCAACGTATGACACACTTATCAGCAGTTACATTGTCATTCAACGTAAAATGCGTGAAAATCTGGCGCATCTTGCATGACGTTTAAATTTATTACTTCTGCGCTACTAACTCTATTGGCAATATAATTCACTAACAGTATCGACATGCGCTGCTGAACGTACCAAGAGATATGACGTCATAAACATTGAGAAAGGTAAAAAATGTCGCATCATGCATGAAGCTTTAACACGTTTATTCTGTGGTACTAAGGCACTCCTACGGTCGAGTCACGTCATCAAATACTTGATACCAGGCAGCGCTCTTAAGAGCTTTCAAATGTGAAGCGCAAATAGCTGTAGGTGAAACCGATAGCCGTCTATAGAGCTATGAGGACGCATTTCCACATACACGCTTACAACATCGAGTTGTAGACACGCGAAGCAGCTGTGTCCGATGTTCAGAAACTGACTGGGTTCATGTTTCATAATTTGGATTCCGTACTTCTACATTTGTACATTATGCTTATTTCTTTGTACGACTGTTTCATAATTTCAAAGGTGTTTCCATGAATACATTGAAATGAAATTTTTTTGATACTTCACTACTAACACAGTTCATTTTGGTAACGCCACCTCTGTATGAAAATCACTGGCTGTGCTGTGTGCAGTCTGTGGCTGCTTTGCATTGTTGTAATACTCGCCATTGTAGTGTTAGGCAGCTGGCTGTGAACAGCGCGTAGCGTTGCGCAGTTGGAGGTGAGCCGCCAGCAGTGGTGGATGTGGGGAGAGAGATGGCGGAGTTTTGTAATTTGTCATGAACTGCTATATATATTATGACTATTAAGGTAAATACAGTATTTGTTCTCTATTAATATCTTTCATTTGCTAACTATCCCTATCATTAGTTAGTGCCTTCCATAGTTTGAATCTTTTATTTAGCTGGCAGTAGTGACGCTTGCTGTATTGCAGTAGCTTGAGTACCGAAGATTTTTGTGAGGTAAGTGATTTGTGAAAGGTATAGTTTAATGTTAGTCAGGGCCCATTCTTTTGTAGGGATTATTGAAAGTCAGATTGCGTTGCGCTAACAAAATTTTGTGTGTCAGTTTAAGCACAGTCTTGTAAAATTGTTCATAAGGGGACGTTTCAAACTGGCAAAATGAATACTCTACCAACGTCGCGTTTGGCAGTTAGTTTCGTGTGTAACGGGAAACATATGTCTTTTGTCTTATGACGTACGTCCTATGAGAAACACGATGAATTAGCTCTAGTAATAACGTTTTCCATTTTGCAATGGAGTGTCTGGACATTCCCTATTTTGCTTGCTAGTTATAATTCTGAACTTATGAACTTTTCAGTACAACTAAAAATGAGCGTAAGTTGCAAATCTCACTTTTTTTATTTACTCGATGAATTGCTTCGGACCGGGACCCATTTTCAAATCATCGTGCCACATTGTTAAAATAGCACTTCCAAAAATGCAAAGGCGTATCAATAAATATATACTAATTATGTAGTGAGAATGAACATTTACAGTGCATATTACATGCTTGAAGTTCGTTAGAAATTTATTGTTTTACGATCATCTCTCGATTTCCTAGAAGGCATAAGTAATTTTATGTCAGGTATACTTTGAAAGTTACATTAAGTTGATGTGTGTGTATGGCACAAAAAACTCACTGTATTGTGGCACTGTTAGCAAGTTTTTCGTTGCTTGTTTTAAAAGGCAGGAATTGCCAAGTGGATAGCAATGGTTCGCTAGCGTGGCTGCAGAGACGATGCTAATTTGTAACGTTCTTGTTTTTCTTCTCATTGTCATGTTTTCGAATAGTATCAGGGATCCATAAATTCCAGAGATATCACAGGCGCTGGAACGTAGCCGTGATATCGCTGCAGGATCAAGAATCCAATACTGTTCGTATAACTGAACTAGCCTGTATCAAACTGTGTTCAGTGGCGAATACATAGTTATGAATCACTGCTATCTCGCCCTCCTAAATCAGAGGAAAAGTTGAGTCAGTACATTGTGATAACTAAGCTTGCTACATTAAAAAGGAAATGCATATTTCTTAATTATAATTGACCATCTAAAGTTTTAACACTGTGGAGGGTAGCGAATAACTTATGAAGTAAATCACTAGTGAAAACTGATAGATAAGGTATTATGGTCCCCAGAAATATTATTTATATTTTGTGCGTCAAAAATACTAGTCTAAATTTTGTTGCAAATAATAGTAGAAACAGTTAACACATTCCTAGATATATAAACAATAAAATTCAACAAAAATCAGGAGAATAAATTGATTACGAGAAATTCTTATGTTCTTCGAGTGTAATCGCCGTTACAAACCACACAATGTTAC
This sequence comes from Schistocerca nitens, assembly GCF_023898315.1. Classification (NCBI taxonomy): domain Eukaryota; kingdom Metazoa; phylum Arthropoda; class Insecta; order Orthoptera; family Acrididae; genus Schistocerca; species Schistocerca nitens. The sequence goes on along the minus strand of NC_064619.1, from coordinate 47,796,392 downwards.
GAGAATCTTCATAGAGCCTCGACAAATTTTTTCAACCAATATTTACTATAAAAGTTTGTAATAGTTCGCCACACGATGTGGAAAACAGAAGGATGTTTAGTGCCACTTTTCATTCACTGGAAGTGGTTAGCTAACATAATTTGCTGTGAAGAAAAAGCATGCAGAATAATATCTACACAATGGTTTTAAGCAACGACCACCACAAACATATTGTATTGTTTCAAGGATTCAGAGAAAATATTGGTCAGGAAGACAAGATTTGCCGAGCGATTAACAAGAATCAGGAACTTACTTCAAAAAAGCATGACAGAAAAAGAGGTCGTTAAAATAGCAGCCAAGGACAGGAACGTGTAAAACTGAAGGAACGAAGAAAACGATGTTCTTGAATTAAAAGAGCCTCTGGACATTGCCTAAAGTTCATTTTCGATGTATTCTCCAAGAACATTTTTTAATGTATAAAGAGGTTACTAAATATTTTTTTAATAGCAGACATTCTACACATCAATCACCTAAATAAATCTGATACAACCAAGGCGTTAATCGAAACAACCGTCTTCACTTTCAGAGACAACATTATCCTTAAGCTCCGTAGTCCGACACCTTAAAGAAATTTGCGAAAGTGACAGTTCCAGAGGTAGAAAATAGCTTCAAACCATTTTTAAAAGCTACGTCTATGTAAACAATGCAATATGAAGAAATTAATTGAACTCATCGAAGAACTTTCTGCAATTTTGATTCAGTGATTTCATCGAAACTGTTAGACGCCTAGAGTCAGTCTCCATTCACAGGTAATGTGCTGGTTGACTGCAGTTCAAACCCCTGTACTGTCCAAGTTGTGGTTCCTTGTGGCTTCCCCAAATAGATGTAGGCAAATTTTCTCTTTTAAAATGGTATGGCCGCTTTCTTTCCTTAACTTCCTGTTATCCAAGCTTGTGATCCATACGTAATAAAGTAGACATCGACTGGACAGTGCGATGTTGCTGCTTCGTTTCACTGAATTCGTCTGTTCGTAATTCAGAATGGCTTTTAACTTACCTTGAGGCATTCGAAACGATAGGAATCGCGTGTAGTAGCCGCTCGGGAACTAATTTTGCAGAGTGCACATAACGACACGGTAATGTATTTAAGCTACTACACTTTAAAATATATCAAAAATATTCCGGAATGAATTAAAAAGTATACACACTTTCACACAATGTGAGCTTGCACTCCTACAATATTAAGTAAGTTGTGTAAAAGAGACACAGCAAATAAATATATTACTAACCCGTACTGCACTCAATGTACAATCGCCAGTGAGGTGACTATCTGTGCAACTGTATACGCAACATCCAAGACTAAAAATGAATGTTTTTGAGTTTAGCTACAGTGATAAGCATGAGTTGACTGAACGTTCGATGAAATACAGATTTTGACCATTGAACAGTTTAACTTCCTCATACATGATGAAGGAAATTGTTTTGACTGTCAATTTCTTTAGAGTGCATCCTGTGAATGACAGTTAATTTGTCTTATTACCTGTGGAAATTGGCGTCGTGTCATGCATGGAACACAGCACAATTTCTACAGAAAGCTGACTTTCTAAGGATTTCATCTACTGTATCCGTTTGATGTAAAAAGTGTCACTTTACATTGTGTCAGCATTATCATATATTAGTGAGGAATATGAGAGAATTATAGATCATTGAACGGAGTAAAGGTATCAGTCTGGTGCTGAACAAATGAAACAAGTGGCAACAGAAACACCTTACATACAAATAACTTCTAACTCATTTCATGCAGGTGAGAGAGCTGGGCTTACAGAACTAGAATACTTAACTTCGCGTAGCAGCATCCTGCGAACAACTCCACTGTCAAGTAAAACTTGTTATCAAAATACCGTAGCCATTTTAGTGAGAATTTTCAGGCCTCGGTTGGAGATGCTGCATAATTCCGCCAACTGCAGCAATTTAAACAGTTAGCTGCGTCCAGTGGGTACGGTTTTTCATCTTCGTGCTCACAAAACCAGTCCTGGACGATGCGTTGGGGAACACATTTTTCGATGTGATGGACCCGACTAGCCCAAATTGTCACAAAGTCCACAAAATCCTTGGCAGTAGTGCGACATTGCATGGAGACTACGGGCATAGGAATCATCATCACCGAACTACGGCCGTGTTTCATTCTTAGGATGTAAACTCGGCCAGAAGCTAGAAACAGAAGCATGTCACACTCGACCATATAACTTTCTTCCATCCAGGTTTTATCTCTTCGGCACCAAGTTTCCTGCTATAGGAATTTGCACCACTGATGAATTACAGCTCTTCCTGCAGTTCCTTGGTTATGGAGCTCCCTCAGAGTTGTTTTCGTGCTGACAGAGTTAGTGAGTGCAACATTCAGTTGTGCAGGGAATTATGCAGCTGTCGCCATCTAATTTTTCGTCACAATCCTTTTCAGTGACCGTCCAACACAATCACTCACTTTGGTCCCCGTTGCGTTGAGACTTAGCGAATGATTTTACCCTCATTTTTCCCTGCATGCAGTAAAAAGCTTTGATATGGTACTCCTGAAACACAAAACACTTCGGTTACCCTGTTTACCAAAAAAGCACAAACAATATTCCCACGTGGGAATTCACTTGGCTTCAGCATATTGCACTCACAGCTGTACAGATTACTGCCCTGCCAAGACAGACACTTGGAAGGAACTGAGGGCATTGCACAGGCACATTCCGTGGTCAAAACCAACAACGCAACCAGCAGGTTCGGCTAGCATCTTCATTTTTGTTGAAGCACTTGTTCATCCTAGGCACCCATGTTGTAGAATTCTCGTCGCCACTGTAGGGTCTTGTACTGTAAGGAAGCAAGGAAGAAGATGTTATGTGTGGCCGATGTACAACAAAAATGCATACGTGGATTAATACGTTTCTTCATTTACTTGTGCTGGATACTTTTCCATTCAATTGCTCTTCCAGGTCCTTTGCTGTCTCTGACAGAATTACGATGTCGTCGGCAAACCACAAAGTTTTTATTTCTTCTCCATAGATTTTAATTCCTACTCCAAATTTTTCTTTTGTTTCCTTTACTGCTTGCTCAATACATACAGATTGAATAACATCGGAGATAGGCTAGAACCCAGTCTGACTCCCTTCCCAGTCACTGCTTCCCTTTCATGTCCCTCGACTCTTATAACTACCATCTGGTTTCTGTACAAATTGTAACTAGCCTTTCGCTCCCTGTATTTGACTTCTGCCACCTTCAGAATTAGAAAGAGAATATTCCAGTTGTGAGTTAACGAGCAATTCGCTCACTTTTAAGTATATGGCCGAAAGATTCAGCCCTCTGGAATTGTGAAAAGAACCTGTCGTCCAGGACCGTGTACCACAAAGACTGCAGATTCGCCACGAGATGGGGAAATTCATAGACGTCCATTTTGCTGAATGAGGCCTAAGCGCTGTAGTGTGCAAGTGAGATAGACGGGAACCTACGTCATAGAGAAACCTCGTAAAAGCTGTTTGTGACTAAGGATCCGTAGCAGTGTTAAATATGGCGGACCTAAGATCGGCCCTAAAGGCTAACATTTAAGAAAACTATTTAATTCTGTAGTAAGTCAGGAATGAAGCCACGGAAATTTTAATCTAACATCCTTCATAAATTTCTATGGTGATACCAATAAAACTTGAATTTTGATCATATCTATAATATTTTAGGATTTACTATTAAATTGAAATATCTGAACGCTTTGGTCGATCTTAACGATCGACATTACATAGAAGCACATCATCAAAATGATGAAAGTTGAAAGTATCAACTGTGTAACTTTATTTGGTTAAAAGATAGAGTAAATTTAAATTATCAGTATTTTAAGTTAAGCATCATATTATCATTTCCTCCACACAAAACACACTGAACGATGACAGCATAATACCTAATTAAATCATTAGGTAACTGAATATTTGTTGGTAAGTTTAGTGCATAACAGTTACTTTCGTTCTTTATTTATTTATCAGACATCGGTGCAAGGCTACTGGCCGTGGCATTCAAAGCTAAGAAGGAAATTGAATTGGTTTTATGTAAAAGACTTTAACTTACAATGAAATGTATACCCCTAGCTGCATACAGGCGTTGATATAAGTCAACGGGGACAGTCGAAAATATGTGCCCCGACCGGGACTCAAACCGGGGATCTCCTGCTTAGATGGCAGTCGCCCTGTCTTTCTGAGCCACCGACGACACAGAGGCTAGTGCGACTACAGGGACTTATCTCTGGCACGCCTCCCGTGAGACCCACATTCTCAACGTATTCTCCCGCACTATATTCATAGTGCCCCTGCCCATTATACTCATTACTCGCGGCTTTTTGCCGATTCCCGTAAGAGTTTGGGCACTGTTTGTACATGCGCACTTTATTTAGAACGTGAAAGTGGTCAAGCGTTGATTATTTGAATAGGTTAAAATGTAAAATAATGTAGAATAAGCTGTAGCCGATCAGATGGACGGCTTCAGGGAAGGGAAATGCAATAGTCAGTTGAGCGACCATGTTTGGCACGGCATAGACGCGGAGAGAGCCGGGCAGAGAGGCAGTGTTCGTGGAGACGCGGAAGCGGCCTGTTGATCTTTAGGTAGCTAGGAAGTGAAACGACTTAGGAACTTTCACGTTGTGTGGTATCGCGGGACTTAGTCTCTGAGCGGTGAGCAGCCGTACGCCTGCTGTGAACACTAACTTTTCGCGTAGTTAACGAGGTGAAGTATTGGACTTGTAATTCGCAATGAGATTGTGAATGATCGAACTGTGTCAAATGGATATGCGATCGAGTGTAACAATAACTCTAAATGCGATCACTTTCGCTATTAGTTTGCTATCTGAATAAACACTATTCTAAACAAATCGCAACTGTGTGGCCTAGATCATTTATGGGTCGTTAATTTAGCTCCCGATATTAGTATTACTATTGTTATGTTATATTAACTTTGAATGGTTCATACAATTTCGCAAACTTGCCATCAGCCAGACAATTTAACCAAAGGGTCACAATTGTGTAATTTAGGGCGTGTAATGTGACACGTGCGGTTCATCCCCTAGACGAGTTTGAGCCAAGACATTTCGACGAAGAGGAACCGCATGTGACTGCTCTTCGTCATGGGATGTTAGCTCGCAGTGACAACATTGTCGAAAGCTTTCTCTAAGTATACAAATGCTAGAAACCTAGGTTCACCTTCCCTTAATCTATCTTCTAGGATATGTCGTAGGGTCAGTATTGCCTCACATGTTCCATCATTTCAACGGAATCCGAACTGATCTTTCGCAAGGTCGGCTTCTGCCAGTTGCCGGCCGGTGTGGCCGTGCGGTTCTAAGCGCTTCAGTTTGGAACCGCGTGACCGCTACGGTCGCAGATTCGAATCCTGCCTCGGGCATGGATGTGTGTGATGTCCTTAGGTTAGTTAGGTTTAAGTAGTTCTAAGTTCTAGGGGACTGATAACCTCTGAAGTTAAGTCCCATAGTGCTCAGAGCCATTTGAACCATTTTTTCTGCCAGTTTTTCCCTTCGTCTGTAAAGAATTCATTCAGAAGGATGTAGGGTTCAAATTGCTCTAAGCACTATGGGACTTAACATCTGGGGTCATCAGTGCCCCAATAGTTACTTGGAGATGAAGAAGCTTGCACAGGATAGAGTAGCAGGGAGAGCTGCATCAAACAAGTCTCTGGACTGAAGACCACAACAACAACTGGATGCTTAATATGGAGAGAGTCCATGACTTGTGGTACAAGCTCTTCCGTAGTAGTCTCTGGCAGGCAATATCGGTAATCTTGCTGTTACACTAATCTGGTCGCGATGTGCTATCGTAGCATGTGACACGCTCCGCAATGGGACTGACAGACGCCAAACTGGAGAGTGCGTTAGTGGGGCCCTCAGGTTAGCGTCAGCGTCCTAAATGCATGCTGTCGAGAGGGTGTTGGCGGCGTGTTGCTTGACGGAATCTCTGTGGCCACTCACGTGATAGATGCGCTCGACCCAGCGCCTGCTATCGATCTTCGCGCTACATCTTTGTTGACCAGTGTGCTGGCGACAGCTTACAGATAGTGTTTATGAACTGATGGACTAACAACCCATATTGTTGTAGTCAATTAGGAGGGGATTACTGACGGTATTACACAACACAGTCACCTCGTTACACACACAGTGGCGTTTGCAGAGTGGAAGCAGGTGTAGCGGAGCATCAAGGAGAAGCAATGCACGAATGGGAGGAATTACGCTGTCTCCAGTGACCGGCGGCGTGGAGTGTGAAGTTGTCCCTGTGCTAGCCTCGGCCGCTCCGAGAGCCGGCGTGGCACAGCGGCTGAATTATTGAGGGACACGCCTCAAACTCGGCCGGGACAGGCGGCGGGAATTATTCAGGCGCCTGCGTGCCGCCGACCCCACAGCGGCCGCCTGCCACCTGACGCAGATCAGCAGACCTCACCTCGCCTCACCCCATGTCACCCCACTGGACTGCCGCCTCATCGGTATGCGGGGACCATCTCCCTGGCGGAAACACGATCAATTAATAATACGCGAGCGGAACCTTGCAGTGACGTCGGTTACCACTGCCTGTACAAGGCTTGTAACTGGCAGCCTCGCATTCACTCAGCTTGACTGTTTGGCAGTGATGTGTGGAGGAGGAGTGGAAGGGGAAATAGGGAGGTGTTTCCGTGTGCGTAGAATTAATCAACACGCAACTAGAATGAATATCATATGACGCTTGCACTATCAGTCCAATCTAACTGATCTTTGCAGCGAAAACAGTGCTTCTAAAAAGTACTTGGTCAAGAGCTTCACAGTGGTCTTCCAAGGTACAGGAAAAGCCTACGACAGTATACCGAGATCTAAGATCTGCAAGTTTCCAGAGAGAAGGAATATACACAAGGAACTCGCTGATAAGACACTCTATAGGCGATATGTCAGCTGAGTTCAAAAAGTAAATGGAGAGAGCGAGTGGTCTGGGACCAAACGTGGAGTCCTGCAAGGGAGTACCTAGTCGCCACTGCTCTTCGTCATTGTCATGCACGATTTGATGGAAAGGATAAAGGTCACGTTTGGACCTGAAGGCACTGGTGTTAGCTGATGTTATGATCTGGTGGGATAGAAATGAATTCCTAAAAAAACTGAAATTTGAAACAATCAGTAACAGGGGGTTTTTGTCTTAAAGTGGGTAAATCGAATACTGTAGCCATGAAGGTTAAACTGTCAAGAAGGGTTGCCCGATTTACACTGAATGGATGACACCTGAAGATTTCTTAACATTTTCCGCATTTGGACAATTTGGTATAATGTAAAGATTTAAAGTTGTAAACCGTACACAATAAAGCGCTCCGTTTCACAACCAAGTAAGTTGCCTACATCGCGACAGCCACATATGGAAACATTAACCTCCTTGAGTATGTAGTATATTAACATTTTGAACTATTCATTGGAGATCTGTGCTCTGACAGAAAGAGAGAATAACCGCATCTGAGTTTATTAGTTCCATAATGAGGCGAACAAAAAAGGGAGTAAATGGGTTTTGCTATTTAGGTAGAAATATAATTAACGATGGTCATAGCAATAGTTACTATAAAATGTAGTTGGCAATAGCATGTGAAGCGTTTCTGAAAAGAAAAAAAAAAAGGTGTCAATGTAAGTCATTTAGTGAGGTTGTTTGTCTGGAGTGTGGCCTTGCGCAGAAGTGAAATGTGAACAACAAACTGTTCAGTCTATAAGAAATTACGAGCTTCTGAAATGTGGTATTAAAGTTGAACGCTGAAAATTACATGTGCAGATTGAGTAACTAATGGAGAGATACTGAATACAATTGGGGAGAAAAGAAACGTCTCAACTGGACTAACAGAAGGGATCAACTGATAGGATTTATTCTAAGGGATGTATCGATAATTGCTAACGTATTTGGAGGCGAGCTGGTGGAAAGGGAGACGCGTGAAATCGTGGAAGGAGATCAATGCCAAGCTATAGACTACATTTGAATGTGTATGTAGGTTGAAGCAGTTTTACAGAGAAGAGAATTGTAGCAGATGTACTTGCGTGGAGAGCTACAACAGAGTATTTTCCAAATCGAAGACAACGCCGCGCGGGATTAGCCGAGCGGTCCAGGGCGCTGCAGTCATGGACTGTGCGGCTGGTCCCGGAGGAGGTTCGAGTCCTCCCTCGGGCATGGGTGTGTGTAAGCTTAGTAACTGATGACCTTAGCAGTTAAGTCCCATAAAATTGCACACACATTTGAACGTTTGAACATTTGAAGACAACAGTGAAAGGAACATAGAAAATTTACTCTGAACTGGTGCACGACAATCATGCAGGAGAAAAATTGCCAAAGATTTGTATAAGACAAACCTTTTGAAGACAAGAATAGCGCTCGCAGAGGAGTAACTGATAAAGAAAGCAACTAGATAACGGGTAGTGGAAAGGTGACTTACAAACACCATGCTGCACGAAACGAAGCTGTGAGATTTCCGCACCATCGCCTAGTAATAAAAGAAACCTGCTCGTAGAGTAGCGGTACAGGAATGTGAATGGTTTGCAAATTTTCACAGAGAGGAAACTTCGTAATGTGGTTACATAGTCTACAGCGAAATTAACGTCCTCTGTGTCTTAGGTATTCCGACATGCCCGCTTTTTTGCCATTGTATATACAAGGTGATCAGAGACAGTTTGAAAAGTCTGTTAAGAAGAAAGTTCTAACGCTGCGACGTTTCCGAGTTAACTGGCACGCCAGTCAGTCCATTGGGAGACCAAATTTAAATGAGCAAAAGTGGCTTGCGTTTGGTTTCCTAAAAACAAACAAGAGAGCGATACAAAAGTTAGGCATGGAACGGTAGTAAGGATCGAACCCGAGCCGAAAGCTGAGCAGTCTGGAGCGCTATCATCTAAGCTGTGAGAGAAACTGACACTGGTTGTATCTGGCGGGCCGCTTGAGTTCGCGCTCGCGCTGGCCTGATTGGCTAACTTCAATGCCAATTAACTCGGAAACGGCACAACGCATCGAATTACTTTCTCAACAAAAATTTCTCAGCACAACCTAACCTTCAACACCCTCACAAGTTATGAGACTGTTTGTGATCGATCTATATAAATGTCGTGGTAGATAAGAACTGTAACTGTTTGAGACAGTTTGCGGGGCGTGGGCCTACTAATGCAGGTAGCGTGACCATGGACCACACATTCACACAAGGTTGGCGTCGGTGGCGACACCTATAACGTGCTGACATGAGGAAAGTTTCCAACCGATTTCTCATACACAAACAGCAGTCGACCGGCGTTGCGTGGTGAAACGTTGTTGTGATTCCTCTTGTAAGGAGGAGAAATGCGTACCATCACGTTTCCGACTCTGATAAAGGTCTAATTGTAGCCTATCGCGATTGCGGTTTATCGTATCGCGACATTGCTGCTCGCGTTGGTCGAGATCCAAAGACTGTTAGCAGAAGAATCGGTGGGTTCAGGAGGGTAATACGGAACACCGTGCTGGATCCCAACGGCCTCGGATCACTAGCAGTCGAGATGACAGGCATCTTATCCGCAAGGCTGTAACGGATCGTGCAGCCACGTCTCGATCCCTGAGTCAACAGATGGGGACGTTTGCAAGACAACAACCATCTGCACGAACAGTTCGACGACGTTTGCAGCAGCATGGACTATCAGCTCGGAGACCATGGCTGCGGTTACCCTTGAAGCTGCGTCACAGACAGGAGCGCCTGCGATGGTGTACTCAACGACGAACCTGGGTGCACGAATGGCAAAACGTCATTCTTTCGGATGAATCAAGGTTCTGTTTACAGCATCATGATGTTCGCATCCGTGTTTGGCGACATCGCGGTGAACGCACATTGGAAGCGTGCATTCGTCATCGCCATTCTGGCGTATCACCCGGCGTGATGGTATGGGGTGCCATTGGTTACACGTCTCGGTCACCTCTTGTTCGCATTGACGGGACTTTGAACAGTGGACGTTAAATTTCAGATGTGTTACGACCCGTGGCTCTACCCTTCATTCGATCCCTGCGAAACCCTACATTTCAGGAGGATAATGCACGACCGCATGTTGCAGGTCCTGTACGGGCCTTTCTGGATACAGAAAATCTTCGATTGGTGCTCTAGCCAGCACATTCTCCAGATCTCTCACCAATTGAAAACGTCTGGTCAATGGTGGTCGAGCAACTGGCTCGACACAATACGCCAGTCACTACTCTTAATGAACTGTGGTATCGTGTTGAAGCTGCATTGTCTGCTGTACCTGTATACGCCAACCAAGCTCTGTTTGACTTAATGCCCAGGCGTATCAAGGCCGTTATTACGGCCAGAGGTGGTTGTTCTGGGTACTGATTGCTCAGGATCTATGTACCCAAATTGCGTGAAAATGTAATCACATGTCAGTTCTAGTATAATATATTTGTCCACCGAATACCCGTTTATCGTCTGCATTTCTTGTTGGTGTAGCTATTTCAATGGCCAGTAGTGTAATTGTCAAAGTTAAGTATTGTCATACACTTTTCCTAATAAAATTCATTAATACGATTTGTTTGAATTGTTGTCCAACGATCTGAGATAACAAATTTCCTAGACACCCCATAGGCTACGACTAGGCCGGATACAACAAGTATGATTAATGTCATCCATTTTTGCAATCCTCGTTGTACCAGTAGACTGAGTTTCGTACAGAGTACGAAGAACCTGTTCTTCAACCTTAGACGTTCGTGTACATCTTACCACCTTATACATGCGCCGTACAGTGGATAGGAAAATCTCATAGTGTGAGTTATAGCGTTTTTATTTAAACTAAAGTCTTTCTTCAAAATTTACAAAACAATATTCGTGAGGTAGGACTGACCCTCCAAGCCTACCAATAACTAAATCAGAGATTCTTCCAAATATAAACTGTTTGTAGTAACCATACAACTTCACCAAACCAAGCCCCAGGCGTCTCGTGAAAGGCAGCGCAGAGTCCACGAGGCCGTCACTTCAGTTCGAGGACGAGTAGAGGCCCTGCGAGGATGGCCCCGGTACTCTGGCGGCGGTGGACGAAGACGCGGCGGCTTACGATGACACCAGTGGGCTCGCTCGGGGTGAACTGCCTGTCCAGGCTCCTGCGCCAGCCTAAATACTGCTTGGCGCATGGATATGGCTGGCTCTATTTGCAGTCACGTGTCGAGCGGAAGGAAAGAGGTCCGCGGCTGTACCGACCTCTTGCGGCGCCGTGGACGCCTCCTGGTGGTCTCTGGGAAGCGTCTATGCTTCCGGGATGACCGGCCAGACTGACCCCTAATCGGTCCGGGGCCCGCTGTACCGGTCTGCTTCGCGGGAAGCGAGAGTTGCAGGCGCTTAGTCTGGGCACAGCACCACCTGCAGCTCTTTTCTCCAATGAGCACGTCTCTCGCAAGCGTTGGTCGGAATCATACGAAGGGTGACGTTCAGCAGAAAGCTGAACTGCTACGTCCCTCATTTCAGACACCGACTATATCATTGTAATGTGCTGTGATGGAAGGTAACATAAACGACAATCAGGTAAACGAGAAAAAAAAAAATACCACAACCAACTGCAACCAAGAAAGTGGGTGCCATGCACATGTGATGTAAATTACACAACCAAAAATTGTTACAAACAATTCCTTTCATACTTTCTGAAAGAAGGATCTTAGGACCCGTGTTCGTAAGGTCTTCTTGTAATGCTTTGATGTCAAAAATAAATACATAGTTTCCGACACATGATTTTATACACCCTCTGTTTTATAATAAAATACTACAAATGGGAAGCAAAAGATAGCTTGGACTTTCGGCCATCTTTCTAACACACAGAAGTTGCAAATATGTTACATGGGCGTGTGTATGGGAACGTTTTATTTCTATGTTAATAGTCATTCTCAACGACAGTTTACAGTACATTAGTCATAGGAAACACGCAGCAATAGAGCCTGCCACAAACAGTATCACATGGGTTCCTTACTTGCACGTTTTTCATATGTCAAAGCCAAAACAAAAGCGCTTTGCCACGATTATAAGTGTATATAGCACAGACAACGAGGACTACAGACGTGGACAGCGTGTTGTCAGCGAGTGTTGAACGTATATCGCTTAACGCAGCAATCGCAGAGGTCAACAGTGAACTATAGTTGCTATAATTTTTGATTAAAAGAAAGTTCTACGCACTTCTCCGGAATGTGTAGTAGCGCCGTTACAAGCACACTTTGTGGCTCTTCCGTCGCTTTGGCGTCTTGAAACGAGTTTAATGTAGATTTGGCGTCAAGTTTTGTTAGAACTTCATCCCCTCAGAAAGCTTGCCTGAAGTTATAGAACATTCATGAAAGCGAAATTTTTAATGACCATCTGCTTCCTGCGGCAGGAAACCGAAGGTCGAAAAGCACTTTCACCCGGGCGTGGGCTCTGCGTGGACACTTTTTAGAGCAACTGTTTTCCGCTCTCCCACTAGGAAATTCAGTTTCAAAACCAAGTACGCCGGTAGCTCAGCTGAACCATCCCATCTGCAAGTGCGACTCACATCGTAATACCGAAAGGCGTGTCCCTCTGTCGTCGCTTTTGTCGTTTATTGATATAAACGGACGAAGAGTTAGTGCAGGTCCTACACGGACTAACGTCACAGAGTAATATGTGCCTCGAGCAAACGCAAATGGTCATGAAAAGCAACAAGCCCACCAATATAAGTAAACCGAATTTTTGTCATTGTTAAAAAACATACGTTCTTCTGTGCGAGCCACGACAACTGTGACGGCTGACAGTGAAGTGACTTTTTACATAAAAAAATATTTACTTTACAACGCAATCGTTTTTAAGTCGCTTCATTTTTTTGAAAGATTTCATGATGCCTTCAGCTCCAGTTCTCTTCATTTCATGTGCCGAGCGTTTCTAGGTGCTTCAGTCTGGAACCGCGCGACCGCTATGGTCGCAGGTTCGAATCCTGCCTTGGGCATGGATGTGTAGGCCATTTTCAAGTATTTTATGGATTATTTTTAGTGGTAGTTTATTTCATGTACGTCGTTGCTCCTATGATATTATGTTATGCTCATAAAATAAATCCGAGATGTTCACTCTATTTTAGGAGCACGTTACGTACCAGTAGTTGTTGCAAAAGTAACGTCCTACTAAAGCTAATAGCGTGCATCTCGGATTTGTTTTATGAGCATAACATGATGTCATAGGAGCAACGACGTACACGACAATCTACTACTGAAAAATCATCCATAAAACACTTGAAAAAGGCCTAAGGCTGAAACTGTACAATCGTTAATGAAATAAAGAGAATGGCAGCTGAAGGCATCGTGAAATCTTTCAAAAAAATTCATCGCAGCTGCCGACCCTATCACATTGAAAATTATAGAATCGCTTCATTTTGTCATAAGATTTTTCCTATGTGTGACCTCCATCCCTGATTTAACCTTCGGAGAGGCCTGCAAAACAGCACTCTACAGCTGTCGTAAATTCGTTGGACTCAAAATAATCTTCCAGCCACACGTTGTACAGTATATGTGTACCATCTACTAATAACCTTTTCTTCGGGTTTTGTTCCACCCACATATGAAATAATCGAGATATCCTGATTTCCACAGAACAATTTTCAGTGTAAATGAAATACAGGTATTTTACTAATAACTTGCTACCTGTCCATCTTTCTGTCGATCGTGTAAATGTTCTTCAGCGTATATTTGTGATTTAACTCTTAATGTGGCTCGTTTACGAAAGGGAGATATGGCACCAGATCGTCTTGTGCCTAAGTAAGAATGGTGGGGAGGGGGGACCAATCCTCAGGATGGAAGACGTGCCTCGGTAAGCTACGAGAGTGAGATAAACTGGTTTTATTTTTGTGTTGGTACATATTGAGCCGGCCGGTGAGGTTCAAATGGCTCTGAGCACTATGGGACTCAACTTCTGAGGTCATTAGTCCCCTAGAACTTAGAACTACTTAAACTTAACTAACCTAAGGACATCACACACATCCATGCGCGAGGCAGGATTCGAACATGCGACCGTAGCGGTCTCGCGGTTCCAGACTGCAGCGCCTAGAACCGCACAGCCACGGCCGGTGAGGTCGAGCGGTTCTAGACGCTTCAGTCTGGAACCGCGCGATCGCTACGGTCGCATGTTCGAATCCTGCCTCGGGCATGGATGTGTGTGATGTCCTTAGGTTAGTTAGGTTCAAGTAGTTCTAAGTTCTAGGGGACTGATGACCTCAGATATTAAGTCCCATAGTGCTCAGAGCCATTTGAACCTTTTGGTACGTATTGAACAGTAGTCAGGAGTCAACTTATTAGCGCAATGTTTTCTTAGTATGCCTCTTTTGTGTGTCATCTAAATGAAAGAACTATACCGTGACGTCTCAAAACAATTTTTATTTATTTATTTTTCTATGTCCGCCGGCCGCGGTGGTCTCGCGGTTCTAGGCGCGCAGTCCGGAACCGTGCGACTGCTACTGTCGCAGGTTCGAATCCTGCCTCGGGCATGGATGTGTGTGATGTCCTTAGGTTAGTTAGGTTTAAGTAGTTCTAAGTTCTAGGGGACTTATGACCACAGCAGTTGAGTCCCATAGTGCTCAGAGCCATTTTTTCTCTGTCCGTCTGTCGGCAGTTTATCGCACACGATATTAAAAAATAGCGGAAATGCACGAGAAGCACGCTCTTTGATTACAAACAACAACGAAAAATATTCCTAAACTCTACGGCATATGCCCTACTTAAAGAGGGATTTCTCAAAACTACAACCATACGTTAAAAACATGAAAATATGGAAAAAAAAGCCGGTCGACGGTATTATTATAGGCGACAGGAGATTGAAGGTATCTGAAATAGCTTACTACACAGTCATAACAGAAGGAAGATAATGCAACAAATTACGTGACGATATAACTAAAAGAAAGTTCAAACAAAACTGTACGGTTCCAGTGACTTTTCCAGGTCTCAGACATCTGCGATGTATATATGCATACTGAAGCGACGAATGAAAATTTATACCAAACTGGGTATTCGAATCTGTGTCTCCTGCTCATGAGGCAGATGCACTCACCACTACGCCACCCTGTCACAGTGGCTTTGCATTACTGTACAGACCAACACAAATTTCCATTCACGCCTCAGTGCAATCGGTATTATCCATAAACTCTAACAATGTTGCTAAGTGTCTCCAACTGTATTGGAACAGCAGTTCAGAACAGACCAAAATGGGGGATCCTGACTCAAACCCAGGAAAGGGTACTTTTCAGGCAGGATCCCCCATTTCGTTCGGTTCTGAAGTGCTTCCAATACAGCTGGAGAGCTTTTGCAATGCTTTTCAAGTTTATGGAGAATACGGAAAGTCAGCTGTGGAGGGAATGAGGATTTGGATTCAGGAGGAAGGCGTCGTAGTCCATGCAGGTGTCCAAAGCCATTGTGGCGGGATGTCGCTGTCGTTGGAGCATCTGCACAGTGAGCAGGAGACTAATTCGAATACCGGTCTTGGTGAAAATTTTCATTCTTCTCTTCAGTCCGCAGAGATACGTAAGAGAAAGTTGATTGTAAAGTGAGTAGCTTCTAAAACTCTGATGAAAGCAAATTACAAAACGCGTTTCTCAGTTTGAAAAAGAATCCAACTGATTCCGTTTTCTAGTTTGATATTCTGGATAAGACGTGGAACGATCACTTAAGGTCGAAAACAAAATAGTGATTAAAGGAGTAGGTGCCAACTAGTAACTCCGTAGTACGAAGCACTACAATACGTTCAAATTTACTTCAGGGATAACAGTTCCGCAGAAACAATTGGAGGTGCGGGGCAGAATTGCAACCACCCCACAAAAAAAACTATTCTATGTGAATCGTGGACCTGGTATCAATGTCCTCTGAAATAGTTCAACTATGTCTTGATTTTAGTTTAATTTGCGGCAGCAAATTATTAAGAGGTTATAGGAACAGTTAACAAAAATTCATTTTGTGACATTGCCGAATTTTCTGTGTATGGGTAACTTTTTTTAATGTTAAGTTTTGGTGAACAAACGTAAACGAAATCTTAGAAACGCATGTTCTCATCTGCTTCAACTCAGAACTCTTTCCGTCTTTTCCATGACGATTTAATTTCACTTAAATATGATGGAGAATGATCCGTTCGCATGTTAAGTATTAAGTGGTAGCCCGTATGGTTCCGTTACGAGTAACAGTTCGCTAAGTCTATAAACTGCTTGATACTGTGTCCTTTTAACCGTCTTCTTATTTCTAAAGTACAGAAAGATAAGATTTTTGCGTGTTCATCGCGGCGAGGAAATGTGTCTTAAATAGCCCAACCGGCAATTGGGGAAGAAAGGAACTACAACAGTTCAAATGGTTCAAATGGCTCTGAGCACTATGGGACTCAACTGCTGAGGTCATTAGTCCCCTAGAACTTAGAACTAGTTAAACCTAACTAACCTAAGGACATCACAAACATCCATGCCCGAGGCAGGATTCGAACCTGCGACCGTAGCGGTCTTGCGGTTCCAGACTACAGTGCCTTTAACCGCACGGCCACTTCGGCCGGCAACTGTAACAGTTATACAGGTCGAGTCACCTAACTTTACCGCTGGATATATTTCGTAAACCACATCAAATACTGACGAACCGATTCCACAGACCGAACGTGAGGAGAGGGGCTAGTGTAATTGTTTAATACAAACCATACAAAAATGCACGGACGTATGTTTTTTAACACAAACCTACGTTTTTTTTAAATGGAACCACGTTAGTTTTGTTAGCACATATGAACATATAAACAAATACGTAAGCAGTGCCGTTTGTTGCTTTGTAAAATGTTAATTACATCCGGAGATATTGTAACCTGAAGTTGACGTGATGACTGGGTGTTGTGTTGCCTTATTCGATCTTAAGTCTTCCAAAGCTCTTCTAAATTTTCATTCCAATAATGGATCCTCAATCTCTTCTACACTCCTGGAAATGGAAAAAAAAACACATTGACACCGGTGTGTCAGACCCACCATACTTGCTCCGGACACTGCGAGAGGGCTGTACAAGCAATGATCACACGCACGGCACAGCGGACACACCAGGAACCGCGGTGTTGGCCCTCGAATGGCGCTAGCTGCGCAGCATTTGTGCACCGCCGCCGTCAGTGTCAGCCAGTTTGCCGTGGCATACGGAGCTCCATCGCAGTCTTTAACACTGGTAGCATGCCGCGACAGCGTGGACGTGAACCGTATGTGCAGTTGACGGACTTTGAGCGAGGGCGTATAGTGGGCATGCGGGAGGCCGGGTGGACGTACCGCCGAATTGCTCAACACGTGGGGCGTCAGGTCTCCACAGTACATCGATGTTGTCGCCAGTGGTCGGCGGAAGGTGCACGTGCCCGTCGACCTGGGACCGGACCGCAGCGACGCACGGATGCACGCCAAGACCGTAGGATCCTACGCAGTGCCGTAGGGGACCGCACCGCCACTTCCCAGCAAATTAGGGACACTGTTGCTCCTGGGGTATCGGCGAGGACCATTCGCAACCGTCTCCATGAAGCTGGGCTACGGTCCCGCACACCGTTAGGCCGTCTTCCGCTCACGCCCCAACATCGTGCAGCCCGCCTCCAGTGGTGTCGCGACAGGCGTGAATGGAGGGACGAATGGAGACGTGTCGTCTTCAGCGATGAGAGTCGCTTCTGCCTTGGTGCCAATGATGGTCGTATGCGTGTTTGGCGCCGTGCAGGTGAGCGCCACAATCAGGACTGCATACGACCGAGGCACACAGGGCCAACACCCGGCATCATGGTGTGAGGAGCGATCTCCTACACTGGCCGTACACCACTGGTGATCGTCGAGGGGACACTGAATAGTGCACGGTACATCCAAACCGTCATCGAACCCATCGTTCTACCATTCCTAGACCGGCAAGGGAACTTGCTGTTCCAACAGGTCAATGCACGTCCGCATGTATCCCGTGCAACCCAACGTGCTCTAGAAGGTGTAAGTCAACTACCCTGGCCAGCAAGATCTCCGGATCTGTCCCCCATTGAGCATGTTTGGGACTGGATGAAGCGTCGTCTCACGCGGTCTGCACGTCCGGCACGAACGCTGGTCCAACTGAGGCGCCAGGTGGAAATGGCATGGCAAGCCGTTCCACAGGACTACATCCAGCATCTCTACGATCGTCTCCATGGGAGAATAGCAGCCTGCATTGCTGCGAAAGGTGGATATACACTGTACTAGTGCCGACATTGTGCATGCTCTGTTGCCTGTGTCTATGTGCCTGTGGTTCTGTCAGTGTGATCATGTGATGTATCTGACCCCAGGAATGAGTCAATAAAGTTTCCCCTTCCTGGGACAATGAATTCACGGTGTTCTTATTTCAATTTCCAGGAGTGTATATTGGCTGCAATTTCTTCTTCAATCATGTTACCTGACTAGTCTTCGCCTTCGCTGTACTGTTTTCGTCTATCCGCTCTCTTCTCTGCATTTAACAGTGGAATTCTCATTGCACTTTTAATATTACCACCCTTGCTTTCCATTTTATCAAAGGTTGTTTTGACTTCTTTTATATGCTGTATCAATCCTTCCGTCAGTCATTTCTTTTTAGATATCTTCACATTTTTCATGCATCCATTTCGTCTTAGCTTCCCTGCACTTCCTATTTCCTTAATTCCTAAGGGCCTGTTGAATTGCCTTGAACATTTTTGTACTTCTTTCTTTCGTCCATCAACTGAAGTTTTCTTCTGTTTCTTCGCAGTTACCCTGTTTGTATGAATGTTTTTCTTTCCGACTTCTTGACTGTGCTTTTTAGAGATTCCCATTCCTCTTCAACCGATCTGCCTACTGAACTATTCCTTATCGCAGTATCTGTAGCTTCAGAGAAGTTCAAGCCCATCTCTTCATTCTGTAGTACATCCGCATCCCACTTCTTCACATATTGATTTTTCCTGACTAGACTCTTGAATTTCAGCCTACTCTTCATCACTTTTAAATCATGATCTGAGTTTGTATCTGTCCCAGGGTTCTCTGTAACTACGCTTTGACGGCCTTAAGCCGTAATTTTAATAAAAAGCAAGCTTTAATTAGTTTCACTGAAATATTTAAGCATTAGTTATACGAAAGGAATGCAACATAAACCTAAAAGAGTAAAGCAGTAAGATTACTGTAGAGTTCGTTTGTGTGTATTAATCTATAATTAATATAGAAAATGGTGTCTCGCTCTAACTTGTGTTCAAATCTCTTCTGTAAGAACCTTGTCCGTTATTACTAGTTGCTTCAATGCGATGTGTAATTGTGAATTGTAAGTTGGAACAAAATGTCAATATTGATCATACAATGTAAGCTTTCACGGCCGCTACTGTCTTCACTTAAAACTTCCGGGCTGATAGGCCGTGGTCGAAGTATAAAACTGTCTCCTGACGTTTCGTCTTCGACTGCGGGAGACATCCTCGGAGGTAAAGCGGCGAACTGCGAAGAGAACTCGAGGAAGCGCTGATTATATAGGCAGTACAGAGGGTGCCACTGTCGATCACGTGGCGTCGGCTATGAGATTGTCTCTGGTACTGCCAACATTCTCGATTGAAAGTAATCGATCGTCAGGCTTGCGGTGCAACGCTGACATCCAGATTTTATCCAGTTTAACACCTTCGTCTTTCCTGTTAAAATTATTACGATGTTTATCAATCTCGATAGCCTCTCTATACAAGTGTGCATAATAATGCGAGGTTTTTGGTATGACACTCGTCTCGCTGAATCATGAAATAAAATTCAGCGAGACAAGCGTCATATCAAAAACTTCGCATTATTATGCACGCTTGTATAGAGAGGCTATCGAGATTGATAAACATCGTAATAATTTTAACAGGAAAGACGAAGGTGTTAAATTGGATAAAATTTGGATGTCAGCGTTGCACCGCAAGCGTGACGATCGATTACTTTCAATCGAGAATGTTGGCAATACCAGAGACAATCTCATAGCCGACGCCACGTGATCGACAGTGGCACCCTCTGTACTGCCTATATAATCAGCGCTTCCTCGAGTTCTCTTCGCAGTTCGCCGCTTTACCTCCGAGGATGTCTCCCGCAGTCGAAGACGAAACGTCAGGAGACAGTTTTATACTTCGACCACGGCCTATCAGCCCGGAAGTTTTAAGTGAAGAAAATGTCAATATTATTAAAATTGCGTTTTATCCGATTTATTTCAAGAAGTGAATTCGCAGTGTTGTTAGCATTGATTCCGAAGTTCACTATCTTTTCCCAAGTCTCATAAATCAACTAAAGAAGTAGAAAGATTTATTTTCGGAGATTATTAAAGAGACTGAAATTATTAACACATACAGAATGTGGACAGTGAAAAGCATTGAAGTGATAATACTTGATATTTGCTTTCTGCGTTGTTAACATAGCGAGTCAATTTGATTAATTTTCGAAAGGAAAAACTGTTATCATCTCTGCTCGCAGTGGAAAGCCACCGTTGAAATCAGTTTTGCTACGAAAAAGTGTTTTAAAATATAATCACATTGGACGCCAGTGTATTTAATCTGGTGTCCTCCTGGCAATTTTTTTTTTTTTATTTATGGTCTTATCAAAAGTTGGATGTGCTTACGTGGCTTCTCTCTGCCAAGTTCTAGCAGTAGATTATATTATGAAGCACACGTCTGTGTATGTCAGGGACTCGGAAGAAGACAAAATTGTCGTGTGTCCAGGTTAAATACAGTTTACTTTTATCGTGAACTAAACGTCGTCGATTTACTTCTCCGATAGGAATTAATCACAGATAACGAAAGAAATTTTTATCTGATTCATCTATGTGTACTTTGTAATAAAATCTACTACTATAAATTAACCAAAAAGGACTTTTAATACGGCCACCAATAAAAATTAGCTAGAAGGATACCAGATTAAATACAACGCTTTACAATCCAGTGTCTGACTTCGGAATCTCTGCCTGACCATGATGTAATCTAACGGAAATCTTCCGTATCTTTCATACTTTTCCAAGTATGTCTCCTCCTCTTGTGATTCTTGAACAGACTATTCACTATTACTTTATTATTATTATTATTATTATTATTATTATTTTGAGCTTTTCCTCATTACAGAGGCTTATCTCCAACATAATAATTTACTTGGAAATTACAATACAAAACAATAAACGTTCTTAAACTATAATCTCAAAATATTTCTCCAGGTGTTTCGATCTTGTGTGTCCTCTTCCTCTGCGCCCATTCTCCTCATTATGTGCTGTACATTTTGGAGCCAGGTTGTCATAGGTCGTCCTCTTCTTCTTCTCCCCTCAGGTTCCCAGTTCAGTTTCAATTTTGGTATTCTGGTTTTCTCCATTCGTCGTACATGCCCGTAACACTATAATTTCTTCCTATCCATTACGCCATATATTCTTTCTTTTATTTACATTCTCCTTATTACTTCGGTGTTCCTTATCTTTTCTTTCCTGGAGATTCTTGCCGATCTTCTCCAGAAGTCCATCTCTAGAGCTTGTAATTTTTTAATGTGCTTCATGTTACTTGTCCAGGTCTCCGTTCCATACAGAACCACACTCTCTAATATGGATTTGTATATTAGTTTTTTAGTTCTGCTCATTACATTCCTGCTCCATAAGACTGAGTTAAGCATCCCAATGATCCTCCGTCCGCTACTAATTCTTTTATTGATTTCTGACTCTGATTTTCCCTCGATTTCTAAAATGGATCCTAAATAACAGAAAGTGTTTATCTTTTTGATTTTCTTTCCTTCAATGTATAGCTCATCTGAATCATTAGTCAAGTATTCTGTTTTTTGGTAATTAATCTTCAGACCCCAAGTTTTGTGTGCTACTGCTAGTTGATTGCACACATAGTTAGCATCCTCCCCATCCTGTGCTACGACTACTTGATCATCAGCAAATAATAAATGATGTAGGTAAACTCCATCTCTTATTTCTAATCCCATACTATTACATTTACGAGACCATGTTCTAAGGCTAATATCTATATAGATTTTAAATAATGATGGTGACATGGGACAGCCTTGTAAAAGGCCTTTGCTTGCTCTAAATTTCTGTGAAAGTTTATTACCAACTTTCACTTGGCAAATGTTATCTTTATACATCTGTTGTATTATTTTAATCAAGGGAGCGTTTATGTTTGCCATATGTAGTGCTCTTCAAAGTAATTTTCTTGGAACAGTATCATATCACTATTAATAACTGAAATTTATAGCAGAACTCAATTTGTCTTCCTCCTCCCTCATTCCTAGTACCAAGTCCATGTTCTCCAGTAACCCTTTTTTCTACTTCTTCCCTTACAGCTTCAGTCCAGTACCCCATGACTATTAGATTTTCATCTCCCTTTACGTAGTACCCATTCTATGTCTTCGTACACTTTCTCTGTCTCTTCATCTTTGGCTTGTGCTATTGGCATGTACACCTGAACTATCGTTGTTAGGTGTTTGTTTGCTACCGATTCTGATTACACGATCACTGAGTTATTTACAGTAACCCTGTTTCTGCCCTACCTTCTTATCCATAATGAATCGTATTACCGTTACACCATTTTCTGCTGCTGTTTATATCACTATAAACTAATCTGACCAGACATCCTTGTCTTGCTTCACTGACCCCCACTATAACTAGATTAATATTTTCTAGTTTCCCTACCATTTTCAAACTTCTAACATTCCGCGCCGCGACCCGTAGAACGTTATACTTTCATGGGTTATCCATACAATGTTTTTCGCAAGGTTTCGAGCTTCAATGTTTATCCAGCTTCCTTTTCTTTCTTGAACATTTTTCGTCAGTTCTCAACAGCTTTTTAGCTTACATTAAAAGCTGCAGCAGTTGTCTCAGATACACTGCTAACGGAGAACAGCGGGACATAATTATGAATGGGCCAGTAATGCGCGGCTGACCTCGTACGGTAAACCTCCGGTCAAGAGAACGTCGAACATTTCCACTCGAAACTTTGTATGAAATTATTTCTGACAATGTCCACAACCACATAACGAATAATAGTAACAAGGAATGAAAAGAATATCAGCTGCAACTGTGAAAACGAAAATGAACAAAATCACAAGCTAGCTGCCCTAAACTGGAACAAAGTGCAAACACGAAATGTTGTAATGGTAGGGGGTGGAAGTCTGGTAACTTCAGATGCCTGCTGCGGCTACAGGCATCTTGGAGTTGGCGGAATACTTGTCGTGCCTACCATACGTGCTGTCGTGTTACTGCTTCCGATGTAGCTGTCAAACCTAAAGTAATTTAGAAAAGACTATGAGTCGATTTATAATGGAAGACCTTACGAAAGATGTGATGATCACAGTCCGCCATAACTCATAGACTCTGTGTATAAACAAAGTGCAATCCAAACAGTTAATTTTGTGTAAGTAACATTAACGTACCAAACGTACTGTCAGTGTTTCTGCAGTGCAAAAGGGATTCTTTTCGTTTATCACCTTGCAAAGTTGGAACTAGACCTAGAGAAAATTATGCATATTCTTCTGAGTCGGCCGAAAGAAAAATACTTTTGAAGAAGCATGAACTACAAAAGCTAATTAAAAAATTATATGATAATTAATTGAAACCCTCAGCTGCCTACAGGTGGTGTTGATATATCTCGATGGGGACAGCTCAAAAATGTGTGCCACGACCGGGACTCGAACCCAGGATCTCCCTCTTACAGGGCAGACGCTCTATCCATCTGAGCCACCGAATACACAGATAAACAGCGCCACTGCAGGGACTTATCCCCTGCACGCCTCCCGTGAGACCCCACATTCCTAACTGTCCAAAATCTACATTCACAATGTTTCTAGTAGATATTTGCACATCCACTCATTACTCACGCCAATTAAGGTGACCATTCCCGTAAGAGTTCGGGCAACCTCTGCGCATTCGCACAGACGAAGGTCAATGGCCGAATAGCCTTTAACTATATATGAAGATTGTAACTGTTCTCGAAAGAACAGATACCATTGACGACCGTGCAGCTTCTCTAGAATAAATGATAATTAATTGAAACCCTCCGCTGCCGACAGGTGTTGTTGATATACCTCGAGTAATTCGTGGATGGGCAAATATTTATTAGGAACAATACGTATGTAGATTGTGGGTAGTTGGGAAAGTGGGTCTCACGGGAGGCGTCCGAGGGATAAATCCCTGGAGTCGCGCTATTCGCTTGTGTCCTCGGTGGCTCAGACTGATAGAGCATCTGCCATGTAAACAGGAGATCTCGGGTTCGAGTCCCGGTCGGGACACACATTTTCAGCTGTCCCCATCGAGGTATATCAACAACACACGTCGGCAGCTGAGAATTTCAATTAATTATCACTTATTCTAGAGGAGCTGCACGGTCATCAATGGTATGTGTTCTTTCGAGAACAGTTACTATCTTCATACATAATTTAAAAAATTGTTTCTTCAGGACTAGTTCCGTAGAGATATTTAGGAAATTGTGTAACTAAAGGATTTTAAATACAAACTGTTGGAATGTTTACCGTACTTACCATGTTTGGTGTCCTCCACTTTTCTCCAAAACACATCTAAATAATATTGTGGAAGAGGTTTCTATAAAACCAGTGAGAAGGTTGCCACAGATGGCAGTTTTCTTTTTTGAGTAAAGTTTTCTCATTGCTGGACAGATAAAATTCCTTTCTGTCCTCAGTTTCTCATTCGGAAATGGCAGAGCAAATTTATCTCCGAGAATTGCCGGTGTGTTATATCTGCACAAGGAGGAACTTGAGGTGAAAGGATACTAAGGGACCAACTGGCGGCAAAGGGCGGCGAGTGCTCGGAGGAGTTTGGGCGCCAGTCGCCGCCAAACCGGCAGGGCGCTCCATTGTGTTGCCCTTGTCCCGCCGCACCTCTGAGGAAATTAATTTTAGACAGGCCTGACATCTGCCGCGCAGCGGCGAATGCAGTTAGCGATTTCGTCCTCAGGCTGCTGTCGTATTGTTGGAATTTTGCGCTTCTTGGCGGTATGTCGGTAGAGAAGATTGCTCCAGTGAACTGGCAATATTTATCGGGAAGCTGAGTCTTGGATGATACTTGAGCCTGAGCTCCATCAATCCATCTGTTGAACCAGTTTCTAAAAATTTAGCTAGAGAATGTGCGCTGAAGAATTTTTAAAGTACTTAGTCGTCTTACGATACATAATCGTCGTCATTATGATTGCATTCACCTTTGTTGCATCAATATAGAGATAACATTCACATCTGTTGCAACAAGTACCTTAATGAATAGTAGCATCTGCAAATTACTTGCGCTGTCTCGAGACAAAATATAATCTGACGTTCTGTTGAACAGGATTATTCTATTTCACCTCTATTTATTTATTTAATCTGGCAAGACTTTTTTTGGTTTGAGGCCCTCTCTTGCATCGAAACAGACATGAGTTGACTTTGCAATACGTGCAGCACATGCATACTACCTGATGGTAATGAAAATAATGTTGTTATTGATGATGATGATGATTTCGCTGTTGCGATGACGATGACGATGACGACGACGACGACTACAATGATAGTATGGCTATGGCGACTCAGGACCTGTTTGACCTTTGCCAGTTAGGATGCCTAGACTCAGAGACAGATGCAATAACGTCACAGTCTGAGATGGGGGCAACGACACCGCCTTGTCTATCCATCCCCATGCCCCCCTCCTCTCTCCAGCCAACTGAAATCCAAGGTGGCAGGATTAATCCAGTTGTGCTATCGCGAAATTTAAAACAAGATCCAAGATGGTTTATCTAGCCAAGTTGCGGTTTGTACCCTGTCCCCTCGCCGTCCCACTTTCCCCACCCTCGCTACCCAATCACACCGTAGTATTAAAATGAAATAAGCAAACAGAATATAAATGCAAACTTGTAGCTCTGAAACTGTCTCTTCAGAGTCAAAGATATTTGCATAAAATTGTATACACCAACATTGCTATGTGTTTCTTCAGCGTAATATTAAAATAATTTTATTATTGTTCCGTAAAAACACGGGAGAACTGCCGGATATCAGTAACTTCCTGCCACGATATTTCGGCGCAGAGTCTTCTGGCCAGAAGACTCTGCGACGAAATATCGTGGCAGGAAGTTACTGATATCCGGCAGTTCTCCCGTGTTTTTATGGAACAGTCAGTACGCCGGGAAAGCTTTAAACATCACAATGTTATTATTTGCTTCAAATAGTGACAAATTCTAAGGTATGCATTATATATATATATATATATATATATATATATATATATATATATATATATACTCCTGGAAATGGAAAAAAGAACACATTGACACCGGTGTGTCAGACCCACCATACTTGCTCCGGACACTGCGAGAGGGCTGTACAAGCAATGATCACACGCACGGCACAGCGGACACACCAGGAACCGCGGTGTTGGCCGTCGAATGGCGCTAGCTGCGCAGCATTTGTGCACCGCCGCCGTCAGTGTCAGCCAGTTTGCCGTGGCATACGGAGCTCCATCGCAGTCTTTAACACTGGTAGCATGCCGCGACAGCGTGGACGTGAACCGTATGTGCAGTTGACGGACTTTGAGCGAGGGCGTATAGTGGGCATGCGGGAGGCCGGGTGGACGTACCGCCGAATTACTCAACACGTGGGGCGTGAGGTCTCCACAGTACATCGATGTTGTCGCCAGTGGTCGGCGGAAGGTGCACGTGCCCGTCGACCTGGGACCGGACCGCAGCGACGCACGGATGCACGCCAAGACCGTAGGATCCTACGCAGTGCCGTAGGGGACCGCACCGCCACTTCCCAGCAAATTAGGGACACTGTTGCTCCTGGGGTATCGGCGAGGACCATTCGCAACCGTCTCCATGAAGCTGGGCTACGGTCCCGCACACCGTTAGGCCGTCTTCCGCTCACGCCCCAACATCGTGCAGCCCGCCTCCAGTGGTGTCGCGACAGGCGTGAATGGAGGGACGAATGGAGACGTGTCGTCTTCAGCGATGAGAGTCGCTTCTGCCTTGGTGCCAATGATGGTCGTATGCGTGTTTGGCGCCGTGCAGGTGAGCGCCACAATCAGGACTGCATACGACCGAGGCACACAGGGCCAACACCCGGCATCATGGTGTGGGGAGCGATCTCCTACACTGGCCGTACACCACTGGTGATCGTCGAGGGGACACTGAATAGTGCACGGTACATCCAAACCGTCATCGAACCCATCGTTCTACCATTCCTAGACCGGCAAGGGAACTTG
The DNA here is from genome assembly GCF_023898315.1 of Schistocerca nitens. Taxonomy (NCBI): domain Eukaryota; kingdom Metazoa; phylum Arthropoda; class Insecta; order Orthoptera; family Acrididae; genus Schistocerca; species Schistocerca nitens. Next base: position 47,769,271 of record NC_064619.1, on the reverse strand, counting down.
CTGTTCCAACAGGACAATGGATGTCCGCATGTATCCCGTGCCACCCAACGTGCTCTAGAAGGTGTAAGTCAACTACCCTGGCCAGCAAGATCTCCGGATCTGTCCCCCATTGAGCATGTTTGGGACTGGATGAAGCGTCGTCTCACGCGGTCTACACGTCCAGCACGAACGCTGGTCCAGCTGAGGCGCCAGGTGGAAATGGCATGGCAAGCCGTTCCACAGGAATACATCCAGCATCTCTACGATCGTCTCCATGGGAGAATAGCAGCCTGCATTGCTGCGAAAGGTGGATATACACTGTACTAGTGCCGACATTGTGCATGCTCTGTTGCCTGTGTCTATGTGCCTGTGGTTCTGTCAGTGTGATCATGTGATGTATCTGACCCCAGGAATGTGTCAATAAAGTTTCCCCTTCCTGGGACAATGAATTCACGGTGTTCTTATTTCAATTTCCAGGAGTATATATATATATATATATATATATATATATATATATATATATATATATATATATATATATATATATACACACCCTCATTCATGGAGACTGCCATTATCTCAATCATGTCATGGTGGCTGCCATTACCCCAAACTGTGACTACCATTATTTTCTCAGTCATGGTCACTGTCATTACCTCAACCTTGGTTGATACCTTTGGAAAGTAGTGGCAAGGTCATATGGGGCCAAACTGCTGATATCATCGATCCCTGAGCTTACGCACTACTTAATCTAACTTACGCTAAGGACAACACACACCCATGCCCGACGGAGGACCCGAACCTCCGACGGGGGAGAAACGATATGCGCTTGGACTGAACCATGCACTGCACAGTCGTTTGTACTTCTGAATCCAGTGACTACAGCACACATTGCCTGTGATTATTATCGACGGTTAATCTTTCAGTAGAAGATGGTGCTATACGTTTAGCTCCGTACATACGTTCCCAGACTCGATCTCGAGAGCATACGTTTTTACTTCCAGATCGACAAATTCTACAATAGGTTCAACATTAAGTTCGTCTTTCATTGAAACACAGTGGAATATTGTCTCTATCAGCTGCGAGTACTGGAGTATCGAACCTTGTAAGCACATCACTCCTAATATCCTCGTAAATATTCGAAGTGGTAATATGACAGATTAAGTTATTGCAGTCCTTGTAACACACTTTTACATGGTATTCTAGATACTGGGTTAATATGACTCTGTAATGAAAGTCGTAAAGAGTCGTTTTTGAAATAATCCTGACCATTCATACTACAATGAATCTATCAAAGATTACGTATGTCGACTCAGTTCAATGTCGAATAAATTTTGTTTAAAAAATTTTCCGCATGAGGGAGAAACTGGTTTGTCTCCATGAGAAGGTGGCTTCAACTTATATTGGAACACAAGGGCGTGGATCTTTTATAGGAAGGTCGCTATCTTAACCTGTGATTCGTTCACTCAGTTATTGACGGACTCTGGTAGATTTTAGGCGCTCTAGGCAAGGTGGACCGTTGAACATTCCGATTTCGGTCAGCTGTTTTGCTTGGCGCCATCTGTCGATTGCTCCCCCGTGGGCAAGCGGTCTACCGAGCCCTTAAACAGGGCTGTTCTGACCTTTTAGATAATTTGTCGGTATGTAGCCGTCCGCCTGCTACTTTTCCACCTGTACTCAAGCGCTTGCAGCGCACCATAATGGAAGAGTGAGGAAATTACTTCCCCCCCCCCCCCCCCCTCCCTGTTCGATGGTCATTCGTGTGGGCGTTCCATCGGAGGTATTCGGAAAAATTAATGTAATTGCATAAATTGATGGATTAAGTTTTATGAGTTTTTAATCAGTGATAATCTTCAGATGGTACTTTTTGCCGGTGATACAAGTATAGCTATCGCACCCAACATACAAGAAGTAACTGGTGAAATTGTAAACGATGTTTTTCAGAAAATCATTAAGTGGTTCTCTGCAAATGGACTCTTATTGAACTTGGACAAAACACAGTACATACAGTTCCGCACAGTAAATGGAATGACATCATTAATAAATATAGACTTCGGTCAGAAATCGGTAGCTAAGGTAGAATACTCAAAATTTCTAGGTGTATGCATTGATAAGGGTTTTAACTGGAAAAAAACACACTGAAGATCTGCTGAAACGTTTGAGTTCGGCCACTTATGCTATTAGGGTCATTGTAAATTTTGGCAATATACATCTCAGTAAATTAGCTTACCACGCATATTTTCATTCTCTGCTTCCGTATGGCATCATATTCTGGGGTAACTCATCATTAAATAAAAGAGTGTTCATTGCACAAAAGCATGTAATCAGAATAATTGCTGGAGCTCATCCAAGATCATCCTGCAGACACTTATTTAAAGAGCTAGAAATCTTCACTGTAGCCTCACAATATACATATTCACGTATGAAATGTTATTAACAATCCGAACGAATTCAAAAGTAATAGCAGTGTACATGGCTACAACACTAGGAGAAAGGATGATTTTCACTACTCAAGGTTAAATCTAATTTTGGCTCAGAAGGGGGTAAATTATGCTGCCACAAAAATCTTTGGTCACTTGCCTAATAGCATCAAAAGCCTAAGAGCCATGTAGCATTTAAAAGGAATTTAAAAGAATTTCTTAATAGCAACTCCTTCTATTAATTAGATGAATTTTTGGATATATTAAGTGGATAAGTTCCCCAACCCCCACAAAAAAATTAAAAATATTAAGTGTCATGTGATATTTTGTGTAATGTAATATCTTTTATAGACAGCTTTTATTAACCTGACACGTTCCACATCATTACGAAGTGTCGTATTCATGATCTAAGGAACAAGTTCTAATCTAATCTAATCCAATCTCTAATATGTAACTGCAGTATTCGTGTTCATTTGTGGCTCAGTTGTTTTATGGCTGGAGAACATGTTTGTCAGCAATCTGCCATACATTTCGTTGATTTTGTAGTTTACACCCAGGTCAAGAGATGTTGGCGATGACTTCACTAAACAAAGTGTAATTATATCCAACACTGTTGTGCCTGGAAATGGTTTAAGACCGCATTCATGATAGTGACATAAAATTAAGAAGTTGTACGGTCAATTGGCGAAACTATCATTCAAACAATTTGATTAATGATCCATCCAGTCTGAGATATCCTAAGCCCTCAAAAAGCCTTCGCGTTATAGGAGTAATGCAGTCTACATTCTGTATATAAGGGAAGAATAAGCAGCGTATTTCTCATTTACAAATCGCAATTAGAATATTGTTCGTTTGTGAGAAGATCGTGTTATGCCTCGTGTAAGAGCGAGACACGTGTAGGAGCAGGTGGTGGAATTCGACACAGAGGCCCACCGAGACTGCGGAGTATCGTCTCGCAGTACTGCTGGTCACGTTGGTTGGGATGCCAGGACTGTCACGCAGACATGGAATCGACGGGTTTAGGGGTGTCGTACTGAACACCGTGCAGGATTGCAACGGTCCACGCATCTAGTGCCTGAGACTAAAGACGCGCTACTCGCTTGGCCGTGCTGGAAACTACAGCCACGTCACGTTCTTTGGCAGGAAATGGGCCTGTTTGGAGCAACACGAGTGTGCACGCTGACAATACGACGGCGTATGCAGCAAAGTGGTCAGTGAATGTAGTTATGGCTTCACTTGACGCGGTAGGAGACTGAGGCGAACGGACAGTGGTGTGTTCAACAACGACTTTGGGTGAAGGCGTGGAACGACGCAATGTTTTCAGATGAGCCCAGATTCTGCGTTGAGCATAAGGACGTACGTATCCGTGTGTGGAAGCTCCGAAGAGAAAGAACGTGGTACGTGTGCAGCACCTCGCGTTATGGCGTGGTGTGCCACTGGACACAGAATACAGTCACTTCTGGTTCACATGCCCAGTAATTTGGACAGCAACGGTTACATTTCTGACGTGATCAGATTAATGGTCCTCTCCTGTCTTCCATATCTCTGGAACGTTATCTTTCAACAAGATAACGCAAGACCGCACGTGGCCCGTGTTGTCCTCACACACCTCGATACAGAGAGGGCGTCCGACTGTCAGCCTGGCCTTTGCGTACTCCAGATCTATCATACCACTGAAAACCTCTGGCCATACGTTGCCGACAGGATGCCAGGGGCATCCTCTTGCCACGCACTGTTACTGATTAATTCTCACATATAGGTGAAACAGCACAGAATGCCGTGCCTGTATGTGTCATCACGATACCCACGTCGGGTCAGAGCAAAGGGGAGGGAGGTTGGTGGAGTAACGTGACTGATCGCCACTTGCGCCTAATGTCCTAGATTTGATTCCAAACCTCTACTCAGTCTCATGAAGTGAAGCCATGCGATAAAAAATGGTTCAAATGGCTCTGAGCACTATGCGACTTCTGAGGTCAACAGTCGCCTAGAACATAGAACTAATTAAACCTAACTAACCTAAGGACACCACACACATCCATGCCCGAGGCAGGATTCGAACCTGCGATCGTAGCGGTCGCTCGGTTCCAGACTGTAGCGCCTAGAACCGCACGGCCACTCTGGACGGCGAAGCCATGCGACACTTTCGATGTTGATCCATCCGCCAACTGGGGACCATAAGTTCGGCGTTCCCCTCACTGGTATCAGAAAGGAGTAGGCTACGTACCTATCCGATGCGACAATGACACCACACTATACACGTCGCTATGACGGTCTACATCTACATCTACATATACATCTATACTCCGAAAGACACCCAACGGTGTGTGGTGGAGGGCACTTTACGTGCTACGGTCATTACCTCCCTTTTCTGTTCCAGTCGCGTGTGGTTCGCGGGAAGAACGACTGCCGGAAAGCCTCCGTACGCGCTCGAATCTCTCTAATTTTACATTGGTGATCTCCTCTGGAGGTATAAGTAGGGGGAAGCAATATATTCGATACCTCATCTAGGAAACGCACCCTCTCGAAACCTGGACAGCAAGCTTCATCGCGATGCAGAGCGCCTCTCTTGCAGAGTCTGCCTCTTGAGTTTGCAAACATCTCCGTAACGCTATCACGCTCAACAAATAACCCTGTGACGAAACGCGCCGCTCTTCTTTGGATCTTCTCTATCTCCTCTGTCAACCCGACCTGTTACGGATCCCACACTGATGAGCAATACTCAAGTATAGGTCGAACGAGTGTTTTGTAAGCCACCTCCTTTGTTGATGGACTACATTTTCTAAGGACTCTCCCAATGAATCTCAACCTGGCACCCGCCTTACCAACAATTAATTTTATATGATCATTCCACTTCAAATCGTTCCGCACGCATACTCCCAGATATTTTACAGCAGTAACTGCTACCAGTGTTTGTTCCGCTATCATATAATCATACAATAAAGGATCCTTCTTTCTATGTATTCGCAATACATTACATTTGTCTATGTTAAGGGTCAGTTGCCACTCCCTGCACCAAGTGCCTATCCGCTGCAGATCTTCCTGCATTTCGCTACAATTTTCTAATGCTGCAACTTCTCTGTATACTACAGCATCATCCACGAAAAGCCGCATGGAACTTCCGACACTATCTACTAGGTCATTTATATATATTGTGAAAAGCAATGGTCGCATAACACTCCCCTGTGGCACGCCAGAGGTTACTTTAACGTCTGTAGACGTCTCCCCATTGATAACAACATGGTGTGTTCTGTTTGCTAGAAAGTCTTCAATCCAGCCACACAGCTGGTCTGATATTCCGTAGGCTCTTACTTTGTTTATCAGGCGAAAGTGCGGAACTGTATCGAACGCCTTCCGGAAGTCAAGGAAAATAGCATCTACCTGGGAGCCTGTATCTAATATTTTCTGGGTATTCGCCACCTACACTTACCATATGTACTTAAGCACCGAACTCTCACTCGCGAACGAAAGGTACTAGTGTGTGGCAAAGATAGGAGAAACCTTTCCTATTGGGCGAAACCTGCCCTTCAGGGTCTCTAGGCAACCACGCCGCACGACTTCACTTTTACTAGGTCTCCTTACGGAGCAACATCTTCCTCTAGCATTACTTTTCCTCAACAGTAGTTGTTGATACTAGTACTATTTTTCGACTTTTGTACAGGTTAGTATTGTGTCAGTTGCTTTTCTCAAAACTTTCATACACTTTCATAAACAGCGTATTATACTTCAAGCTAACATTTATGAAAAGGAATTACTTTATAAAATATTTTAGTTTCGATGTCTTAATCTATAAGTACTAGTTGTGAGTGCACAGTTAAATTTTTCTTAAAAACACTTGAAATTACCAATTATTTGCACACTTAAAATTTCTATTATTGATCACGCAATCCTGTTCTGTTTAATATTTATTTCTGGATTCATTTATAAAATAATAATCGAAATTAATAATGTAACGAAAACAAGTAGGAATTCATTTGTTAAGAAGAATAGTAAACCCTTTGGGATATTGTTGTTTCCGCCGAGTGGGGAGCCGTAAGCTTGCCTCTGATGTGATCGGACGTATTTTTCTATTATAGGAGCGAACAATGTAATTTCGGCTTTGTTAATGTGAAAAATCAAAATACTGTATGATCTACTAAAATGTGAGAAAATCAGTGAAAAATATGTTTACGTAAAAAAAAAAAAAATCTGCAACAACAATCTTCCAATTTATATAGTTCTAACCAACCGTGAGGACCTGATGTGAGATTTTCAGCTTCAAGAATCAGACCCCTAGACAAGAAGAACGGGAGCCATCTCAACATGACAAACTAAGTAAACTTGAATGCTTATTCTAATCTTCGCTCCTCTCAAATATTCATAAAAGACTTTGCTTATTAGTTACTTGGACTGGGCATTGTTTAATGTGGACAAGAGGTGGAAGAAGGGAGGAGTTGGGAGATTACAGGCTGAGACTATGAACGCTCAATGATTTAGTTATTAATTTTTTTGTCGAAACTGCTAACTAGCTGTAACTGATTTTATTTTACAAATGTGTATGAGCAACAGATAAGTTTTGTATTCACTTCGAAATATGTTACTCACATATTTGAGCTCTCTTTTATGTGATTTTCACTGGATGGGAGCCTCCAGTTTTGTGCATAGAGGGTTTATGATAAATGAAGATTCTGAGAAAAAGTGTTTCTAGTGTAAATCACAAAAAGATATTAATATCTCAGTAAGTTTTTGAATTTGTGACTTTCAGATTAGCTAGCAAATCTAATTTTGAGCTGGGGGCGTGAAGGTAATGATGGGATCCGGGCGAAGGGTGGGCTATAGTCGTCTTTGCCTACTGTACTGCTTATGCAGCGTGATGAGAATTTCGTTGTCTGCTGTCCTTCCTGGTGCTGCAATTTCAATGGGTAGCGGTGTATAATAGGCCTCATATTTTAATTAACCTACTTAGAAGCCACACATATTGAAAGTTGGCTTAAAAATATTTACCATAAAACGTCTAGGCCATGAACTGTTTCTTAATGGGGAAGTCCAGCGCCGATGGAGCGAAGTAACCGGTACCAAGATCTTCCCAATACTGTGAAATGTCAGAGTCAAATCTACTGTGTCCCTGTTGCCCATGCGAACTTGTTCTGCAGCCGCCTGGCGTGCTTGGTAGAGAATACGTGTCTTTCGTGAGCGTTGCTCTCTCCTGATCGACCTCAACGACCAATTTTTGTGTTAACTAATCAATACTTCCCTCCACGTTACTTTTGCTTTTAATGCTATCTGTAATGTGTGCGTCTGTACAAGAACAATCATCTTTCAATAAAACTTGGTAGGACAAAAACTCTCTTGAATTCAGACAAAAGCTTTTGTAAATAAAAACATACACAATTTAAATAAAAATTTTGTTGGACTGTGGTGGTTTTATGCGCATTTAGCCAGCTGGCCTGTTGAACATCCCAATTGCGGTCAGCGGTGTTTCCGGGCGCCATTGTCTCTCTGGCCTACCTTCCCTCGTGCCACGGACAAAGGGCTCTTCTGTCCCTCCAAATCATTTGTCGATATACGTCCGTCTGACAACTACTTTCCACTTCTGCACCAGCACTCACAGCATTTTTTAGGGTAACAGCATAACCTAAGATTAAAATTGCTGTCCACTTAGTCACGTGTTCCGTTGGATGACACGTTACATATTAATGCAGTATTATTACTTCTTCCCATCACCCACTGCGAGATTTAATACCCCCTGGCGGCGAAAATGCGAGTATATAAGCGTATCAGAGATGAATGTGGAATCGTTTCATCGATGAAGCGGGCCGCAAATGTCGAAACTCACTCACACAAGTGACTTTAACAAAAGGGAAAATGTTATGGCCCAGCGTGTGAGAATGAGCGTATCGGAAACGGAGAAGCTGGTCTACTGCAAGCATATTACAAGAATAGGCGCGGAGGAGAATCTGCGTCCGTGTTACAAGGATCGTACCGCCTACATTCATTCAGCCAAGCAGCTCTGATATCCCTGTCACTACGTGCAGCGTAATCAGAGATCGATGCAGTATGCCAGTTCCCTGCCACTCAGGTATCACTGGCAAAGAGCAAAGCTGATAGGCTAGCCGGAACAAGTGTATCAAGCCTATCTGTTGGATGAAACCTGATACAAAATCTAAACTATGTAGCTGAAACAGAAGGCAGCACGTAGAACTTTAGACTGACACACAAAAGCCAAATCATGGCAAGCTGATGACTCCGAAAGCTTGTTTAAACAGAAGTTCTACAATCCTGGGTTTGAACAGAAGGCAGCTAAGCTCAGGGTAAGTTTGATGACTGTCGTTGGAAACTTCAACAAACGCCTATACATGATGGGCATAGAGAAAGGAGTCCATAAATGTAGACTATCTGGGGAGGGGGATAAAACCACGCTGCATTTAATCTTCCGAAGCGAAGCACTGGAGGCCAACAGACACAAAATTTTCGTTTCACTAAATCTTGAAGACACTGTGTCCTGTGGAAACGTAGTCAATGGACTGTTACTACTACTCTTCAACGGTGCTGCCTGGCTTCACCAGACTGACAGTGCAGGCAACAAGGTTCAAATGATTCTGAGCACTATGGGACTAAACATCTTAGGTCATCAGTCCCGTAGAACTTATAACTACTTAAACCTAACTAACCTAAGGACATCACACACATCCATGCCCGAGGCAGGATTAGAACCTGCGACCGTAGCAGTCGCGCGGTTCCAGAATGAAGCGCTTAGAACCGCTCGGCCACACTGGTTGGCCAGGCAACAAAGGGCTACGATCATTGTTGTTTTCTCTCCCTGTTAAAACAAAATCATATAAATTCAGGTATACCATTGTTGTTATCATCTACCCCAAGTGGCTGAAGGTAGGTGAAACCAAACGTAGGCAAGGTTCTGGAAGTTCACCCCTCATCACAGTGGATACAGGATCATCGAGGTTGGGAGGCAAACCAATGGGAACTTGTCGCCTGGTGTGATGAATTACGTTTCTTGAACCAGCTCCGTGGTTCCATCCTGATGCTCGGTCGTCCAGGTGAACAACGGCTCGAAACATGCACCACGCCATGGACACAGACCGATAGGGACAATAGTTAGCTATGAGGGACATTTAAGTGGGCTTCCTTACGACCTGTGATAGTAGTCGAAGGACTATGGGCACATTATTGGTATTGCTTGCTTTCATATCTGATGCCATCCCTAACAGTCACGTCATCTTCCAGCAGGATAACTCTCCGTTACAGTGCCACAGTGGTTTGGGAAGCGCGTTGACGAACTCACACTGATGTCTTTCCCGCCAAATTGGCCTTATCTAAACCCGTGGAACACGCATCGGAAGATACCTGACGCGATCACAGAGCAACGGCACCTAATTTACGGAATTTACGTCACCTGTGCGTAGGTACCTGGTACCACACATCGCTGGAAACCTAGCAATGACTTGTAGAATCTATTCCACAGAGCATTATTGCCTTATATCTTTCCAAAGCGTAACCAACACCGTTTTAAGCAGGTGGTTACAATTTCTTGGCCCGTCTAATTGATCAAAACCATTTGGACACGCTAATGCGATGAAGATTTGATCACTAGATATCTGGAGAGGCAGTACTGCCAGTGTAAAGGTGGACAGTGAGTATGTACACTGAATAGCCATAGAAACTGCTACACTTGCGCGATATCATGTAGGGCCCCGAAGAGCACCCGGAAGTGCCCCAACACGACGTGGCATGGACTCGAATAATGTCTGAAATGGTGCTCGAGGGAATTGACACCACAAATCATGCAGAACTGTCGATAAATCCGTAAGAGTAAGACGAGGTGAAGATCTCTTCTGAAGAGCACGTTGCAGGGCCTCCCAGATTTTCTCAATAATGTTCTTGTCTGGGGAGTGTGGTGGCCAGTGGAAACGGTTAAACTCAGAAGTGTTCCTGGAGACACTGGGTAGCAATTCTGGATGTGTGGACTGTCACGTTGTCCTGCTGCAATTGCCTAAGTATGTCGGAATGCACAATGGACATGAATCAATGTCGGTGGTCAGGCGGGATGCTTCGTACGTATCGCCTGTCAGAGTCATATCTAGAAGTATCAGGGGTCTGTATCACTCCAACTGCACATGACTCACACCACTACAGAGCCTCCACCAGCTTGAACAGTCCCCTGCTGACATGCAGGGTCCTTGAATTTATGAGGTTCTCTCCATACCTGTACACGTCCATCCACTCGATACAATGTAAAACGAGACTCGTCCGACCAGGCAACGTCTTTCCAGTCATCAACAGTCCACTGTCGATGTTGACGGACCCAGGCGTGACGTAAAGCGTTGTGTCGTGCAGTCATAAAAGGCACACGAGTGGGCTTTCGGCACCAAAAACCCATATCGATGATGTTTCGTTGAATGGTTCGCACACTGACACTTGTGGATGGCCCAGCATTAGAATCTGCAGAAATCTGTGGAAGGGTTGCACTTCTATCACGTTGAACAGCTCTTTTCAATAGTCGTTGTTCCTATTATTCCAGGATATTTCTGCAGCCGCAGCGATGTCGGAGATTTGATGTTTTAAGGGATTCCAGATAATCACGGTGCACTCATGAAATAGTCGTACTGGAAAATTCCCATTTTATCACTATCTCGGAGAATGCTGTGTCCCATCGCTCGTGCGCCGACTATAACACCACGTTCAAACTCAATTAAATCTTGATAACCTGCCGTTGTAGCAGCAGTAACCGATCTAACAGTCGCGCCAGGCAGTTCAAAAAATGGCTCTGAGCACTATGGGACTCAACTGCTGTGGTCGTAAGTCCCCTAGAACTTAGAACTACTTAAACCTAACTAACCTAAGGACAGCACACAACACCCAGCCATCACGAGGCAGAGAAAATCCCTGACCCCGCCGGGAATCGAACCCGGGAACCCGGGCGTGGGAAGCGAGAACGCTACCGCACGACCACGAGATGCGGGCGCCAGGCAGTTATTGTCTTATATAGGCGTTGCCGACCGCAGCGCCATATTCTGCGTGTTTCATGTATCTCTACTTGCATACGCCTGCCTATACCAGTTTCTCTGGCGCCTCAGTGTACTTTGAATAGAGAAACCTTGTCAGCGGAGTGGGTCGGCCAGGACTTGGTCTAGTTGTTGGTTTCACGCGAGAAACTAATCCATCGCAGACATTACTTGTTGAAGTCAACCACGTCGACTGCTGTAATGTGCTTGACAAGCCTAATCGCCAGCCGCGGTGGCCGAGCGGTTCTAGGAGCTTCAGTCTGCAATCGCGCTACCGCTACGATCGCAGGTTCGAATCCTGCCTCGGGCATGGATGTGCATGATGTCCCTAGGTTAGCTAGGTTTAAGTAGTTCTAAGTTCTAGGGTACTGATGATCTCAGATGTAAGTCCCATAGTGCTCAGAGCCATTTTTGAAGCCTAAACGCGAAGAAACAAACACAGGTAAACAAAAAATGGCTCTGAGAACTATGGGACTTAACTGCTGAGGTCATCAGCCCCATAGAACTTAGAACTACTTAAACCTAACTAACCTAAGGACATCACACACATCCATGCCCGAGGCAGGATTCGAACCTGCGACCGTAGCAGTCGCGCGGTTCCGGACTGAGCGCCTAGAACCGCTAGACCACCGCGGCCGGCAGGTAAACAAAGACCAGGCTGACTCCATTACTGATGTAGTGAGAGAGCATTGTGGAGGATGGCTGTAACAAACCTCGTGAAACACCCCTAAATAGGAAAGTGCTATTAGCAGTCCAGAGAGGGCAGTGAGTGTCTGTAGGGAGTTGAATGAGGTGCAATGGTAGACCATCATCCCATAAGCCACACATTTCTGTAGTAAATACTAAGCGATGCTTGAGGCAGTGTAAACAACGACTCCACTGGACAGCGGATGACTGGAAACGAGTGATTTAGTGTGAATAATCCCTTTAGGCCCTGTGGCACTCCGATGGAAAGGATTTGGACTTTGAGAATACCTGGAGAACGTTACCTGCCATGATGGTGTGGTGCCAAAAGTGAAGTACGGAGGAGGTGGTGTTACAGAATAGGGTGTTTTTCGTTGTTGGGGGTGTGGTCTCCTCTTGCGGAAGGATATGAACAGATTTTACAGCACTTTGTACTGCTTATGGTAGAGAAAAAGTTCAGAGAAAATGATTGTATCATCATCACAGTGCATCCTGTCACAAATCAGCATGGTTCAAATGGTTCAAATGGCTCTGAGCACTATGGGACTCAACTGCTGTGGTCATCAGTCCCCTAGAACTTAGAACTACTGAAACCTAACTAACCTAAGGACATCACACACAGCCATGCCCGAGGCAGGATTCGAACCTGCGACCGTAGCAGTCGCACGGTTCCGGACTGCGCGCCTAGAACCGCGAGACCACCGCGGCCGGCAAATCAGCATGTATTATTTAATGGTTTGTATCAAGTAATATTCCTGAAATGGAACTGTGTGCCAAGAGTCCCGGCGTGAACCCAGTGGCACACCTTTAGGATGAGTTAAAACGTTGACTTCAGTGTGGACCACAGCGTCCCAGACCAGTTCCTTCTCTCTTTTCGGCACTTAAAGAGAGAATAGGCTGCCAATCCTCCACAGACATTCAGACACTTCAGAGTTCAAGCCGTGATAAGGATGAAGGATCGACCCACTACGTATAATATGTATGTGTGGTGTCTTTTCTTTCGGACAGGACCGAAAGAACAAAAATTGCGTGGAATCCGCAGTTGTGATACATGTAATGTAAACTGAAAGTGGATGACATCAGCTGCATCGGGACGTTTATCCGGATACGGCGGCGGCGAATGAAAATTAATGGCAGACTGGGATTCAGACCCTGGATCTACTGCTTAACATGCAGTTGCATTAATGGTTGCGCCATGCTGACAATGTTTATCTCAACTGCACTCACTATCTCGGCAAGCTCCCTGGCTATTCCAAACTCCCAACTAGCGCCACATATCTTTCAAACATTTCCGAAACAACAGACACCACATATTCGTACAACTGATTCGCCTCGGTGCGCAAAGGATCTAGAAACATCTTTGCGGATTCACGTTTACGTTCGACCTCCAGCGGGAATCTGAAATTAGCGAGCATAGCTTTGAGGGATGAAGTAGCGAAGGCAGCAGAGGATCAAGTAGGTAAAAAGACGAGGGCTAGTAGAAATCCTTGGGTAACAGAAGAAATATTGAATTTAATTGATGAAAGGAGAAAATATAAACATGCAGTAAATGAAGCAGGCAAAAAGGAATACAAACGTCTCAAAAATGAGATCGACAGGAAGTGCAAAATGGCTATGCAGGGATGGCTAGAGGACAAATGTATGGATGTAGAGGCGTATCTCACTAGGGGTAAGATAGATACTGCCTACAGGAAAATTAAAGAGACCTTTGGAGATAAGAGAACGACTTGTATGAATATCAAGAGCTCAGATGGAAACCCAGTTCTAAGCAAAGAAGGGAAAGCAGAAAGGTGGAAGGAGTATATAGAGGGTCTATACAAGGGCGATGTACTTGGGGACAATTTTATGGAAATGGAAGAGGATGTAGATGAAGATGGGAGATATGACACTGCGTGAAGAGTTTGACAGAGCACTGAAAGACCTGAGTCGAAACAAGGCCCCCGGAGTAGACAATATTCCATTGGAACTACTGACGGCCTTGGGAGAGCCAGTCCTGACAAAACTCTACCATCTGGTGAGCAAGATGTATGAAACAGGCGAAATACCCTCAGACTTCTAGAAGAATATAATAACTCCAATCCCAAAGAAAGCAGGTGTTGACAGATGTGAAAATTACCGAACTATCAGTTTAATAAGTCACAGCTGCAAAATACTAACCCGAATTCTTTACAGACGAATGGAGAAACTAGTAGACGCCAACCTCGGGGAAGATCAGTTTGGATTTCGTAGAAAAACTGGAACACGTGAGGCAATACTGACCTTACGACTTATCTTAGAAGAAAGATTAAGGAAAGGCAAACCTACGTTTCTAGCATTTGTAGACTTAGAGAAAGCTTTTGACAATGTTGACTGGAATACTCTGTTTCAAATTCTAAAGGTGTCAGGGGTAAAATACAGGGAGCGAAAGGCTATTTACAATTTGTACAGGAACCAGATGGCAGTTATAAGAGTCGAGGGACATGAAAGGGAAGCAGTGGTTGGGAAGGGAGTAAGACAGGGTTGTAGCCTCTCCACGATGTTGTCCAATCTGTATATTGAGCAAGCAGTAAAGGAAACAAAGAAAAATTTGGAGTAGGTATTAAAATCCATGGAGAAGAAATAAAAACTTTGAGGTTCGCCGATGACATTGTAATTCTGTCAGAGACAGCAAAGGACTTGGAAGAGCAGTTGAATGGAATGGACAGTGTCTTGAAAGGAGGATATAAGATGAATATCAATAAAAGCAAAACAAGGATAATGGAATGTAGTCTAATTAAGTCAGGTGATGCTGAGGGAATTAGATTAGGAAATGAGACACTTAAAGTAGTAAAGGAGTTTTGCTATTTAGGGAGTAAAATAACTGATGATGGTCGAAGTAGAGGGGATATAAAATGTAGACTGGCAATGGCAAGGAAAGCGTTTCTGAAGAAGAGAAATTTGTTAACATCGAGTATAGATTTAAATGTCAGGAAGTCATTTCTGAAAGTATTTGTATGGAGTGTAGCCATGTATGGAAGTGAAACATGGACGATAAATAGTTTGGACAAGAAGAGAATAGAAGCTTTCGAAATGTGGTGCTACAGAAGAATGCTGAATATTAGATGGGTAGATCACATAACTAATGAGGAAGTATTGAATAGGATCGGGGAGAAGAGAAGTTTGTGGCACAACTTGACCAGAAGAAGGGATCGGTTGCTAGGACGTTTTCTGAGGCATCAAGCGATCAGCAATTTAGTACTGGAGGGCAGCGTGGAGGGTAAAAATCGTAGAGGGAGACCAAGAGATGAATACACTAAGCAGATTCAGAAGGATGTAGGTTGCAGTAGGTACTGGGAGATGAAGAAGCTTGCACAGGATAGAGCAGCATGGAGAGCTGCATCAAACCAGTCTCAGGACTGAAGACCACAACAAGAACAGAGGACACGGACGGGGAAAGGAGATAGGTGGCGCTAGATGGAAATCTGAGTCGGCCGGTCAGCGTTCCGAGGTATCCCCGCAAGTAGGATAAACACTGTGACCGGGTGGCACAGTGGTTAACGCAACTGCCTAGTAAGGAGGATATCCCGGGTTCGTGTCCTGGTCCGACACACATTTTCACTCGTCGCCGCCGAATTCGCATAAAAGCCGCGATGCAGGTGGTATTATCAGTGCCTTCCTTTCCTTTTCCTTCCCCCCCCAACCCCTCCACCTATTTGCATAAGACTCTACAGGGTGGTCCATTGATAGCGACCGGGACAAATATCCCACGAAATAAGCATCAAACGAAAAAACTACGAAGGACGATACTCGTCTAGCTTGAAGGGGGAAACCAGATGGCGCTATGGTTGGCCCGCTAGATGGCGCTGCCATAGGTCAAACGGATGTAAACTGCGTTTTTTTAAAAATAGGAACCCCTTTTTTTATTACATATTCGTGTAGTACTAAAGAAATATGAATGTTTTAGTTGGAGCTCTTTTTCGCTTTGTGATAGATGGCGCTGTAACAGTCACAAACGTATACGCTCGCGCTATGGTTGGCCCGCTAGATGGCGCTGCCATAGGTCAAACGGATGTAAACTGCGTTTTTTTTTTACATAGGATCCCCCTTTTTTTATTACATATTCGTGTAGTACGTAAAGAAATATGAATGTTTTAGTTGGACCTCTTTTTCGCTTTGTGATAGATGGCGCTGTAACAGTCACAAACGTATAAGCTCGCGGTATCACGTAACATTCCGCCAGAGCGGACGGTATTTGCTTCGTGAAACATTACCCGTGTTATAATGGACCGTTTACCAACTGCAGGAAAGGTCGATATCGTGTTGATGTATGGCTGTTGTGAACAAAATACCCAACGGGCGTGTGCTATGTATGCTGCTTGGTGTCCTGGACGACATCATCCAAGTGTCCGGACCGTTCGCCGGAAATTTACTTTATTTAAGGGAACAGGAAGTGTTCAGCCACATGTGAAATGTCAACCACGACCTGCAACAAATGATGGTGCCCAGGTAGGTGTTTTAGCTGCTGTCGCGCCTAATCCGCACATCAGTAGGAGACAAATTGCGCGAGAATCGGGAATCTCAAAAACGTCGGTGTTGAGAATACTACATCAACATCGATTGCACCCGTACCATATTTCTATGCACCAGGAGTTGTATGGTGGCGACTTTGAACGTCGTGTACAGTTCTGCCACTGGGCACAAGAGAAATTACGGGACGATGACAGATTTTTTGCACGCGTTCTATTTAGCGACGAAGCGTCATTCACCAACAGCGGTAATATGCACTATTGGGCAACGGAAAATCCACGATGGCTGCGACAAGTGGAACATCAGCGACCTTGGCGGGTTAATGTATTGTGCGGCATTATGGTAGGAAGGATAAATGGTCCCCATTTTATCGATGGCAATCTAAATGGTGCAATGTATACTGATTTGCTACGTAGTGTTCTACCGATGTTACAACAAGATGTTTCACTGCATGACAGAATGGCGATGTACTTCCAACATGATGGATGTGCGGCACATAGCGTGCGGTTGTAGCGGTAATGAATAGCATATTTCATGACAGGTGGATCGGTCGTCGAAGCACGTTCACCGGATCTAACGTGCACAGATTTCTTTCTGTGGGGAAAGTTGAAGGATATTTGCCATCGTGATCCACCGACAACGCCCGACAACTTGCGTCAGCGCATTGACAATGCATGTGCGAACATTACGGAAGGCGAACTACTCGCTGTTGAGAGGAATGTCGTTACCCATATAGCCAAATGCATTGAGTTTGACGGACATCATTTTGAGCATTTATTGCATTAATGTGGTATTTGCATGTAATCGCGCTGTAACAGCATGCGTTCTGAGAAATGATAAGTTCACAAAGGTACATGTATTGTTCTTTCCTTTATTGTGATTTCATTCCCCTGCCCCATGTGGGCAGGGGAGGGCTGTCAGCGGCACAATCCGCCGCTCTTCACCCGAGTGACATGACGACTAAAATATGAATAAAATGTTACATACGTAAGGCGATAAAAAAGGGAACATAAAACAGTGTAACGGGGGAAAATGGAGGTAAAAGTAGACTGACATGGAGACATTCATGGGGGACAGTTAAAAATAGTCACCAGAATGTTAAAAAGCAGAGTTGGCGATTCTTAAAACACAGAGAAGACACTGAATGGACATGCACAGGTCAAGAGTTGGCCACAGCGTTAAAAACACACCGAAACAACACACTTAAAACCCACTTGGAGCACACACAACGAAGAATAAAACTGCCAGGTGGGACCTGCCGAGGGAAAGGTCAGAGATGATGGAAAAGGAGGAGGGAGCAAGGGGCAGCAGGGGAAGCGGCGGGATGAAGAGAGTAGGGGCGTCAGCGGGTACACGAAGAGGCAGGAGACACGTTGGGTAGGAGATGAAGAGGGAAGACAGGGCAGGAGGGAGTGCAGAGACACTGAAGGGGAGCACAAGAGGGGGACGGGGGTAGGAGGGGAAAGCCGCTCAGGAGAAGGGAGTGGGAGGAGAGGGAGCCCTGAGGAGGAGGCAGAAAGATGGGGTTAGAGTTGGTAGGAAGGGTAGATGTCAAGGCGAAGCTCATCATCCGGGAGGGGTAGATGTTGGAAGTTGCGTTGGGAAAGGAGATGGAGGGTGTGGAGATGGAGAGAGGGTGGGACACAACGGTAAAGGCGCGGCAACTTATTGTGAGTGGAGAGGGGTGAGGGGGATCAAGGCAGCAGACAATATATAGAGTGTGCGCATATGTTCAAGGAAAAGGAGAAGGTAGGGGAAGGGGATGAGGTCGTGGAGGATGCGCGTGGGGGACGGAAGGTAGATGTGGAAGGCGAGGCGGAGCACATGGCGTTCGAGGGTTTGGGGGGCTTTATAGAACCGGGGAGGGGCGGAAATCCTAGCTACGCTGGCATAACAGAGGATGGGGCGCATCAAGGATTTGTAGGTGTGAAGGATGGTGGAAGGATGCAGACCCCACATCCAGCCGCACAGGAGTTTCAGGAGGTGGAGGCAGTTGTGAGCTGTGTGTTGGATGGTAAGAAGATGGGGAGTCCAGGTGAGGTGGCGGTCGAGTGTGAGGCCAAGGTATTTGAGGGTAGGAGTGAGGTGGATAGGACGGCCATAAATGGTGAGGTAGAAATGATGGAGGCGGAAGGAGCGGGTGGTGCGGCCTATGGTGATCGCCTGGGTACATGTATCACATTGGAACAACCGGAATAAAATGTTCAAACGTCCACCTGTGGCCAACTGTTCGTCTAAAATTGTGAGCCATATGTTTGTGACTATTACAGCGCCATCTATCACAAAGCGAAAAAAGTGTTCCAACTAAACCATTCATATTTCTTTACATACTACACGAATATGTAATAAAAAATTGGGGTTCCTATTTTAAAAAAAACGCAGTTCATATCCGTTTGATCTGTGGCAGAGCCATCTAGCGGGTCAACCATAGCGGCATCTGGTTTCTCCCTTCAAGCTAGACAAGTTTCGCTCTTTGTAGTTTTTTCGTTTGCCGCTTATTTCGTGAGATATTTGGCCCGGTCACGATCAATGAACCACCCTGTATATCAACGCCCACCGGATACTCTTCATCGGACAGCATACGCCGATTGGTTGTTCGGGTGCTAATACGCGTGACGTGGAAGGCTGTGACAAACCTGCTCTTCAAAGTCAGTGCTCAAAGCGCACGCGTGGCGTGGGGCAGGCCCCCGCGGTATGCCCTGCACGATCCGCGCCCGCCGTGGCCAGCTGCAGCTCCGCGTGTAACGGCAGACGCCACCGCCGGCGCGGTCAACTAACAGCGCAGCGCCGGCAACAGAAGCGGGAGGCGACCGCTCGCCGACACACGGGCAGCGGGGCTAACAGGCTGGCGGCGTCCGGCCGTGGCAGCGAACCGCGAGGCGCCGTAGCTTCCGGACCGCCGTGCTGCTGCTGCTGGCGCCGGCGACTTTGACGGGCCGCGCTCGCAGAGGAAGCTGCAACACTCCCGCTGCCCTGTCCGACCTCGTCCGGCGTAACGCCTTTCCTGTTCCGCCACAAAGTTGTAGGATGTGCAGCACACGGCTTCTGCAAGCTATTGTTCGCTCACGGTGGCCTCGGGACGGATCCGACGGGTCCATTCGGGTACTTCTCCTTTTATTGAGTCATCGGTCTACCACGGCACCTTCTAGGACCTTGAAAGTTACTCACTGATGTCTTAAAAACACCCCCTGCCATGCTGCCCCTTCCTCCAGAGACATAAATCGTTAATCCCCAAACAACACAAGAACGTCCCATGCCTGTTGAGGCGTGTATTTAAAGAAAGTCTGATTTGCATCCTCATAGCGGCGCTACTAGCGCCACACTTATGCCACTGGCGCGAAATATGAACAGACATAACTTACCAACTTTCGTTTATGTCGCACACTTCCTTCTTCATGTTGCGATTGTTTGTGTCAATGTATTACACTACTGGCCATTAAAATTGCTACACCAAGAAGAAATGCAGATGATAAACAAGTATTCAGTGGACAAATATATTATACTAGAGCTGACATGTGATTACATTTTCACGCAATTTGGGTGCACAGATCCTGAGAAATCAGTACCCAGAACAACCTCCTCTTGCCGTGATAACGGCCTTGATACGCCTGGGCATTGAGTCGAAAAGAGCTTGGATGACGTGTATAGGTACAGCTGCCCATGCAGCTTCAACACGATACCACGGTTCATCAAGAGTAGTGACAGGCGTCGGCCGGAGTGGCCGTGTGGTTCTAGGCGCTACACTCTGGAACCGCGCGACCACTACGGTCGCAGGTTCGAATCCTGCCTCGGGCATGGATGTGTGTGATGTCCTTAGTTAGTTAGGTTTAAGTATTTCTAAGCTGACGTTAGAAGTTAAGTCCCATTGTGCTCAGAGCCACCTGAACCATTTTAGTAGTGACAGGCGTATTGTAACGAGCCAGTTACTCGGCCACCATTGACCAAACGTTTTCAGTTGGTGGGAGATCTGGAGAATGTGCTGGCCAGGGCAGCAGCCGAACATCTTCTGTATCCAGAAAGGCCCGTACAGGACCTGCAACATGCGGTCGTGCATTATCCTCCTGAAATGTAGGGTTTCGAAGGGATCGAATGAAGGGTAGAGCCACGGGTCGTAACACATCTGAAATGTAACGTCCACTGTTCAAACTGCCGTCAATGCGGACAAGAGGTAACCGAGACGTGTAACCAATGGCACCCCATACCATCACGCCGGCTGATACACCAGTATGGCGATGACGAATACACGCTTCCAATGTGCGTTCACCGCAATGTCGCCAAACACTGATGCGACCATCATGGTGCTGTAAACAGAACCTGGATTCATCCGAAAAAATGACGTTTTGCCATTCGTGCACGCAGGTTCGTCGTTGAGTACACCATCGCAGGCGCTACTGTCTGTGATACAGCGTCAAGAGTAACCGCAGCCATGGTCTCCGAGCTGATAGTCCGTGCTGCTGCAAACGTCGTCGAACTGTTCGTGCAGATGATTGTTGTCTTGCAAACATCCCCATCTGTTGACTCAGGGATCGAGACGTGTCTGCACGATCCGTTACAGCCATGCGGATAAGATGCCTGTCATCTCGACTGCTAGTGATACGAGGCCGTTGGGATCCGGCACGGCGTTCCGTATTACCCTCCCGAACCCACCGATTACATATTCTGCTAACAGTCATTGGATCTCGATCAATGCGAACAGCAATGTCGAGATACGATAAACCGCAATCGCGATAGGCTACAATCCGACCTCCGAGCTTTATCAAAGTCGGAAACGTGATGTTACGCACTTCTCCTCCTTACACGAGGCGTCACAACAACGTTTCACCAGGCTACGCCGGTCAACTGCTGTTTGTGTATGAGAAATCGGTTGGAAACTTTCCTCATGTCAGCACGTTGTAGGTGTCGCCACCGGCACCATCCTTGTGTGAGTGCTCTGAAAAGCTAATCATTTGCATATCTCAGCATCTTCTTCCTGTCGGTTAAATTTCGCGTCTGTAGCACGTCATCTTCGTGGTGTAGCACTTTTAATGGCCAGTAGTGTATATGAAGTACACACTACAAAATGTTTATCACCCCTATATTTACCACTATATTAATGGCTCTAAACCGCCTAATAATGGCCTCGGATCTGTGAGGAAGGTAGTTATCAACTTTCTTCAGTTGTGCCGTATGGGACTGACTCCCTTCATTGATTGTTAGATACCGTACAGCAGAAATATTGACTTAAAATATGTCCTCCGCTACTCCAAATGAGTACACCATCCATCGGATTAAGGTCTTGTCATTTAGCAGGCCATTCGTCGTGCGATGTGGTGCCCGAGTGTTTGTAAAACGATGAAGATTTGTGTTCAGTCTTTTGAAAACTACAGTAGCAGACAGCAACGTCCATGGCATATTCGTCAAGAATACGGATATGAAAGGTAGCTTTGGGTACCCGAGACTGCTGAAATAAACATCCTGGTTCGCGTGAAATTTAAAACTGTAAGCGCACAAACTGTTCCACAAATTTTTGGGAGAATTGCCGGATGTTTGTAATTTGCTAGTACGATATTTCGGCGAATAGTCTAAAATACGCAGAATACACTATGTGATCGAAAGTATCCGGAGACCCCAAAAAACATACGTTTTACATATTAGGTGTATTGTGCTGCCACCTACAGTCAGCTACTCAATATCAGCGAACTCAATAGTCATTAGACATCGAGAGAGCCGCGCGGGATTAGCCGAGCGGTCTCAGGCGCTGCGGTCATGGACTGTGCGGCTGATCCCGGTGGAGGTTAGAGTCCTACCTCGGGCATGGGTGTGTGTGTTTTTCCTTAGGACAATTTAGGTTAAGTAGTGTGTAAGCTTAGGGACTGATGACCTTAGCAGTTAAGTCCCATAAGATTTCACACACATTTGAACATTTGAACAACACATAGTGAGAGAGGAGAATGGGGCGCTCCGCTGAACTCACGGACTTCGAACGTGGTCAGGTGATTGTGACCTGATAGTCAAGGGAAGGCAGGATTCGATTACGATTGTGGACGGGGACGCAATCAGTTACTATTTGTTGCCTTTTACAGTTACACACATTTATTTTTAAAACAGAAATTCCAGACTTAACAGTAAATAAAAAAAATACCACACGTTATTAATGAAGGAATAAACAACTGTATAAATAATGTCTCCAGTGAGTTACAATTTAGCAAATCATCATAAAATACAGAAACAGATAATTTTTCAAAAAAAAGAAAAAGCCACTGTGATCACTGCGGAAGGCCTTACACGCCAAGAATGGCAATCAATTACGAATGCAATTACAACTTACAGGTATTAAAATATTAAAATTATGTGGCCACCAACACAGCAGAAGCTATCAGAGGCCTGGAATGGCAGTAAATAAGGTTTTAAGGCTTACTGCTTAAATAAAAATGCCGAATTATTTTTAAAGCAAGTGACCACGATCACGGATGAAGGCCTTACACGCCAGGAACGGCATTTATACAAAAAAATTAGAAACCTGCTCTAACACAGCAAATACAACCAAAGGTTATTTAAAAGAAACAAGCAACTAACCACCAAACGGGTGAAATAAGATGATGGTAACCTTGTGACACAACGCTTACACTGCTAGATTCATTCCAGAAGGCGACCGGAACTATTAACTAGACATACATAACCTTTAATGTAGGCGTTACAAGGTATGGTAATAAATAATACAATAATAGAACACAAGGATCAGTCACAGACGGTGCTCCAGGAATCGACCTCTGAGAAGGTCCGGCAACAAACACTTTCGAGAGCGATGAAATGGCTCTGAACACTATGGGACTCAACTGCTGAGGTCATTAGTCCCATAGAACTTAGAACTAGTTAAACCTAACTAATCTAAGGACATCACAAACATCCATGCCCGAGGCAGGATTCGAACCTGCGACCGTAGCGGTCTTGCGGTTCCAGACTGCAGCGCCTTTACCCGCACGGCCACTTCGGCCGGCTCGAGAGCGATGAGATAGGCAGCCAAGAGTTGCATTCACTCCACAAGATGGTAACTCAGACTAGTGGCAGTCTAACGAATGACTAATGATAATCTTACTAAAGCTACCTGACGTACAATAAACAAATGCAAGAATGGAACAACACGCCATAGCTGGAACCGGCGGACACAACTAAGCCCCCAGAATACTCTGCTTAGAGCGCCAGGAACGAGAAAGGAATCACTACCACCAGAACAGAAGAATCACAAACGGCCTACAATCAAGAAAGCTGTCAAAACTACACACCTTACCGGACAGCAGCGGAAGGTGAGGAAACGTACATTGCCGTAACATACACTAACCCCCAGGGCAGGTAACTGGGGCGTTAGCGGCCACCAGGCAGGAAAAATACCGCTGGTTGAACTAAACAATTGTAACAAGCTGAACGTAGTAAATAGCAGTAAGACGTCCAGGAAAGCTAGTCAGATCCGCTTTGCCCAAGCCCTCCACTCGCTGCTCTTCGCCTCGGCGACACTATGAGCAGCAACACGAACCCAAGTCACTGGAGAATCGCGAGATGTCACATTGGTGGAGGTTTCTCTACCTGAACTGAAGTGCACTCATTTTAAAGCTTGCTGGATCCGGTTTACGACAAGGTCGTGCACCCTCGTGAACACAGCCTTCCCATCCGGCAGTCCATGTGTGCCGCCAGCAGTCCCGGCGTGTTCATGCACTGCGCGGACCTGGCTCGTCCTGAGTCCCCAAGCGAACTGCCACACTCACACGACACGGAAAAACAACGACGTCGCCCCAAATATAGGGCAACATTTACTACATATCGATAACCGCCGCTGCTGCCACTAGCGGACAGGCAACGCTTGCAAAACGAGTGGCACCAGTCAAGACGAGAAGAAGACAAACAACCGGAACCATGCCAACTAAAGGATGCGGTCTGGGCTCCAACAGAGGGGGGAAGCCTACAGTCAGCACCAACGTGAGCCACAGCACGGCTCAGTGATTGGGTGTCACTTGTGTCATACGTCTGTACGTGAGATTTCCACACTCCTTAACAACCCTAGGTCCACTATTTCCGATGTGATAGTGAAGTGGAAACGTGGACACTTACATCACAAAAGCGCACAGGCCGGCCTCGTCTGTTGACTGTCAGAGACCACCGACAGATGAAGAGGGTCGTAATGTGTAATAGCAGACATTTATCCAGACCATCACATAGGAATTCCAAACTGCATTAGGATCCACTGCAAGTACTATGACAGCTAGGCGAGAGGCGAGAAAACTTGGATTTTATGGTCGGACGGCTACTCATAAGCAACATATAACGCTGGTAAATGCCAAACGACGCCTCGCTTGGCGTAAAGGGCGTAAACGTTGGACGATTGAACAGTGGAAAAACGCTATGTGGAGTGACGAATCACGGTACTCAATGTGGCCATCCGATAGCAAGGTGTGGGTATGGCGAATGCCCGGTGAATGTCATCTGCCAGCGTGTGTAGTGCCAACAGCAAAATTCGGAGACGCTGGTGTTACGGTGTGGTCGTGTTTATCAAGGAGGGGACTTGCACCCCTTGTTGTTTTGCGTAGCACTATCACAGCACAGGCCTACATCGATACTTTAAGCTCCTTCTTGCTTCGAAAAGCAATTCGGGTATGGCGATTGTATCTTTCAACACGATCGAACACCTGTTCATACTGCACGGCGCGTGGCGGAGTAATTACGCTACAATAACATCCCTGTAATGGACTGGCCTGCACAGAGTCCTGACCTGAATCTTATAGAACACGTTTGGGGTGTTTCGGAACGCTGACTTCGTGCAGGGCCTCACCGACCGACAGCAATACACCTCCTCAGTGTAGCACTCCTTGAAGTATGGGCTGCCATTCCCCAAGAACCTGACTGAACGTATGCCTGCGAGAGTGGAAGCTAACATCAAGGCTAAGGGTGAGCCAACACCACAGTGATTTCCAGCATTACCGATGAAGGGCCCCACGAATTTGTAAGTCATTTTTAGCCAGGTGTTCGCATACTTTTGATCACATAGCGTATTAAGTAGACTAAGGTAATCTTTCCACTTCCTTCCTAAATACGAGTCCTTTTGGAATCCGTTAAAGACGACGTAGAGTTGCACGACGCAGGTGTTTACAGGATTCCGTGTGAATGCGGCGAGAGCAAGCGACGCGCACTGTGCAGGATCGCATTAAAGAACGTCTGTGGCGCACTCGTCTTTTCCAAGCAAATAAGTCCGCTATCCCTTAGCAGTGTATTTCCACTGGTCATTCGATGAAATTTAACGAAAAGAAAAATAAACTATGGCCCAAACGTCAAACATTTCAAGCTCAGTCACAAATGATTCTGTGGAAATAAGACTGTCTGAATTCCTTATGATTCGAGAGGGCGGTTTCCAGTTAAATTATGCGTGGCATCCGATTATAGAAACGCTTCGTGCTCTGAGAGATCGGCATTGTCCTGTGATCTTGCCGTGCGGAAACAATCGTTTTGATGTCGAAGAGGCGATGTTTCACCACGGAGAGCGCTCGGAGCAGGGCATTGACTTGCATCAGAAGCGCATTGAAAAAGAGAAAAAATCCCGACCTAGCGGACCACATACACACCCCCACTCAACCAACATCTGATTTGTGTTGTTTGTATCACTGAAGGCCTGCAGAGTAAGTAGAGTCCTTTAGGAGGCACCCGCCACCAGATGTCTACAGCAGCCAGTTCCCTTAGCAATCTTTTCACCTTAACTGGGTGGGACGGAAATGAATTCATCGACTGTTGCTATTCCTATAATGTTAAAACAGCTTGTCGCTGACAAAATGTGACAGTCGCTTTGCGCCAGGACGATTTTACGACCACTGTTCTTACGCCATGGTACATGGCTGTGGGTGTGCAGCAATCCTTGTACGAGAGCAGCTTGATAAGCCTGGTAAGTTTCCACGAAGGAATGGGAACGTTTTTGTCGCGCGTTCACGGATGGCAAGCTTGATTATTTTAAAGGATCGTATAAATATTTTCAACAAAGTAGAGCCTGCAGTTCGTTCTTGACAGCCGCCTGAATTCGTCAGTCTGTCGACTGCGACTGAAAATGGAGGAAACCGAGTTTTGTGCTGTTATTAGACACTGAATGGTTGGATTGCCACTCACATCAAAACAGGGCTGGATGAAGTTCACGCGGGCTCTTCACCGTCACTGAACACCATTTAATGTTGGATTTATAGCTTTTAAGGTGGTCAGACAACCGCCGAAGACAAAGCGCGCTCCGATAGTCGAATTGAGACCACCACAAAGGAAACCATAGACAAAATTCCTGATGTGGTAATACAAGACCGCCACATACAAAACTGCGAAATTTTCTGTGAATGTAGGTACCTCAACTGAGAGAGCACATAATATCCTGCACGGAGAATTGGCTATGAAGGAACTGTGGGCGCCGGCCGCTGGTGGCCGAGCGGTTCTGGCGCTACAGTCTAGAACCGCGCGACCGCTACGGTCGCAGGTTCGAATCCTGCCTCGGGCATGGATGTGTGTGTTGTCCTTAGGTTAGTTAGGTTTAAGTAGTTCTAGTTCTAGGGTACTTAATGACCTCAGCAGTTTAGTCCCATAGTGCTCAGAGCCATTTGAACCAGTTTTGAACTGTGGGCGAGGTGGGTGCACCGACTGCTCACTTTCGAGCAAAACCGCATCCAACACATTTCAACACAACGTGTGGCGGTGTTTAATCGCAGTCCGCTAGACTTTTTGTGCCGATTTGTGACTGTCGATGAAATCTGGATCCATCATTACACATCAGAATCAAAAAGGCAGTCAAATTGCTCTGAGCACTACTGCGACGTAACTTCTGAGGTCATCAGTCGCCTAGAACTTAGAACTAATTAAACCTAACTAACCTAAGGACATCACACACATCCATGCCCGAGGCAGGATTCGAACCTGCGACCGTAGCGGTCGCTCGGTTCCAGACTGTAGCGCCTAGAACCGCACGGCCACTCCGGCCGAAAAAGGGAGTCAAGACATAGGATAATGACTGGTGAAATTACCCCAAAGAAGACAAAGACCATTTTGTCAGCAGGTACGATGATGGCCACTGTTTTTATGCTTCCAAAGGAATAATTCTTGTAGATTACTTTGAAGAAGACAGAAACATAACTGGTCCCTACACTGGGATGACACAACTCATGGGATACCTCCTGGCCTCGTGTCGTACCTCCGTTTGCCCAGAATACTGCAGCAACTCCACGTGGCACGCACTCAACGACTAGTTGGAAGTCCCGTGCAGAAATATTGCGCCATCCTGTCTCCATAGCTGTCCATGGTTCGAAAGGGTCGCAGGTGCAGGACTTTGAGCACGAACTGACCTCTCGATCACATCTCAAGAATGTTCGATGGGGTTCATATCGGGCGAACTGGGTGGCCAAATCATTGTCGCAATAAGTTTTTAATATTTTTATTTCATAATCCGTGGCCATAGTAAAAATATATATTTTTAAAATCAGTACCGCCATTAGACTGTTGTTTATTTACAGTGTCACATTTACACTTACACAATCATGATTTCGGCTTCAAAGTGAAATTATCAAGTGTTTAGAGTGTTATACAGCCATCTTACGCCATGTATAATCCTTAAAACACTTGATAATGGCCCTTTGACGCGGAAATCATATTTGTGTAAGTGTGAATGTTGTTGTTGTTGTGGTCTTCAGTCCTGAGACTGGTTTTATGCAGCTCTTCATGCAAGTCTATCCTGTCCAAGCTTCTTCAAGTAACTGCTGCAACCTACATCCTTCTGAATCTGCTTAGTGTATTCATATCTTGGTCTCCCTCCACGCTGTCCTCCAATACTAAAATGCTGATCCCTTGATGCCTCAGAACATGTCCTACCAACCGATCCCTTCTTCTAGTCAAGTTGTGCCACAAACTCCTCTTCTAACCAATCCCATTCAATACTTCCTCATTAGTTATGTGATCTAACCACGTAATCTTCAACATTATTACGTAGCACCATATTTCAAAAGCTTCTATTATCTTCTTGTCTAAACTATTTATCGTCCGTGTTTCACTTCCATACATGGCTACACTCCTTTACAAATACTTGCAGAAACGACTTCCTGACAAAACTACACTCGATGTTAACAAATTTCTCTTCTTCAGAAACGCTTTCCTTGCCATTGCCAGTCTACATTTTATATCGTCTCTACTTCGACAATCATCAGTTATTTTGCACCCCAAATAGCAGAACTCCTTTACTACTTTAAGTGTCTCATTTCCTAATCTAATTCCCTCGGCATCACCCGACTTAATTCGACTACTTTCCATTATCCTCGTTTTGCTTTTGTTGATGTTCCTCTTATATCCTCCTCTCAAGACGCTATCCATTCCATTCAACTGCTCTTCCAAGTCCTTTGCTGTCTCTGACAGAATTACAATGTCATCGGAGAACCTAAAAGTTTTTATTTCTTCTCCATGGATTTTAATACCTACTCCGAATTTTTCTTTTGTTTCCTTCACTGCTTGCTCAATATACAGATTGAATAACGTCGGGGAGAGGCTACAACCCTGTCTCAATCCCTTCCCAACCACTGCTTCCCTTTCATGTCTTTCCACATTTATAACTGCCACCTGTTTTCTGTACAAATTGTAAATAGCCTTCCGCTCCCTGTATTTGACCCCTGCCACCTTCAGAATTTGAAAGGGAGTATTCCAGTCAACATTGTCAAAAGGTTTCGCTAAGTCCAGTTTCCTTAATCTATTTTCTAAGATACGTCGAAGGCTCACTATTGCCTCACGCGTTCCAATATTTCAACGGAATCCAAAGTGAACTTCCTCGAGGTCGGCTTCTACCAGTTTTTCCATTCGTCTGTAGAGAATTCGCGTTAGTATTTTGCAGCCGTGACTTATTAAACTGATAGTTCGGTAATTTTCACATCTGTCAACACCTCCATAGGGTGAATGTAACACTGTAAATAAACAATAGTCTAATGGATGTACTGACTTTAAAGAAATTGTGCAGAATGTTGTTCAAGCCAATTGCGAAGAATTGTGGGGCGGAGACAAGGCACATTGTCACCCATATAAATTCCATCGTTGTCTCGCGACGTGAGGTCCTTGAATGTCTGCGAATGGTCTACAAGTAGCCCAACATAGCCCTTTCCAGTCAATGATCCATGTAGGCAAAGCCCACACCAATACGGAGCCAGTAACAGCTTGCACCATGTTTTGTTGACAACTTGGATCCATAACTTCGTAGGGACTGCGTCACACTCGAACCCTATCATCCATTCTTACCAACTGAAATCGGGACTTACCTGACCAGGTCACGGTTTTCCAGTCGTCTCGGGTCCAATTGATACGGCCCCGAGCCAAGGAGAGGCACCACAGGCGATGCCGTGCTGTTAGTAAAGGTTGTCCGCTGCCACAGCCTTTTATCCCCAGATGTTGCCACACTGTCCTAACTGATACTTACGTCGTACGTCCGAAAATGATTCATGCTACTACTTCACGCAGTTTTGCTTGCCGGTTATCACAGGCAACTCTACGCAAACGCCACTGCTCTCGGTCGTTTAGTGAAAGCCGTCGGCCACTGCGTTGTCTGCGGTGAGAGGCAGTGCCTGACTCGTGGTATTCTCGGCACATCCTTGACACTGTAGATTTCGGAATACTGAATTTTCTAACGATTTTCGAAATGCATTCTACAATTCGTCTAGGTCCAACTACTATTCTGCGTCCAAAGTCTGTTAATTTCCGTCGAACGAACGCAACCACGTCGGAAACCTTTCCACATGAGTCACCTGGATGCTAATGACAGCCCCGCCAATGCATTGCTCTTTTACAGCTTTGTCGCCCTCTGTGTATGTTTTAAGACATTGTGGTCTCCTGACCTTCATTGCTTACATATTCCGCCCTCACAATCATATTCCACACATAAAGACGCTTCATTCGCACTCAAACTCGATACGATAAAGTCAATGTTGTATGAATTCATGTAAACGATATGGAAATAACAAGTGTGCACCGGGGTTGAAATACTCGAGGCTGGCGTACACACACACATTCCAGACACAATGGTCACAGGAGCTTTTAGTTCGAGAGAGGTAGACTGCACGCTGGGTGGCCGGTCCCTTCAGAGGACGAGTCAACCTCGACCGCCCGTGGAGCGCACAGCAATTGCCCGAGTGAAAGGAAGAACGATCCTGTGTTCGGCTGTAAGGCAAATTCCGCTACGTTGTGTGGGAGCGCCCAGCCTAGGCATTCTTTACAAATGGCGCACGCAGTTCCAGAGGTTTTCACAGGGAGACAGCAACCGCCAAACGCTGATGCTACAGATTTCCGGATTGGTCGCTTTAAACGAAACGTCATTCTCCCATTTTAGAAAAGCAATGCTGATTGGCAGACTATATTCCTCATGCCTTGAGCTGAAGGAGTAATGGAAGAGACCGAAAGATATACCCCTTCACGTCTGGCGTGGAGAGGGTCTGTTCCGTTGTCGCTCTTGGAGCGACAACATGTAACGAGAGTGTGTGCGCTCGTACGTGTACTCAAAGAGTGAGGAACAAGTCTCTTCTCAGTACTTCACTGGGAGAGCACCTCTGTCGACAGCAAATCGGAGTGTGAATCTATATTGAGTCCTTGCGATTAAGCATTGTTCACTGTGTTGGCCGACACACTTATTGTGTGGTGTGAACGGACAGACTTATAGTTAAACGCCTGCTAGCGAATTTTTGAGTGGAATCGCGGTGGACTGGTTATCTGATCGGTGTACCACGCCAATAGTTAGACTAGGGGCGAATACATGTCCTTGGCTTCATCAAGGCGTAGGGAGAGTTTGATTGGCGAAAGTCAATCCAGATAGAACAGAGTTATCTTATTTGTCAGCAGCGAGCGGCGCAGACAGCAGTCATCGCAGCTTACAGTATTGTGCACTACAGCTCTTGCGAGCCCCATATTTCCTCCACAACAATACACTTCACTGCATTTCACACGCGACGTCCTCGACCATACCTAGCAAGATTCTAATGGATAATTATTCAAGTTGAGTACGTGCGGCTCTCAGCCATTCTGCCAAGTCAATAACAATCTTAAACTATGTATAGAAATTTCATTACCGAATCCTATCCTTAAGAGGTAACTTCACATTCCGAAAACAACCCAGAAATAACTTGTTCATTTGAGCTCTAAAAGAGCCATTGCGATTTCTCTGAATTTTTGCAAAATAAATAATAATTTTCGTTAGTTTCATGTTTTTCTTACACTAACTAGCATTACTCCAGAACCCAAGTATCCCACTAGTTACGTAAGAAATTTGGTGGAATTTTGTGTCATTTCCTTACAGCAGACGACTCCAGAAGATATTTGTTGCTTAAAGTTCTTCAGGCATTTCTCTTTAGAACGTTAGGAGCATCTGTGTGACTTCTGTAGTAGTGTGTGGGGGGGGGGGGGTGGAAATTGCATCTTGAAGGAGCCACAGGGTAAAGGGTACATCTCAGATTAATCCGTTGTGCAGAATGACAGAATAGCACCCACACGCTCACAATGTGTATATCACTATCCAAGACTTTAGTCACCTCAGTGTATTATGATTCATTGTTGGATCGTTTGAAATTTGCGTTGATTGAAAAAAGACCAAGTGTTTTTTCACGAGGACAGTGCACCACCCCACACGTCAGAGATAACAATGCGAGAGTGTATAGACTGGGCTCTAAATTGGTTCCTCTTCCACCCTATTCACCAGACTTAGCCCCAAGTGACTTCTTCTTGTACCCTAACTTGAAAATATGGTGTACTGGGAAGAAAGTTTCTTACAGTCTACGATATTTGGCGAAGTTTGTCAGAACCTACTTTTCCGATGCGATGAAAGAGCTGGAGTACCGGTGGATCAAATGTTTGTACATCAATGGAGACTACCTGGAAAAGTAACGTGAGTTGTTTATGAAAAAAATTCTTGCTTTTTTACCAGAGTTATCAAACCACCCTCATGGACTCATTGTACTGTCCGTCTTGACACACCAGGAAATCTCGTTACTTCATCCACAACATGATCATGGGCACGTAGAGAATACGATTTAAATTGCTGGATTTCGCCCCACCTACCCATGTACCTCCCTTACTTTACTGATTTCAGACACAACCAACCGGTAGATACCATCCCATGTCGTGACTTACACCATATGTTCATTTTGCGTGATACCAGTCCTGTATAGTCTTCAGTGATTCTGACCAACTAGTCAGTTCCTTTAAGAGGATGACTTATATTTAGTCACGTGAACCTGTCATCAGCATGCATTTATGACATCACGTCTCAGACGCTTTGATTCTCCTATTTTCTGATTTTCCCACAGTTCGTGACCACTTACAGCCAATGCAGTGCACCGTATGCACCTCTTCATAAATTTCGGTTTCGAAGTATCGCCTACTACTAATACTATTTAACTCAACTCTCGTTGAGGTTATGGCCGCCAAATGTGCCTGATCTGAACCCGAGAGAACAGATCTGGGATCAGTCGGACGACAGGTATTACATACCTCCGAAAGCCTAACAAGCACTTGACGAAATCATAGCACGCAGAATAGCAGCTGTCCTACGTTCTGAAGGTAGATCAACCCGCTTAGAAAGCAGGTCGTCATAACATTTTAACACATTACTCCTACATGTACATCTACATACATACTCCACAAGCCACCTACAGTGCATGGCGGAGGTTATCCTGTACCACCACTAGTAGTCATTTCCTTTCGTGTTCCCTCGCAAACAGAGCGAGTGAAGAATGACTATCTTTCTGCTTTTTTTTTTGGAGCCCTAATTTCTTGTACATTACGAGGGTGAGTCAAATGAAAGCCTTAATTTTTTAAATATTATTTATTGTGCAGAAATGGTACAAAGCTGTATCACTTGTCAACATAATCTCCCCCACGCTCAATGCAAGTCGTCCAGCACTTACGAAGTGCATAAATTCTTTTAGAAAAAAAATTCTTTTCGTAGTCCGCGCAACCACTCATGAACTGCGTGCGTACCTCTTCATCAGAACGGAACATCTTTCCTCCCATTGCGTCTCTGAGTGGTCCAAACATATGGAAATCACTTGGGGCAAGGTCTGGCGAGTTTGGTGGATGAGGAAGACACTCAAAATGCAGGTCTGTGTTGTTGCAACTGTTGTACGGGCAGTGTGGGTTCTTGCATTGTCACCTTGCAAAAGGACATCTGCTGACAGCCATCCACGTCGCTTTGATTTGATTGCACACTGCAGATGATACTTTAGGAGATCCGTGTATGATCCACTGGTGACAGTGGTCCCTATAGGAATGTAATGTTCCAAAATTACGCCTTCTTCGTCCCAAAAGAGAGTCAGCATAGCCTTCCATGCTGATGGTTCTGTTCGAAACTTCTTTGGTTTCGGTGATTAGGAATGGAACCAGTCCTTGCTCGCTCTCTTTGTTTCCGGTTGGTGGAAGTGAACCCAGATTTCGTCCCCAGTAACGATTCTTGCAATGAAGCCATCACCTTCTCGTTGAAAGCGTCGAAGAAGTTCTTCACAAGCATCAACACGTCGTTCTCTCATTTCAGGAGTCAGCTGCCGTGGCACCCATCTTGCAGACACTTTGTAAAACTAGGTCACATTATGCACAATGTGGTGTGCTGACCCATGACTAATCTGTAAACATGCTGCAATGTCATTCAGTGTCACTCGGCGGTTTTCCTTCACTATGGCTTCAACTGCTGCAATGTTCTGTGGAATCACAACTCGCTGTACCTGACCTGGTTCCACTGAAGTCACACCATTTGCGAACTTCCTACTCCATTCGTAGAGTTGTTGCTGTGACAAACATGCATCACCGTACTGAATCTTCATTCGACGATGAATTTCAATAGATTTCACACTTTCACCACGCAAAAACCGAGTAAAAGAAGGCTGTTCTTCCCTGGTGCAAGTCGCAAGTGGGGCGGCCATCTTTATACTGATACTGCGACGGTAAGTGTGCATCTGCACTATACTGCCACCTACAGGCCATTCTGCACGCTGTTTGTAGCACGCTTACCAACTTACAGGATAACGGCGTGAAATTTCGATTTGTTATTACAAATTTAAGGATTTCACTTGACTTACCCTCGTATCTTCGTAATCCCTACTCGAAGTGTATGTTGGCGGCAGTAGAATCTTCCTGCAGTCCGCTTCAGAGGCCGGTTCCCTAAATTTCGTCAATAGCTTCCTCGAAACGAACGTCGCCTTTCCTCCAGAGATCCCCACTTGAGTTCCCGAATCATCTCCGTAACGTCTGCGTGCTGTTCGAACGCACTGGTAACAAAAAATAGCATCACGTCTCTGAATTGCTTCGATGTGTTCTCTGAATCCGACCTGTTGCGGATCCTAAACACTACAGCAGTACTTCAGAATGGGTTGCAACACCACCCTATATGCGGTCTCCTTTACAGACGAATCAAAGTTTCCCAAAATTCTCCCAACATGCCGATGTCGAGCATTCGCCTTCCCTACCGCTATCCTCACGTGCTCATTCCATGTCATATGGCTTTCCAACGTTACGCCCAGATATTTAAAAGACGTGACTGTGTCAGGAGGACACTAGCAATACTGTAACATTACAGGTTTGTTTTTCCTGCCCACCAGCATTAACTTACAGGTTTCGACATTTAGAGATAGCGGAAATTGATAACATCAACTAGAAATTTTGTCTAAGTCATCTTGCATTCTTCTATAGTCACTTCTTACTTGCAACTACGTAAATATGGCAGTTTTCTTATTAATTACAGCCCCCTAAGCAAATAACATCTCACCACCATATTTGATAATACGCTCAGTTTCATTCGACACACCCTCCCACACATGGAATTGAGAGGGCGCAAGTGACATAGGAATACAACGATTAAATTAGGCTAGACCGGGTTGCCTTCGACGCAGACTTTGGGAGGAAGCCTTGCTCCTTATCTGGAGCGTGAGCTCCGAGTCGGCAGCCAGCCAGAACCTAATCCGCTCACGTATTACGCCAGGTCTCTCTGCCTCGCCGTCCTTGCCTAAGTACTTCTTTAATGAAGCACGTTTCCGGTGTAATTTCAGCCGGGGCTCTGGAGTCGTTACACCCGAACGGAACGTTACTTAAAATAGAATTTCGATAGCCAAGCCGTCCTCTCAATTCTTACACGTACTTTGGAGTATATTGAAAAATTCGAAGCCGGAATTTTCTTGAAAACTGAAACTTTCGAATTCAAAAGCAATACTTCAACAATAAGAGCATACGACACTGGAATTTGTTAAGAAGTGGTTCTAGCCAGCGTCACTCTGCATCCGTGATTAGCATACTGTTTTCACAAAACAGACGAGAGTGAAAGTTATAAAAAAGGATTTTCAGAAACTTGCGATAAAATTTCTTATCTTTATCAAAAGAGTAAATACAACCGCAAAATCAAGTTTCGTAATATTCCTTCCATTATTCCCCGCACAGTCTTCGCTTAGTCATTGAAATTTCAAGAGGAAAAGTATCGGAAAACATTTATTGGTATTGTTTTCTTGTATCTTACGGTCCTCTAATGTTCACTGAATCCAAAAATCAACGATCCGACCATAATAGAGAAGCGAGCATGTAATACCATTGGCAAGTGCTTTCAGGCAAAGTAATGCTTTACAGTCGTCGTGAGACACTCATTTGTGACAAAAACAGACGAAATAACCTATCATCTACATCTACAACTACATTATTACTCTGAAATTTAGAGTTAAGCGCCTGGCAGAGGGTCCATCGAACCGCCTTCAAGCCATTTCTCCACTGCTCCACTTTCGACCAGCGTGCGGGGGAAACGAACACTTAAATCTTTCCGCGCGAGCTCTGATTTCTCTCATTTTATTATCATGATCATTCCTCCCAACGTAGCTTGCTTGACAAGAATAAAATATTTTCAGTCTCCGAGGAGAAAGTTGGTGATTGACATTTCATGAGAAGATCTCGCCGCAACGAAAAACGCTTTTGTTTTAATGATTGCCACCCCAATTCGCTTATTTATCCGTGGCACTCTCTGCGCTATTTCGCGTTAATAAAATAACGAGCTGCTTTCTTTGGACGTTTTCGATCTCCATCGCCAATACTATCTGATGCTGATCCCACACCGCACAACAATACTCCAGAAGAAGTAGGACAAGCGGAGTATAAGCAGGCTCTTTAGTTGAACTGTTACGTTTTCTAAATGTTCTGCCCCCCCACCAGTGACCATGGACCTTGCCGTTGGTGGGGAGGCTTGCGTGCCTCAGCGATACAGATAGCCGTACCGTAGGTGCAACCACAACGGAGGGGTATCTGTTGAGGGGCCAGACAAACGTGTGGTTCCTGAAGAGGGGTTGCAGCCTTTTCAGTAGTTGCAGGGGCAACAGTGTGGATGATTGACTGATCTGGCCTTGTAACACTAACCAAATCGGCCTTGCTGTGCCGGTACTGCGAACGGCTGAAAGCAAGGGGAAAACTACGGCAGTAATTTTTCCCGAGGGCATGCAGCTTTACTGTGTGGTTAGATGATGATGGCATCCTCTTGGGTAAAATATTCCGGAGGTAAAATAGTCCCCCATTCGGATCTCCGGGTGGGGACTACTCAAGAGGACGTCGTTATCAGAAGAAAGAAAACTGGCCTTCTACGGATCGGAGCGTGGAATGTCAGATCCCTCAATCGGGCAGATAGGTTAGAAAATTTAAAAAGGGAAATGGATAGGTTACAGTTAGATATAGTGGGGAATCAGTGAAGTTCGGTGGCAGGAGGAACAAGACTTTTGGTCAGGTGAATACACGGTTATAAGTACAAAATGAAGAAGGGGTGATGCAGGAGGAGATTTAATAATGAATAAAAAAATAAGAGTGCGGGTAAGCTACTACAAACAGCATAGTGAACGCATTATTGTGGCCACGATGAACACGAAGCCCACGCCTACTACAGTAGTACAAGTTTATATGCCAACTAGCTCTGCAGATGATGAAGAAATTGATGAGATGTGTGATGAGATGAAAGAAATTATTCAGATAGTGAAGGGAGACAAAAATTTAATAGTCATGGGTGACTGGAATTCGAGAGTAGGTAAAGGGAGAGAAGGAAACATAGTAGGTGAATAAGGATTGGGGGTAACGAATGAAAGAGGAAACCGCTTGGTAGAATTTTGCACGGAGCATAACTCAATCATAGCTAACACTTGGTTCAAGAATCACTAAATAAGGTTGTATACGTGGAAGAAGCCTGGAGATACTAAAAGGTATCAGATAGGTTATATAATGGTAAGATAGAGATTTAATAACCAAGTTTTAAATTGTACGACATTTCTAGGGGCATATGTGGACTCTGACCACAATCTATTGGTTATGGACTGCAGATTAAAACTGAAGAAACTGCAAAAAGGTGGTAATTTAAGGAGATGGGACCTGGATAAACTGAAAGAACCAGAGGTTTTAGAGAGTTTCAGGGAGAGCATAAGGGAACAATTGACAGGAATGGGGGAAAGAAATACAGTAGAAGAAGGATGGGTAGCTTTGAGGGATGAAATAGTGAAGGCAGCAGAGGATCAAGTAGGTAAAAAGACGAGGGCTGGTAGAAATCCTTGGGTAACAGAAGAGATAATGAATTTAATTGATGAAAGGAGAAAATACATAAGTGCAGTAAATGAAGCAGGCAAAAAGGAATACAAACGTCTCAAAAATGAGATCGTCAGGAAGTGCAAAATGGCTAAGCAGGGATGGCTAGAGCACAAATGTAAGGATGTAGAGGCTTATCTCACGAGGGGTAAGATAGATACTGCCTACAGGAAAATTAAGGAAATCTTTGGAGAAAAGGGAACCACTTGTATGAATATCAAGAGCACAGATGGCAACCCAGTTCTAAGCAAAGAAGGGAAAGCAGAAAGGTGGAAGGAGTATATCGAGGATCTATACAGGGGCGATGTTCTTGAGGACAATATTATGGAAATGGAAGAGGATGTAGATGAAGATGAAATAGGAGATACGATACTGCGTGAAGAGTTTGACAGAGCACTGAAAGACCTGAGTCGAAACAAGGCCCCGGGAGTAGCCAACATTCCATTATAACTTCTGACAGCCTTGGGAGAGCCAGTCTTGACATTACTCTACCATCTGGTGAGCAAGATGTATGAGACAGGCGAAATACCCACAGACGTCAAGAAGAATGTAATAATTCCAGTCCCAAAGAAAGCAGGTGTTGACAGATGTGGAAATTACTGAACTATTGGTTTAATAAGTCACAGCTGCAAAATACTAACGCGAATTCCTTACAGACGAATGGAAAAGCTGGTAGAAGACGACCTCGGGGAAGATCAGTTTGGATTCCGTAGAAATGTTGGAAAATGTGAGGCAATACTGACCTTACGACTTACCTTGGAAGAAAGATTAAGGAAAGACAAACCTACGTTTCTAGCATTTGTAGACTTAGAGAAAGCTTTTGACAATGTTGAATGCTCTCTTTCAAATTCTGAAGGTGGCAGGGGTACAATACAGGGAGCGAAAGGCTATTTACGATTTGTACAGAAACCAGATGGCAGTTATAAAAGTCGAGGGACATGAAAGGGAAGCAGTGGTTGGGAAGGGAGTGAGACAGTTTTGTATCCTCTCCCCAGTGCTATTCAATCTGTATATTGAGCAAGCAGTAAAGGAAACAAAAGAAAAGTTCCGAGTAGGTATTAAAATCCATGGAGAAGAAATAAAAACTTTCAGGTTCGCCGATGACATTGTAATTCTGTCAGATACAGCAAAGAACTTGGAAGAGCTATTGAACGGAATGGATAGTGCCTTGAGAGAAGGGTATCAGATGAACATCAACAAAAGCAAAACGAGAATAATGGAATGTGGTCGAATTAAGTCTGGTGATGCTGAGGGAATTAGATTAGGAAATGAGACACTTAAAGTAGTAAAGGAGTTTTGCTATTTAGGGAGTAAAATAACCGATGATGGTCGAAGTAGAGAGGATATAAAATGTAGACTGGCAATGGCAAGGAAAGCGTTTCTGAAGAAGAGAAATTTGTTAACATCGAGTATAGATTTAAGTGTCAGGAAGTCGTTTCTGAAAGTATTTGTATGGAGTGTAGCCATGTATGGAAGTGAAACATGGACGATAAATAGTTTAGACAAGAAGGGAATAGAAACTTTCGAAATGTGGTGCTACAGAAGAATGCTGAAGATTAGACGGGTAGATCACATAACTAATGAGCAGGTACTGAATAGAATGGGGGAGAAGAGGAGTTTGTGGCACAACTTGACTAGAAGAAGGGATCGGTTGGTAGGACATGTTCTGAGGCATCAAAGGATCACCAGTTTAGTACTGGAGGGCAGGGTGGAGGGTAAAAATCGTAGAGGGAGACCAAGAGATGAATACACTAAGCAGATTCAGAAGGATATAGGCTGCATTAGGTACTGGGAGATGAAGATGCTTGCACAGGATAGAATAGCATGGAGAGCTGGATCAAACCAATCTCGGGACTGAAGACCACAACAACAACAACAACAACAACAACAACAACAGTATCGATATGTGTTACAATCTTAATGAGTGTTATTTGCCGATAGACTTTCTCATTTCGTGAAACGATATTGTATCAGCCGGTTCCTTCTTGCGCAGACGCTGAAAGGTGAGCTTGAAAAATGTTTGAA
Organism: Schistocerca nitens; assembly: GCF_023898315.1. NCBI lineage: Eukaryota > Metazoa > Arthropoda > Insecta > Orthoptera > Acrididae > Schistocerca > Schistocerca nitens. The sequence goes on along the minus strand of NC_064619.1, from coordinate 47,729,100 downwards.
AGACTGCAGCATCCTTCACGGTCCTCTCGTGGACATCATTGATTCATTTCCGCCCAATACTGCTTCCATGGAATGCTGAAGGTAATTATGTGCGAGAGTGAACACTTTACTGCAAACACTGGTTTGAAAAACTGTGGTTTTGCGACCGTGTAGACAGTTCCGGTGCGTCGGGTTAGTACAGGGTCGGTTACGTTATGTACGACAAGCTTTTGTTAATTATCGCTACGGCTTGCAAACTGAACAGAGTTCTGTTATGAAAACTTTATAACATGAATAGGCCTTTCAGGTTATATGAATTTCTGTATGATACCATAAAGGAAAGATATAGGGTGAGGTGACAAAAGTTACGGGACGGCGATGTGTTCATATACAGTTGGCGGTAGAATAGCGTACGGAAGATGTAAAAGGGCAGTGCACTGCTAGAGTTGTCATTTGTACTCGATTCACGTGAAACGGTTTCCGCCGTGGTTGTGGGCGCACGATGCGAATTAACAAACTTTTAACGCGGAATGGTAGTGCAGCTGGACCAACGGGACAATCCATTTCAGTAATCGTTAGGGAAATTCAGTACACCTGGATCCGCAGTGCCGAATGTGTGTCAAGAATACCAGACTTCATGCATTACCTTCTCACTACAGACACCGCAGTGGCCGACGGCTTCACGTAACGACCGAGAGCAACAGCGTTTGCGTAGAATTGTCATTGTTAACATACAAGCAACACTGCGCGAAGTAACGGTAGAAATCAATGTGGGACGTACGATCAATGTATTTCTTAGGACATTGCGGTGAAATTTGGCGTTTATGGGATACGTAAGCAGACGACTGACGCAAATATCTTTGACAATGATACATCGCCTTTAGCGCCTGTTCTGGGCTCGAGATCATGTTGGCTGGACCCTAGACGACTGGAAAATTATGGCCTGGTCAGATGAGTCCCGATTTCAGTTGGTAAGAACTGATGGTAGGGTTGGCGTGTGGTGCAGACACCTCAAATGGTTCAAATGGCTCTGAGCACTATGGGACTTAACTTCTAAGGTCATCAGTCCCCTAGAACTTAGAACTACTTAAACCTAACCAACCTAAGGACATCACACACATCCATGCCCGAGGCAGGACTCGAACCTGCGACCGTAGCGGTCGCGCGGTTCCAGACTGTAGCGCCTAGAACCGCTCGGCCACACAGGCCGGCAGCAGACACCTCACAAAGCCACGTATCCAAGTTGTCAACAAGGCATTATGCAAGCTGGTGGAGGATTCGTAATGGTTTGATCTGTGTCTACATGGAATTGACTGGGTCCCCTGTTCCAAGTGAATTCATCACTGACTCACAGCGATTGATTATATTTGGCTACTTGGGGACCATCTGCTGCCATTCATGGGCTTCACGTTTCTAGACGACGGTGAAATTTTTGGAGATGCCTTAGGGCCGCAACTGTTCTTCATTGGTTTGAAGAACATTCTGGACAGCTCGAGCGAATGATTTGGCAAACCAGATCGCTCGACATGAATCCCAACGAGCATTTATGGGACAAAATCGAGAGGTCAGTTCGTGAACAAATTCGTGCATCGGCAACACTTTCGCCATTATGGACGGCTATAGAAGCAGTATGGCTCAATATTTTTTGCAGAGGACTTCGAACGACTCCGTACCAGGTCGAGTTGCTGCATTATGGCAGGCAAAAGGAGGGGAGGTATCCCATGACTTCTGTCACCACTGTATACAAGTGGGGCGAAGACGAGTAAGAAGGCCGAGCCGCGACGGAGGAGAGCGTCCACGCCTCTTCCCAGAATTTGGAGGTCAAAGGCTTGTCCTCTCTGAAGAGGAGGAGAGGATGTGATCGGTAGCATATATTACGACGGAGTGCAATGCTGATGCAGGCAGATGTGTTTACCGAGAGAGATGGTGCATAGTTAGCACGCTGGGCTTGCATTCTGGAGGACGACAGTTGAAATCCCCGTCCAGCTATACAGATTTATGTTTCTGTCATCGCTCTAAACGGCCCCAGGCAAATGCCGGGACGGTTCTCCTGGGAAGTGCACGGCAGATTTCCTTCACCATTCTTTCGTGATCCGAGCTTTTGCTCCGACTCCAATGACCAAGCTGTCGACAGGAGGTCACACTCTAATCTTTCTTCCGCCCTTCTTCGTGCATTTCGTAGTGCACCGTCCATCCGCGTATGTGGATCTCTGCAGCAAAAGACCCCTACTTATTGCCTTGTTCACCGAAGGACATTGTCCATTACCGTTGCTGTGGGCACGGAATCATTGACGATGGACCGTTGATAGTTGAGGTCTCACCTGCTCCAACGAATAACTTTTATTGTTACAAAATGCTTCAAATGGCTCTGAGCACTATGGGACTTATCTTCTGAGGTCATCAGTCCCCTAGAACGTAGAACTACTTAAACCTAACTAACCTAAGAACATCACACACATCCATGCCCGAGGCAGGAATCGAATCTGCGACCGTAGCGGTCTCGCGGTTCCAGACTGTAGCGTCTAGAACCGCTCGGCCACCACGGCCAGCTTATTGTTACATCAGGACCATTGTTGTACTTTGATACGCCGTCATTCAGGGCGGTGGGGCATTAATTTGCTATGGAAGACATACGAGTGGCGTTCAGTAGGTAATGCAACGCTTTGTTCTGATAAAACACGCTGGTTTTGTTGAGGGTTCCTGTACACCATAGTATGACCCACTCTTTTGGCTGCAAAACAATATTTTCCAACATAACGTACGTTCAATGCGACAACCTTACCCCACTTTACTTGACGAGCCTGTATGATTGCATGGTACCACTATTTTTCGACGTCGGGGCCAACGTCTTTCTGCATTGAATAATCTCCGAAGCATTCTCGTACTCCTTCCCGCGGAGTCCAGCCTTCACTGGGCGAAATAGATGGAAGTCGGAAGGTGCAAGATCCGGTGTCTACGGGTGATCAGGAAGAACAGATGAAATGAATATTTGTGACCACTTCTCAGGTGCACGGACTTGTAAGAGGCCTTGCGTGTAGGAGAGACGTTCAACTCCGATTCGTCGATCACCTTCGTGAGTGACTGCACGTTCCAACACTGCAGGAGTCACAGTTGTGTCGGGTACAGGCGATCGGTACTGGTTTGTGCAACCTTGCTGTGATGATACAGACGCCTCGCCCAACGACTCACCGTGCTTTTGTTAACTGCCAGGTCTCCGTAGTCATTCTGCAAGCGCCTATGAATATTTCCTGTGCTCTGATTTCCCAACAGGAGAAACTTAGTGACAGCTATCTGCTTGCAACGCAACTCCGACACAGACGCCATTTTGAAGGCTAAGTGTAGTGCCCTCACCTGTTGAAACTTCATGAAACTGCAGGGGCTGAAGCGGAAATATGCCACGATGCCCGATACCAAATTTCGTACTTTCTTCAATCGAAATTAGCTGAGAAAAAATGCATTGTATTACTTATTGAGCGCCCATCGTGCATGTCCGCTTCTGTGGAGCCTGTAGTACTAAACAAAGGTAGCATGACAGCTGTGGACTGCGTGAAACTTATTGCGGACTACCTGCATCCATTCACAGTGCATGTTTTCCCTGACAAGGGTGGATCTCTTCCAGCTAGATACACGTCAAGTATCTTAAGGTCACAGTCGTGCTATAGTAATTTGAAAGTTTACGGTCGCGAACTCATGTTGATGTCTCGGCCACCAGACTGGCTTAATATGGACCCGATGGAGGACACGCCATTAAGCAGAGTCCTCATAATGTCCTGGCTCATAAATGTTTGTAAGACGACAGCGGATGATTTAATGCGGCGTACTGGCGTTAATGTCGTGTTTTCGATCCGCGCACCTCCAACCGAGACTATTTCGCTATGCAACCACTGCGAAATGCAACTCACCATTTACAAGATTTCCTTCCGGTTTCGCCTATATATGGAGCGCAGGAAGAAAGATTGCTTAAGTTCCTTGATGCGCGCCATAATTCACCTGGTCGTCGAGGGCCCCAAAGGAGCGATGCGACGCAGGCAGTAGAATATACCTAGATTTCTCACTTTTAATGGCGGTCCTTGACGCCTCGTAAGTAGGCTTTCGCGAAAGAGCTGGCTTCAATCTGAGAGCATCCGCAAGTTCAGCTTACCTTATTGTCTCAATGACTCAACCAAAATCTGCCACCTGCCTTATTTACGACTGAACCTATGAACTCGCTCATCATCATCATCATCATCATCATCATCATCTCCTCCTCCACTTTCTGCATTAGGCCAGCTGTGGCCTGTTACGGTTTCATATTTTTCTCGGTCTACCATCGTCTCTTTTCCTTTTTGCTTTAAAGCTCTTTATGTGACGAGGCAGTCTCTCTGGATCCATTCTCTGTAGACGTACATTCCATTTATTTTTGTTTTCAACTTCATCCGAATATCTTAAGTTCGTATTTCATCATTTGTTTTACATCACTTCACTGTTCCAAGAAATCTCATTCCCTCTCCTTGTCTTAGATTTTTCTTTTATTTTGTTCAGTACCCACGATTCACTGCCATATAACAGGGCTATCAATGCAACTGTTTTATAAAATTTCATTGGCAGTTCTTCTTGCGTTCTGTGGTACAAACGTTTGCTAATTGTTCTATAGGTACTTTTGAATCTATTCATCTTAATCTTCATTTTTTCTTCGTTCCGAAACAATGTTTTACATGCAAGATAGTGAAAATATTGTACCTGATGTACTGTTTTTTTCATAAACCATTACCATAATTCCCACTGAATATTTTCCACGAAATACCTCTGACTTACATTCACTAGAAGATAATTTCATATCACATTCTGTATATATTTTATTTACTTCATAAATTACTTTTTGTAAATGCTCTCTTGAAAAGAATCCTTGTAAAATCATCAGTATATAGAAGTGATTTCAGCTCTACCGAACTGTTTAGTTGTACCCCACTGTTTATCGAAGAATTCCATTTGCGAACTGCAGCCGGCCGGTGTGGCCGTGCGGTTAAAGGCGCTTCAGTCTGGAACCGCGTGACCGCTATGGTCGCAGGTTCGAATCCTGCCTCGGGCATGGATGTGTGTGATGTCCTTAGGTTAGTTAGGTTTAAGTAGTTCTAAGTTCTAGGGGACTGATGACCACAGCAGTGCTCAGAGCCATTTGAACCTTTTTTTTTGCGAACTGCACCCTGGGTGTAAGTTTTGAACAGTGTAAGGGATAAACTGCAGCCCTCTGTCACTCATTTAGCTCTTTGTGTCGGTTATATATACGTAACTTCTTCAGCTATTCATTTCACATCCCTACAAATTGTTACAGCCAGGTATTTGTGTTAGTTGACAGATTGTAATAATGAATAATTGATAGTGTAGTCATATGATACTACGAGGGTAGCACAGAAAATAATCCACCGCATTTTTTTCTTTATAGAACATAATAAGAGCTACACACAAGAAACAGTGGTATTTTATCTACACATCCCATTTTTCCGCGTAGTCTCCATCCAGTTCTAAGGCCTTTCTCCAGCGCGAAACAAGGGCGTGTATGCCCTGTCGGTACCAGTCCTTGTCCTGGTGGAGGAGTTAATGCTTCACTGTGTGAATCACCTCCTCATCGTCCTCGAAATGGCTTCCACGACTGGCATCCTTTATTGGTGAATGACAACATCAGCTCGCAGCAGTATGTCTGGTGTGACAGCCGTGGACGGTCTCCCCGACGACCACACCCTCCGTGCCCAGCCGCTAACTGTACTTCTGCCGACAGCAGATGTTCCATAGACTTTGCACAAGCATTTGTGAGTATCCCCCACAGTTTCTTTCTCTGTAGAGAGAAATTCAATGACGACACGTTGCTTGTAAAGTATATCGCATACAGGCGCAATTTTGAAACTATCCTGCAGCTACGCTATCTGTCGGAAGTGACAGAAACTTGGCTCGCTCAGTGAAGTAACGTAACGTTTCGCATTCGTAGCATTGTTTCCGGCAGACAAAAAAAATAATGCAGTTAATTGCTTTCTGGGCAGCCCTCATACATTTAAAGCAATTTCCCATATTTGTACCATTTCTAAATCTTATCAAAATTAGACTGATTATTTCTACAGCTTTTCTTTCCAGACAATACTTCATTACAGACAACTTTCTCAGCTGTAAAACGTTTAAGGTTCCTATTAGTCAAATTATCTTCCTTTAGGAAAGTGGGCTGCCCTCAACGACTGTTATATGACTTTCAAAATGGTAAAGAGCAGCAGTCAGTCGTCGTTTTCGTTCTAGCTTTATCAAAGCAGATCAGGTTTCGGCTAGTAACAAGCCATTGTCAATGGAGTATTGCAGAGTTGTTATACATGCTCTAGGAAGTGTGCACCTATTGTTCGGGTTCCTGTCACAATTTCTTATTGACTCTAAAATACTGGATAGTTATCAGCTTAAATCTGGATGTGTTTTAATAAATGTAGAGCGGAAACGACGACTGACTGCTGCTCTCTACCGTTTTGAAACTTACTATTAGCACTTCCTGGCAGTTCATTAATATGCAACAACAACAAGGGTTCGAACACAACTACCTCAGCATGCGTGAAGTTACTTCTGCATCTGTCGATGATTTTCAGTCCATGGTAACATTCTCACTTCCTTTTTGATGCAATAATTTTTAAATAAACACACAGCGATTTGACTGTATTGCTGTTTATCTAATTACGACCAAGGTTTCGGCCTTTTATACAACTTTCAAGTGATTGACTTTATGTCATTAATACATATTGTCGGACATCAAGCTCAAAATTGGCCATAAATTAAGAAATATACTGTCTCCAGGGGAAATGTCAGATGCAAGGTCACCATCAAGTGATTTTACATCTGCTATTTCGTGGGGAGCCAATATTTTTCTTAATTTAGGGTCAATTTTGAGCCTTATGTCCTACAACATATGTTAATGACATATACTTAATCACTTGAAAATGATATGAAAGGCCGAAACCTAGGTCGTAATGAGATAAACAATAATATAGTCAAATGGCGGGCTGTTAATTTAAAAATCCTCACTCCTCCTTGCCAAAGAATTCTGCAGTGCAGTCACAAATATGGTACCCCATATTATTGTACTTTCGTTAATGAGTATTCTTGCGGTACTTACCGAAACACGTTTTGCAAGTCAAGAAATAATGCGTCACATGACTGCCTTGACACATGGCTTTCACGATTTCATGTGATTGGAGTTTCGTACGTCCGAAGCATTCGTAATTTAATCTGGTTTGCACGGAGGCGTTCATTCTGATCGAGCCATCTCATTGTGTCGAGCTGCAGACAAGTAAATTCAATCCGATTACAGCCATCTTTAGTCAGTGTTTAAAACATAACAGTATTTCGTAATGTTTCTTTTGCACCGCTTACGAAGACTGCGAAGTTTCTAACAGACGCTAAGCCAGTAAGAGTGGGACGGTGGTAATGAGACTGCCCTTTGCAAAACCCGGGTATCTGACTACCAAACGAATCTGATTACTGTCAAAGCTAATACTGCTTCCTGAAAAGGCGCTGAAAATGATGGCTGGTTCATGCAACACACTCTTTGTCTCGAGACACGTTCACCGACGGTAAACAATCAATGCACAACTTTCGGTGAATCACCAGGTACACAGTAAGTATTACAAAACTGTAATTACTGGGTTATAACTATTAGTGCCCACCATGTCTCTATATTTTGGCTTGACTGAAAGGTAAACAGAAACACTTATCTCTATTTACTCTCAAAGTAGAACAGAGGAGGAGGAGATTAGTGTTTAACGTCTCGTCGACAACGAGGTCATTAGTGACGGAGCGCAAGCTCGGGCGAGGAAAGGATGGGGAAGGAAATCGGCCGTGCCCTTTCAAAGGAACCATCCCGGCATTTGCCTGAAGCGATTTAGGGAAACCACGGGAAACCTAAATCAGGATGGCCGGAGATCAAAGTAGAATACTATTCAGGTAGTTACTGTACTGAAAGTTGCTTTGTGCTGTTCAGTGCGACAGCTGGTTTGAAGCAGTCCATCGTTTGCAGGCCATTTACTCTGTCTGCAGCTACTGCAGTCCACACACTTCTTAACCTGCGTACTGGAGTCAAGCCTTGGTCTGCCCCTGCGATTTTCACCCAACACACTTCTCTCCATGGCCAAATACACCGTTCACTGCTGTCACAAGTCTGAATTTGAATACGCCTGCAAACTGAAACTGTCTCATCGAGTTTACGTCTTCATCATTTTTATCAAGAGAGTATACGGCAGTCAAACGCTTGCTTATCTCTCGCTGAAGCAGAACACTTGTTGATCCACAGACCGCCGTGTTAGGTACGGTTTCAACAAGGTTTACTCATCTTTCCTTGTTTCTGCTGCGCTACTTGTATGTGACGAAGTGCTGCAGACTTGCGGGGGTTGGACAAAAATATTGAAACATCGAAAGAAATGCATGATTGGACGTAAAGGCACACCTTGACAGCCAAGCCCGCAGGTTGCGCTGTTGTATTTCACCTATAACGGCATCTGTGCAGTGTCCTCAAGACAGCCGTGGTCAGAACAGAGTTCCTGTAATTGTGATCTCTTTACGTCAGAGCTGAGTGAATTCGAACGTGGGCAGATAGGTGGTGTTTGCATGGAGTGTGCTTCTGAAACCAATAGAGCCAAAGTGTCTGGAATTTCAGGAGCACCAAATCCAAGGTTTATATCGCTTATAGGGAAAATGGAAAACATCATCCGCTAAGACACAACACGGGCGAATGTGTGTATTAATTAGTAGAAACGGATGGTCATTGAAGAGATATATAAGGAAAAACAAGAAGTCAGTAACTGCAAAAATCACTGCAAAATTGAATGTCGCAATCGCGAACCCTGTCAGCATTAAAAGAACACGAAGTTATCTCCGTAAACAGATGTCTGCAGGACGAGCTGAAATTTCAAATCCAAATGGCCGTAAGAGCAAAATGATTTACAAGAAGCTGTCTAAGGGAAATAATCAGAGAATGCTATTTAAACGTCTCCATCACAAAGAAAAAGTAAATGGCATTTTAGGACACCAGCCCATGAGAGTTATGACTGAAACTGACAACCAGTTACGACATTTAAATATTTATGGTGCAGCATTACATACAGGATAAATAAGTCAGTACAAAATAAGACAGACCTTCTTAACTGTTTCTGCGGAACTTTACGCAGAATATTGGGAAAGAAAATCCACAGGGATACTCAGCTAAACTTCTATAAGGTTATGGGTGTACCAGCACTGCTCCATGGATACGAAAACTGGACACTTAAGAAGAGAGATGAGAAGAGGATAGGAGCATGTGAAATTAATTAACGTCGGTGGATACATTTTGAAGGCCGAAAACAAAAATGATGACATCCGAGATGAACTGAATATGCAAAATATAACTGACTTCATAAAACAATATCAGTTAAGACTGAGCCGAGCGGTTGTAGGCGCTTCAGTCTGGAATTGCGCCACCGCCACGGTCGCAGGTTCGAATCCTGCTTCGGGCATGGATGTGTGTGATGTCATCAGGTTTAAGTAGTTCCACGTTCTAGGGGACTGATGACCTCATATGTTATGTCCCATAGTGCTCAGAGCCAAGTTAAGACTGAAAGAACGAACAGACCGTATGCAGGATGCAAGAACCACTAAAACCATAAAAAATATGAACCAAGAGGCAAAAGGTCTTTAGGAGAACCACTCATGGCTTGACCAGTATTTATGGAGACGAAACGAAGCAAAAGACCCAATCCCCGACGTAGGTGACCCCGGTTTACTGTGTTTATACAGGTAGACGAATTACTACGACAGTAGGTATCCGGGGTAGCACAGAGTTAAGTTACTTTAAAATACAGTAATTATCGGATATAAAGTGACAAAATTTACAAAAGGTTGACGGTTAGTATTTATATTAACAGAACAATATCATACACAAATTAGTCGGAATGTAGCGAACACATGATGTGCCTGTACTTCAAACATTTAATTATGCACATTCTGAATACCTAGAATGTAAGGACATAATTCTGAAACCCTGCACTGAGTACATTGTACGAATGAGGGCTATTATGCTCTGATATTCACACCGAACGTAGCTTCACATTTGGCTGTCAAAACATTGAGTCAGTATTAGTCACCCATCGTTCGATGTGGTGAGGCACTTAATACTTTGGTTCCTATCACTTCTTCATTTCATATTCACGGAAGCGCCAAGGAAACTAGCATAGGCATGCGTATTCAAGCACAGAAATACGTAAACCGCCAGAATACGGCGCTGCGGTCGGCAACGCCTATATAAGACCACATGTGTCTGGCGCAGTTGTTAGATCGGTTATTGCTGTTACAATGGCAGGCTATCAAGACTTAAGTGATTTGAACGTTGCGTTATAGTCGCCACACGAGCGATGGGACAGCATCGCCGAGGTAGCGATGAAGTGGGAATTTTCCCGTAGACCATTTCATGAGTGTGTCGTGAATATCAGGATCAGGTAAAACAGTAAACCTCCGACATCACCCTCGCGGAAAAGGATCCTGCGAGAACGGGACCAACGACGACTGAAGGCAATCGTTCAACGTGACAGACGCTCTACCCCTCCGTAAATTGCTGCAGATGTCAGTGTTGGGCCCTCAACAAGTGTCAGCGTGCGAACCATTCAACGAAACATCATCGATATGGGCTTTCGCAGCCGAAGGCCCACACGTGTACCCTCGATGACTGTACTACACAAAGCTTTACGCTTCGCCTGAGACCGTCAACACCGACATTGAACTGTTGATGACTGGAAAAATGTTGTCTGGTTTCAAATTATATCGAGCGGATGGACGTTTACGGGTAAGGCGATAACCTCACGACTCCTGCATGTCAGCAGGTGGAGCTGGTGGAGCTCTGTAATGATGTTGGGCATGTACTGTTGGAATGATATGGGGCCTTGATGTGTCTAGATACGACTCTGACATGTGACATGTACATCAGAATCCTGTCTGACCACCTGCATCCATTTATGTCCATTGTGCATTTCGACGGACCTGTACTATTCCAGCAAGACAATGCGACGCCCCACACGTCCAGAATAGCTGCAGAGTGGCTACAGGAACATTCTTCTGCGTTTAAACGCTTAGGCTGGCCACCAAACTCCCCAGACATGAAAATTATTGAGCATATCTGGGAGGCCTTGCAACGAACCCCACCCCCTCGTACTCTTACGGATTTGTGGCAAGCCTTGCAGATTTTCAATGGAGTCAATTACCTCCATCAGTAATTGAGATAGTAGTCTAGTCCATGCCACGTCATGTTACGGCACTTCTGCGTGCTCGTGGGGGCCCTACACGATGTTAGGCAGGCGCACCAGTTTCTTTGGCTCTTCATTGTATTATGTGTCCTACTTATTGATTTGAGACCTTGGAGTTAGCTGATTCTGAACGTCTTCACAATTAAAAAAAGTCGTCACTTTTTTGATTGCCTCTTCCTACACGTGAAAGCTGCCCTGTACTTCTCAGGACCCATGCACCAGTACAGTGCTGGGCAGGTATAGGGCCAACGTTCGCTACAGGAAATGTTTTGTTTCTTTCGCAAACATTTTCCCTGGAGGCAGTTCTAGAAACTGTACCACTAGTAGTACAGCCGCCTGCCAGGAACATGCTGCACACGGGCAAGAGGGCGGTTTTGCTTTAGTATTTGGACCATGAACCTTACCATTTCAGTAAAAAAACAATCATCAATAGTAACATATTTTTCAGTATAGATAGTAAATTTCAATACCTGCTCATCCTATGAGTTCTTCAGTTCATTCATTATCTGCCCAGATTTACAGTGACTTAAGATGATAATGGACGTATCCAGAATTCCGGACAGAGCTTATGACTCATTTGTAGGTTTCCACTGACACCCAAACTTTTTGTGAATATCTTCACTACCTCCTCCTACACGTGTCAACAGCCCCGTTCTTAGCTTATCATCAGCATACTGTTTTCCAAGAACGAGTACAACGTTCATTACAGGAAGTGGGGTGTTTTGATTTCCTCCGCAACATTTTCCCTGGACGCAGTTCTGCCACCAACCCTGCTGCTATCACTGAAACCTCCCACCAGAATCACGCGGCCACGCGCACACACACACGCACACACACACACACACACACACACACACACACACACACGCAGACGTATAAAAGTCTTTGGAGACGAATGTAGCGCCATAAATAGTAGCGAGCAGCGCGGTGCTCTGGCGGCACATTCTATTCGCCAGCGGAGAGCTTATCCGTGCGGCGGTGTATTTCAAAGCTCGCTCTCCCGGCAGCCCCTCCATCCTCCCCCGCCTCCACCCCCTCCACCCCCGCGGCACGTACTGCCCTCCTGGCAAGTGTCCGTCCGCCCCCATTCCCGCAGAACCTCGCGACTGCCGCCTCCGCCTCCGCCTCGAGCAGCCGAGGTTGCGCGCGGCACGTCGGCCGCAGCGGCAGTAAACTGGCGGGGCAGTGAAACGCCCGCGGGCCCCGGCCATCAGCACTGTGCCGGGCTGGCCTTTTACTCAGCCGGCCGTTTCCTCCTCGAGCGAAGAAAACACTGTCCGTCCCGAACCCGAGTCCGCTTGCCTGCGAATGCGGCCGCCCAGCCTTTTACTGCCCCACCGTGCACCGAAGAACTGGCACTAAACGTTGATTCGAAGTGAATTAGCTCCGCTTTGTCTCCCCATCACGTGCACTTCCTCTTATGCCGGTCACGGAAATATCTGGTTTCCACAAACGACGTATCTCCGATAATTTAATACACTACTGGACATAAATTGCTACACCAAGAAGAAATGCAGATGATAAACGGGTATGCATTCGACAAATGTATTATACGAGAACTAACATGTGATTACATTTTCACGCAATTTGGGTGCATAGATTCTTAGAAATCAGTACCCAGAACAACCACCTCTGGCCGTAATAACGGCCTTGATACGCCTGGGCATTCAGTCAAACAGAGCTCGGATGGCGTGTACAGGTACAGCTGCCCATGCAGCTTCAACACGATAGCACAGTTCATCAAGAGTAGTGACTGGCGTATTGTGACGAGCCAGTTCGCCGGCCACCATTCATCAGACGTTTTCAATTGGTGAGAGATCTGGAGAATGTGCTGCCAGGGCAGCAGTCGAACATTTTCTGTATCCAGAAAGGCCCGTACAGGACCTGCAGCCGGCAGGAGTGGCCGAGCGCTTCTAGGCGCTTCAGTCGCAGGTTCGAATCCTGACTCGGGCATGGGTGTGTGACGTCCTTAGGTTACTTAGGTTTATGTAGTTCTAAGTTCTAGGAGACTGATGACCTCAGATGTTAAGTCCCACAGTGCTCAGAGCCATTTGAACCAGGACCTGCAACATGCGGTCGTGCATTATCCTCCTGAAATGTCGGGTTTCGCAGCGATGGAATGAAGGGTAGAGCCACAGGTCGTAACACATCTGAAATGTAATTTCCACGGTTCGAAGTGCCGTCAATGCGAACAAGAGGTGACCGAGACGTGTAACCAATGGCACCCCATACCATCACGACGGGTGATACGCCAGTATGGCGGTGACGAATACACGCTTGCAATGTGCGTTCACCGCAATCTCGCCAAACATGGATGCGACCATCATGATGCTGTAAACAGAACTTGGAATCATCCGAAAAAATGACATTTTGCCATTCGTGCACCCAGGTTCGTGGCTGAGTACACCATCGCAGACGCTCCGGTCTGTGATGCAGCGCGAAGGGTAACCGTAGCCATGGTCTCCGAGGTGATAGGCCATGCTGCTGCAGACGTCGTCGAGCTGTTCGTGCAGATAGTTATTGTCTTGCAAACGTCTCCAACTGTTGACCCAGGGATGGAGACGTGGCTGCACGATCCGTTACAGCCATGCGGATAAGATGCCTGTCATCTCGACTGCTAATGATAGCAGGCCGTTGGGATCCAGCACGGTGTTCCGTATTATCCTCCTGAACCCATCGATTCCATATTCTGATAACAGTCATTGGATCTCGACCAACGCGAGCAGCAATGTCGCGATACGGTAAACCGCAATCGCGATAGCCTACAATCCGACCTTTATCAAAGTCGGAAACGTGATGGTACGCATTTCTCCTACTTATACGAGGCATCACAACAACGAACTAGGCAACACCGGTCAACTGCTGTTTTTGTATGAGAAATCGGTTGGAAACGTTCCTCATGTCAGCATGTTGTAGGTGTCGCCACCGGCGCCAACCTTGTGTGAATGCTCTGAAAAGCTAATCATTTGCATATCACAGCATCTTCTTCAGTCGGTTAAATTTCGCGTCTGTAACACGTCATCTTCGTGGTGTAGTAATTTGAATGGGCAGTAGTGTAGATACTCCGCGAATCGTTCAGATGACTGTAATATGAGAATACCATTTCCCCATAGAATGTGGCATTGCGATCCCTAGTGAATATCAGGAACCTGTGAAATGGAGTGAGCATTGAGAGTAAATTGAAGAAACACGAAAGTAATGAACAATTGCTGAAGTCGAATCAGAACTCGGACAAAAAATCGAGGCACCACGTACAAATTATCCGAATGTGTCAGAAATCGGTATATGTGTTGTACATGTACACACAAACAAATGATGACAATTTCAGAAAAATTGTGAAGAAAAGAGAAATAGATTCCTAAATTGACCAAGTCAATAGCGCAAGCAGTTATTCGCCATTGGCCGTGCGGGATCAGCCGAGCGGTCTGAGGCCCTGCATTCATGGACTGTACGGCTGGTTTCGGTGGAGGTTCGAGTCCTGCCTCTGGCATGGGTGTGTGTCATTGTCCTTATGATAATTTAGGTTAAGTAGTGTGTAAGCTTAGGGGCTGACGACCTTAGCAGTTAAGTCCCACAAGATTTCACACACATCTTTTATTCGCCTTGGCATTAATTGAGAGAGTTGTCAGATGTCCCTCTGATGGATATTGTGCCAAATTCTGCCCAATTGGCACGTTAGATCGTCAAAATCCTTAATTGGTTGGAGAGCTCCGCCCATAACGTTTTATCAACTGGGGACCGATCCGGTGACCTTCTCGCCAAAATAGTGTTTGGCATGAACGAAGGCAAGCAGAAGAAACTCTCGGCATGTGATGGCGAGTATTATCTTGCTGAAATGTAAAAACCGATGGCTTCTCATGAAGATCAAGGAAACGAGGCGTAGAGTACCTTCGACACTGCTGTGCTGTGCTGTGATGGTGTCTCGATTGACAACCAAAAGGGTCCAGCTCATGGAAAGAAATGGCGCTGCAAACCATCACTCCTGGTTGTTGGGCTGTATGCTGGGCGACACTGAGGTTGGTGTCCCACCGCTGTTCAAAATGGTTGAAATGGCTCCAGGCACTATGGGACTTAACATCTGAGGTCATCAGTCTCCTAGAACTTAGAACTACTTAAACCTTACCAACCTAAGGACGTCACACACATCCATGCCCGAGGCAGGATTCGAACCTGCGACCGTAGCGGTCGCGCGGTTCCAGACTGAAGCGCCTAGAACCGCTCGGCCACATTGGCCGGCCCCACCGCTGTCTTGGGTGTCTCCAGACACGTCTTCGGACAGGAATCTCATTGACTGCATTAGAATTCTCTTCAGTGGTGAGTTCTGTTTCGAAATGAGTCCTGATCACCAGCGAAGACTTATCCCGATAAGCGCCAGATAATGGTGGGATACCAACCCACTGTCTTCGACCATACTGCCCAACAACCAGGAGTGTTGGTCTAGTGTGTCACTTCATTCCAAAGCAAGACCCCTCTGGTTGTCATCTACAGCACTCTTACAACACAACAGTATGTCGACAATATCCTACAGCCTGCTGTTGCGCTTCATAGCAAGCCATCAGGGCTTACATGTCAGCAAGATAATCCCCGCCCGCAAACGGCGAAAGTTTCTACTGCTCGTCTTCGTGCTTGCCAAACCCTACTTTGGCTAGCCAGGTCCCTCATTCCTTTCCTAGTAGTGTTCTGTCACAGTTAAGTATGTTCCACTAGCACAGTGTTTCTCTTTGTGTCCCTTTTTCTATAGCACAACTGTCTACTATCTACCATTATTTATTCTTTTTCCGTTTCTGTCCCACCGCCCCTGTCTCCTTCTCTCTCAGTATAAAACATTGCGAATCTGTTCGGATGCCGAAACTTTTGGGAACGCTTGTAACGGTGCTGAGTGTGGTAGAAGGAAGCAGCTGGTATGTCACTTGTCAGAGTATTTTAAAGAAGAGTAGCATATTCGCCTTTTTTTTACACCGACAGGAGCATTTTTCCACAGGTTCCCTCGTTTTCCCTGTTACAAATGGGCTTGTCACTCACATGCAAGGAACTTTATGGTTCAATGAAATTTTGATTGTTTACTTAAGTGAAATTGGAATAACGCAAAAATAATTTTACACCTCATGCCGGATTTTAGGCGTACGAAAGATTTGCACGCACTTTACTACAACGTGGTGTTTCTACAACTCTTCTCACGATAATTGAGACACTTTACGTTATATTTCTCTCTGGTACGTCACTTTATAAACTACGTTTTTGCCTTACACTGAATTTTACGTGCGTATTTTAGGTGCGCAATTAGTGTAACTTTGAACGTCTGTATCTAGGAGACGGATAAACATATGAAGAAAATATTCAAGGTTGTTCGACTTCGTAATCTTAGAAATAAGTCGTAATAAGGTCAGCCATTTGTGTGCATCGCCACCTAAGAATCCACTGCTCGGTTTTCGTACCCAAGAACAAGGCGTTTCACGATAAAGGATAAAGATATTTGAAAACGACAAGATTGTACTTGTAGATACATGTCTAGAGAATCTACGTTAAAATTTGCGCAATTTCCTGCTGTTACTTATGTAGACATCCAATGCTGACGTCGAAAAACGCCGATAAATGCTGTCTTTCGGTTTTCGATAAGGATGGGAACTTAAAAAAATATGTTAAAATACATGCCAATGCCGGGATCTGAACCCGGGTCTACGGCTTACGTGAAATAAATTGTGCTACCATCTCCTTGAGGGGCACTGTAGACCACATCGAACGCTAAAAAAACCAACCGACTTTCTGCATTTGACTAAGCCGGAGGAAGTGTGTAATATTCAAATTCTGACCCCAAAATTTAGGACAGTTGCAGTAAGGCGATCCTTCTACTGCATATGTAAATAATGCCTAGCCCAAGGGCTGTCCAAAACAATTGACCACAGCTTTTTATCACCAACAGAATCCGAGGTATGAGCGCCGGCCAAATCCCGATTTTATGCGCGTCGTTTCGGATTTTTTTTTTGGTAGCGCATGCTGTCACATTCGTACCGATTAACGCATAATATAATCATCTCCACGACCCAGCGGATGGCTCTGAATCTTCATACAGTCTACACACTGGTATTCTTACCAAGCAAATGAAGTGGACCCCGTTGTCTATGACTCAATAATTCCACTTTGCTAGTGAATTCTGTAGCCATAAATAGCAGATGAAGTTTCAGAGCCGTCATCAACCAAATCCGAGCGACATGCTTCTCGAGCACGTAAGCTGATAGAATAGCGCTTCTCAGTCGATCCAAAGAACATTAAATTCCGGCAATTGCCCATAGCGCCCACGTACCAAATGGCTGTTAGCAGTTGCTCTTGTGCGGCCATCCTCCTGCTGTTGGTGATAAACGATTAAGTGTGAGCTAATGCGGGCCGCCGGTAAGTCAACACGGCAGAGCACACGGATTCCTCGCTGACGAAACGCGAAGAAGGCCGTTGCTTGGCCACGGGCAAAGACATTATGTAGTGCTTTCGATTACATATCGAAACAGCACACGGGTCCGATACGGCAACCGTAAATAGACAGAAATGTACTGCCAATCAGTTTTTAAAATGTTGTAACGTTTCTCTAAATGGGACTTACGTGCTGATGATAGGTTAATGGAGATCCTATCATTTTTTATTACGTGACTCCAGAGGAAACATGAAATCAACACCTGAAAATCTGACGAGACTATAAACGTAAGCTCGAAAAGTGTAACTTCTTTCCCAAGCCTTCATTAAGCAACTTTTTTGTTTGAGATGGGACAAAATTAACGCGGGGAAAATTAAATTCGCTGAATTCACGTTTAGTAAACGATGAGACTTTTAATAAAAGGCAGTAGAGGAATGTTTTCGGATAGTCGCGCCAGGACAGTAAACAAGCATTTGAGCGTCATAAAAACGACGGGAAAATGTGAGCAAACGTATCCATATATCGCAGGACACAGACAAAAGCTTTTAATAAAATGAGTAGCGAATGGAACACCATCCCCGCTTTGCTGCCCGATGGCAATATCTCTCCCGTTCTCTCTTTTTAGGGGCCGCTGTGGCGTACATAGCACGACATTTTTTCTCACCACATCTCGCATCCTTCACTTACGCCACACTTAAAGTGACGTCGTCGAAAGACTAAATACAGGTTAGAGGAAAAGATTTCTGCCGGTATCAAAATCAAACAAGTGTCAGTATACGATAAAACTGCACAGACGAGAGAAACAGAGCATAACGGTCTGCTAATAGTGTGACATGGTCGCAGTGTAGCCACATACATTAGCGATACTCCCTGCTGTGAAAATTACTTTGTATGAAATAAATCCTGTCTGTAAAAGCTATTATACTAGCTTATATGAACAGTACGTAGCTAAGATGAATAGGTGTTTTACGACCCTCATTGTATTGTGATATTGATATAACGGATTCAGATCACCAGAGGTTTTCTCATTTCTTGCTCATTAAAACGTTCCTTCGCCCAGTGTCTTAGCTTTTAAATGTGACTGCTTAGCGTGGATGAATATGTGAAGTACGGACCATTACACGAAGAGACAACCGAGTTTAATCTCTATATCAACGCTAATCACAATTAATATCGTTACACTTACTGGGACAATATGAAAAGGTTTTTCTGATATCACGGGTATAGGTCAACAGTTTGGCGTTATGAACATTATCACCTCCTCTCCACATTGTCAAACTGTTTCTATTACCATAGCTCTAACTACGTTCCTACTTAGCCACGTGTAACTGTCTAACGTTTTTAGTGTTATGTGCTGTTGTTTTTCTTGCTAATTGGACTGGTTTACTATCATTAATTTCGTATGTGTGTTTACTGTGATAGTGAATAGTACAGATAGTGTGATTAGCCAAATGATTGAAATTGGATAGCTGTATTGCAATTAACGTTCAGAAAATGTAAAACTGTATCCTAAATAAGCTGTCATGTCATATTCTGTATTGTGCAGTGAAATGAAGTGAACTGTGATACAAAGTGTGACGACGGTACGTGACTTGCAGTTGAAACATAGAAAGCTAACGGAATAAAATTTCTACACAAAATTACAAACCAAGTTTTGAAATAACAACTATCCACAATGCTTCTATTAAAATTCCCTGCAAATTTACGTACCAAAACTGGCTAAATAAAATTCCAAGCTTTCAATGATACACAGGCGAATGTAACACTACACTGCAAGAAAACTGTCTGACAATGAAATTATACCTGAACTGAACTTTATCTAAACGAACCTGGTACTAATTTTGAATTGCAAAACTTAGCTTTGAATGATCTTATTGTGTGCTGACTTTAATGTTAAACTGGTTCCAATAAATTTTCATGATTCACCTTGTGGCAACGAAAAGTCGTTACTGCTCGAAATGGGTGAATATTAAAACACAGCACAGCAGCAAACCAGCTAAGTAAAAGAAAACTCGTCCAGTGCAATGCAAGGAAAAACAACTATGCTAACCACATTAAGCCTAGGTAACTATGATCCGCTAAGTGCAATGAGGTGGCATACAATCAGGAAATAAAACTTTCTTGAAGAGACAGTGAGAAAGAAACGACTTAGCAAATGATTGAAAAGAGACTAGCATTCGAGCCTGTTTTATAAAACTCATTCCTTAACAGTTATAACATCTTTACAAAAATCACTCCTGATTTTAAAAAATGACTGGTTCTTAACAGTAATTAATACGTCTCGAGAATTGGATTGACTCGAACCAATAAAAAAAGAAATCCCGCTAATACCTTACCTTTGCCAAAAATTTCTTAAATTATGCGCAAGCAAGCAGTGCAGGACAACTTTACCTGCATATCTTCACACCTCTCAAAGTCAATCTTTACAAAATCATACATCCTAAGTTCAACATTCCTCGCATTTGTGTCTCTGTGGTTTGTTAGCTGTTTCGAGATCACTGAGCAGTGTGATAAACACCCGACTCCATCACTTACTTTTCACTGTTGCTACTGGCAACCAAATATCACATTGTTTGTACCACAGTCTAACATAACAGTCGCAACATTTCACCTCGTTTCTGTTACCCCCCCCCCCCCGCCCCCCAGCGACATCAGCGCCCCAAGCGACCAGCAAGCGACATTCTGTACGCGATGTCGGATAAGTGCGAATACTAACGTCTATACTGACTTGTGACATAATGCTTACAATAGGGAATGTATGTAGTGCCATAAAAATAGACAATAACAAGAAATTACTCAGTTTTGTAATTATTTAGTGTCCTAAGGACCCTCAGAGATGAGAAACGGTGCAATACGAGACAGTTTATTTACGATTCTCTTCTAACATAGAGAAATTTAGTGAGTAATGTCGTTTTCCTTTATTAACATAACATTACTGTAAACAGCAGTAGACCTGTCCTTTTTCAGAAATACCTCGTGTATCTACCCAAAAATGCTGAGTTTTTTTCGCTACGCTCTCAGCCAAGTCAGTCAACATGTAACGTAGGAAACCTATATGGACCGTGACGCCAACATTATTTTAAGAAACAAATAAGCCACTACACCTGCAGCCTAAGGAAAATCATACATATGTGATAATAAATCATCAAAAGCAATAAAACTCTTTAGCAACACAAAAGAAAACTATTCCACGCTTGTCGCTAAATCTGAGCCACAGACGGCAAGAATCTTCAACACATTCGCTTTTGAAGCAAAGGTAATTACGTTTACGAAAATGTTCGTATATTAGGAAGTTGATCGGAGTGTAAAAGTAGGCGACTCATAAGACTCCATAAGAAATTGTAAGTGTCAAGGAAAGTGCCTATGATAATAACATTAAATAACAACAGAAACATATGATCCTCACGCATGAAATATGTATTTTATTCACCTACTTTCAGCGCAGTAAGCAGCAAATGTACATGTGTCCAAAAACAATTCACATTGGATAAGTTGTAGCTTTTGTCACTGAATGAGTGTGATTCGGTTGTTTTTACACCTATTTCGTGATAATTCAGATACCTTGGTAACTTACTAACATACAGGATGCAAAAATATATCAACTGTTTTGTTAATCATGTAGAAAATAATTGAAAACAAACATTATGCTTACGACGCATGACTGACTGCTTTCTCACCGCTCTGAGCGCTAGTGCCGCTCCTGGTGGCACACGGTAACAACTTTCGCACCAGAGAGTATCATGACTGTAATTATTACAATGTGGCCTGCATTCAGAACCTCTGTGGCGTAACATACCGGCTACTGAAACCATCTGTTTGAAAAGTATCCAGTGCATAAATATGAAGTATATGGCACATCTAATAAAAGAGAGCTGACATAACGCTCATCGACTATCAGAAATAAGCTAGAAATACCACAATATTCGAAGTAGGTAGCGTAAGCCGTTCATTACAAATAAAAAAGGAATATGTCACTCGTAAAATGTAATTCAATACAATTATGATAGTTGGGAGGCATAACAAAATTGTTTAAATATCACATCTACTGCGAATATTACTTGCAATCTTTTATGACATATGCAGATTCATTTCATTACATCTTTCGACACATTGAGAAGTCACTGTATATACGTAACAATTCTCACAGACTTGCAGATAAATCAAGAGTTACCCAAGTTGTAACGGTTGACATAAGGTTCGCTGCACATATCTGTCTTACATACATTTCCGTTTCTTTGCCCATTCTGTGTGGTCATCCCTCTCTTCCTATGACGTCGTTCTGCTGCGTATGCGCGTTAGTCTCCCAAAAGTTAAGGTGTGTAGAAATTAGCTCTGCCTCGCGGCCGTGTTACATGCAACATCAGCGGTCGTTCCTTGTGGCCATTCTGCACGGATGCTGCTAACTGACCTGCTTTGCTCACCCCTTGCGTCAGCAGGGGAGGATTTCAAAACAGTTGGATGGTCTAGCTATGGGTCTCCCCTCAGTGCAGTACTGGCTGAAATCTTCATGGACAGTCTTGAAAACAGAGCGAGGTGGCGCAGTGGCTTGACACTGGACTCGCATTCGGGAGGACGACGGTTCAATCCCGCGTCCGGCCATCCTGATTTAGGTTTTCCTTGATTTCCCTAAATCGCTCCAGGCAAATGCCCGGATGGTTCATGTGAAAGGGCACGGCCGACTTCCTTTCCCATCCTACCCTAATCCGATGAGACCGATGACCTCGCTGTTTGGCCTCCTTCCCCAAAAACAACCCAACAACAACAGTCTTGAAAAATGGTTCTTAGAAAGTAACTCATTCTCTACAAAAGTTGTATACTGCTTAAGTTATGTTGATGATATACTATGGACGAGTACTACCACACAATTTCAAACATTCTTAGAGCGGCTAAATTATAAGAACAACAGTATCAAATTCACAACGGGGTTTGGCGTAGCTCCACAAATCATTTCAGTCTAACCACAGATATCAGTGATCACATTCACACTTTCAAGTTTTACAGGCAATCTACTACCACAGACAATGAAATACCTATCAAATCTCAACCTCAGTGATCCATAATCATGCTGTATTTTATTCTGTGATAAAAGCGTCTAATACCCATTCCATGAGCGATGACAACTTCCATCTGAATTAAATACAGTGAAACAAACATCATCAAACAATGGCTACATTCCTGCCTTGATGGACGTCATAATGTATAAAAGAACAGGAACACCAGCTCTCCTCTCTACTCTACTGTGTTCTCGACTCGTCCCCTTACGACCTCAGTAAATGGTACACGAGTTTACATTTAGGGAAAGTCTCTCTGAAGGCCGCCATAAATCTTAAATCAAAAGTTTGGAGCGTCAATTTATGTGGACAACAATAGTGGACACATTTTGCCGAATGGTAAACACAGCACTTCATTTTGGGAAGGAGTGAATGTAAAACATTATGGCATATTCTCTACAGGTCAGTCTGGCAGTGAGATCTGTATCCGCTTGAAGGAACACCACAGAAGTAGGAATCTTAGAAAAGGAGACTACTTTTATAGATCACCTGTTTAAAGAAGACCATAGTTACAAGGGGCGGCATGAAGACTTAATCAACACCATAAAGGAATGAAGGCAAAGTAAAATGAAGTAATGGACATTTATAAACATAACAAAAATTCAGCTTGGAATGTCTACTAATATGAAAAGGAAGGAAGATACAAAAATTAAATTTAGGTTTTGACAGGTCTGCATGTATTTATTTAGTTTCGTTATTTAATCTCAGCTGATTGTGATTAAGCTATTCCCATCATAGGTTTTCTGTTACAGCGTTATTCCATATGAGAGCTGTGCTCTGTGACACAGATATCAAACATTTCAGTTTTGTTGAGATTATTACGACGTAATCGCAAGAACTGCTGAAATGCAATATTCCATGAGAATTTCTGCGGTGTTTGCTGTGACGTCATGGATGTTGACAGATGCATGTCGCGGGAACAGGCAGGTGACACATCTGGCGCTGTATAATTGATAGTCTGTTAACGTCGCAAAATGGTTCAAATGGTTCTGAGCACTATGGGACTCAACTGCTGTGGTCATAAGTCCCCTAGAACGTAGAACTACTTAAACCTAACTAACCTAAGGACATCACACACATCCATGCCCGAGGCAGGATTCGAACCTGCGACCGTAGCGGTCGTGCGGTTCCAGACTGTAGCGCCTTTAACCGCTCGGCCACTCCGGCCGGCGTTGACGTCGCATTTACGTATGTATGTCTGCCAATACTCTGCCAACATACCACGATGTGGAAAATGATCGAATGTTAGTATTTCTTCAAGATGAATTCCGCACAGCGTGCATCATCTGTAGCAGCATACACTAGGTTGTAACAACGTTAAGGTCATTGCAACAGTCACAATATTTTGAGTATGTGTGTAGCAAGAATTAGTCGATAACTTTTTATAAGGAGCCGATAAAGAATTTTCCTGTAACGATTTAGGAAATTTAAAATCAGGATAGTCTGAGGAGAACTTGATGCTAACATTTCTCCAGTAAGTCTTCACAACTTCAAATAGTGAGCTGTCTCATTCAATAATGTTATAATAGAACCGTTATTTTCATAAGTAATATTTGGGAAAGAAATCCCACATTGCATGCAGGTTATGTGCCGGGTAGAGTTTATTTGCCCGACCCTGATTCGAAACCAAGTCTCTTTATTTAGCGAGCAGTGCGCACGCAGTAACCTGATCATTGCAATAGGTATCTTTCCTCTCACATTTGTTTTAGAAATATCTCTCATTTTCATTCATCAACGGTCATCATGAAACTGCGTCACTGTACAAATGGGCCAAAACTTTATTCCTTTTGGAAAGTAATTAACAACTCAACTTCGACGTACGTATCAAAAAAACAAAGGAGTAATTAAGAGGTGACCAGCTGCTCAATCTAGCTCAAGCGCTGTCAAATGAATGAATAATTTTACCAATGTATATTCGTGAGTGGTAGTTCTTTGGGCAACGAACACGTTATGATTGAATTAACAGAACATTAAGTTACCAGAATGAGGTGGGAACGTGAATCTACAGAATCATTTAGCACGAGGAATGTGAGATGCTATATTCAGCTAAATAATTAAGAAGTACTCGGTGTCAGGAATGCTGTTGGAAAGATCGATTATCATTTTCAGGTCCATGGCGTAATTATTGCTGTCGAAGAAGATAAAAATCTGGGCGGTTTTATAAACTTGATCTCAAACTGCGTGTGACACAATTTTTAGTGATGGAACGTAATGTATTAAGTGAGAGCTTTGTGATAATATGGATCACTGTTAAAGTTCTCCTTAATTGCCGGCCGGGGTGGCCGAGCGGTTCTAGGCGCTACAGTCTGGAGCCGCGCGATCGCTACGGTCGCCGGTTCGAATCCTGCCTCGGGCATGGATGTGTGTGATGTCCTTAGGTTAGTTAGGTTTAAGTAGTTCTAAGTTCTAGGGGACTGATGACCTCAGAAGTTAAGTCCCATAGTGCCTGGAGCCATTTCAACCATATTTTCTCTTTAATTGTACGTGATTAATTTCATAAAAACACTTAAGTAACTAAATATAGGGTGTAAGTATGACGATAATAACGCAATAAGATATGAAACAGGTTGAATGTGCGTGGTGGAAACTGGTATATTACCTCGATAACAGAGAGGCGTTGGATGTTAGACATGATGGTGAGAATGAATCTTTCAGTGACAAAATCAGCTGGCAAAATCAGTGAATGTTAGTCTTAAGTGAACTGGAGAAGTGATGTAATAAAGAGCGTATTTAATTTATTAATGTATATTCCATTTAAGTAGAAAAGTGGAACTACTACGTTGAACAACTTTTTCATTATTTTCATTTTCTACATCTAACGGTAAAAAGAACTGTTAATTCTATCCTACTGTAGGTTCAGTTCTTTTAAGCTAATACCCAGGCTACAGGAAGCAGAACAGATTTTCGATCTCCAAAGTGATCGTGATATGCGAGCGTAAGACTTGTTCCATAACGCAACAGACTGCTTCAGCGATACGGGCTTATGGTTATGCGCAGCTGTTGGACGAACAATGTTGAAGCAGCCCCTCTGTTCACGATATGGACGCACGACTCCATTTTGCAATCCGTTGATCTCGTGCTATGTTCATACAATAATCGAATCATCAATTCTGTACGTTAGCACAAGTTTTGCACGAACTACACAGCCCATCTGCTCAGGGGCAGCTGTAACACTGCTCTTTTATAGCTCATGGTTGGGTGTAAACCATGTACTTTTCTTATTCTTTGAAGAGACTGATAATTATCAGCCGTACATGTGAAACAACAAAAAATGAAATTATAAAATAAAACACGGAAATATTCTGTGTAAGCGAAAGAGAAGCAAATTCTTTCGTATAATGAATCTAAGATGGCGTACAAGCAGATTCAGTTGTATTTGCTCTGATTATAATTCGCTTTTTATTCACTAATATACTTAAAACAGTAAATAGCAAGTAACGCATTTTTCTTTGGCTCAGGAACATGTAAATACCAGAATGAAAGTCATAGTATAAAAAGGACCAATATGTCCTGAGCAGAGTTAGGGACAAAGATTATTGGATAAAAATATTGAGTTTTGACTGTATCCATTTATCTACCTACATCAAAATTTTGAACCGATTCGTACAAGTTTCAAGCATAGAAGCAGCGCGCTTCTAAAACCTCCCAGGAAAACGTGTTTCCTTGCACGTAAAATTCAAAGCAAGACTTTTTTAACCCGTGGACCAATTTTAAACTGCCAGTCTCGCTCCAGCACGGAGACATTTAAGGGTGACTGTTTTTGCACGTAACAGCCTTCCCGCAGTGGTAACACCGGTTCCCGTCAGATCACCGGAGTTACGCTGTCGGGCTGGGCTAGCACTTGGATGGGTGACCACCCGGTCTGCAGAGCGCTGTTGGAAAGCGGGGTGCAGTTAGCCCTTGTGAGGCAAACTGAGGAGCTACTTGATTGAGAAGCAATGGCTCCGGTCTCATAAACTGTCCTACGGCCGGGAGAGCTGTGTGCTGACCACATCCCCCTCCATATCCGCATCCACTGACGCCTGTGGGCTGAGGATGACGTGGCGGCCGGTCGGTACCGATGGGCTTTCATGGCATGTTCGGGCGGAGTTTAGTTTAGTTTATGCACGTAATATCCGAACGAGGGTGACTGTTTCTGCACGTAAAATCCGAACTGTGCACATAAAAGTGGTACCATTGGCTGAAAATTAATTTCAACGCAATTGAAATCTTTTACAAAAGGAGTTAATCGATTCTCACCATCTTCCTGGGTGCCAGCTCCGGTTCGTCGTTCAAAGCTTGCTTAATATAGTGCAGCATAGCTACATTAAGACAGATGTTCGAATGGCTATACAAATGGACAAACCAAAAACGTTTTACACTATATTCCTAGCTCAAAAAGAAACCGAGCGCCAAGGCCCCTCAAACTATGATTCTGTGCGAGGCGTTTGCATGTATCAGTTTCCACTGTGAAAATCAGTTTTTTTTCGTAAGGGTTACACACCAAGAAATTTTTACACAAAACTGTAATCAAAATAACACAATTACGGCAGTTTAAATTTATATTTTCATTGTGAAGCCTGGCGCTGTGGACGAGCGGTTCTAGGGGCTTCAGTCGGGGACCACGCGGCTCCTACGGTCGCAGGTTCGAATCCTGCCTCGGGCATGGATGTGTGTGATGTCCTTAGGTTAGTCAGGTTTAAGTGGTTCTACGTTCTATGGGACTGATGACCTCCGATGTTAAGTCCCATAGTGCTCAGAGCCATTTGAACCATTTATTTTGAAACGTAATCTTTCTTACACCCCACCCCCACCCTTGCAAAAAATGGCTCTGAGCACTATGGGACTCAACTTCTGAGGTCATTAGTGTCCTAGAACTTAGAACGAGTTAAAACTAACCGAAGGACATCACACACATCCATGCCCGAGGCAGGATTCGAACCTTCCACAGTAGCCTTCTCGCGGTTCCAGACTGCAGCGCCTAGAGCCGCACGACCACTTCGGCCGGGCCCCACCCTTGCAGATGTTGCCACTGTGCCCACGGTGATGTCCTCAAGTGTACTCAGAGTGCAGACCTTGTGGTGTCGCAGCTGGGTCGTAACGCGAAGAAAAAGTTCGCAGAGTTCTATGAGTTGTCCTGAGCTGACGTTTTCAATCCAAGTAGTTTGTCAGTTTGTTCCAGTGCAGTGACAGACGAGACAACGGTTGTTGATCGGGTATTGCTGTCTGAGATGGACTATACGTCATTCTGATAGGTTTACGCAAAAATATCCCAACGGAAATGGAAATATCCCAGAATACCAGTGAGACGTTCGTTTTCGTCTAAAACAGGATTTAGAACGACTTCATTCAAACACTCGCCACGTGACTGTTCCACATTGCTGAGTACTCGGATATTCCGGTGTGCTCTGTCGGAAATGCCCCGGCAGTGACTAAAGAGCCCGGTGAACGGCGTGTCTCGTTGTTATGTATGGCACCGAATGACGTGGGAAAGCTCAGCTGTTTTCGGGACGACAGTTCAGAAATAGCCGGCGATCCGATGGGGCATACATCATTCGTATCTGGCCGCGGGGCAGCCGAAGCAGTCGATATACGGCCGACTGCACGGGAGTGCTGACCGCGGCTGACCGCCGCGCCGTCACACGGCACTATATCTCCGTCAGCGGACGCGTTATTACGGAGGGGCGCGGCCAGAGGCGAGATGTTTTTCGGCTCCCCGCAGCCGTGTGACAGCTGAAATCCCACAGACCACAGATGACGTGAACGTGTTCGGCTTACAGGGAGACCGCCTCTGCACCGAGGACTGATATCCGGTGGAGCACGGCCCAAAACCACACAGAGTGAGAACTCTTAGTTTTTATTGGCAGAGATCGTAAAGTCGCAGCGTGTTTTGTAACCCGGGCTGAGATAAGGAGAGAAAGTTAGTAAATCTACGTGAGGAGCGGTTCTTTCAGCTTTTTAGGGAAGACCGTTACATTCGTCATAAATTACACTGAAGAGCCAAAGGAGTGACACACTTGCCCAATACCGTGTTGGGCACCTGCGAGCACAAGAACTGCAGCAACACAACATCGTATGGACTCTACTAATGTCTGACGTAGTGCTGGAGGGAACTTACGCCGTGAATTCCCGCAGGGCTGGCCATAAATCCGTAAGAGTGCGAGGGGCTGGAGATTTCTTCTGAAAACCACGTTGCAAGGCATCCAAAATATGCTCAATATTGTTCATGCCTGGGTAGTCTGTTAGCCAGCGGAAGTAACTCACAAGAGTGTTCCTGGAGCAACTCTGTAGCACTTCTGGACGTGTCGCATTGTGCTGCTGGAATTTCCCAAGCGCGTCGGAATGCACAGTGGACATGAATGGATGCAGGTGAACAGACAGGATGCTTACGTACGTGCCACTTGTCAGAGTCGTGCCTAGACGTATCAGGGGTTCCTCATCACTCCAAGTGCACACGCCCCACACCATTACAGAGCCTCCTTCAGCTTGAACAGTCCCCTGCTGACATGCAGTGTCCATGGATTCACGAGGTAGTCTCCATACCCGCACACGTCCATCCGCTCGATACAGTTTTGGAACGAGACCTGTCCGATGAGGCAACATGTTTCCAGACATCAACAGTCCAATGTCGGTGTTGATGGGCCAAGACGAGGCGTAAAGCTTTGTGTTGTCTATTCATCAAGGGTACACGAGTGGACCTTCGGCTCCACAAGCCCATATCGATGATTTTTCGTTCAATGATACGCACGCTGACTTTTGTTGATAGCCTAGCACTGATACCTGCAGCAATTTGCGGAAGGGTTGCACTTCTGTCACGCTGAACGATTATCTTCAGTCGTCATTGGTCACCTTCTTGTAGGATTTCTTTCCGGCAGCAGCGATGTCTGAGATTTGATGTTTTACCCGATTCCTGATATTCACGCTACATCTACATACATACTCCGCAATCCACCATACGGTGCGTGGCGGAGGGTACCTCGTACCACAACTAGCATCTTCTCTCCCTGTTCCACTCCCAAACAGAACGAGGGAAAAATGACTGCCTATATGCGTCTGTACGAGCCCTAATCTCTCTCATCTTATCTTTGTGGTCTTTCCGCGAAATGTAAGTTGGCGGCAGTAAAATTGTACTGCAGTCAGCCTCAAATGCTAGTTCACTAAATTTCCTCAGTAGCGATTCACGAAGAGAACGCCTCTTTTCCTCTAGAGACTCCCACCCGAGTTCCTGAAGCTTTACCGTAACACTCGCGTGATAATCAACCCTACCAGGAACAAATCTAGCAGCCCGCCTCTGAATTTCCTCAATGTCCTCCCTCAATCCGACTTGATAGGGATCCCAAACGCTCGAGCAGTACTCAAGAATAGGTCGTATTAGTGTTTTATAAGCGGTCTCCTTTACGCTACACTCGTGAAATGGTGGTACGGGAAAATCCCCATTTCATCGCTACCTAGGAGATATTGTGTCCCATCGCTCGAGCACCGGCTATAACACTACGTTCAAACTCACTTAAATCTTGAAAACGTGCCATTGTAGCAGGATTAACCGATCAGACAACTGCGCCAGACATTTGTTGTCTTATATAGGCGTTTTCGACCGCAGCACTGTATTCTGCCTGTTTACATATCTCTGTATTTGGATATGCATACCTATATCAGTTTCGTTGGAGCTTCAGTGTATTGCAATGTAACGGGTTCCTAGTGAAAATGATAAGTTGAAGAGTATATGTTACGATATCCTTACAGTGAGTACTGTCGTAATCAGCACAGCTGTGTTTTATCCTTTGATACCACATCGTAATTATGGTTCACTGTTCCTTTCTGTCGGCCGCTGGTGGCCGAGCGGTTCTGGCGCTACAGTCTGGAACCGCGCGACCGCTACGGTCGCAGGTTCGAATCCTGCCTCGGGCATGGATGTGTGTGTTGTCTTTAGGTTAGTTAGGTTTAAGTAGTTCTAAGTTCTGGGGGACTTATGACCCCAGCAGTTGAGTCCCATAGTGCTTAGAGCCATTTCAACCATTTTGTTCCTTTCTCTTTAATGAATTTTAACTTTTGTCGCACTTTCACCTCGGAGCTTAAATCGTAATCACAAATTTACAATACTTAGCAGTATATTCCAATATATAATCACTTTGGCTATATGTCCTTGATTGCTTGTACGAGTGCTATATGGAAAGTGGTTCAAATGGCTCTGAGCACTATGGGACTCAACAGCTATGGTCATCAGTCCCCTAGAACTTAGATCTACTTAAACCTAACTAACCTAAGGACATCACACAACACCCAGTCATCACGAGGCAGAGAAAAATCCCTGACCCCGCCGGGAATCGAACCCGGGCGCGGGAAGCGAGAACGCTACCGCACGACCACGAGCTGCGGACTATATGGAAAGTAAGGTCCAATCGAAACCTCAGTGAAAATTCGGTGAAGCTTTGCATAGAAGTGTTGGGCAGTGTCCCTAGCATGCCCTTAGATCACGTCACGTCACTCGTTTCAGTTCTGAGCACACAGTGAGGACATAAAATTGCCCAGAACAGTATAGAATCTCCCGCGAAATATGAGGGCCTGGTGAGAGATCGCTCCCGATGCCATTCAGTCACAAAACATAATTCTCATTCGTTTCCTTCTCGGTCGCAATCTGCAGGGACAATTAAAATGCTCCTGCTGCGTTTTCGATGGCAAGTGTTTGATCACGCCAGTAGGGACCGTAATTGGCTCCCCGTGACAATCATCTCTGGACACACTAACCGCTGCCTATGAAGACAACGTTTCGTCAGAGAGACCGAGCTGCAGGCCAGCGTACAGAATTGGCGGAAAGCACAGGCGGCTGCCTTTTACGACGAGGGTACTGGAAAGTTGGCAAAACGCTACGACAAATGCCTGATTCGAAGCGGCGAATATGTGGAGAAGTAGCTGGAAGGTGTAGCCAACTATAGCAAATAAAACATTTTTGATTTTCACAATGGTTTCCATTTCGTTACACATCGGACCTTACTTTCGAAGAGCCGTCTTATAGCCACAGATTCGACATATTTGTGGCAGATTGAGATAGAGAAAGGAAGATTCTTTCCTATGACATCTGTCAGAAGTCGTTGTAATATTCGCTGTTTGTGGAGACTTTTTGGAAATTTGTGGTAAGTTCCTATGACACCAAACTGCTGAGGTAATCGGTCCCTAGGCTTAAACCCCACTTAATCTAACTTACGCTAAGGACAACACACACACCCATACATGAGGGAGGACTCGCACCTCAGAATGGGGGAGCAGCGCGATCCGTTGCAAGGAGCCTCAGACCGCACGGCTGATTGGGAATTGCTGAATAATATAGGTGTATACTGAGAGCTGTCGTGACATTACCTTCTGATTCTATTGTCTACACTGTAAAGCAATGACATTCCATTCGCAAGTGGACTTTTCCAAGCAATATGTTACTTGATATACATGAATTTTGGATGCCATTATTGTTTTTACTGTGGTGGTTTATTTCATCGTTTGACTTCAGATTTCCCATCAATCCAACTCGAAAAGCTCTCTCGAAAAACGCTGTGAGAAGGAAAGATTGTAAAACGACCACACATAGCAAAAGAGTTGTTAGCGTTTTCCAGAAAACGACGTAAAGAGAACATCTGTTTTGTCATACTTTCTAAGGTACACACTGGTATACAGAAGCAGCCTTTTTGCATTACGCATTTGTCTTCTTGATTGTTAGAAACGTAAAGCAAAAGGAAAGCTACACTACTGGCCATTAAAATTGCTACACAAGAAGAAATGCAGATGATAAACGGGTATTCATTGAACAAATATATTATACTAGAACTGACATGTGATTACATTTTCACGCAGTTTGGGTGCATAGATCCTGAGAAATCAGTACCCAGAACAACAACCCCTGGCCGTAATAACGGCCTTGATACGCCTGGGCATTGAGTCATAGAGCTTCGATGGCGTGTACAGGTACAGCTGCCCCTGCAGCTTCAGCACGATACCACAGTTCATCAAGAGTAGCGACTGGCGTTTTGTGACGAGCCAGTTGCTTGGTCACCATTGACGAGACGTTTTCAATTGGGGAGAGATCTGGAGAATGTCTTGGCCAGGGTAGCAGTCGAACATTTTCTGTATCCAGAAATAGCCGTACAGGACCTGCAACATGCGGTCGTGCATTATCTTGCTGAAATGTAGGGTTTCACAGGGGTGGAATGAAGGGTAGAGCCACAGATCGTAACAAATCTGAAATGTAACGTCCACTGTTCGAAGTGCCGTCAATGCGAACAAGAGGTGACCGAGACGTGTAACCAATGGCACCCCCATACCATCACGCCAGGTGATACGCTAGTATGGCGATGAGGAATACGCGCTTCCAATGTGCGTTCACCGCGATGTCGCCAAACACGGATGCGACCATCATGATGCTGTAAACAGAACCTGGGCTCTGAGAACTATGTGACTTAACATCTGAGGTAATCAGTCGCCTAGAACTTAGAACTACTTAAACGTAACTAACCTAAGGACATCACACACATCCATGCCCGAGGCAGGATTCGAACCTGCGACTGTAGCGGTCGCGCGGCTCCAGACTGTAGCGCCCAAACAGAACTTGGATTCATCCGTAAAAATAGCGTTTTGTCATTCGTGGACCCAGGTTCGTTGTTGAGACACCATCGCAGGCGCTCCTGTCTGTGATGCAGCGTGAAGGGTAACCGGAGCCACGGTCTTCGAGCTGATAGTCAATGCTGCTGCAAACGTCGTCGAACTGTTCGTGCAGATGGTTGTTGTCTTGCAAACGTCCCCATCTGTTGACTCATGGATCGAGACGTGGCTGCACGATCCGTTACAGCCATGCGGATAAGATGCTTGTCATCTCGACTGCTGGTGATACGAATCCGCTAGGATCCAGCACGCCGTTCCGTATTACCCTTCTGAACGACCAACGCGAGCAGCAATGTCGCGATACGATAAAAGGTAATCGCGATAGGCTACAATCCGACCTTTATCAAAGTCGGAAACGTGATGGTACGCATTGCTCCTCCTTACACGAGGCATCACAACAACGTTTCACCAGGCAACGCCGGTCAACTGCTGTTTGTGTATGATAAATCGGTTGGAAGCTTTCCTCATGTCAGCACGTTGTTGCCACTGGCGCCAACCTTGTGTGAATGCTCTGAAAAGCTAATCATTTGCATATCAAACCATGTTCTTCCTGTCGGTTAAATTTCGCTTCTGTAGTACGTCATCTTCGTTGTGTAGTAATTTTAATTGCCAGTAGTGTACATTAACGTGGACAGACGCTTCGTATCACTAGGTGAATATGTATTTAAAGGCAGAATAGCGTTTGAAAATTCCTTCCTGACAGTGTATTATTTACTAAAGCATTGTAACATTTAGTATTTAAAACAATTTTTGCGAGTACACGACAAAAATTTAGAACAAGAAGCAATCGTAATAAGTAGCCTGTTAATGTTTTGAGGGAACTAACAAGTTGGTACTTGTTTCAAAGCGACGCACAGTGCAAGTCTGGAGCGCCATCAACCCATGTTACCCCTAAATGCACTTAATGCAGTCATTGCCGCGCGGAGTGGCCGACGGTTAGAGTCGCCATGTCACTGATTGTGCGGCCCCTCCCGCCGGAGGTTCGAGTCCTCCCTCGGGCATGGGTGTGTGTGTTGTTCTTAGTATAAGTTAGTTTAAGTTAGTTTAAGTAGTGTGTAAGTCTAGGGACCGATAACCTCAGCAGTCTGGTCCCTTAGGAACTGAGACACATTTGAACATTTGAATGCAGCCAGTAAAAATTGTTAATTTCTGTACTAGAAATTACACTCGACAATATTTTTCTTTATTAATATACTATGACATTAATTTCCAGATAATTTGACTGCATAACCGAGTAGGGCGGCGCAGTAGTTAGCACGCTGGACTCGGCAGGACGACGGTTCAAACCAGCGTATGGCCATTCAGATGAAGGTTTTCAGTGTTTTCCCTAAATCCCACCGGGAAAATGTCCGGATGGTTCCCTTGAAAGGGAACGTCCGATTTCCTTCGCCATCCTTGTCACAACCCGAGCTTGTGCTCCGATGACCTCGAGGTCGATGAGACGTTAAACCCAGTCTTCTTTCCTTTTTCTTTGACTGCGTTCTTTTCATTAACATACAGTTTTCAGCTCTTTACTGTTCTTTAAACACGAATATATTCTTCTGAAAAGTCACGTCATCGAAGTATTAGAAGACCAAAGGTATACTTGGTTTATTGGTTCTGAGCACTAGGGGACTTAACATCTGAGGTCATTAGAACTTAGAACTACTAAAACCTAACTAACCTAAGGACATCACACACATCCATGCCCGACGCAGGATTCGAAACTGCGACAGCAGCGGTCGCGCGGTTCCAGACTAAAGCGCCTAGATTCAGCCATCCACAGTGGCCGGCTATTTGTTTAAATAACTACTTCTTTCGCACTTTTACATCTACATGGATACTCTGCAAATGACATTGAAGTGCCTGGCAGAGGGTTCATCGAACCAACTTCACTGTTCTCTATTGTTCCAGTCTCGTAAAGCGCGCGGAAGGAACGAACACCTATATCTTTCCGTATGAGCTCTGATTTCCTTTATTTTATCATGGTGATCGTTTCCCCATACGTAGGTCGGAACAAAATATTTTCGCAGTCGGAAAGTTGGTGAATGGAATTTCATGAGAAGATTCCGCCGCAACGAAAAACACCTTTGTTTTAATGATGTCCACCCCAAATCCTGTATCAGTTCAGTGACACTATCTCCCGTGCTTCGCGGTAATACAAAACGTGCTGCCCTTCTTTGAACTTTTTCGATGTACTCCGTCAATTCTATCTTGTAAGGATCCCACAACGCGTAGCAGTATTCTAAAAGAGGGCGGACAAGCGAAGTGTAGGCAGTCTCCTTAGTAGATCTGTTCAACCAGATAATTAAAATTCTATACTAAATACAACAGAAAATGATTTGCCGTTAGATTAACAAGATAGTATCTTTCACTGAACATTCGTTATTCTCCAGAGGACAATTTTTGTTTGCTCACGTCAAATAAACACAGAGATTGCCCGTGTAATAAAATGTTTTAACTTTTACCATAAAATGTGCTTTGTTCGAGGGATTGAGGCCTGCTATCATTTTCAAAGAGTACATGACATTAATTTCGTGGTAAGATCGTTTCCGCCGCAGTGGATGTGGTGGCTTGTAGCTTCAGCCTCATATTTGCGATGGTCGGTCGTCTACTGCCCGTATTTTAATCCGGGGCGAATCATAGCCGCCTACGCTCACCAGATCTCAGCAACGAGGGTCCAGCAAGTAAAAACAAAGAGAACACTTCGTGCCACTACTGAACGGAAATATTATTATAGTAAACTCATTAGATAAAAAATGTTCAGTACCATACACCATTCAGGCAGCAAAGTTAACTGTGATACTTCTCACGTATCATTAAATTATTAAATCGAGAAATACAGTAAAACGAACACTTATTGTTCTTGCTTCAGCTTGAAAGTAAACTTCATACATCAAAACAGTGGAAATGATTCGCCCTTCTCAGAACGTTCATCCTTAATCAGTCCTACAAGTATCGAGGCTGGATTAATTAAAAAACGAAAACTTTGAGATGGTTGTTTTACTCCTTCAGGTGTTCTACGTCGTCTCTCTCCACCTGAGTACAGAGCACAGAACGTTTATACAACGCTGTGAAATTGTCTGAAAAGTCATTCTCTGGGATGTTGTACTCTTGTGTCACATTGGCTCGAATGTCGGTTATGTCGTAAAGCGTAGAACTTTCATGCGAACACCTGCCCTCTGTCGTTCTGTGTTAGGTTCGTATTTTTAACACCGAGTATCAGCACCTGTGATTCTTTTTTTTCAGAACAGAATTGTCTGCCTTTTCATTTCAATCAAGTCGCGACAGGCATCCACGGGTCGTTGTTTTCGTTCGGGAGTCGAAGTGTGTGAGACGAACTTCACACACACTTTTCTCTTCTTCAAAACATTCTGGAAAATGTCTGGGACACCTAATTTAGAGTTGTTGCTCCATTACGATTTGTGGCTCAAAAACGTTGACACACAACAGCCACATGTCCGCTACGCAACACTACGTGCTCGAAACTGATCGGATTGGTCATTTGTTGCTTATAGTTGTTAGTTGAAGTTGCCACCGTAGTTATTATGCTGACGTCGCTTACAAGCCAGAAATAAACTTTCGGATCTTTTCGGACGGACGGTGTAAATTATTAATTAGCGGAGTTCCACTTTACAAAATCCAGCAGACCGCGAGGCCCCCATCTTAACGCAGCCTGCACGGGAGCTACATAGTCTTCACCCGCACCTGTGTGATGATGACGACGTTTGGTTTGTGGAGCGCTCAACGGCCGGGTTACCAGCGCCCGTACGAATTCCCAATATTTACGCAGTCCAATCTCGCCACTTTCGCCAATGATGATGAAATGATGAGGACAGCACAAATACCCATTTCCCGGGTGGAGAAAATCCCCAACCCGGCCGGGAATCGAACCCGAGACACAGTAATTGTAACCTCCCCACAACATATTCTATAAAAAAATAACTATATTTATTAGTAATGGAGCCACAGCTAAGTGTGACCTTCCCACAAGAATATTAATGGCAAAGACAATTAAATGAAAGCTCGCTATCTGACTCAAGTACAAGTTCCCATTAAATAATGAACGCTAATCCCATGATAATGAAACTGTAATGATAACCTAAACTCAATTCAACCGAAAAGTCGGTGTTTGCCCTGTGCGAAACGAGAATAAATTTCTTACCTTAGTGAAACTGCATGTCAAAATTCTGCTCTTATTGTTCTCTGGCGCTTGCACGAAAAGCATTGGAAGTACCTTTTGAAAATCTTTGTTAAAAGGAAATGGAAGGAAATTTGAATGATTGTCTCTAAAATTGCTTTTAAATCAAAATTATTATTGGGGGCGATTTTTGAAAGTTAAATTACAATGACTGTTCGTTACATTATCTGATGAGCGCAAAGCTGCATGATTATTTATTTAAATAAATTATACCTCGTCCTGAATCTCGACCATTGCGATGCCGACGCCCGCGGACTGCTCTCCGCTACTGCTAGCAACCGACTCCAAGCACTACTGAGGACTGACTACTGCAGACTGACTGACTGCTCGCTACTGCGAGTCGAGCGCAACTGCTCTGGTCAGAGATTCTACAATGTCTCAGCATCGCTGCCGCACAACATACGTGTTTCATAACCCTCCACTGGGGGGGCAAAAATTTGGCAGCGATGGTGAGTCATTTGGACTTGCCATCGTAACAAATTTTTCCTTTAATTAACAAAATATTTAGATGTATCACATGAATTAAATGTTGTGCGCATGCACCGATTACAAAACATTACAGACAAGACAAAATATAAGTACAAAACAAATCAGGAAAGATGTATATACAAATTATTTGACAGATAACAAAGTGTACACACACTAAAAAATTCTTTAGCAGTTTCATAACAGGCAAAAAAAAAAAAATCATGTTGACAAGTGTCATGAGTGCACATGCACTGCAGTGGAGAACATATCAGTAAAAGACGAAATGTATATACAAGAGTAACAAATGACATAAATCATAAAAGGTATACAGAATGAACACAAATCATATCGAAAATTGAGAAGAGTGCACAGGCACTGTAGTTCAGTTGAAAACATATTCACATAAGTGCACATGCACTGAAAACTTTTGGACATTTTTATAACAAATAAACGCAAGAGTAGAAAAAATCATCAAATCACAAAAAGTATATACAATATAGATGACAAGAGTGCACACATACTGCACTTCAAAACAAATCGAAAATGTCTTTAGTATTTTGACAACAAATGGCAAAAATCATGTCGACAAGTGACACAAGTGTACTCGCACTAGAGTTCAACAAATCGAGAAAAAATGTATATGCCATGAACATAAATGGTGTTAGTAAAAAAATGATTTTCACTATTAGGATAGGAAAGGAAGGATTGCATCATGGTTGTAGCACTTTAGTTTGCACATAGCTGCACTGAAAGTCCATATCTTTCCACAGAATCACAACTAAGTGATACAATCTGCAGTTCCGTTCCCAGAAGTATTTATCAGCTTATCAAGACAGTGAAACGTCGTAGTAGTATTCCATACTATCATTTGGCAGTATACCAGGTACACCAAACAGTGGGACCAGAATAACGTCTTCATCGCTTACGGTGGTGGACAGCATGTCGTGTCAACACCACGCTCTTAAGAGGCGGCACACAGTGCTCCATAACAAAGTCTTGATTAGTGATTACATAAGTAGTTTCTTCGCCTACAGTGGTGGACAGCATGTCGTGTCAACACCACGCTTTTAAGAGGCGGCACACCAACGTAGAATTAGTGCAAAAACCAAATATAGTGCTCCATGATAATGAGGATGGACAAGACAAATGGATGTTACAATAATTTCAGGTAGTTAGGTCAGAAGGTGAAGGACATTAACTAACACACAAGTCTTGATTAGTGATTACATAAGTAGTTTGCGGTATCCATACTCTAGTCATTGAACATTTCTGTACCATGAATGTAGTATTACAGAAAAATGTTCATTAATTAATTTAAAGACAAGAGTGGTAATCAATCGTCATCAAGTATTGAGTATTACAAAACATTTTTCCTCGTTCAAATGACATATTTACAAGTAACTATTAACACTCAGTGGCCTAGCAACTTTCGATTAGTACAAAATATTTATCATCATTCAGTATTAATATGGGAAGTCATCATTCAAAACACTAACAAAACGTTAAGTTACATTAATTATTGGCACTCAGTGGCCAGCAAGTATTGAATAGTATAAAACATTATTCATCATTCAGTATTCTTCATATCATTAAGAAATCATTATTAAAAATCAGTTAATTACAGTCATAGCCTTAATAATCATGGGCATAATAAGTAATTACATTAATTATGGGCACTCAGTGGCCAGCAAGTATTGAATAGTATAAAACATTATTCATCATTCAGTATTCTTCATATCATTAAGAAATCATTATTAAAAATCAGTTAATTACAGTCATAGCCTTAATAATCATGGGCATAATAAGTAATTACATTAATTATGGGCACTCAGTGGCCAGCAAGTATTGAATAGTACAAAACATTAGTAGCATTAATAAGCATGGGCATAATAAGTACTCTCATTACAATAGATAGTGGCAATTATGTTTTGGTATCATTAAGAAGTCATTATTCAAGTGACATACTATTCAGAGCTGATCAGTGTTATTCAGAATTATCATAAACTAGTGACATTATCTGGGACTGTTAATACATTTTGTTTTTTCTGCTAGCAATGCATTGCTTTGGGTAATTATAAGGGAAAGCAAGAAGAAATAAGAGAAAAAATTGCTTCTAGGTTGTTCCTATAAATGAAAAGATTGTGTAACGTCATTCGTCATGAGTCAGCTGTAGCAAGGTTATCACATTTATAAATGATAGACACAAGTGGGTAAGAAAAATGCAAGTACTAGAACAGGTATAATAAGTAACAAGTTTAGTAACTATCATAAAAAGCTTCTCCTGAAAGAAAAATACAAAATGGATTATTGAACTGAAAGAAGAAACGCAGACTATGCTGAAAAGTAGTGAACTTCGAATTAACAGGTAGTGAAATGTGTATAAAAAATGTGTTCCATAGCTGTCCTTTCCAAAACCTTCAGTCATCCTACTACGCAATATAACACCTGCTGTCAAAGTAAACTGCAACAAATACTTAAATAACTACATAGCATAAATACATAACTTCAACATTATCCTCATCTGTAAAGAAAAACTTCATTATTCATATCATCATAACTCCATCATTATCATCACCTGTAAACAAAAACTTCATTATTCATAGTACCATATTCTTCATCATTGTTCATTATCAGCATTCATTATCATCTGCAAAAATCATTTCATTATTCATCACACAACTATTCCTAATCCCTAGCATATTTCATCACTTAAAACTAAAATGTGTAGTTCTGTCTGACAGCTTGCATCAATCGCTTTGTATTCTGAAAGAAAAAATTAGTTAAGACTGCTATTCTGCGATGTGTATAATATATTCTGGTTAATGCTTGTTAATTCTGATCCATTTACTCGTCCTCATTAGCTTATTGCATCTTCTTTCGTTTATTCCATAGGTGAAATTCCCACTTCTGTTTAATTCATTTCCTGTACGCATCATTTATTTCTGAAATTGATGAACAAAGATTAATGTCTTGCATTTAAATCATATACCCATTAAATAGTGACTGGTTAATGGTGACTCAATTAAGCATACAACATAACATGACAGAAAACGTAACATCTCAAAGCACAGACAGTGTTTAAAGGCAAAAAGTGTACAGAGAATATCGTAATGCAGCAGCAAAAAAAAAGGAAAATGTAAAACAGTCACGATGTTGAGATATCACAAGGCAAAATGTCAAAGTCAAATGGTGTGTGTTATACCTTAACTAGTTCACAGTGCATACAAACAAAACATGAAAACAATCGTACATACATAAGAAAGACAAAATGTGACATTCGTTGTGTTCAGCTTATATGTAGTGTAGTTAATAGATGCGATAATTAAAGCCTTCAATGGAGAGAGAATTTGATAAAATTAATGCGTCATTATAGAGAATTGCATAATTATTCATAAAATGCGTAAGTTCATCTGAAAAAATGCACGGTCTAGTGTGTAACGACAAGAAGAGCGACCTGCTAACCTTACCTTGCCGGGCACTTGCCAAGAAAAAAATACGATAATCATCAGTAATTAGTAATGTCAATATAATTGCATAAGTGGTCATAAAATGTGTAAGTTCATCTGAAAAAATGTGCACGGTCTGATGTGTAACGACAAGAAAAGCGACCTGCTAACCTTACCTTGCCGGGCACTTACCAAGAAAAAATACGATAATCATCAGTAATTAGTAATGTCAATATAATTGCATAAGTGGTCATAAAATGTGTAAGTTCATCTGAAAAAATGTGCACGGTCTGATGTGTAACGACAAGAAAAGCGACCTGCTAACCTTACCTTGCCGGGCACTTGCCAAGAAAAATACGATAATCATCAGTAATTAGTCATGTGAATATAATTGCATAAGTGGTCATAAAATGTGTAAACGGCCTCATAGCATGTTACATCGTAAAGTGGTTTCATTCGATAAAGGGTTTAATGTTTGACACATGATGGTTGCCTTTCGATTTTCTGGTTCTCAGAGTTTCGACGTGTACAACATTGGGGTGAGGAATGCTGCGAATCCGATATGGACCTGCGTATAGAAGTTCAAATTTACTGCACTTACCTTTTAATTTGCTGGATAAATAGTGTGTACGTACTAATATCTTCTGTCCAACGTGAAAGTCTCGGTGTCTACAAACCTGATTTTGCTGTCTTCTCCGGCGCTCTGCGGCACGTTTGATGTTGTTCAGCGCAATGTCAATTATTTCGTGGTGTCGTAATCGACGAGATGTAGGAAATGTTACTAATTCTTTGATTTTGTTTGGTGGTTCAACGTTTTTCAGTATAACAGACGGAGGTAGCATAGTGGATTCATTTGGAATGGAATTAATTACATCTTGAAATGAGTGTACGTGTGTGTCCCAATTAACATGTCTTTTGTGGCAGTATATTCTACACAGTTTACCAATTTCTTTCATTAGTCGTTCACAAGGGTTCGAAGAGGCGTGGTACTTGGATATATAAATCGGAGAAATGTTTCTAGCTCGTAACATGCGTGTCCATATAGCAGAACGAAATTGTGATCCATTGTCAGAAATTACTTTCTTCACATGCCCTATATGAAATAGAAAATGCTTTACAAATGCTTTCGAAACAGTTTTAGCAGTAGCTTTGCGTAACGGAGTGAAAGTAACAAATTTTGAAGTGAGTTCAACAGCGACAAAGATGTAGCAAAAACCTCTATTAGTTCTCGGAATTGGACCAAAAATGTCTACTGCGGCCATATGTCTTAATTTAACAGGTACAATGGGATATAATGGAGGAATGTGTGAAGTGGTGTCAGACTTAGCTTTCTGGCAAATTTTGCATGACGCTAAAACTCGTCGTATACGTTTTTCCATGTTTGAAAAATAACAGTTCTGTCTCAGTATCAGAAAACATTTTCTTGCTCCATAATGTGCGTAGCTTAAATGAGTGTACCAGATTAATTTGTTAACCAGTTCGTCAGGAATGCATAATAACCAATTGTTACTGTCTGGATGAGAGCGGCGAAACAGAATGTCATTGCGTACAGTGTAGTGGTTTCTAATCGTAACATTATTCTTATCTTGCCAAAAGTGTTTAATTTCTTTCCACACATTGTCTTTACTTTGCTCTCGTGCTATGTCCTGTAATGACGATGAAATAAAATTCTCAAATGCAACTTGTTGAATGTACATGACGCTGAA
The DNA here is from genome assembly GCF_023898315.1 of Schistocerca nitens. Classification (NCBI taxonomy): domain Eukaryota; kingdom Metazoa; phylum Arthropoda; class Insecta; order Orthoptera; family Acrididae; genus Schistocerca; species Schistocerca nitens. Next base: position 47,685,974 of record NC_064619.1, on the reverse strand, counting down.
ATTTGCTTTGCAGAAGTTGGTTGCTACGTCTTGCTGATTGTTGCTGAGAGAACGAGAAAGTGCGTCTGCTATAACATTTTGTGTGCCGGGAATGTGAACTATCGTAAAATTAAATTCCTGTAAATATAGCTTCCATCTGCTTAGTCTGTCGTGAGTGAATTTAGCTGAAAGTAAAAATTGAATAGCTCTGTGATCTGTGTAAACAGTCGTGTGTCTGCCATAAAGAAAGTGCCGAAATCTCGTAAAAGCCCATACAACACATAATGTTTCTAGTTCAGTAACGGAATAATTTCGTTCAGCAGGTGACAAAATGCGGCTTGCAAATGCGATGTTTTTAATTACTATTGAGCCATCTTCTTCAATTTCCTGAAAAATGTGTACGCCTAAAGCTGTGTTGGAACTGTCGGTGGCAATAGAAAAATTTCGAGTAAGATCTGGGTGCGATAAAAGTGGAGCATTCAACAAAGCATGTTTTAGGTTCACGAATTCAGAATGTGCTTGCTTATCCCATGACCAAATAGTGTTTTTACCTGTTAATTGGCATAATCTAGGTGTGTCTAGTGCAGAGTGATGAATAAATTTGCGAAAAAAGTTAATTAAGCCCAAAAAACTGCGTAATTGCTTCTTCGTTGTAGGAACAGTAATGTCACGTAGAGCTTGAAGTTTTTCTGGATCAGGCGCAATGCCTTCTGCTGAAATTACGTGTCCAAGAAATTTTATAGAAGTTTTACCAAAATGCGATTTACTGAGGTTAACTGTAAGTCCTTGTGCATGGAAAGTTTGCAATAGTCGTTCTAAAATCAGATTATGTTCAGACCAGTTAGCTTCTGCGATAAGAATGTCGTCTACGTACGTCGTAATTCTGTCTTTCAGTTCTGTCGGAAGTATTGTGTTCAAACCGCGAATAAAAGCAGCAGAAGAAATAGTTAAGCCGAACGGTAATTTACAAAATTGATAACAGTCACCAAAACAGAGAAAAGCTGTATACTTTCTGCAATTCGGATGAAGTTGTATTTGCCAAAATCCCGATTTCAAATCTAATGTGGAATAAATAGCTGTACCGTGAAATTTCTGTAGTAGTTCTTCTAATGTCTGTGGTCGATCTGTTTCATTAATAATAATGTCATTAATGTGACGTGAATCAAGTACGAGGCGAAGTGAGCCATCTTTTTTCTTAACAATATGCAGCGGGTTTATGTACGGACTAACTGCCGGTTCAATAATTCCTTGATCGAGCATATCCTGCAATTCTTTTTTAACTTGTTCTCTGTGGATATATGGAATGGGATAATGCTTAGCTTTAAATGTGTCGTGCTGTTTGACTTGAAATTCATACATAAAGCCGGACATAGTACCAGGAATGTTGTCGAAAACTGGAGCTTGCTGTAAAAGAATTTTATGTAATTGCGTTCGTTCGTCATCTGTATTTGCACTGCTTTGTTTAACTTTATCTGAAATCATCTGCATTACGTCGTAGTCAGCTTCGTCTGGAGTATGATAGTTGTGTACGTACGTGTCTGTGAACAATGCGGAATTACAGTCTATGTTACGTGTTGCGGAAATGACCTCTGTGCGGTTAATTGTTTGTTCTTCTGCAGATAATGAATGCTGAAACTCTAAAGCCAATTGCACATTTTCGTCCTTCAACATTAAATAAGAATTTTGAAAATCGACCACTGCGTCGTGTTGTACCAGAAAGTTCATGCCTAAAATAACGTCTGTTGTCAACAAGGGAACAATCCAAAAATTTGAATGAAAAGTATGACCTCCAATGCAAAATGATAAATGCGTCTGTAATTTAACGTCTACTCCTTTACTTGATACTGCTCCTTTCACTTTGGTTTTGCCTAAAGGTAATGTGGGATAGGTATTCTCTTTGTTACACTCGTTAAAAGTTTCCTCATTAATGACTGACATAGGTGATCCGGAATCAATTACTGCTGAAAATTTCGATGAACCAATTTTAATTTCGATGACAGGATGTGAAATAGTTTTCTGAACAACTGGTTTTTCCTGCAAAAGAGTGTCTCTGATGTCGTCAAACGTAATTACATTCTCGTGAACAACATTCTGCGTGTTAAAAGTAGTGCTTGTATTATTGGAAGATGCGATTTTTACAGTATCTAGTCAAATTCTATCTGACGTGTTACTATTATCATCACGAGGATGTTGTGGCATTTCTACAATTTGAACAGTTCTATTACTTCTTCCAGACGTACCACGCTCTGGATGATACCTACTGTCGGGTTCATTCATGAGAATAGGTTCTTGTGGATAATTTTGCTGTTGGTAAGATCGACTGTTATTATATGTACGTTGATAATTGTGCTCGTCATTTTTACGTCTGTCGTGATAGTCATTCCTATACGGTGCATTGCGATAGGAATTGAAATACTGTCTTCTCTGTACGTAGTTATTTCCTTGCTGCCGTGCGTCACTATTTGTTGGATCTGGGACTATACGTGTACGCGGCGAAACATTAAAGCCTGGTTGACCTTGTGCATTACATTGTTGGTTATGTATTCCAACCGGCTGACTTTCATGCTGCTGTGGTGGAAAACGTCTATTGTTACTAAAAGGTGGTTCCTGTTGCTGAAAATTTTGACGATATTGATAATCAGTATTTTGTCTGTGATTTAAGTTCTGGTAGTTGTCATTCCTAAAGCGTCTGTTACTTTTCCTATTGAAATTACGTGTCTGATTATAATTGCTGTACGTTTGCTGGCCTTGGCTGTTATACGAAAAATTTTTGTTTACAAACGAATAATCAGATTGTTGTACTTCCAAGAGCTGTAACAGATCTCTGAATGCCGAAATGTTTTCTTTTTGCTGACCCGTCAGAAGTGACACTCTTAATGACCGCGGTAATTTAGAGATACATAATTGTATGAGGGCGGATTCACTGTACGGTTCACTTAGGTACTGGTTTTGTTGCACCATGTGCTCAAAAAATTGCGTCACACTGGGAAAATTGGAGTTCTCATAATTCGGTAAACTGATTAACTGATCTTTAATTCCGCGCTGTGTCGTCTTCGACCAATACGCTGATAGAAAAGCATTCTGAAATTCTTCCACTGAGTAACATTGCCTCGCGATCGGCCTCATACGAGTTGCCGGTTCGCCTTCCAAAAAGCTGCAAATGAATTCCAGTTTGTGCGTTACAGGCCAAGTCGGTGGAAAAGCAAAGCTAAACTGTTGTATCCAATCTAGCGGGTGAATCTGTGTTCTGTCGTTTTTAAATATTTTAAACTTTCTCACTGACAGAAAATGTTTGTAATCGAAATTATCATCTCTGTGAGATGGAACAGGTTCAGGATTGTAAGAGAATCTGTTGAACTGTGGTTGTTCGGAATCTAAGTCCCTTACTCTCTGTAGATTACCCAAATTACACGCGCTGCGTGAGTCTGGCAAATGTTCGAAAAGTGGTATCTGCTGTGATGTGTTATTAACTGAAATATTTTTCATCTCTGTTACTTCCTGTTGTAAACTAGACAATTTTCTACGTAAAGTGTTATTAGATGAATCAATCTCATTAATTGTCTGCTGTAAATTTTGAAATTCAGGTGTTTGATTAAACGAAACCGGTGAAGTATCATCTGATTTATTGTCATTAGCACTTTCGATAGCATCAATACGACTGGCCAATTCATCATATTTTTCAGTCAGTATTTTTGTCTGATCATCGGTTTTAGTGTCAGTGGCATTAATCTGGTTTTGCAATCTACGTGTAGTTTCGTTCAGTTTTCTAACGTCAGCTTTGACGACATCGGAATCCTGTGTTAGTTCTAATTGTTCGAGTCTGTCGGTCACTGTTTGAATATCTATTGTGTGTGTATCTGTTTTTGATTTAAGATCCGAAATTTCGTCACGTAATTCTGTGTTCGACTGTTCGAGAGTATTAATCTTGTCGGACACTGTGGCAATATTGTTGTCTACATACGTTTTTGCTTTCGCAAACATTTTGCGTTTGTCTTCCTGTCTCTGTGCTGTGATTGTTTCCATTACTTGACGTTTTACTTTATTTTGATCCTCAATAAATTTGCGGAAACGCGTATCACTGTTTTCTATGTGAAGACTAAGACGTTCGTTAATCTGTGTGTTCTGTTGTTCGAACTTCGCATCAATCTTTTCATCCATTGTGCGCGAAAGTTCTGCTGTCATTGTTTTAAACTCGTCGCGTAATTGTGTAGCTTTTTCGGAGCATTGTTTAGCGACTGTACTGATTTCCGCTCTAAGTGTTTCTGTTGCAGCTGTTTGCATTTCTCTTAATTCATGAGCAACAGACCTAATTTCTTCGCTACTTTTTCGTGAACAAGTCTCAATTTCTTCGCGTAACTTTTCCTTAGTGTCATGACACTGCGCGGCAACGGCTCTAATTTGTTCACTAAGCTGCCTGGAATTGTTGTCTAATTTTTCACTCTGTTGTCTGACCTGTTCATTAAGTTGTTTGAAATCTTCACTCTGTTGTCTGACCTGTTCATTAAGTTGTTTGAGATTTACATCATTATTGTCTAATTTTTCACTCTGTTTGTCTTGTTTTTCATTAAGATTGTCTAATTTTTTATCAAAGTGTTTAAAAAATGTCATAATTTGATCCAACCCAATATTACCTACTCCATTCTCTGTACTGTTTGATGGTGTATTTGCGATTGTCGCGTTTTGTGTGACCATTTGGTCATTCTGTGATTTACAAAAAGGTTTGTCAGTCGGATGTACACTGTCAGACATTATTTCGGAATTAAATAAATCCGGCGTACTTTCAGTACACTGAACATTTTCATTCGAAAAATTTGTCTGTACGTTACTTGAATTTTCCAAACCGGGTGTGTTATGCTGGGCAGCGCTCATTACAATAGAGCTCCCCGCGTCATCGATTGTCGTCAAATCAACAGAAGACACAATCGAGTTCGTTTGTTCATCATTAAGACAAAAGTCATCATTAGTGGTTGGAAAGCATTGATTGTCGGTGCATGCAGGATTGTCATCATTACACTGCGTGTCACTAGTACTATTGATGAAGTTATTTAATTCGGTTGTTTCGTTCATAATCCCTCGCGATACACTATTCACAGTCTTTCGCGGCATTTTCACAATAGTCACAATTATTCACAAAACAAATAAGCACAAATACAAAAAGCAACACACAAATACAACAGAGCAACGAATTGCCGTTGACCTGTAGAAAGAAAGTCACAAGATTAGTAAAAGCGTTGCGCCAATTTGTAATTATATCTAAGCAAATAAGAGCAGATATCTGACTGTTTTTCAAAAGATTCACACGAAATACGATCCTGGACTGGGTGTCGCCAAGTGTAACCTCCCCACAACAAATTCTAAAAAAAATAACTATATTTATTAGTAATGGAGCCACAGCTAAGTGTGACCTTCCCACAAGAAATATTAAAAACAATATTTATTAGAAATGGAGCCACAGCTAAGTGTGACCTTCCCACAAGAATATTAATGGCAAAGACAATTAAATGAAAGCTCGCTATCTGACTCAAGTACAAGTTCCCATTAAATAATGAACGCTAATCCCATGATAATGAAACTGTAATGATAACCTAAACTCAATTCAACCGAAAAGTCGGTGTTTGCCCTGTGCGAAACGAGAATAAATTTCTTACCTTAGTGAAACTGCATGTCAAAATTCTGCTCTTATTGTTCTCTGGCGCTTGCACGAAAAGCATTGGAAGTACCTTTTGAAAATCTTTGTTAAAAGGAAATGGAAGGAAATTTGAATGATTGTCTCTAAAATTGCTTTTAAATCAAAATTATTATTGGGGGCGATTTTTGAAAGTTAAATTACAATGACTGTTCGTTACATTATCTGATGAGCGCAAAGCTGCATGATTATTTATTTAAATAAATTATACCTCGTCCTGAATCTCGACCATTGCGATGCCGACGCCCGCGGACTGCTCTCCGCTACTGCTAGCAACCGACTCCAAGCACTACTGAGGACTGACTACTGCAGACTGACTGACTGCTCGCTACTGCGAGTCGAGCGCAACTGCTCTGGTCAGAGATTCTACAATGTCTCAGCATCGCTGCCGCACAACATACGTGTTTCATAATCCAGAGGCAGAAACGCTAGCGACTAGACAACGAGCTGTGGAACCTTGCCTTGTGCGCGTCCTACCATGACCCGTTGTAGCGACAATACTCTGAGTCGATTCAGTCGGGTGTCGGATGTTATTTAACATAAGCGTTCGGTCTTCTGGTTGGTTTGACCCGACCCACCACGACTTCCTGTGTAAAACTCTGCATATCAGAGTAGCGTCCTCGGTTACAATTATTTTTGCGATATATTCCGGTCTCTGTTGTATTCCGATGTCTTTGTGTAGTTAGCCTACGTTCGGCGCTAATGTAGGTCATAGCCGATCTAAACATGTGACTCTGAATTTAAGGAGGTAAGTTGATGGTTTAACTCCTCGACGACGAAAAGGTCATTAGAGACGAAATACAAGATTAGACTCAGGAAGGAATGGGAAGGAAACCGAGAGTGCTCTTTGAAAACAACCAAGCTGGCGTTCGTCTTAAGCGATTTAAGCAAATCATGGAAAACGTAACTGTGCATGGCCGTACGGGGATACGAACCATCGTCCTCCTGAATACGGATCCAGCACCCAACCACTGAGTCGCCTCGTTCGGTTACCTGATTTTGGAGGGCGCGTAATATCCTCTAGCACTACTCGTAACAGGTGCGTGAAATATAGTTAACTGTAAATAATGCGCAGTGGTTGGTAACAGTGGAGCTTCTCCTCTTGCGTTGCTTTCAGAATGCTTACCAACACTTACTATTCACTGCTCAGTATTAGGTGGGCCTCACTCCTGCAAATGGCCGCACTTAATCTCTGGTAAATATTTCTCGAATATTCCGAGAACAAAGTGTATTGATGTGACGGCACTGTACACAAGTTAAAAGTCTTCACTCTAAATTGTTAGGAATTACGAGTCGGACGGGACTTATTTTCCCGAGTACACAGTTCGTCCAGTTTACTGTTATTCTCGCGGGTACAAATTTATAGCGCTGTTTTGTATAATTACTTTGTCACTACAAATCACATTTCAGTCGTCGAAGTTCCATAGTAATGCTCAACGCCGAATCTCGTCTTTCTCTACAGCTATTTCCCTCTACAGATTTCTCTAGACCCATGGAAGTTATTTTATGGTGTTTTAACACAAGTCTCATCATTCTATCCCTTCATTTCCTAGTGTTTCCCACATATTCCTCTCTTCACCGAGTTCGTGGGGAACCTCCTCAACCTGCTCATTTCTTACTTCACCAGTCCACATAACTATCAACATTCTTCCGTAGCACCAAATGACTTCTAACAGTCACCACAACAGGAATCGACGAACTACTGGTTGTCGGAGGTGCTATTTCCCGGGTTAGATTCCCGGCGGCGTCAGGGATTTTCTCTGCCTCGTGATGACTGGGTGTTGCGTGATGTGCTTAGGTTAGTTAGGTTTAAGTAGTTCTAAGTTCTAGGGGACTGATGACCATAGATGTTAAGTCCCATAGTGCTCAGAGCCATTTGAACCATTTTGCTATTTCCTTCCGTTGGCTTTCCGGTACACGGCATTGGTACCAATTTCCTCCACGGACATTCCGTGCTAAATCCATCTGCCTTGTAACCTTAGTTTCTGGATAACCTTCGTATAAACATCTGGGACTGAGTACGCCCTTGCAACATTATACCTCCCCACACCGTAACACCTTGATAACTAAAACGGTTATATTCGACAATGTTCATGGGTACATAACGTGTTCCAGCCTCTCGTCATATGAAGGTACTTCCAGAGCCGCTATTCAGTCTGAATCTGCTGTCTCCTCGCTGATCCAGTTCTTTTGCTCTTGATGCCATCACAAACTGTGCCACTGATGTGCGGCTGTCAATAGGGCAAAGAGACGGATCACACGCAGTCGGTTTCTCAAAGTGGAGGGCGGGATGCGTGCCTTACAGTTCGTGTAAACTTCGTTCGAATTGCACGCTATGTTTGACATGGGTCCCTTCCTGGATGTTGTTGCGCAACGTACCGTTCATCTGCTGCTGTAGTTCATGGTGGTCGACCACTTTCTCACCTTTGGGAATCAGTGCCTGTGGGTTAGAGCCTTCCCCATCCACGACAACAATGCTATCAGCAATACTTAAATCGTAGGGTACGCTCGTGAGACTCCGTTCTTCTTCCAGATTTCCAATGATTCTTCATCGTGTGAAGTCATCCAATGTTGTCCACGGGCCATGCTGTATTGAAGAAAACACCATAGTCCACTGTATTTTCCCGTTCCTTCAACTGCCTCGTACTATGGAGCGAGCCACATTTGGCGCTACAATCATGCTTATCTCACACCATGAGATGTCTAGCTTTCTACTCCTAGAAACGTGACCCCCTCTTTCGCAGAGTGGTTAACATATTATGTCACTTTATCCATTTCGTCCTTAAGTTTTGCAGATCAGTGTATATTAGCCTGATGTACTTTGTCTGTCTTAAATATAAGGACCAAACAGTTTGAAAATTGTTGCTCATTATTTTTAACATGGTGCAAGGTTTCCAGAACTTGGGATGTAAACAGATTTGGGTCACAGTGCACCGCCGGATGAAGCCTCGCGTCTTGAGGACAGGCGCAGTGCTTGTTTCGGCCCTCCCCGCTCGCAGCGGATACTTTTTTAATTGGCGCGGATCCCCGCATTAATTAAGTCTCGGACCCGCCGGACGCTCCACATATCTGCGTCCGGGTCGCATCCCGCCCACGCCGCGCTTCGCCAAGGCAGGGTCGCCATTCGCGCTGAGGTCTCTTTGAGAGCGGCCGCCGCAAACAGAGCTTTGAGTCGGCCGGCCCTGAGAGCCACTTAACGAGCTCATTACCGGAAGGGTGGCAGCCCTGCCGCTGTGGTGGCCGCGCCATTGAGGCGGACCCACCGCCGTCTTTGCTGCGGCGGGCCGTTCGCCACACCGCGCGTTTTTGCCTAGCCCGCTGCGGCACACCGGCCGCTATTCCTATCCCGCCTGTTAGGTTCCAGTGCGTAGTTTCGTCTCCCATAATCATGCATAGCCGCAGCAGAGGTACATGCTGCCACCTAGGACCCGTTAGTAGTGGAGCACAAACCAGTCTCTGCGACAGTGCTTTAGTGGCCATGCTTTAGTGCAGGTTGTTCCAGCTCGTCGGCTCCGTTGTGAGCCGCGGAGCGCTCCCTGCTCCAGGGAGCCGCGTCGCTCGCTGTGACCACTCGAGTGGGCCGGCACGCCGGCACGTGGCACGGCTGGCTGAGGCAGGCGGCAGGGCAAGCGTTTTCATGTGCCAGCTGCGTCTTACAAGATCGACAACCTCATACTCGCAGCTGCTAAGACGTGGTGACATGCTACACCAGGAAATACGATGTTCAGGAAATAAATAAGAAACAACTGTTTTACAAGAAATTGCATACTAAATTTATTGGGCCTCTGTAGCTTGACATTTTCTTTCCATTACAAGATCGGGAAATACCAGGCGTCAAAGTGTTCGTAGCGTTAATGCGGAGGATGGCCTTCATTGTTGCATCCTGAAGAAACGATCGTCCCTTACTTTTTACTATTTTCATTGCTGAGAAAAGTTGCTCACAAGAATACGTAGATCCAAACGTGCACATGATTTGAGCGGCATTGTTGTGAAGCTTGGGAAATGTTTTTTGCTGTAATGAACGATACCATCGTGACAAATCCAACGTGTTGTAGTACCTTTCTTTCAACAAAGTTGAATTTTGCAAATCAATAATCTGCAATTGAAGTGACGATGACAAGGCATCGGAGGAAACTGAAAAAGGAATGCTGAACACCTTCAGTTCCATTTCCAAACTAGTGAGGTCTCGGAATCGTGTTTCAAACGACGTGATGAGCTGCTTTAACTTTGCTTGGAAAACGCCGAAAGTAGTACCTTCAGGTAGTTTTAAAGAAGCAAGACGACTGAAGAACGTTAAATGTCCATTACTCATCTGCCTCTCAAATAAACGTAACTTTTCCATGAACGCTTTGATCTGGTCGTTCATGTCAACGATTAGCTTCCCTTTGCCCTGCAATGACAGATTTAAATTATTCAGATGCATGGTTATGTCAGCTACGAACGCCAGGTCTGATATCCATTTAATATCTTTAATACAACGCATTTTTCCCCTTTCATTTCGAGAAAAAGGGATATTTCCTCACGAATGGTAAAGAAAACGTCAGGAACTTTTCCCCGACTCAGCCAACGAACTGTACTGTGGTAAGGTATATCCCCATACTCCACTTCCGTATCTTTCAGCAGTCCTTTCAATAGGCGATGATTCATACTGTGACGCCGCACAAAATTCACACACTTCACGACATCTTTCATTGCGCCACCTAGCTCTACCATTTCAGCACACAGTGCCTCTTGTTGAACAAAACAAAGAAGAGTCAAACTCTCTTTCCCGAATTCGTCCCTGAGTTTATTTTTCAAACGAGAAGCAAAACCTTGGTGACGCCCGATCATTTGTGGTGCGCCGTCTGTCGCTACAGAATGGAGCTTGTTGTTGTTGTTGTCTTCAGTCTTGAGACTGGTTTGATGAAACTCTCCATTCTACTCTATCCTGTGCAAGCTTCTTCATCTCCCAGTGCTTACTGCAACCTACATCCTTCTGAATCTGCTTAGTGTATTCATCTCTTGGTCTCCCTCTACGATTTTTACCCTTCACGCTGCCCTCCAATGCTAAATTTGTGATCCCTTGATGCTTTAGAACATGTCCTACCAACCGGTCCCTTCTTCTTGTCAAGTTGTGCCACAAACTCCTCCCCAATTCTATTCAATACCTCCTCATTGGTTATGTGATCTACTCATCTGGAGCTTATCCCACGGCAAATTCATATTGTCCACCGGTTCACAAACAGCTTCAAACATGTCACGCCCTGTTGTGGTGTAATCGAGTAGTACCACATCCAAGAGTTCTTCAGTTACTTGCAGCTCCATGGCGACACCACGCACAAAGACTGCAAGCTGATCACAGTCCGATATGTCGGTGCTTTCGTCAAACGCTAGCGAAAATGCAACAAAGCTCTCCGCCTTTTTCCTGAGCTGTGTCTCTAAATCCGCTGCCATGCCCAGGATTCGACGAGACATTGTTTGCTTCTACAGGCAAACCCCTTCAATTGCCTGCACCTCCCTTGGAAACAAACATTCTGCAACTACTACCATGCTCGATTTTACGAGTGGTCCCACCGAAAACGGCTTGCCACTCGTCGCAATGATGTGAGCGACCCTGTAGCTTTCTCGAATTGCAGATTCAGTAGTGTTTTCTCCGCTCTCATTCGCCTGAAAATTATAAACGCATTACAGAAAACTATTTTTTTTTCTTTATTGATTTTCAATTCCCCCCGAAGGGGGCGGGCTGGCAGCAGCTTACTACGCTGCTCTACAGCCTACAGACTTTTTTTAAATAAAGGAAAAACAGGCGATAAAATGGTGATTTAAAGTGTAAAATGGCGTAAAAATGCGGAAAGTTAAAACAGAAAGCAAAAGGGGTTGGCAATGTAGATAAAAGACACAGGAATCAGACAAGTAACATAGTAGACACACAATTAAAAAACATGGCGACAGTCTGGTTTCTGTTCGCAAGAGATAAAAGGCACACCCAGCGACAGTATGATGGCCGTTCGCAACAAGTCCCAAAAAACACAACACGGAACACTCACTGTAAAACACGCACTGTAGAACACTCACTGTAGAACACTGCACGAAAGTGGCAGCACAAAGATGACACTCCCGAGCCAAAGGCAGATGGGGGGGGGGGACCTGCAGGAGGGGGAAAACAAGGAGGGAGGAGAGGAAAAGACGAAAAAAGGGTGGGAACCAAGGAGGGAGAGGACTAATAAAGGGGGAGAAAGGCAGACGCGAGAGGGAATGAGAGGAGGCAGAGGAGGGAAATGTAAAAGGACGCAGGGGAGAGAAGGGGGCAAAGAGAGGGGAGGTGGAGAAGAAAGAGGATGGAAGGGGGGAGAGGGAGCCCGGGAAAGGGACAGAGGAAAAGAGGGGAGTGAGGATCAGAGTTGATAGGAGGGATAAATGGAGGGAGAGAGGGCATCATCCGGGAGGGGGAGGTGATGGAAGCCACCCTTGGAAAGGAGATGAAGGGTGTAGAGATGGAGGGTAGGGGGGACACAACGGTGAAGACGTGGCAGGGGGCGAGGATCGGAGAGGAGAGGAGCAACCAGGCGGTGAGGGGGTTCAAGACGGCGGGAGGTGTAGAGGATGCGGATATGTTCGAGGAATAGGAGCAGATGGGGGAAAGGAATGAGATCATACAGGATCCGCGTGGGGGGACGGGAGGCGTATACGGAAGGCGAGGCGGAGAGCATGACGCTCAAGGATCTGGAGGGACTTATAGAATTTGGGGGGGGGGGGGGCAGATATCCAGGCAGGACTGGTATAACAGAGGATGGGACGGATTAAGGATTTGTACGTGTGGAGGATGGTAGAGGGGTGCAACCCCCATGTCCGGCCAGAGAGGAGTTTGAGGAGTCAGAGGCGGGCTTTGGATTCGATGGAGCGGAGATGAGGGATCCAGGTGAGGTGACGGTCAATGGTGAGGCCATGGTAGTAGAGGGTGGGGGTGAGGCGGACAGGACGGGCGCAGACAGTAAGGGAGAAATCCAGGAGCCGGAAGGAGCGAGTGGTACGACCTATGATGACAGAAAACGAAATATGTTGCATCTTTTGATACCCTCCGTATTACGAAACCGTTTTTAAACTTACATCTCCTGGTATATCGTTCTTAAGCCTGGCTACCAGTTCTCTGCGTGCAACGCCTTCTACCTGATCGTAGTGCGCTGCGTGAAGACGTGTATAATGTCGTTGTATATTGTACCTCTTCGCAGAATTAAATACTTTATGACATACAAGACACTGCAGACGACCATCCCTCTCAATGAATAGAAAAGTATCCTCCAACAGAAGTACAGCGCTCTCGCGGCTAGTCATAGCTGTCACTGAACACGGATTATTGCTTCAGTTGCGGCTGCATGCGGCCAGGGGGCAGTGAGTTCGCTTTTCCCCTCCACGCGGGCTCCGAGCTGCCGCAGTGAGCGCTCCGGAGCGCTCCGGCTCCCTGGAGCTCGTTTGGAACAGCCTGCTTTACTGGCACAGCACTGTCTTTCTGTACCCCTTGAACATACCTCACATAATTACTGTTAGGTCGTCACTTTACAACAAACTCCGGACGCTGGTGGTACATCCACTCATCACTATCAGAGGTGAAATAAATGAACTTCTAACATAGGTCCTAGGACGACTTCAATGCGAACTTTTAGGTTTGTAATCTGACAGCTACTGAGTCACTCCCGTTAATAATAGTGCCCTTCACATACACTGCTGAAAAAGAAAAATGCAACACTCTTAAGGACAAGGCCATTATACTGACAAGGAATGTGACAGACAGCTCATCATTGTAGGAGTATACGAGAACAAATTCAGACCAAATGAAACGCACACAACACAGTAAAGAATGTCCAAACAGTAGCATCAGTATGCAGTGCATCCCCTTGTCAAAGCAACGCAGGCTTGTGTTCTTGCATGCAAACTTTAAAATCTTGAAGATGGAAGGAGTCATCAACTGCAGAATTATGGTTGCAGTGGGAATTGTACCGCCTAGCAGTTGAATGACAAAAGTTTACTCAGACTTCTATCTAGGTTTAGACAGATACCTATAAACCTGACCTCCTCAGAAGTAGGAATAATTCTTGTTACACATTGTCTGAAGTTACAAAGCATAGCCAACGGCAAAATAATACATATAAATAATGGCAACGCCTCGTGGCTTAGTAAGCAGTAAAAATGATCAATTAAAATCCAAGGTAGAAGTGACTTGTATGGTGCACGTCTGCCTTAGATTTTACACGGCCTTATAGCTAAGCATAGCAAATCCGTGGATAATTTCACTGTTAGCAGGGCCTTATGACTTCCTTTCTCTCTTCACACTTCTGAGAAATACATTTTTATATCTGACAAAACCTAGGTAAAGGTTTGGACAAACTTTGCCGTGTAACAAGTTGGCTGTATGATTCCCATTGTATTGCATGCAAACGATGATAACAGTGCAAGGCATTCTGCGATAGATGGTCTAAACGTCTGACCGCAGTGGTCACAGCGGCGCCCGTCATATCAACGAGTTTAGGTGCTGTGGGGCTAAGCCAGCACTTGGATGGGTAACCGCCCAGGTCTGCGGAGCGCTGGTCGCAAGCAGAATGTATTCAGCCCTTCTGAGACCAATTGAGGAGCTGCTTCATTTAGGAGTAGCGGCTGCAGTCACGGAAACTGACAATGGCCAGGAGAGCGGTATGCTGACTACATGCCCCTCCATATCCGCATCCAGACATATCTAACAGCCTAGGATGACACGGCGGTCGGTCGGTACTGTTGGGCCTCTCGAGACCTGTTCCGACGGAGTTTAGTTTATTTTTCAATCTTGCAGCTTTTGTTGCTATTTAGCAGTGGTTTTTGCAGTCTCTGTAGAACTAATAGTTTCCTCTTCATCATGTCCCATACGTATTTAATAACCGAAAAATCTGTGATATTACAGGCCAGGGCAGCAGTTGTACCCCCAGAAGAGTGTGTGGCGTCTCAACAGCGGTATGTGGATGTGCGTTGTCCTGCTGGAAAAGAACGGCCACTTCCTCTCGAAGAAACGATAGTAATACGACTATAAAAACCTGTACGATGTAGCAGGCATTGGTTACTGTTGCAGAAACACCAAATGTAGCCGCGAGTTGCAACTGATAGCCTCCCCCCCCCCCTCCTTCCCTGGCCCAGCGCCCCACACACCGTGATGCTTGGGATAGCATCTGCGTCGTGGGCGAATGCGCTCAGGAATAGGCAGCTCACCAGCTCACCAGCTCTATGCTGTAGACGTGTACGTCCATCAACTGCATAAAGGCAAAAACCTACTCTAATCACTGAAGACAATAGAGACCATCTACTCTCCAGTCAAGTCTTTCACGACACCATGCGTAGTATCATTGGTAGCCTGGTCAGAGGCACACATGATCTTATTCCTGCTGCAGCCAGATTGTTCTCAGTGATCCCTGATAAAACAGCAGGTGTAACGTGGGCCAGATCTCGTCTCTGGATGATGATCGTTCGATCATTGCTGCTCGTACGATACGTCTATCTTGACGCGCTTCTGTATTACGTGGACGTCCAGATTCCGGTCTACAGGAGCGGATATACTTGAGAGACCATGTTGAAAACGGCAACACACCATTGAAACATTGTGTGCAGCATGTGCAGCAATCCGTCGATACGTCTATCCAACCCTATACAGGTCCACTATACGATCCCTTCAGATGGTTGAAGATATTCGACAAGGTATGTACTCGTCGGTGGGACATGACAGTGCCCTAGAACGAGTATTGCAAACCGTTTTCACCTCTCAACTCAGCACTGTTACTGCCTGCAGGGCCGAAACAGAGGTGGTATGGAGACGCCTCTGGAGTACCATCTCGTCCCCACCGACCGTGGCAAATGAATCATCAGCAATGCAGACTCTCAGTATGCATGTATCGTACCCAGTTGTTACTGGACACAGCCCTCTATGGTGCATTTTTTCCAGGAGTGTATTTAACGAGGGTGCTACAAGTACTTGATTGACAACATCGGCCGTGTTTTCTAGCGTCGACCCCGATGGAGGGTGGTAACGTCAGAAGTAGACTTGTAACTGAGGTCATTAGGACGCTCCTTCTACAATCGTGTGGGTTGTCTGGTGGGAGCATTAGCAAATCCGTCATTTTGAACCAGCTGATTTATCTCTTAGGTTCAGCATATTGTCCAATCCCCATGTCCCGCGGGCAGGATGGGGTCCTCAGTGCCAATGCATTGTCTTATCCTCATCTACCATCTGTGTGGTTTAGTATGACCCAAGTGGGGAGTAACCTAGGAAGGTAAGCATTCACAGCCGGCAGTGGAGCTGCTTCAGTTGCTGGCACTGCAGACCGTCAGGACTGCGCCACGTGCAAGTTAAGTTGAAGGCCTGTCCCAGCATCTGCTGGTGATGGAAGTAATGGCATCTAGGAAGCAAACTTGTACTTCTGGCTGGCTGCATCTAGCGATGGTAAATGCTACATGGGTCGGTCGCGCATCAGAGCTGATGCTGCACTTTGTGGTAGATGATACTGAAGAATGATGGGTGGTGCTGACTGCATCAGTGGACAGCAGCATCAAATGATGCTTCTCCAGGCCACACAGCAGTAGCTCCATCTTTTGCTGGCTAGGAGGCCAGTACTTACATGCAGCACAGTTCAAATGTGTGTGAAATCTTATGGGACTTAACTGCTAAGGTCATCAGTCCCTAAGCTTACACATGACTTAACCTAAATTATCCTAAGGACAAACATATACACCCATGCCCGAGGGAGGACTTGAACCTCCGCCGGGACCAGCCGCACAGTCCATGACTGCAGCGCCTTAGACCGCTCGGCAACCCCGCGTGGCATTCAGCACAGTCAGGAATGTTGACATGCTGATGCCTCGGGTATCAGGTAGTTCCCCTGTCACAATACTGCAGGAGTGTCCTTGATTTCGGTAGCATCACTGGTTTGCGATTGGTTGGGGGTGCCAACGTACCAAGTTAGCAAGGTCGATCGTGATGACGAAATGCTGTCCCAGCTGATTACTGCAATCGGCAAGGATATGGCACCGATTGCTTGCCCTGGACAGTGCCTCTGCATTTCCTATTCATTAAGTACCATAAAACCAAGAACCGGTTGGCTAGGAAATGAAATACTGGCAAAATAGTTTTTGTATATATAATCTCATCAGTTGCCAGCATTACTGGATACGCAAATGATCTGGAACTTAGGTGTCAGCACTTCAACCATTGAACCATCAACTGAAGATGACGCACTGAAGCGTTGAAACTGGTTGCAACAAAGTAGAATAAAATCATAAAGATGGCTGTAGCTGTTGTATTTTGTCACAACTGGAGAAGTAGTGTCGATACTTCGTCCGAAAGATGAATGATCCCTTTACAAATCGCTTATGTTCATTGACTTGTTTCCTTCATGGAATGGAAGTATGGTGTGGGTGTACTTTACATGTATTTGTTTTCAGTACTGGGTTAATTAACAACGCAATGTGACCGCTATTTGAGGCAGGCGCTAGAAACATGTTATTCCTGTAAATCGCGACTTGGTACATTATTTGCATATACGTTGTAGATCAAGTTAATAATTGTATATCTGCTTTTGTAATAATAAACCAGTATACAGTCAAACAGCATTAATCCGACACTCTATAATCTGACATATCCGACACTCAAGCACAAATCATACAGAATAAATTTGGTCAAAAGAGAGCTCAATCTAAGCAACAAGTTAGCGTTTCTGCAATGTTCAGAGGGCTCAGAAGAAAACTTCAGCTAAACCATCAGCAGACACATATCTGTTCGAAATATTCCAGGCCCTCGACGACTTCAGACATCTGCACCATTCCTAAAGAGAATGACTAATTATACTGCACGAAATTCTTGGTAACAATTTTTTATTAATTATCTTGTTCTTGATCTTTCCAAGTCAGTGGTGCTTATTTTATTTCGTAACTGGCGTACCAAATATTATTTATGTACACAGAATTTTTCCGAACCTTAGACCCTTAAACTGATTATATACAGCATTACGGTATTCGGCTTCTAATTCAATTTTCTTTCTACAGTCAAGTAACACACACTTATGATATTTTACATTGTAATCTTTCTTGTTATTTTTAATAATAAACAGGTACTTGTTTTTATACGTTAGAACTATAGGTTTTGAATATACAACATTTTTAAACCAGGTTTTTAAAAATGACCTTGATAATCAGGCATATTCGATAATTCGGCACTGACAGGTCTCCAAGCATGCCGCAGTATGGAAGCCCCACTATATATTGCATACTGGTAACATAATTATAAGTAAAAACGACGTAATTGAAAGCAGTAGGTATTGTTAATCAAACTAATTATGGCGCTCCAAAAACTCAGAAACAGAAGAGAATCAGTGGTGAAGCAAGTACTGTTTCAGTTTCATTTATATATAAATCTCGCGTCTGTTTTAGTTTCCCATATGTATAAGTCTCGTATTTGAAAGAGGATGCTATATTTGTAGTATTGACACGTAAGAAGTAATTCAACATTACAAGATTATAAATCAGTTACATTTTATGATATTTGCTTTTTTAAGATATTGTCTTTTGTAATTATTAGTGTTTTTTACATATATGAACAGACCAAGGGTAGTATGTTCAGATTTTTACATTTTGGTCTACAGAAGTCTCCGTATCTAACTAATTTCATTACTCTGACAATCTCTTTCTGCAGTGTAATAGTTTTGCTGCAAATTACGGAGTTCCTCCAACAGATAATTCCATACGTCAATAGTGTTTGGACACTGCCAAGGTTCATTATCATCACTCTCTAAAGACATCTCGTTATCATCATAGATTTCGTCTAAAATATTTAAATGTTACACCAGTATTCGGTCAGAGAGGTGATCGTCTGTGGCAGGAGATACAGACCACAAGCAAACAACTGTATCAGATGCCACTGACCATGAGCGCTATGACTGAATACCGGTGTAGTAATTAAACATTTTGACATGCAGCAAATGCTGTACAACGAGGTGTTTTTTAATAGATACTTACAAGCTGTGGAGCACCAAGCATACAAGATTTTCACGTAATTGGTAGCAGTGATGCACGGCTTGAATTTCGTAAGAGGATGGTTGCAGTGTGTGTGAGTACATTTAGCTTTATATTTAGATTATTGAGGTGCATATCCAATTTCACACTTCGTTAATATCTTAAAATTTTGTGTCACTTTTTGTCCACCAGTTTTCTCATCAAAGCTAAAACTCGATATTGTAGGTTTCAGTTTCATTGTTGAGTGGAAAGTGACTGCCACGGTTTTTTCAGAAATTATACTACACATGTGAGTGCTGAACCACTGTGTTAAAACCCGCGCTTTGCGCTGGCTTGCGATGGTGGCCTCTGCTCTACCCAGTTGCCCGGCTGTCGGGTTCACAACACACGACTAGTTGCGGCTGATGATGGGCAGCTAATATCCCGAAATTGGTCATGACATCAAAAAATAAGTCCCACAACTAAAGCGGCGATTTTCATGTCTGTTACATGATCAATTTCGGGTGTTTCCCAGGAGAATTCTTTGTTGTTCCTGTGTAATTTACTAAAAAAAAGTGGAATGTGATGTGTTTCTATATCTTCTAATTTTATTTGAGTGATTTGTTAATGATCATGTAGATGAAAACTGATCCACCTCTTTCATCGGCCTCGAATTCCATAATTATTTAGTATCTGCAGCAAAATATCGTCATAAATTACATAAGAAGTTCTGCGGGGATCGTGAAATAAGAAAATAAGACAAAAAAGTATTTTTTTCAGATTAAGGAACCCATAGTATAAGCGAATTAAGGCAGCAGTATGGCGGCCTTAGTCTAGGAGCTGAGTGTTCACCTCATATGTATATTTTCCTGATTTATAAAAAGCGTAAAATGTAACAGACAATGTAAATTCCAAAAACACCGATACAGTTCCATGTACATTTTTTCACAGTACCTGATAGCACGAGTACAACAAATGCATTTTATGCTAGTGGACAGAATAAATACAAACATCCAAGTTCGGCTGTCTATTCTTATTACATCGGTTTTAATCATTATAATGAAGAATGATGAATATATGAATACATAAGGAAGGCCATAGTTTGGAGGCTCCTACAGTGGAGTCACACATTTATGTGACGTATTGAGATGTCTGCTTAGATAAAGGTAAACATTATCATAAGACTGTAGTGAAGGAAAACGGCGCTATTAATTTTACAAAGTAGTTACTTGAAATGTAGGGCAGTGATTTGAATTAAAGCAGTGACATTACCAAGCAGATGGCTTAAAGGGGCGGTGAAAACTGTCTGAACATCGATATCGGGGCCAAAAGCAGATGCGGAGGAAACCACAAGGCGTTTACACCATAGAATCCAAGAAGAAAGCCAAACCAAAGCCTCCACCAATAATGTCAGTAGTTTTTTTTAACGTCTAAAAACCTCTTTGTTCAATGAGCAATAAGTGTGACTTTGTCTATATTCTAAACAAAAATTTTCGACAAAAGTGATCCCCGAGCAGACCAACGTACTGCCCGTTCATGGTAACTGGATGCTCTCAGAGGGACTGTTGATGATATTCCCTCTCTAGCAAAAGTCTCATGTATTGTAACTGAAGTTTGCATCACTATATCACACAATTGGTTCCTGTTAAATAGGA
Source organism: Schistocerca nitens (assembly GCF_023898315.1). NCBI lineage: Eukaryota > Metazoa > Arthropoda > Insecta > Orthoptera > Acrididae > Schistocerca > Schistocerca nitens. The sequence goes on along the minus strand of NC_064619.1, from coordinate 47,665,676 downwards.
ACTGTCTGAAGCCAATAACAAGAAAAAATTATACCAGGAAATAAAATTTTAACTCTGAAAAGAAGATTATGGAGGACATACTAGTAGGGGGGATGAAGGGACTGACACAAGAATGAAACAATAGTGAAGGACACCATCAAAGCATCAGAAAGCCTGATGGCAGAAACCGTATGAGTGAATGAAAGGAAGTAATTCACTAACTGCATACACGTTAAGCCCCTATCAACTAAAATAACTCTTTGGTACTTCTCTGCGCTCAATTTCGTACAACGTGTAACGCATGGAGCGCTCCTGTGTTCGGTTCTGTGTGATTCACGGCTACACACAGGAAATAGGCGATGTACGCTTTTGGGTGATCCCGATTGTCATTCTGCTGAGCTGATGGAAGCGGGGCTTGGAGGTGGGGTGTTGCGTTGTGGTCCGCAGTGTTGCATTGTTCGCCGGGACAAGCTGGTGCTGCTGTTCGCAGTCAAAACATACAATAGCAGTGTGTGTGTGTGTGTGTGTGTGTGTGTGTGTGTGTGTGTGTGTGTATGTGTGTGTATGTTTAGCCTCGCCACACAAAACTCTGTGAGACCACTAGTGAGGCGCCCACACAGCGGAATGGGCTCGCCCGAGATGCTATGATATATCGCTACGGGCCGCGCCGCGTAGTGACAGACTACAAACTGCCTTAGCTGCTGACAATCGTTCTGGTGCCCGTTTCACTTTAACACCCCTTATCAAACGAAGGACATCCTCTAAGAACGCGAACTGTGGTAAGACAAGTTTGGCGGAAAGCCAGCAGGATTCAGTGAATTTAGAGAGTCTTGAGGGTAATGAAGGGCGTTTTCTGTTTTGATTGCAGTATCTATGGACTGGAATTTCTTATGTTCTACATCTACGTCTACATGATTACTCTGCAATTCACATTTAAGTGCTTGGCAGACGGTTCATCGAACCACAATCATACTATATCTCTACCATTCCACTCCCGAACAGCGCGCGGGAAAAACGAACACCTAAACCTTTCTGTTCGGTTTTGATTTCTCTTATTTTACTTTGATGATCATTCCTACCTATGTAGGTTGGGCTCCACAAAATACACTGCTGGCCACCGTAAATGCAACACCCTGAAGGGAGCATCAGAATCAAGTGAAATTTACACCATGGGTTTGCAGCGATGAGATATGCAACTGATTAGAATTTCAGCGCAGACGCACATCACGCGCGCCTGTGGCGCCACCTCATAGCGCCATTTAAGGCTTGGCGATTTCGACGAGTGTACGTTCGGCACGTGTGTTTACCTTGTGGTTGTTTCACAAGACGATCAGTTATGCCTCGTAGACGACAGCGAACATCGTTTGATCAAGTATCCGAGTTCGACAGAGGAAGGATAGTGGCTTACCGAGATTGTGGATTATCATACAGAGAAATCGCTAGTCGTGTTGGACGAAACCAAACAACTGTAATGCGGTTATGTGACCGTTGGATGCAGGAGGGTACGACGGACCGACGTGGTCGATCGCATTCACCTCGGTGCACCACTGCACGTGCTGATAGGCAAATTGTGCGCGTGGCACTGACGGATCGCTCAGTGACATCCCGAACCATAGCACAGCACATTGCGTCTGTAACGCATCATCCAGTGTCTGCGCGTACCATTCGACGCCGTTTACAGCAGAGTGGTCTGTCCGAAAGACGTCCATTGCTTCGTCTACCATTGACGCAGAACCACAGACGTCTCCGTCGCCAATGGTGTGATGACAGACGGATGTGGACGGCAGAACTGAATGACGTTGTCTTTACTGACGAGGCACGCTTCTGTCTGCAGCACCACGATGGTCGGATTCGACTGTGGAGACACCGTGGAGAGAGGATTCTGGACAGCTGCATTATGCACCGCCACACTGGTCTTGCACCGGGTATTATGGTATGGGGCGGTATTGGATATTACTCTCGCACGCCTCTAGTACGCATTGCCGGTACTTTAAATAGCCGGCGCTACATATCCGAGGTGCTGGAGCCAGTTGTCCTTCCTTACCTTCAGGGCTCGGCCACAGCCATATTTCAACAGGATAATGCGCGACACATGTGGCACGCATTTTTCAAAGGTTCTTCGTCAATAACCAGATTGAATTGCTTCCCTGGCCGGCTCGCTCTCCGGATCTTTCGCCGATAGAAAACATGTGGTCCATGGTTGCTCAACGAGTGACCCAGATTACATCCCCAGCTGCCACACCAGATGATCTTTGGCAACGTGTGGAAGCTGCTTGGGCTGCTGTACCCCAGGAACACATCCAACGTCTCTTTGACTCAATGCCGAGACGTGTGGCAGCGGTGATCTCCAACAATGGCGGCTACTCTGGCTACTGATTCTGGCAGGAACCACATGTCACAGACGTCTGTAAACGTAATCATGTGATACTTGGACAACATGTTATCTACAAAATAAATTTTTGTTGTGCTACCTCTTGTCTTTCTTGGTGTTGCATTTACGGTGGCCAGCAGTGTATTTTCGCATTCGGAAGAGAAAGTTGGTGACTGAAATTTCGTAAATAGATCTCGCCGCGACGAAAAACTTCTTTCCTTTAATGACTTCCATCACAACTCGCGTATCATATCTGCCACACTCTATCCCCTATTACGTGATAATACAAAACGAGCTGCCCTTTTTTGCACCCTTTCGATGTCCTCCGTCAATCCCACCTGGTAAGGATCCCACACCGCGCAGCAATATTCTAACAGAGGACGAACGAGTGTAGTGTAAGCTCTCTCTTTAGTGGACTTGTTGCATCTTGTAAGTGTCCTGCCAATGAAACGCAACCTTTGGCTCGCCTTCCCCACAATATTATCTATGTGGTCTTTCCAACTGAAGTTGTTCGTAATTTTAACTCCCAGGTACTTAGTTGAATTGACAACCTTGAGAATTGTACTATTTATCGAGTAATCGAATTCCAAAGGATTTCTTTTGGAATTCATGTGGATCACCTTACACTTTTCGTTATTAAGCGTCAACTGCCACCTGAAACACCATACAGCAATCTTTTCCAAATCGCTTTGCAACTCATACTGGTCTTCGGATGACCTTACTAGACGGTAAATTACAGCATCATCTGCAAACAACCTAAGAGAACTGCTCAGATTGCCAAAAAATGGTTCAAATGGCTCTGATCACTATGGGACTCAACTGCTGAGGTCATTAGTCCCCTAGAACTTAGAACTAGTTAAACCTAACTAACCTAAGGACATCACAAACATCCATGCCCGAGGCAGGATTCGAACCTGCGACCGTAGCGGTCTTGCGGTTCCAGACTGCAGCGCCTTTAACCGCACGGCCACTTCGGCCGGCTTCAGATTGCCACCCAGGTCATATATATAGATCAGGAACAGCAGAGGTCCCAGGACGCTTCCCTGGGGAACACCTGATATCACTTCAGTTTTACTATTTCTTCTATTGCCTTTTCCAACATAATGTTATTTCTTTCAGTTGCGTAAGTGTTTGTTCTGTAGAAATTGGCCTTTCCCAAAGTTCTGAACTCCAGTAAAAGAACCGAGTGAGGTGGTGGAGTGATTAGCACAATCGACTCGCATTCGGGAGGACGGTTGTTCAAGCACGCGTCCGGCCATCCTGACTTAAGTTTTCCGTGATTTCCCTAAATCACTTCAGACAAATACCGGGGTGGTTCCTGCGAAAGGTCACGACCGATTTCCTTCCTCACCCTTCCCTAAACCGAACTTGTGCTCCGCCTCTAGCGATGTCTTTATTAATGGGACGTTAAAACCTAATCTTCTCCTCGTCCTCCAGTAAAGTGCTTAACGAGATAGTTATGCTCTGAGGACATGTTTCACCAGAAACTGTCTAGTTCTGGAGCCCTGAAAAGAAAAGGTAGCGCAACGGGAGTTCTCTCTTTTCTGCTCTTCGAACTCTTCGTCACTTACTGTGGTGAAGTTGCCCGGCAGCGCATCGCTATTACTGAATATGTATGGGAACTGGATGTACTATCTGATATTGGATGCCCCAGGGAACTGTGTCAGGACGCAAAGCTCGGCTTCTCGTTGCCATATTTGAAGGTTTAGAACTCGAAATTACAATAAAAAAATATAGAATAAGATTGAAAAAAATGACTCCTCTATTTTCGTTTTCGCTTTTCATTATTTGTAAGGTTTTTCTGTTGTTGTACACAATAAAATCACTAAACTTCAGAAAATACTCTTTTTTCCTAATACTATGTGGTAATAGTACGAACAGGTTTCCTGAACTGGCAGCTCGTGAAAGAACAACATACACCTGACCGAGCGATAAACGCTTTGATCGTAACTCAATCCTAAAGTACGAGGAGCATTTCGAAAGGAACGTCCGATTGGTCGCGAAATGGAAACCCCTGTGAAAATCAAAAAAGTTTTATTTGCAACAGTCGGGTACACCTTCCAGCTACTTCTCTGCATGATCGCGGCTCTGACTTAAACATTTGTCTTAGTGTGGTACGAAATTTACAATAGCCGGGTCATAGAAGACAGCCGCCTGTGCTTTCCGCCAGTTTTCTACAGTGGTCTACAGCTCGTTGTCTGCGCCAAAATGTTCTCTTCATAGTTAGCGGTTCATGTGAGACTCTCAGGGTGTCATTTACGGGCCGTATTGTGGGTGATCAAACACTTCCCATCGAAAACGCTGCAGGAGCATCTTCATTACTGCTGCAGAGTGTGTCTGAGAATTGTCATGAAGAAGGGAATGCATGGCAGTTACGTTACACAGGTTGCATCAAATCAGGTGAAACCCCTCCTCAGGACTTCAGACTTGGCGGGAGACATTATTTTCAATACATCTTTACGTGCTCACTGTGCACTTACAACGGAAAAGAAAAACGTGACGCTATCGACAGGCGTACTACAGACGCTGCTCAACACATTTGTGCAAAGCTTCGGCGAATTTTCACTGTGATTTTTCGTGCCCGATCGGACCTTACTTTCCAAATAGCTCAGTTTCAGTGTTTGACCTTGAGACTTGCTTATAGTTGTTAAAAATGACATGAGAAATCGTTTAAAATGAATCGGTAAATCCTTTTGGATCACTGGTATACGTCATATGAGAGCGTCCTCTCCAGTTCCTGAACCTGTGTGGATGGTTGCTTCAGAGAGATTAGGTCTCAGGGGATTAATTGTCAAATTCGTACGACTATAAAGTATGGAAGGGCTAAGATTACGTATTATTTCCACAGGAATGCCAGTTTTATGCCTCAAACTGGATGCCGTGAAGCCAGCTGGATTCAGTAATTTTCTAGATTGATATGGATACCGAACGGAATTTTCAGTGGTGACTGCAGCATCGATTGATTTTCTTGTTGACTGTTCCAAAGTGATATTTGTTTGTTTCAGTTGCATAAGTGTTTCATGGTGTAATAATGAGTCTTTCATAAAACCAATAGTATGGTTTCTGTAAAGGATCATTGACATTACGATACAATTTAGAAATTTAAGGTCAGTTGTTGGCATAATGTTATCAAATTTCTCTTCGATAGATATATAACCAAGCTCATGTAGTACTGTTCCATTTCCAAAACTGAGCAGTGTTAGCTGGAATTGAATATCACCACCTTCAAGGTGCACACTCATGTAAGTTCTTAAACTCAAGTTAATGACAGACATCCTTGTAGGTGATGATTCAAGACAGGCTATGATCATGTCAGTCGTCCTTCCTTTAAGTATGATTGACAAAGTTTGCCTAAAATCACCAGCAACACACAAATGTTAAGCCACCCGTCAATTTACCTGATGATGACGATCTCTGAGAGGACGACCGATAGATACATGAGCTCGATATGTCATTTTTACAAGTGCCTCCAGAAGCATCTAAAAATATTTTGTCTTAGACTGTGTGCATTTCATGTGATAGAGATGATAGTCCTATGCTCTTCACTGATCGTGGACTAACTTCATAACGTTGGTCCTGATGTATTCTCGAAGCTCATCAGTACTTTATTAATTTCTGAACATGATTCATAGGGGTTTCGATTAGATTATGTTGGTCATCACGTAGTGGCGCTTGTATTCCGGAATCACATAAATACATTTCCCTGAGTCTTATAAATTTTTCTTCAGTTTAAATAAGGTCGTTATAAAAATATCTTGTAAATAATTAATACTGTCATCATTATTGTGGCATATAGCGTCATAAATGAAAGCCTCACTGAAATAGGAGTATGTTTTAAATTCTCATAGCGCAGTCGGTTGAGGTGGAAGACAAAAGACTAAAATGAGGGCGAATAAATTTCTCTAATTTGACGGAATCTGCGAAGTTTCCGCATCTGCTAGAGTATCATTCTCCACAATATTTAATGTACTGCAAACTGTTTGGAACGCTGGCTAAACGACCCCATCAACAGTCCTCAGACTATTAGAAGGTGTGGATCCGCGAACATGATACGCACAAGTAGATGCGTAAATAGAAACATTCACTTTGATATTGATGAACTGTATAAATTCTATGGACAGCTGTATCTTTCTTAATTCCAGGAAAATCTTCATCATCTAAGATTTGTTTTCTCCAACAAGAGATCTGATTATTGCTCTAAGTATAACAGCTAGGAACCCCAGAACGCAATGGATTCTTATTAAAATGGTCTCTTTAACAGATATCAGGAAAAGTTTGTCGTTGATTTTGCACAACACCAAGAATGTCTTCCTCAGTAAAATAGTTATTTTCTAGATAAATGGCTAAGCATACTAAGCGTACCACAGTAGGAAATCGTACATGAAATTTAAAGTCAAACAAAGGCTAATGGCTTCAGAGGTACACATATAACGAACATTTACACAATTGGTTATCCCATCTATATCATTTGGAACAGAAAACTTTGTTGATTCAGGATCTTTATTAATATTTTTGCAATTATATTTAACAGATTGGATGGAATTGCAGAATTCTACATTTATACGTGCATCAGGACTTCACAGTAAATATGAACTGTACGGAACAATCGACAAGTTATCAACATCCATTTTAACCCCACGTACATTTGATGTAGCAGTACGCCCTCCATCTTCCTCCGAGGGGTGCTGTAGATCATAGAATGAACCATGATGCTCTGTTCCTCGTCTCACCTGATTATCTCGACGTTGCAGAATAATATATTTGGATCTTTATCTTCGGCTACCAATAACACAGCAACTTTCTTTACAACTGGAGCATTATAACGACCTTTTCCTCGAATTACGTGTATCCGCAGGATATGTGGTGTGTAACTGAAAAAGTGTCATGATGATCTCTCCATTGTCAGAAGCTTGTGGGATAATCCTCCATTCAAGTCCTCGGGAGGGGACTGCCAAGGGGGTGGGACCATGAGAAAAAGATGGAATAACCAGCGTCTCCGGGCGTGGAATACCAGAAGTTTGAACGTGGCAGGAAAACCAGAAAACCTGAAAAGGGAGATACCATGGCTTAATCTAGATGTAACTGGAGTCAGTGAAAAATGGAAAGGAGATAATTATTTCTCATCAGTCGAATATAGGGTAATATCAACAGCGGTGGAAAATGGTGTAGCGAGAGTAGGATTAGTTATGAATAGGAAAGTAGGGCATAGAGTGAGCTGCTTCCAACAGCTTAGTGATGGCGTTGTCATCAACAGAATCGACAGCAAACCAGTTCCGAAGACAATAGTTCTGTTATACATGCCAACCTCTAAAGCAGAACATGAAGAGGTAAGGTTTTTGAGGATGTAAGAGATAAAGTATTTGAAAATTCTGAGCAGGTACCTGAGTATTTAAAGGGAACTGAAAATGTAATCATCATGGGGGCTTGGAACGCTGTTGTAGAGAAAGGAATATGGGCAAGGGTTATGTTAGTAGAAATGAGCGTGGAAAAAAACTAATGGAGTTCTGCAATAAATTTCGCCTAGCAACAGTGAATGCCCTGTTAGAGAACCACAAAAGTAGAAGGTACACTTGTTATTGCCGGCAAACGCGGGAAGATCGCAGCTGGACTACATGATGGACCGCCAGATATTCCGAAACGAGATATTTTGGTGTAAGGCATACTCAGATGCCACTTCAGTAACGATGAGGAGTAGAGCGAAGTTCAGGGAATCGTACGGAAGAATCAGTGTGGAAGGAAGTGCGATAGTGAAGATCTGAGCAATAATGAGGCTCTTTTGAATTTCGCTAAAAATGTGGATACTCTGGTAAGAAATAACATAGTAGCCAATTCAGTTGAAGAGGAGTGAACATCTGTAAAAAGAGCAAACAAACATGTTGGAAAGACAAACATAGGTACTAGGACGGAATTGCGAAGAAATCTTAAGTAAAAGAAGAAAAACTTAAATTGATCGACGAAAGATGAATGTACAAAAATGTCATGGGAAAGACAGGAATACAGCAATGTAAATGATTCAGCAAAGAAATAAATTGGAAGTGCAGGAAAGCCAAGGTGAAATGGATGCAGGAAAGACGAGAAGAAATAAAAGAAGAAATGAATGGCGGGAGCATTACTCTTCAATTTCGAATATCGAAAAGTCAAAACAACCTTCTGTGAAACTGAAAACGCAAGGGGGCAACATTAAAAGCGCAATGGGATCTCCGCTATTAAACGCAGGGTGGACAGCGGGTCGGTGAAAAGAGCACACTGGAGACCTCAGTGAGGTTGAGGAACTTCCTAATGGAACGAGAGAAGAAGAAACTGGAATCGACATGGAAGAGACAGGCGATCCGGTATTAAGGTTCTAATTGATAATTGGGGATAGTGGCAAACAAATGTTGATGTGTGGAATGTATGAGACTAGTGATGTAGTACAAGACTTTTGGAAAAATATCTTTCACACAATTCCGAAGGCAGCAAGGGCGGATAATTTCGAGAACTATCGCCCAAGATGCTAACGGGAACAGTATACAGAAGACTGGCAAAGAAAATTTAGGCTCTGTTATTCACGATTTCTTTACAGTTACCTTCGTTGTACTTGTGTTTGCTTGTCGAACTTCTATTATTTCCCTTTTTATAGTTGCCCATTCCTCTTTATTTGAATTGTCTACTGTGCTAATCATTATCACAGTGTCTACAGCCTTAGAGAGGCTTAGTTCTTCAAAATCCTAATTCTTTCAATACAGATTCTTGTGAAAAATTCTCTTAAATTTCAGTCTACTAAATTATGGTCCGAGCCTTTATTTGCTCGTGAATAAGCCGTGCAGTCCAACAGTGTATTGAATATTACTAATTTGTGGCAAAACTCAGTCTTTCTCTTTTCTCATTCCTGCTACCGAACCCATATTCTCCCATAACTATGTCTTCTATTCCTTCTCCGACCACGCGTTCCAGTTCCACGTGATTATTACATTACCATCTCCATTTGCATATTTCATTTCGTATTCGTCATCGTTGTATACCTTCTCAGTCGCTGCATATTTTTGCTTGTGACGTCGGGATGTAGACATACTGTTGTTGGTTTGCTGTCGATTGTGATTAGAACAATTCTATCACTGAACTGTTCACAGAAATTTGCTTCCTTACCTTCCTATTAGTAACGAATCCTACTCTCGTTGTTCCAGTTTATGCTTCTGTTTATGTTTCCCTACATTCATGCTACTAGAAATCCTTAAATTCTTTCCATTTCACTTCACTGATAGCCACTGTATCAAGAGGGAGCCTTAGCATTTCCCTTTTCAGGTTTTCTAGCTTCCTTACAACAAAAAAAATGGTTCAAATGGCTCTGAGCACTATGGGACTCAACTGCTGAGGTCATTAGTCCCCTAGAACTTAGAACTAGTTAAACCTAACTAACCTAAGGACATCACAAACATCCATGCCCGAGGCAGGATTCGAACCTGCGACCGTAGCGGTCTTGCGGTTCCAGACTGCAGCGCCTTTAACCGCACGGCCACTTCGGCCGGCTCCTTACAACATTCAGACTTCGCCATGCCACGCTCCGTCTCGTAGTATGTTGCCCTTTCGTTGGTCATTTAATCAATTTTTCATGGTTGCTTCCCTCTTTGAAGTTCCCTGCCTGATATCCGAATGGAGGACTAATCCGGAATCTTTTGCAGATGGAGAGATCATCATGAACGTTTTCAATTCCTGAGCATATTTACTGTGGATACACTCCGTGTGTCCACAATATAGTGGTTTCCTTTGCTTTCCTCATCCTCATACTCTTGATTATTGCCAAGTCTTCCTCCTTTAGTGGCAGTTTCTCACACTAAGGGCAACAGTTTACCGTGGAAGACTGTGTGCTCCTCCACAACATTAACAAGGCCGGTTGTAGCACGAGGTTAACTCCTTATCCCAGATCTTCGGCGACAGTGCCTGATTATTTTTATAAAAAATTTAGGCAGTGGCGGGGTTCGAACTCGGGACCCATGACGTTTTGATTAGTAATCAAACATGCTAACACTTCACTGCTTGTCCGAATTCGTTGCATCTTCTTAGTGTCTTTTGCTTGATCCACACACTGTTCATTTGCACGTTCAGACGAAATATATCTTCTGCATATTTGACGGGACTTCCACAGTTTATGGAATATGCCAGTAGACGCTACTAAATCTGGTACTCTGCAGTTAAGAAACCGTGTACTGTGTTCTCTACCAGCAACAGCAGCTGCAGTGTTTCCATTGGAGAATCAGTAGACAAATTCCTCATCGGCACACGCAGCACTTTTCAGAACATGCGCCAAGCTTAAACGACGGGGTAGAATTCGCCAACGAATCAAGATCACAATCACAGTTATTACGTAAACTGAAGCACTACGTTACGGCTTTAATGACAACAAATGACAGTCGATAAACAAGCCCACAGCTAATGGAATATCAACACGTGAAACGAAAACATACCTCTGTAATAAGCTTTATACCCGCAACTAACAAAAACTGCGTATAGGCTATACTAGCGATCGTTGAAACGGCCGAGAACTTTTAGAAATATTTGTAAACAATATTGCCCCTTTTTGTATGACATATATTTCAAAAATATGCAGCCTGTTCGTATCTGAACGTTTATGAGACCATCGTCTGAAAACGTATACCACATATATTAAAAATTGTGTACCCCATATCTGCTGATCGTTTATTAGAGCGTCGTTTGAAAATGTAAAGAAAGTAGACCAGAAATTTTCGAGAACTTTTGTGACAATATTTGCCTTTAGTATATAAACATAACCTATGTCTTTCCAAACGTTTATTATACCATAAAATAAAAATTTGAAATATATCGATCAAGAACTTTTCGAGATCTTTGGGAACAAGTTCAAACAAACACTTCTCTTTATATATTAGTATAAATTTATGTACCATACATATATCTGCTGTACAGATCAAGAGTTTTACAATAAAAACTCACTTTGCTCATGTGAAATGGTTGTCTTCTTGTAGTGCGTTCAGTTCTATGGCTGCTTGGATCTTGTCAACCACTTTTCATAAAACTGCCACGGACTATTAAAACATGACAGGACAATGAACTCCACGGTGCCGTAGAAACAAGAAGGGATCCAAGGAAATCTTGCGATTTAACTATCAATGCGTCTGCAGGGTCACCATAGCACGAGCCAAGACAAAGCCCAACAACTTTAACATCTACGTCTACATTTTCTCGTGGGAGCAAGACGGACTATTGTTCGATGAATAGTCAATATTGCATTAAGTCAATATAAAATTCCTCCTGCATTGTATTTTACATATTTTAGTCCTAATTCGTTAGCTACCTATCGCAACAGACTGGGAAATTTATGGGAGAACGTTTCCATCGCCTGATGACCGAGGGAAGCCTCCCGAAAACTTTGATCGGAACCGGGAAATTATATGCTGTGCACAGGTGCGTTTAAACATCAAAGAAGAGGGAGGAAAAAGAGACTATGCGGGTGAACGACAATAGGAGCAGAGCGAGCAGCGGTCACAACGTGCTCTTCCCCTCGACCAGTCACAAGTATTTTAATAACGGCACGTGTCGAGGCACAGAGCGTGTGCGCTGACCTTCTGTGCGTCACCTAGAGCAGGCAGCCGCGCCTGCGTTAGCAAAATGCCACCGGCCGTAGGTCCACGGCACACCGGCTGCCACCCCCGGCCCGTTGTTCCTCCTCCCCCACGTGCCACCGCCGCCGCCGCCGCCCCCGCCGCCATCTGCGGAGCACCAATTTTCCAGTTGAGGTGGAATGTGGGTCGCACTCCTCCCGCGCGCGATCGATGCACGTGGCCGCTCCGCCGGTATGCCGCGGCACGCCGCGCTACACTCTGCTGACGACGTCCAAGCGCCGGCGATTAGGCCACACGCTCCACAGCCAGGTGTCGCGGGCTGCCGGCGCGTGCCGTTGCAGGCGCGTGCACATAGCTGCGCATCCGGCAGATGGGCGCAACTTACAACCGTACAGCTATTCGTACTGGTGGGTTCAAATGGTTCAAATGGCTCTAAGCACTATGGGACTTAACATCTCAGGTCATCAGTCCCCTAGAACTTAGAACTACTTAAACCTAACTAACCTAAGGACATCACACACATCCATGCCCGAAGCAGGATTCGAACCTGCGACCGTAGCAGTCGCGCTGTTCCAGACTGACGCGCCTAGAACTGCTCGGCCACACCGGCCGGCCGTACTGGTGGGCAATAAACTTAATGACAAAAGTAACTTTGGCATGATGTCTCAGTGCAAAATAACATAGCTCAGCGAAACCTGCACGGTAATGGAAAGAACTGCTACAGCATATTACAGAAGGTAGGTGAAAGAAGTGGGAAATTAGACGAATATGAATGACAATTTTATTCACAGACAATACATGGGATAGGTAAAATAATGTCAACAGTTGTAGTAATTGGACGGTTGTGTTTCATGGTTAACAAGGCAGGTAAGGTACGTGTCGCGCTGGATTGTGCGTGTTCAGTACGGACTAGGCATCAGTTCAGATTGTTTACGACTAGTGCACACTTCGTATTTGCATTCGGAGGCCGATATAGACGAGCATTATAAGACCTGACAGAGTTCAAAAGAGGGCAGACTGCGGGTGCCCGATTAGCTGGAGCATCAGTAACCAAGACAGCCAACTTATTTAATGTTTCAATAGCAACTGTTTCAACAGTCATGACAGCCTACAGAAAATATGGAAAGACTTCATCGTGTAAACGTAATAGTGGGTGCAAATCAAAACTAAATGATAGTGATCGTCGTACGCTAACACGAAACTGTGGCGGATAAACTGACTGCATAACTCAACAGCAATCTTTGAGACTGCGTATCTATCGACACTGTCCCCGGAGAACTCCACAAAGTGAATATTCATGTACGAGCTGCTGTACCGAAACCATTAGCGACGACATCCAATGCAAAGAAGCGTAAAAAAATGTCAGGAGCATTAATCTTAGATGGCTAATCTGGGGAAACACGTCATATGGTCCGACGAGTCAACATTTTCGTTATTTCCAATATCGGACCGGGTCTCCGTCTGGAGAACGCCGAAAGAAGCCTAAGTCCTGATTGCTTGATTCCTGCTGTTAAGTATGGAGGTGGAAGTGTGATGATGTGGGCAGCCATATCATAGTATTGTGCTGGTCCCATCACTACTCGCAAAAGCCGTGTTACATCCAACGATTATGTGAACATTTTAGGTGATCATGTGCGCCCCATGATTCAAATGTTCATCCCCAACAATGATGCCATATTTCAGGACGATAACGCACCCATTCACACAGCGAGGTCCGCGCAATCGTGATATGAGAAGCATGCAACTGAACTGCAGCGTCTTCCCTGGGCGGCACAGTCTCCGATCTTGAACGTTACCGAGCCGTTGTGGGCGGTATTGGAGCCCAGTCTCCGGACCAGATTTCCGCCTCGTTCGTCACTACACAACTTAGAGGATGTTCTGATAGAAGAGAGGCATAACAGTCAACTGGAGACTGTACAATCACTATATGTCAGTATTCCAAGAAGAATCGCAGCTGTATTATGGCAAATCGGGGTCCAACACCTTATTAATAAACCATTCCCAAGTAAGTACAGGTGTTCATATTATTTTGCCTATCCCCTGAAGTTACACTGCTGCCACGGCTATTATGATGTTCCCCTGGACGTTACAAAAGGCGGGATTGGGTGTGCGATCACCAGGTACGGCAACGCATGTTTTGCAGCGTTCTCTCAGGCTGGCCACGAGATTCTTCTGGCAGGGCGTTCCAGTCTTCCACCTTTGCGGTTGACAACTGCTGGATGGCCGTTGGTGCATGTGGAGCTGCTGCGGTACGTCTCCCAAACGCATCCCATACTTACTGGATTGGCCGTAAGTCGGAGCAGCAGGGAAGCCAGTATTTTCGCCGTTCGGCAATGTTACTAGGTACACTGCGTGATCCCGTCTCTCGACATACGGGAGTATCTGCAGCACTGTCAGACATGACCGTTTTAGTGGCTCCGGTGTTTTAGTCTGGGGAGGACCAAGGTGGAAGGGTGTACCAACTTGAAAATGTTTCAACACCGTACAGCCGCTCAGCATTATCGTGACACTCCTTCCTCGTGTGCGTCTTTCGATCAGAATTACCACTGAGGGTATGCGTAATTACTTCTTCGCATATAATTACTACATTATATGTTACAGAGAAAAAGAGTTCCAATGGAGAATTTTGTAGTAACTAAATTTCTAAAAATGAATGAAGCCATCTTCACCAAGATTTACATTCACTGCTCAGGATACGCCTCAAATCGAGAAGAAGTAATCCAAATGCTTTTCACGTCATTCAATCGCAATACTGCATGGAAACGTGAGTGTAAAGCTAGGAAATAGCGGAACCAAAAACTTACCAACAACTTATGTGTTATGTTTCAAACTTTCATCTTCCTAGAGAAGTCTGGGTACAGCTCAATAGAGTCCATTCTAGGGATAGAATGTGGAAATGCAACATGCATAACTGGGGCTTTTGCACTGACGATACGTATGACTGGTGATATTCAGACAATGAGCCACAATGTAAATGATGTTCCTAAGGCTGGTTTTCCTGGTGCTATCAGGGATCCACAGGTATCATCCGACAAGCGCACTCAAATGGATTGAGGGTTGCGACATTCGTGTGGGCCGTTCATGGTGTATATTATGCAAATGGTTTGTATGAAAACAATTTTGTTGTTGTAACTGTTTTTTGTTTTACAGGCTACGAGTTCTTGTACAAAATTTCTTCCATGGAACACAAGAACTCGTCCAGGGGAAATTACTTTAGATTATTTTGCTAACTGTCAGCTATTTTGATCACACAGTGTAGGCTTTCACGGCAGATATTGTCTTCAGTTAAAAGTTCCGGGCCGGTAGGCCGTGGTCGATGTATAAAACTCTCCCCTGACGTTTCATCTCCGACTGCAGGAGACTTCCTCGGAGAATGTCTCCCGCAGCCGGAGACGAAACGTCAGGGTCTTGTTTTATACACTGACCACGGCCTATCAGCCTGGAAGTTTTAAGTGTCAGATATTTTATAAAAAATTTTCTTGCCACGTATTGGACTCTTGTCTCGGCCACTGACAACTTTAACAGTGGTCAATGAAGCTCATTTGTTCCCCTAGAGTTTTAGCTACGAACATCACTATTCTTCTTGAATTGAGATGGATTATAGATCATGAATTTGGGTAGCGAATAGGTATTGTGACGATGCATTGGTATTGTGATGATTAAAGAGGTACCTACGTGACAACCGCTGGTAATCACCGCATATTATTCTTAATGTTCGTTTCTGTGCAATCATTACACTATTTCTAAGTAATGAGTTACCCCAGAAAATTACTGACAGTAAGTATTCAGAATATGTGAAAACGTGGATTGGCTTGTTTTCAAAGCTAGTGACTATACGAAGAACATAAGTAGGTAACTTGATTGTTTGAGCAACTCAGTATTGTGCTTTTTCCAATTCAAGTTCTCATCAATATGTACAGTCAAAAGTTTGGAGCATTCTGTCCTGTTTACTGACTCTTCTTCATGTGATACACCAGTTATTGGCATGACTCTACTGAATGTAGAGGATATTCTCAACATTTAGGAAGAGTCAATTTTCAGAGAACCACTTAGTATTTCTTAAGAAAGCGTAATCTGTACTACTGCTGTTTCCCTAATGGAATTTCTTACAACTTAAGAGTATGATCTCGAATATATGGTGCTCCGTATACAGCTGTTGTTTTTGAGTCTTGAGTTTGAATACAGTTTGCTGCGGCTTTCGACTCAAGTCAATTTCTGTGTAAGGTTCTTCATCTCTGCATAGCTACTGCAACCTACAGCAATATTAAATCTGCTTACTGTATTCATCGCTTGGTCCCCATATCCCTCAACGCCCACACTTTTACTCTTCCCTCCATGACAAAATCGACGGTATCTTGTCGCCTACAGGCTGTGTCGTAACAACTGATTACATTCTTCAATCGAGTTCTGCCATAAACTTCTCCCCACTCGATTCAGTACTACATCATTAGTTATCCTGTCTACCTACCTGATAATCAGCATTGTTCCGCAACACGACGTTTCAGAAGCTTCTGTTCTTGTCTCAGAAGTCCATCGTCCAGATTTCATTTCCGTTCAAGGCTGCACTCTAATCAAATACTACAGGAAATGCTTCTTAAAATATAAATTGCTATTCGATATTAAGAGATTCATATTTCTCAGAAACGCTTTTCTAGCTATTTCCAGTCAACATTTTATGTTCTCTCTACTTCTCTCATCGTGAGTCAGTTTGCTAGTCAAGCAGGTAATAATAGTGTCTCATTGTTTAACCTAATTCCCTCAGCATTGCCTGATTTAACTTGACTCCATTCCGATTCCACAACGTACCAGTAACAACCTTGTGGGTGGACGCTGTGTTGACAGGTTGTTTAAACTGCGCTGCCGAAGTTTCGCTGGGAAGGCACTACACATCCTCCATACATTCCTGACGTTTCCCCACTCTATTTCCATATTTTGGAGTCCTGAAGAAAGACGTTCGTGGCCGTCGACTTGTTTCGGAGGTACAGGTTCACTCCTAGGTACAATCCTGGTTCCGCAGGCCACAAAAGTACTTCTGTGAAGGTTTTGACCGTATTGTCTCATAAATATTTATTTTTTACTAGCGAATGTCCCCCTTGGAGAACGGCAAGCAGGGGAATTTCAATCTTTCTTAGGGTTCTTCTTAATTTCCCAATGTTTTTTTCATTTTCTGCCTGAAGGCCTTTCTTTCTTCAGTCCCCTTTGATTGGTAAGCTCTTGGTTCCATCTCTGGAATAAACTTACACTTATCAATTTTGCTTGTGAGTGTATCACTGTCTGACGCGTTTGTCACGTCAATTTTTGCGTTTCTCAATTCCTTCTTAAATTCAGTTACCGAAGGTATTGTAAGGAATGTCACAAGTCCAATAGACGTTCAGTTAGCCTGTTTACAGGTAATCGATCGAGGTGTCCATAGAACTTCATTTGTCTCTTTCTGATGCCAATTTCGATGTTTGATTATTTTTCTGTTGACTCGATGGTTTGCATCCATGTTATGTGTATCGTGGTCCCAGAAGTTTTCTAATAACCTTTCTCGCTAATTGCTTAATTTCTTGTAAATCTATATTTTGATTCAATGAGAGTGTTTCACTTGCATATGTGACTGTCGGTGGGATTACTGTGTTGCAGTGTCTGATTTTAGTGCCTTTTGACAGGCATTTTTTGTTATACAAATTTGAAACAATTCCGGACGCTCTCTTGATTTTCTACAATCTTTTTGTATTATTTTTTGAACTGCTGTTGGTTCAATAATTTCACCGAGGTACTTAGGTGTTTGACTGTTTTGATTTCACCATAATTTGCTTGAAGTTTCGGAATGTCTAACTTGGAGCACATGAATTCAGTCTTCTCAACGGAGATTTGTAGGCCAACCTTCTATGCACATTCTTTGAGGGTCTCAATTTGTTTCACTGCTGTTTCTTCACTGTCGGTTAGAATTGCCAAATCATCTGCAAACGCTAATTATGGAACGTTCAATTTTCCTTGACCTTTTCCTAGTTCGATAGGCTTCCAAAAGTCTTGTTTTCTTAGTTCCATTCCCCATTCTTTCATTACTTTGTCTAAAGCTGTGTTGAATAATAGTGGCGAGATCTCATCTCCTTGCCTTAACCCTCTTTAACTAAGAATGGTTCCGAAATTTCAGCTATGAATTAAATTTTTGATTTGGTTTCTGACAGTATTTGTTTAATCAGTTTTCGAGTGTTGATGTCTAGTCCGCGTTCTTCTAGAATATTTCATAGCGATTTTCTGTCTATAGTATCGTACGGTTTTTTGAAATCAATAAATGTGCAGACTATTGGTTTCGATCTGACTGGTTTAATTTTTAAAACAGTTTTAAGATTAAAGGTCTGTTCCGGGCACGACATATTAGGTCGAAAGCTTTCTTGGTAATCTGAAATTGTATGTTCTACCTGTTCTTGAGGTCTCTTCAGAAGAGCTCTCACAAATACACTACTGGCCATTAAAATTGCTACACAAAGAAGAAATGCAGGTGATTAACGAGTATTCATTGGACAAATATATTATACTAGAACTGACATGTGATTACATAGTCACGCAATTTGGGTGAATAGATCCTGAGAAATCAGTACCCAAAACAACCACCTCTGGCCGTAATAACGGCGTTGATACGCCTGGGCAATGAGTCAAACAGAGCTTGGATGGCTCGTACAGGTACAGTTACCCATGCATCTTCAACAATATACCACAGTTCATCAAGAGTAGTGACTGGCGTATTGTAACGAACCAGTTGCTCGGCCACCATTGACCAGACGTTTTCAATTGGTGAGAGATCTGGAGAATTGGATGGCCAGGGCAACAGTCGAACATTTCCTGTATCCAGAAAGGCCCGTACAGCACCTGCAAGATGCGGTCATCCTGCTGAAATGTAGGGTTTCGCAGGGATCGAATGAAGGGTAGAACCACGGGTCGTAACACATCTGAAATGTAACGTCCACTGTTCAAAGTGCCGTCAATACGAACATGAGGTGACCGAGACGTGTAAACAATGGCACCCCATACCATCACGCCGAGTGATACGCCAGTATGGCGATGACGAATACACGCTTCCAATGTGCGTTCACCGCGATGCCGCCAAACACGGATGCGACCATCATGATGGTGTAAACAAAACCTGGATTCATCCGAAAAAATGGCGTTTTGTCGTTCGTGCACCCAGGTTCGTCCTTGAGTACACCATCTCAGGCGCTCCTCTCTGTGATGCAGTGCCAAGGATAACCGCAGTCATGGTCTCCGAGCTGATAGTCCATGCCGCTGCAAACGTCTTCGAACTGTTCGTGCAGATGGTAGTTGTCTTGCAAACGTTCCCTCTGTTGACTCTGGGATCGAGACGTGGCTGCACGATCCGTTACAGCCATGCGGATAAGATTCCTGTCATCTCGACTGCTAGTGATACGAGGCCGTTGGGATCCAGCACAGCGTTCCGTATAACCCTCCTGAACCCACCGATTCCATATTCTGCTAACAGACACTGGATCACGACCAACGCGTGCAGCAATGTCGCGATACAATAAACCGCAATCGCGACAGGCTACAATCAGACCTTTATCAAAGGTGGAAACGTGATGATATGCATTTCTCCTCCTTGCACGAGGCATTACAACAACGTTTCACCAGGCAACGCCTATCAACTGCTGTTTGTGTATGAGAAATCGGTTGGAAACTCCTCATGTTAGCACGTTGTAGGTGTCGCCACCTGCGCCAACCTTGTGCGAATGCGCTGAAAAGCTAATCATTTGCATATCACAGCATCTTCTTCCTGTCGGTTAAATTTCGCGTCTGTAGCACGCCATCTTCGTGGTGTAGCAATTTTAATGGCCAATAGTGTATATTAACATTTTTATTTCCATCTTCCTCGTTTTCATTTGACTGGATCTTACTTTTATATCATTCATTTTGTATCCCTGTTTACCTGGCGTATTGCAAGAACATCTACCACCCACACGAACTGATGAAACGCCCAGAAGAGCTTGACGAGCTTGGCTGGTAGCACAGAGGCGCACAGCACTTCCTCCCGACGTCGCAGTCCAGACGTTACTCCGGCGGAAGGCAGAGTTGGCCCGCCACTTCGGCGACTGCGACGTCACTCCTGGCCGACCCCAGAGCCCCCTCTCTCGGCGAGCGGCCGTTTTTGCCTGCCGCGCCGCCCGATAATTTCCCCAGCGGCCGAATCACGGCCCACTGGAGCCGACCGCAGTAATTATTGTTCAGCCGGCATCCCGTCTCGTCTGTCCCCCGGCAGCGTAATCCCGGCTTACTGTTCGTATCACGTAAGCCTCACATTCCATTAAAATTAAAGCGTTCTGCCGAGATCGACCAATTTCGGTCTGTGCCGGCGCATTCGACCTACATTCACAGTTCTGTCAATTTCACGTAATGGCAGTTGTAAAAAGCTAACAGGGAACGCTATCTCAGAGCTGTAGTACCTACCACTTTCTTTACCGTTGGTTTTGTGAAAATCTGGACATTGCCTTCATTTTACAGGGAGTAGACTGGTTTTTTATTTATTTCATTTATTTACCTACCGTGATATGAGAAGGGCCGTCAGACCCTCTGTTACACCTGACGAGAGTTTCCCACTACGGTATATGTCACATCAGAGTTACCAAAGAAAAATTTTTAATATGACAACTGGTATGAAAATGACTTGAGTGTCAGAAGTGGCGGTGTGAGGAAATTGTATTGACTATAAAGTAACGAAGTTAATACTGGTATAAGGCACTACTTGTACTGCTGCAGTTGCAGTCACTAATCGTGATAATAATAATAATAATAATAATAATAATGACCCCCGTGGAGGCCCGGGAAAAGAATAGGCCTCCGGTATGTTCTGCCAGTCGTAAAAGGCGACGAAAAGAACAAACCACTAATAGGGCTAACCCCCCTTTTAGTGTGATTACTTGGTTCAGGACAGAACTAAAGAAGCCTCGGACAAGCGCCGTCATGGTCGGGGACGACGCTTGAACCCTATGCCCGCCCACAATGGTAACGACACTGCTAGCCAACTGGAAAATGATTTAAATCCAAATAGAGGTGTTTTGCAGGATATGCTTCCTGCAACCACCCTAGAAGGAAAACAAAGACAGAGGATGAGATGGTCAGATGAAGTTAATCGACACCTCATGTTCTGTTATTACCAAGCAACAAACCTAGGAACCAACACAACTGGATACAGATCACAAGTACACACAACATTTATTACCAGATACCCAGAATTAAAATTTTTAACAGAACAACGACTAGCTGATCAGATCCGTGTAATAATCAAAAATAACAGGATACCCCAGTCAGAATTAGAAAACATCAAACAACAAGTACAACAAATACTAGAACAAAATAATGTGCAATCAGAAGAAGAAGAAGAAGAAAATACAGTAATGGACTCAAACATCCCAGAGCAAACAAACAAAGAACAACACACATCAATTAAACAATCAGAGGAAAACGACATCTTAAGACAGCCACCAGAACAAGCACAAATAGAACACGAAGTGACACACATGTTAGATATAGAAGAGAAATTTCAGCTGACATATATAGAATACAAAGACACAAATACAGACATTAGACCATTCTTGCATAGACCACCAAATAACCCACAAGTCGAAACAACAATAACAACTATCAACACAATCATACACAACAAAATAAATGAAAATACAACAATGGAAGAGTTACAACTACTGGTTTATGTAGGAGCACTCACTACACTAAATATACACACTAGGCAGAGATCAGAACCAACCAACACACAGAAGAAACCCACAAAACCAGCATGGCAACACAGGCTACAGATCAGAATAGAAAAACTGAGAAAAGACATCGGACAGCTAACACAATTTATAAGAAATGAAATATCAGACAAAAAACGAAAAAGGTTAGGTAAAATCTCACAACAAGAAGCAATGGAGCAATTAGATGAAAAGAAGCAGAAGTTACAAGCATTGGCCAAACGACTTAGAAGATACAAAAAAAGTGAAAATAGAAGGAAACAAAACCAAACATTCAACACAAACCAAAAGAAATTTTACCAAACAATAGATAACACACACATAAAAATAGACAATCCACCAAACATAAGAGACATGGAACACTTCTGGAGCAACATATGGTCAAACCCGGTACAACATAACAGGCATGCACGGTGGATACAAGCAGAAACAGACTCATACAAGATGATACCACAAATGCCTGAAGTGATAATTTTGCAACATGAAGTCACCCGAGCAATTAATTCTACGTACAATTGGAAAGCCCCTGGAAATGATAAAATAGCAAATTTCTGGCTAAAGAAGTTCACCTCAACACATTCACATCTAACTAAATTATTTAACAGTTACATTGCAGACCCATACACATTCCCTGATACACTTACACATGGAATAACCTATCTGAAACCTAAAGATCAAGCAGACACAGCAAACCCAGCTAAATATCGCCCCATAACATGCCTACCAACAATCTACAAAATATTAACTTCAGTCATTACACAGAAATTAATGACACATACAACACAGAACAAAATTATAAATGAAGAACAAAAAGGCTGTTGCAAAGGAGCACGAGGATGTAAAGAGCAACTGATAATAGATGCAGAGGTGACATATCAAGCTAAAACTAAACAAAGGTCACTACACTACGCATACATTGATTACCAAAAAGCTTTTGATAGTGTACCCCACTCATGGTTACTACAGATATTGGAAATATACAAAGTAGATCCTAAATTGATGCAGTTCCTAAACATAGTTATGAAAAACTGGAAAACCACACTTAATATCCAAACAAACTCTAATAATATCACATCACAGCCAATACAGATTAAGCGTGGAATATACCAAGGAGACTCATTAAGTCCTTTCTGGTTCTGCCTTGCTCTGAACCCACTATCCAACATGCTAAACAATACAAATTATGGATACAATATTACTGGAACATACCCACACAAAATCACACATTTGCTATACATGGATGATCTAAAACTACTGGCAGCAACCAATCAACAACTCAACCAATTACTAAAGATAACAGAAGGATTCAGCAATGATATAAGTATGGCTTTTGGAACAGACAAATGTAAGAAAAATAGCATAGTCAAGGGAAAACACACTAAACAAGAAGATTACATATTGGATAACAGCGACTGCATAGAAGCGATGGAAAAAACGGATGCCTATAAATATCTAGGATACAGGCAAAAAATAGGAATAGATAATACAAATATTAAAGAAGAACTAAAAGAAAAATATAGACAAAGACTAACAAAAATACTGAAAACAGAACTGACAGCAAGAAACAAGACAAAAGCTATAAATACTTACGCCATACCAATATTGACCTACTCATTTGGAGTAGTGAAATGGAGTAACACAGACCTAGAAGCACTCAATACACTTACACGATCACAATGCCACAAATATAGAATACATCACATACATTCAGCAACAGAAAGATTCACATTAAGCAGAAAGGAAGGAGGAAGGGGATTTATCGACATAAAAAACCTACATTATGGACAGGTAGACAATTTAAGAAAATTCTTTATAGAACGAGCAGAAACTAGCAAAATACACAAGGCACTCACTCATATAAATACATCGGCTACACCACTGCAATTTCATAACCACTTCTACAACCCTTTAGATCACATAACATCAACAGATACGAAGAAAGCAAATTGGAAAAAGAAAACACTACATGGCAAGCACCCGTATCATCTAACACAGCCACACATCGATCAAGACGCATCCAACACATGGCTAAGAAAAGGCAATATATACAGTGAGACAGAAGGATTCATGATTGCAATACAGGATCAAACAATAAACACCAGGTATTACAGCAAGCATATTATTAAAGATCCCAATACCACAACAGATAAATGCAGACTTTGTAAACAACAAATAGAAACAGTAGATCACATCACAAGCGGATGTACAATACTAGCAAATACAGAATACCCCAGAAGACATGACAATGTAGCAAAAATAATACATCAACAGCTTGCCTTACAACATAAACTTATAAAACAACACGTTCCCACATACAAGTATGCACCACAAAATGTACTGGAGAATGATGAATACAAATTATACTGGAACAGAACCATTATAACAGATAAAACAACACCACATAACAAACCTGACATCATACTCACCAATAAAAAGAAGAAATTAACACAATTAATCGAAATATCCATACCCAATACAACAAATATACAAAAGAAAACAGGAGAAAAAATTGAAAAATACATCCAACTGGCTGAGGAAGTCAAAGACATGTGGCATCTGGATAAAGTTGACATCATACCAATTATACTATCAACTACAGGAGTCATACCACACAATATCCACCAATACATCAATGCAATACAGCTACATCCAAACATATATATACAATTACAGAAATCCGTAATTATTGATACATGTTCAATTACCCAAAAGTTCCTAAATGCAATATAACATGTACCGTACAGCAAAAAGGAAGTGACGCTTGATAAAGGTCCGCGTCACTCCATTCTTAACCAGACTTCTAAAAAGTCTGAGAAAGTAAAGAAATAATAATGATGATGATGAAGTTAATAACAGTAAAGATAGTGACAGATACAAGAAGAATTTATAGGTATACAAAATAGATTTTTTTGTCATATATTGAGTTCTCGGTAAAGGAATTTGAGGAGACTCTATCGGCTAAGAATAGTGAGAAATGAGGGAGATCGAGTTGGAAAGAGGGATATTTAAGAATAACGAGTGCGTACAGGCATAATGGTGATCTCATTGTTCCCCTAATAGATATATCATTTACTGTCATCTGAAGATAGAGATATTACTCAGTTCTCTAAGTAATACTGGTGGTTCTTCCAGAGTCGTGTTCCTGCAACTGAGACGGACTTCGAGCAGGTGGCTGAACGATGGAGCGGCACAGAAAGGATTGCTCTGATCGTCACGAGTGTTTCTGCCATGTTTTTCAGCGTTGAACAGACATTTCTGAATGCACAATTAAAACCTCTCAGCAATGGATCGCTCAAGAATGGTTATTCGTTCACTTATGTGAAAGAAGAAATAAAAACTTTGAGGTTCGCCGGTGACATTGTAATTCTGACAGAGACAGCAAAGTACACGGAAGAGCAGTTGAACGGAATGGGCAGCGTCTTGAAAGGAGGATATAAGATGAACATCAACAAAAGTAAAACGAGGATAATGGAATGTAGTCGAATTAACTCGGGTGATGCTGAGGGAATTAGATTAGGAAACGCGACACTTACAGTATTAGAGGAGTTTTGCTATTTGGGGAGCAAAATAACTGATGATGGTCGAAGTAGAGAGGATATAAAATGTAGACTGGCAATGGCAAGGAAGGCGTTTCTGAAGAAGAAAAATTTGTTAACATCAAGTATAGATTTAAATATCAGGAAGACGTTTCTGAAAGTATTTGTAAGGAGTGTGGCCATGTATGGAAGTGAAACGTGGACGATAAATAGTTTAGACAAGAAGAGAATAGAAGCTTCCGAAATGTGGTGCTACAGAAGAATGATGAAGATTAGATGGGTAGATCACATAACTAATGAGGAGGTATTGAATAGAATTGGGGAGAAGAGGAGCTTGTGGCACAACTTGACTTGAAGAAGGGATCGGTTGGTAGGACATGTTCTGAGGCATCAAGCGATAAGCAATTTAGTACTGGAGGGCAGCGTGGAGGGTAAAAATCGTAGAGGGAGACCAAGAGATGAATACACTAAGCAGATTCAGAAGGATGTACGCTGCAGTAGGTCCTGGGAGATGAAGAAGCTTGCACAGGATAGAGTAGCATGGAGAGCTGCATCAAACCAGTCTCAGGGCTGAAGACCACAACAACAACAACAACATTCAACAAGCGAAGTCCTTGCAACGATCTATTTGAAATCTGGACGTACGAAGGTAGAGAAATAGATTGAAAGTGGTTCAATAAATCTTCTGCGAAGTGTGAATCGCAGAGCAGTCATGTAGACGGAGCAGTATATGTATTCACCGAGCAACTTTCATTACGAGGTTAAAACTGTTCCGTTAGCAAGGATGATGGCCTCCTCTGTGAGATTCAAATTGTACACTGCTCCCTGTAATGGGAAAAAAACTTTGACAGTAAACCAGGTCTCAGGTCAGTTTGTATTTGAGCACTCTCATTCACCTACTTCCTGTATATGACTTTCTAATTGTAGACTATAACTAGCAGAAACATGCCGTATATTTAATCTGTCGCGATCCTCAAACAAGTATGTTATTTAATGCTCTGAACTATTATTTTCTAAACGGGTGTCAAACTTGGAATAAGTGTTGTATCATAAAATTTTTGTACTGTACAGTTTTAAACATGGCTGTTATCCAGCAACAGTTTACTAATATTTGAGAACATTTCTCTTGGGGGCAGTGGATCTATTTATTACTTAAGAATGAACATGAACAGTCACAACCACAAGAAGCATCTTTTTTTGTGAGGTTACCAGTTTCGGTCTGTTTTAGACCATTCTCAGACCTGCCACGATGATGGCAGACAGTGGTGGCGAAAGAAGCAGGTGCTGTCTCCACGAACGAAACTGCCACCATCGTGGTTGTAGGTCTTAAGACGGTCTTAAACAGACCGAAACCGGTAACCTCACAAAAAAAGAAGTTGTTTTCGGTTGTGAATGTTCATGTTCATTCTTAACCGTATACTAGTTTCAACATTACAAGCAACTCTTTTGTACATTGACCTAGGTTTCGACACTCACTAAGGGTGTCATCATCAGAATGGAATTTTGATAAACTATATAAAATAATACATAGAAAATTAGGAATGACAAAAACACATTAACCAAGATGACAATTATCTGACGTACTAAAGTTACTTTCGTAAAATTACACTGAGAAAAAACTATGATCTGAATTTAGAGCAGCTATGCTTGGTTCAAATGGCTCTGAGCACTATGGGACTTAACATCTGAGGTCATTAGTCCCCTAGAACTTAGAACTACTTAAACCTAACTAACCTAAGTACATCACACGTATCCATGCCCGAGGCAGGATTCGAACCTGCGACCGTAGCGCAGCTATGCTCAAGTCAAAAATATTCCTTTATATTTTGTTTTTAAAATTAACTGTCTTTTTCAGTTATTTCTGTTATAATGTTTCAACTGGGCACATGTCACTGTTCACGCCCGATAGGCTACGGAACTTGCATCGTTTTCGCTTTAGTAATGCAAGTCACTGACCCGATCAGTCTGATGTTGTTTGCTAGCTGGGTATACGTGGAAAAGGTTGGAACATTGTACTTTATTTTTGACTTGTGCAAAGCTACTGAAAATTGTGACCATTGCTTTTTCGCAATTTAATTTTAAGTAAGTAACATTGTGCGTCATGACAGTTGTAATCCTTGGTTAACGTGTTTTCTATCTTTCTAGGGTTTATCAAAAATCCATTCTGATGGAGGTGCCCTTGATAGGTGTCGAAACCTAGGTCATTGTACCAAACAGCTATTTGCAACCGGCTGGATGTATAGTCCTATGTTGATTTATTACTGTTTAAAAAACAGCTTTTGCAGTAATAATCAAGAAATATTCTAAATAGCGACAATTACGATGAGTCTGACGGAGTTTCCAGACAATAACGAACATTGTGTCTCTATACTTGTCTTTGCGCTGCTGGTGTGATTCATTTGAAGAGATTACGTTATCCTCGTACAATCCATAATTATGCTCTCTCTAATGACTAGGTCGTTGAAAGAACGTTAAACCCTAATCTTCCTTCGTTCCTTCCTCTTCCCAAGAACTTTCCAATGGTGCTGTAGCAAATCATACCGGAATCAATAAATAAAACAATTTATAACTCAGTGAAAGTATTAGTGTCACGTGTAACAATTCCAGATTCGGTAGTAATATACGAGGGTTGGTACTTTAATATTGGCAACTATTATTTACAGCTAGTACAAAATACGAGGGTCGGTCAAAAAGTAATGCCTCCCATTTTTTTCTACTTAAAGAAATTAAGTTAAGTGAAAAATTTGAATTTGGCGCCATTCCTCAAACCTTCTTCTGCAATCCACTGCAGTAGTAACTTTCTGTGTCAACAGGTGGCAGCACAGCAGAAGTTTGTAAGATGGCCGACATCGATGTTCGTTTGAGACAGCGTTGTGTGATTGAATTCTTGAATGCAGAAGGTGAAACGCCCATACGCATTCATGAAAGACTGAAGAAGGTGTATGGTGTTGTGACAGTGGATGTCAGCACTGTTAGACGATGGGTTCGTCATTGTAAGGAAGCTGAAGGGCAAACACCGTTGACTGACGAAAAGCGGAGCGGCAGGCCGGTGAGTGCAGTGACTCCACACAACATTCAGCAAGTTGATGACATCATTCGTGGTGACCGTCGGGTGACTGCAGATGAAGTGTGTCGCATTATTTCTCTTAGTAAAGGCAGTGTGATCACGATTATTAAACAATTGGGGTACTCAAAAGTTTGTGCACGGTGGGTTCCAAGAATGTTAACCGATCAGAATAAAGAGGCATGGAAAACAATAGCCTCCCAACACTTGCAGTGCTTCCGTTTGGAGGGAGATGAGTTTCTGAAAAAAATTGTGACCGGGGACGAAATATGGGTGCATTTTTTTGAACCCGAATCAAAGAGGCAGTCAATGGAGTGGCGTCACACAAGCTCGCCGAGGAAGAAAAAATTCAAAACTGTGCGATCGGCAGGGAAAGTTATGGCAACAGTTTTCTGGGATACAGAGGGTGTGATTCTGGTTGATTTTTTGGAGCAGGGATGCACAATAAATTCTGTTCAATACGTCACAACCCTCAAAAAACTTAAAGCACGTCTTCAGCGAGTTCGCCCAACAAAATCAATGGCAGATGTTCTTCTTTTGCATGACAATGCAAGACCACACACCAGTCGTCACACCTCTGACGAGATTGTCAAAATTGGATGGGAAGTTTTGCCTCATCCCCCATACAGCCCTGACCTGGCACCATCAGACTTCCATCTGTTCGGGCCACTAAAAGAAGCTCATCGTGGGATTCATTTTGAAGATGAGGAGGCCGTCAAAACATCCGTGCGTCAATGGCTTAGGAAGCAGAGCTGTGATTTTTACCGTGCTGGGATACATGCCCTTGTTCAAAGATGGACCAAAACTGTAGAGATGGGCGGAGATTACATTGAAAAATGACAAAATGATCCTCAATGTTGTGGTTTTCAACCTATGTAATTGCATTTAAATTTCCTGACAATTAAACGTAGAAAAAAAATAGGAGGCATTACTTTTTGACTGACCCTCGTAGATATGTGTTTCGAAGTTTTACTGACTTTCAAAGTAGTCACCAGTATAGTGTAAAACCCTTTGCCGGCGATGTGGAAGTCGTAGGATACTCTCAGCAATACCAGTTGTGTTGACAGTTCGAGCGGCACGGTCTATTTCCCGATGAATCTGTAGCAGTTCTGAAGCGAATGCTGCGAATTGTTTCCTTCAGTTTAGATATTGAGTAGAACTTACGAGGACTTAAATCATGGGAGTGCAGTGGGGGGTATAGCACTAAACAGCCCCATCAGTCAAACAAATCTATAACAGCTTGTACTGTACGTGCTTGAGCTTTGTCCTGGAAAATGATGGTCAGATCCTGCAGAAAGTGTCATCACTTCTGTCTCCGTGTTGTTCATTTTTGGAACACAATTTACGATCAGCTTAGAGACAGAAGAGATGACACTTTCTGCAGGACATGACCCTCATTTTGATGGGGATACCAAGTGCTATACCACCTACTGCAATCCCCTGACTTCAACTCGATTTCTAAACTGAACGAAGCACTTCACGCCATTCGCTTCAGAACTGCTACAAATTCGTCGGGCAAGAGACCGCGCCGCTCGAACTGTCAAAACAACTGGCACTGCTAAGAGTATCCTGCGACTTCCACACCGCTGGCAACGGGCTATACACAATTCTGGTGACTACTTTGAAGGTCAGTAAAACTTTGAAACACGTATCTATTTTGTACGGCCCGTAAATAAATAGTTGCCACTATTAAAGTTCCAACCCTCGTAGTTCGCCTTCGATACTTTTTAAGTGCCGCCATATCAAGCCAAGAACTCACCAGTAAACGTGTTAGCAATGTCTAACGTCAAATACAATTTTTTTCTAAATAGCTCGACTTACGTATTTGTAGTTTGGTTGAAGTTAGTGCATATGTTACTGGTTTATACTTACATATTATCACGTTTCATCTCTCATTCCACAAGTAAAGGTGCTCGGGGAATTTTATCCCTCAGTAATCGCCACCTGGTGCCAGTTCATGTGTGTTTTGTTTCTTTTGTTTTAAATATTTTGATATAGTATAGGGCGTCGCTTTATAGTTGTTTTATTACAGGGACTTTTCCGTATTTGGAAACGTTGTATAGTCGACCTGCGGAAACAAAGAAGAGGTGTGTGTGTGTGTGTGTGTCGTACGCTACCGGAGGAACCGAGGTTTCCAGCGAGGATGGCGCGGAAAGCTGTTTGCCAGTGGCAAGCCGGGAACAGGCGCGGAGCATAAACTGCAATTGCCCGCCGTAGCAACGACAAGGCAGCCACTCAACTCGGGCTCTAGCAAGGCCCTCCCGTGCTTGGCATTCTTCCACCGCTCGGCGCCGCCGCTAAAAACTGCCGGCTGCGACTCAACGACTGAGAAGGCAGCACAGAATTCTGAGCAGACACCGGCCTCAGCTCATGTAATTCCATTTCCAGAGCCAGTGATTTCATTTTTCTGTTTAATATTTGTCGTCGTTAAGCGTCTTGGGCCCAAAGTGACCGTACGAGAGAACAAAGCGACACTTCATTTTGAAGTCTGTCTGTCTGTCTCTCTCTCTCTCTCCCTCAACAGCCTCCAATGGTGCACACTTGAGGGGGTGAGGAAGGCGGGAGGGGGTGCGGGGTGCCTCCGTATCGTACCGAAAACAGATGTTATATACTGCAGCGATTGAAAGAAACTGTAGTAAACGTTTATCAAAGTGGTTACATAAGCACCGGATTGCACCTGACTACGTTTTTTTACTCCCATGGTTCACTTTCGCGATGCAGTTTGTAAAGTTGGACAACCTCTTACCTATATTTCAATAAATGTTATCGGTCACAAATTTAATCAAAGGCAGTAGAGAATTACTTATATTGGTGAGGGAGGGGGGGGGGGCAATAAAGGATGGTGCCTAGTAATGTCCCTTTTCGATTTTAACATAGTGTGATTATTACTCGGCAACGGCCTTGCCGCAGTGGATACACCGGTTCCCGTGAGATCACCGAATTTAAGCGCTGTCGGGCGTGGCCGGCACTTGGATGGGTGACCATCCAGGCCGCCATGCGCTGTTGCCATTTTTCGGGGTGCACTCAGCCTCGTGATGCCAATTGAGGAGCTACTCGACCGAATAGTAGCGGCTTCGGTCAAGAATACCATCATAGCGACCGGGAGAGCGGTGTGCTGACCCCACGCCCCTCCTATCCGCATCCTCCACTGAGGATGACACGGCGGTCGGATGGTCTTAGGTAGGCCACTCGTGGCCTGAAGACGGAGTGATTATTATTCACTGCAATTTACTATACAGCAGAAAGTGAGTGGGCTGTATCAAATAATTCCAATGAACAACTGTTACAATTAAGGTCATTGTTTATTAGACAAAAATCTGATCGCTAAGTAGCTTCAGTCCCCACGAACACTCATCAGTACTTTTGGAATACTGTTTCACTCTGGTTACTGCCGGTTCCAGAAATTTCCCCTTGATAGTTATTAATGTTTGGATGAAACAGTCACACGCCATTTTCAAGCTTACCTTTTAAGCCACATTTAACCTGAAGACTACTTCTTTAGGAATTCCCTGTTGACATCTTTTCTCCTGAATTCCATAAACTAGTCTTCTCATTTCTTTTCCACCGCCAATCAATTTTACAAAAGACTAACGCTCCTGGGTTTTATTTTCTGAATACCTGTAGATTGTTCCACAACTATTACTCAGTGATGATTCTCACGGCGTCGCAAAGTATTAAAATCTTATCAGATTTCTTCGTGCGTCGATCTGCAGTGTGCCCGTAACGTTTGGAGAGCCATATTCTCTCCCGTGTTCTCCAATGAGAGAACATTATGAGTTGACACACCAGACTAGTAGGAAAATTACTATACACACTACTTCCGACGGAACATTAAGTGCGCTGATTACTATGACTATTAAGGGTATTTTTGCACCGCTGTAATTACGACTTCCGTTAAGTGTAGGTCTACAGCGTCTTGTTGAAAGTTTCTGAAGTTTCCATAGTTGTGGATCAATTCAAAACACATGGGTTCATCCACGTTTCAATAAAAGTTTGTCCCGTCACATTAAAGCTCAGTAAAGTTACAAGTTTCTTTAAGACAATGGAACAACTTCCATGTCAGAACAGGAGCATCGCAAAACAGCCGCAAATCGTTCTGCACAGTCTGATTAGAAGACATTACTCGACGGACCTTTAGTAATCCCCCTAGTTCCACTTCCAAGTTCAGTAATAGTAGCAGCTGTAAATCTCAGCTTAGCTTGCAATATCGACGAAAATAAAAATGTCTCTGTCTTTAATACGGCTTCTGAGCTCAAGTAGCTGTTTCAGCACGTGGTAACTACCATAACAAACACAACCACCACTTCGCCAAACCGAAGCACCGACCTATCACGTCCTGTAACTACAGGCGTCCTACACTAACCAACCTCAATGGCCACAGTGAGCCGCGCTCCTGGCTTCCTCTTCGTCCTTAGAAATGGCTTCTGACGTCATAAATCGAGGTCAGAACATTCCTCTCAAATACGTACAATATAAATTATTTGAAATAGTGATAACTCATCAATATAGTCTATGACGCTGCATACGCATTAATGGAGCGAAACAATTAAGCCTGCCGGCCGGGGTGGTCGAGCGGTTCTTGGTGCTACAGTCTGGAACCGCGCGACCGCTGCGGTCGCAGGTTCGAATCTTTCCTCGGGTATGGATGTGTGTGATGTCCTTAGGTTAGTTAGGTTTAAGTAGTTCTAAGTCCTAGGGGACTGATGACCTCAGAAGTTATGTCCCATAGTGCTCAGAGCCATTTGAACCAACCAAAAGTGCAAAAGAGATACATGTGAATGACCAGATACTCATTACTGTTCGGTGTTGTTGTTATGGGAAATTTTCTCTCTTCCTCAACATGTATTTGGATTTGTATTGTTCCTTAGTATTTTCTCCTAATTAGCACATTAAATTTATTATGGTTAATCATCAATTTATCTAAGTCAGTATAACTCAGTTGTATCGAGTGATAATGAACTATGGTGTTAATATGAATCCAGAATGGCGTGCTGCTGTGTGTCAATCTGTATCTTACTTCTTTGTGCCTACAAACTAATAAATATCCTACTAATTTATTATCTCGCGTTATCGCACCTGTGCCAGATATTGCACGTAAAATCTGGGCACTCAAAAAAATGGTTCAGATGGCTCTGAGCACTATGGGACTTAACATCTATGGTTATCAGTGCCCTAGAACTTAGAACTACTTAAACCTAACCTACCTAAGGACATCACACACATCCATGCCCGAGGCAGGATTCGAACCTGCGACCGTAGCAGTCGCGCGGCTCCGGACTGAGCGCCTAGAACCGCTAGACCACCGCGGCCGGCCTCGGCACTCAAAATGATTGCCCTTAACAAGGGCCAAAGAACATAATTTGCTTAATATTAATAATGACACAATTTTTCCAAGTCCCAGTACACTTCATGCAGCATAATTTCCGAAGTAATTGTTTTGGAGCAAAGGTTTTACCATCAGTAATTCTATACTTTTAACACGTTTTTATTAGGTCACTTCCTTAGCAGCCTGTCTGTTAGGTAAAAATTTTGCAATTAATTTAAAATTACCTAAAAAGTGAAATTTTGAACATGGCCTACAGGCTGGTGACAATGTAACGTTAACTAGCTTTCTTGTCTGTCTGTTCGGTAGATGTGGGGGTGAGAGTGAAAAGGTTGGTAACGCCTGACATCTAGGCTGCTCTGCTAGAACTGTGTTGTATAAGTAACATTATCATGTGAATCTATTACATGTCTGTGCTGTAATACAGAGCTTCCTGAAATGCTGCTGAGTTGCTGCCCCCACCTTATGCACAATGTTTCGAGGCCGACCCATCCATCATCTTCAGGTGCTGTGAATTTTGTTGTTATCTGTACTCACTGCCTAGACTCCATCCGGACTGTGACCTACTGTTCGTGTGGCGCCGCTATCTGTAGCTAAGGTCGATTCCCGACGCCAACTACTACCTTTGATGGTCTTCTGTTTTTCAGAGTTCACACTGATATTCCTTGAAAAGCAAATTCTCTCAACTTTTTCCACCACTGGTGGATGTAATGGGCCGCGAATTTTTAATATATTAAATGCAAGATCCCAAGCGTTATTTGAATAAAAACCACCATCTCATTTTACTAGGTTTCCTGACGTCTTTATTTCGATAGCCTCCTTAATTATACTGTCCCCAGGACTTGGCGCTTGCATCACGGTAATGATCTCGTCGTATTTCATTTCATAATTATATTCGAGGCAGAGCTCGTCGACAGCTGACTTTCACGGTTGATTTAGTTGATTACATCGCAAATGTTCCTTGACTCTCTGATCCACTGTGCATGAAAGGGAAACAGCAACTCGGTACAACACCCGAAAGCACACTGTTAACAAAATGCGCCTGGAAAACCTGAGAGACATATATTACACTAAAGAAACTGGTATAGGCATGCGTATTCGAATACAGATATGTAAACAGGCAGACTACAGCGCAGCGGTCGGTAACGTTTATATAAGACGACAAATGTCTGATGCAGTTGTTACATCGGTTACTGCTGTTACAATGGCAGCATATCAAGTTTTAAGTGAGTTTGAACGTGGCGTTGTAGTCGGCGCGCTAGCAATAGGACACAGAATCTCCGAGGTAGCGATGAAGCGTTGACTTTCCCTTACGACCATTTCACGAGTGTGCCGTCAGTATCAGAAATCTGGTAAAACATCAAATCTCCGACATCGCTGCGGTAGGAGAAACATTCTGCAAAAACGGGGTCAACGACAACTGAAGAGAATCGTTCAACGTGTCAGAAGCGCAACCCTTCCGCAAATTGCTGCAGATTTCAATGCTGGGTCATCAACAAGTCTCAGCGCGTGAACCATTCAACGAAGCATCATGGATATGGGCTTTCGGGGCCGAAGACAAACTTGTGTACCCTTGATGACTGCACGACACAAAGCTTTACGCCTCGCCTGGGCCCGTCAGCAGCGACATTGGACATGTGACGATGAAAAGGAGTCTCGTTTCAAAGAGTATCAAGTGGATGGACGTGTATGAGTATGGAGAGAACAGCATGAATCCATGGACATGTACTTCAGCAGGGGACTGTTCAAGCTGGTGGGGGTCTGTGAAGGTGTAGGGCGTGTGCAATTGGGGAGATATGGGACCCCTGATACGTCCAGATATGACTCTGATAGGTGACACGTACGTTAGCAGCCTGTCTGATCACCTGCATCGATTCATGTCCATTGTGCATTCCGACGGACTTGGGCAATTCCAACAGCATAATGCGACACTCCACGCGGCCAGAACTGCTACTGAGTGGCTCCCGGAACACTCTCCTGACACTTTCGCTCGTCAGCAAACTCTTCAGACATGAACATTATTGAGCATGAAACTTCCTGGCAGATTAAAACTGTGTGCCCGACCGAGACTCGAACTCGGGACCCTTGCCTTTCGCGGGCAAGTGCTCTACCAACTGAGCTACCGAAGCACGACTCACGCCCGGTACTCACAGCTTTACTTCTGCCAGTACCTCGTCTCCTACCTTCCAAACTTTACAGAAGCTCTCCTGCGAACCTAGCAGAACTAGCACTCCTGAAAGAAAGGATATTGCGGAGACATGGCTTAGCCACAGCCTGGGGATGTTTCCAGAATGAGATTTTCACTCTGCAGCGGAGTGTGCGCTGATATGAAACTTCCTGGCAGATTAAAACTGTAGGTAAAACTGGAAGGTAGGAGACGAGGTACTGGCAGAAGTAAAGCTGTGAGTACCGGGCGTGAGTCGTGCTTCGGTAGCTCAGTTGGTAGAGCACTTGCCCGCGAAAGGCAAGGGTCCCGAGTTCGAGTCTCGGTCGGGCACACAGTTTTAATCTGCCAGGAAGTTTCATATCAGCGCACACTCCGCTGCAGAGTGAAAATCTCATTCTGGAAACATCCCCAGGCTGTGGCTAAGCCATGTCTCCGCAATATCCTTTCTTTCAGGAGTGCTAGTTCTGCTAGGTTCGCAGGAGAGCTTCTGTAAAGTTTGGAAGGTAGGAGACGAGGTACTGGCAGAAGTAAAGCTGTGAGTACCGGGCGTGAGTCGTGCTTCGGTAGCTCAGTTGGTAGAGCACTTGCCCGCGAAAGGCAAGGGTCCCGAGTTCGAGTCTCGGTCGGGCACACAGTTTTAATCTGCCAGGAAGTTTCATATCAGCGCACACTCCGCTGCAGAGTGAAAATCTCATTATTGAGCATATCTGGGATGCCTTGCAAAGTGTTAAGAGATCTCCACCTCCTCGTATTTATGAGCAGCCCTGGAGGATTCATCGTGTCGATTCCTTCGCACTACTTCAGACACTAGTCGAGTCCATGCCACGCCATGTTGCGGCACTTCTGTGTGTTCGCGGGGGCCCTACGTGATATTAGGCAGGAGTACCAGTTTCTTCGGCTATTCAGTCTTTACGCTGACCACGTTAAATAAGACTGCTGCTACTACACGCCTGGAAGGCACTGCCAGTACTTACGTTACTTTCTTAACGATATGTAATACTATTTAACGTCATCGAATTGAGATCTAAACACTGCAATCATTACTTCCTTCCGCTGGAAAGTATCGTCTCTCCACCTGAAGAATTCGAATACGAAACAATTCGTGTATGAAATCGCATCCCTGGTTCCTGATAAACTCGTTCTGCTTGTTTGTGTAAAATGCCTAAGTTTGTCTTCTATCCTCATCTGATGTTACCAATTAATACTACTTCGATTTACACTTAAGACAAAAACCAAACGATGTACCACAAAGAAATTACACGAGTGGAACGAATATCGGTAGGTGTGATGTACACGTACAGAACTAAATGATTCCAATTTCAGGTAATCTGTATCGTTTATTCAAGAAAAAGATCTTCACAAATTGAGCAAGTTAATAACGCTATGTTCCACCTCCGGCTTTCATGCAAGCTTGAAATTGTTTGACAGAGTTGTTGCATGTACACTACTCGCCATTAAAATTGCTACACAACGATGAAATGCAGATGATAAAAGGGTATTCATTGGACAAATATATTATACTAGAACTGACATATGGTTACATTTTCACGCCATATGGGTGCATAGATTCTGAGTAATCAGTACCAAGAACAACCATCTCTGGCCGTAATAACGGCCTTGATACACCAGGGGATTCAGTCAAACAGAGCTTGGATGGCGTGTACAGGTACTGGTGCCCATGCAGCTTCAACACGATATAACAGTTCATCAAGAGTAGTCACCGGCGTATTGTGACGAGCCAGTTGCTTGGCCACCATTGACCAGACGCTTTCAATTGGTGAGAGATCTGGAGAATGTGCTGGCCAGGGCAGCAGTCCATTATCCAGAAAGGCCCATACAGGACCTGCAACATGCGGTCGTGCATTATCCTGCTGAAATGTAGGGTTTCGCCGGGATCGAATGAAGGGTAGAGCCACGGGTCGTAACACATCTGAAGTGTAACGTCCACTATTCAAAGTGCCGTCAATGCGATCAAGAGGTGACCGAGACGAATAACCAATGGCACCCCATAAGATCACGCCGTTTGATACGCCAGTATGGCGATGACGAATACACGCTTCCAATATGCGTTCACCACGATGTCGCCAAACACGGATGCGACCATCATGATGCTGTAAACAGAACCTGGATTCATCCGAAAAAATGACGTTTTGCCAGTCGTGCACCCAGGTTCGTCGTTGAGTACACCATCGCAGGCGCTCCTGTCTGTGATTCAGCGTCGAGGGTAACTGCAGCCATGGTCTCCGAGCTGATAGTCCATGCTGCTGCAAACGTCGTCGAACTGTTCGTGCAGATGGTTGTTGTCTTGCAAAAGTCCCCATCTGTTGCCTCGGGGATCGAAACGTGGCTGCACGATCCGTTACAGCCATGCGGATAAGATTCCTGTCATCTCGACTGTTAGTGATACGAGGCCGTCGGGATCCAGTACGGCGTTCCGTATTACCCTCCTGAACCCACCGATTCCATATTCTGCTAACAGAGCCATTTTTGTGAACCACTGTCACTTCCGGCCCTTTCCTGTTCCAGGCGTGAATGGTTGGCGGGAAGATCGCTTGCCGCTAGGCATCTGTGCGGGCTCCAACCTCTCTGATTTTATCTACATGTTTTTTTCGCGAGACATACGTAAGAGGGAAAAACGTATTTGTTGATTTGTCTAGGAAAGCACGGTCTAGGAACTTTAGTGGTAAACCATACCGTGACGCTGATAAATCTTCCGTCATTTAAACGAATCTTTTTCTGAATACTTGTCATGACATAACCGTTGCAGCAAAGTTGAGATTCGTTAAATTCACATAGAAATGTACGTTTCAGGTGGTAAATTAATCCCAATAGCTAATATCTTGATGATCAAAAAATCTGCCTTTCAACCAATACAGACTGCTGGAGAAACTCTAAAGTGTAACGTCATAACAAGTTTTCACAAGCACTTACGAAATGAACATGTTAGCAATTTAGCACTAACAAATCCGTTGTAGCCCAGCGGTTCTAGGCGCTACAGTCCGGAACCGCGCTGCTCCTATGGTCGCAGGTTCGAATCCTGCCTATAGTATGGATGTGTGTGTTTGACGTCCTTAGGTTAGTCAGGTTTAAGTAGTTCTAAGTCTAGGGGACTGATGACCTGAGGTGTTAAGTCCTGTAGTGCTCAGAGCCATTTGCATAATTTGAACTAACAAACCTAGAGCCTAGCTTCAACAACAGGCATTTTCAGGGTACTTCACTATTTTCGAAAGCAATCGTAACCATCAAGAATTTGCTTGCAACTGTTTTCACTTAGGATGAGCAGCAAAGTTGATACACTATTGGCCATTAACATTGCTACACCAATAAGAAATGCAGATGATAAACGGGTATTCATTGGACAAATACGTATATCTCGCGAAGAGACCATGAGGATAAAATCAGAGAAATTAGAGCCCACACAGAAGCATACCGACAATCCTTCTTTCCACGAACAATACGAGACTGGAATAGAACGAAGAACCGATAGAGGTACTCAAGTTGCCCTCCGCCACACACCGTCAGGTGGCTAGCGGAGTATGGATGTAGATGTAGATATACTAGAACTGACATGTGATTACATTTTCACGCAATTTGGGTGCATAGATCCTGAGAAATGAGTACCCAGAAATACCATCTCTGGCCGTAATAACGGCCTTCATACGCCTGGTCATTGAGTCAAACAGAGCTTGGAAGGCGTGTACAGGTACAGGTGCCCATGCAGCTTCAACACGATACCACAGTTCATCAAGAGTAATGACTGGCGTATTGTGACGAGCCGCTTGCTCGGCCACCATTGACCAGACGTTTTCAGTTGGTGAGAGATCTGGAGAAGGTGCTGGCCAGGGCAGCAGTCGAACGTTTTCTGTATCCAGAAAGGACCGTACAGGACCTGCAACATGCGGTCGTTCATTATCGTGCTGAAATGTAGGGTTTCGCAGGGATCGAATGAAGGGTAGAACCACGGGTCGTAACACATCTGAAATGTAACGTCCACTGTTCAAAGTGCCGTCAATGCGAACAAAAGGTGACCAAGACGTGTAACCAATGGCATCCCATACCAACACGCCGGGTGATACGCCAGTATGGCGATGACGAATACACGCTTCCAATGTGCATTCACCGCGATGTTGCGAAACACGGATGCGACCATCATGATGCTGTAAGCAGAACCTGAATTCATCCGAAAAATTGACGTTTTGCCATTCGTGCACCCAGGTCCGTCGTCTTTGAGTACACCGTCGCAGGCGCTCCTGTCTGTGATGCAGCGTCAAGAGTAGCCGCAGCCATGGTCTCGGAGCTGATAGTCCATGCTGCTGCAAACGTCGTCGAACTGTTCGTGCAGATGGTTGTTGTCTTGCAACCGTCCCTATCTGTTGACTCAGGGATCGAGGCGTGGCTGCACGATCCGTTACAGCCATGCGGATAAGATGCCTGTCATCTCGACTGCTAGTAATACGAGGCCGTTGGGATCCAACACGGCGTTCCGTATTACCCTCCTGAACCCACCGATTCCATATTCTGATAACAGTCATTGGATCTCGACCAAAGCGAGCAGCAATGTCGCGATACGATAAACCGCAATCGCGATAGGCTACAATCAGACCTTTATCAGTCGGAAACGTGAAGATACGCATTTCTCCTCCTTACACAAGATATCACAACAACATTTCACCAGGCAATGGCAGTCAACTGCTGTTTGTGTATGAGAAATCGGTTGGAAACTTTCCTCATTTCAGCACGTTGTACGTGTCGCCACCGGCGCCAACCTTGTATGAATGCTCTGAAAAGCTAATCATTTGCATTCCTGTCTGTTAAATTTCGTGTCTGTAGCACGTTATCTTCGTGGTGTAGCAATTTTAATGCCCAGTAGTGTACATTGCACGAAAACAGTGTTCTTAAATCTGACATATTTTCTCTTTTTCAGTAAGGTAATACACATATACAACACGCCCACCTCTCGAATAACTTTCTGCTTGAGGCAGGAATCAAAATGATGATACGGTCTGCGGTGTCTGCTGACATGAAGCCTATCTTGACGGGCTGAAACATGCTGTTCCCTGTCTCAGCAACGCCTCGTTACCGAATGACGTCAGGAGTCCCGCCGTTGGACTGCGCATTACGGTTGAACGGCAACATCTCGACTACTGTGCGGGCAGGATGCCAAGCAGAGCCTTCACTACCAGATTTCGTTTGCAGCTACGTCCACACACATCTCCAGTTATACTTAGTGATTAACAAATTTCTAGCAGTGAGTATGAGGGAGACTTGAACTATCACAGTTTCATGCTACTCGTCAGCAGTAACACAAGGCCATTACAAGCTTCATAATCTCCGTGTTGGTGACTCATATTGTGGGGTCTTGCCCACTCGCCTAGAGTGTGTAGGGTGCCTAGAGCATGCTGCGTTCTCGGACTGCTATACAACAATCCGTGCAAACAACATTAATAGATTTATTTCAATAAAACAGATTGACAATACTTAATTTTGTATTTAGAACAAGTGTCGGAAGAGGTGGGCGACATGCAAACAGTAAAGTTCTTCGCTATAGGCGAAGTCCAAACAGCAACTTATACGGATCACTAATAACTGTTCTCGTAGCACTCTCCGCTAGAACGTGCTAATACTCTGCGTATAATGTCCAATAATGTGTGCCGAGTCTGGCAGGAGTGGCGCTTATATTCCCTTCGGCTAGAGGCCGCTCCTATCGTGGTGACGTCCTGGTCAGCGCGCTATTGGCCAACATTGCACGGAGCCATTTTGAACCGCCTTCCCTGGTCTTCCTCTTCGTTCCGGTGCTTGTGGTTACACACAACATATATTTTCCAAAGCTTGTCTGTTACTCCAATAGTCTCACAAATAATTTTTTGACCTTTATGTCCGGATTTAAATTATCTAAAAAATTTGAAACCTTTTTTTCGGATCCGTCACTCTTCACTGTTCCGAAAATTTTGCATGGTTTTCCTCTCGAGTGCCCTGATGGCATCTTCTTTATTGTCAGAGTCGAAGTTTTTCGTTGACATGTAATAAGTGGTTGTACAAATGACACAGAGGTATGCATGATCTTTCATAGGGCATAATACGTTTTACTTGCTTTTTGAGCTCTAATTTTAATTTCCTATTTGACATTATTTGCTTTACTGAAGATCGTGCGCAGATATTTGAATTCGTTTCCTCATTCAAATATTGCCGCTGCGACTTTCATTTTGTAATTCCCTTTGTGAGTACGAACAAATACAAAATATTTAGTTTGTTGGTATTCAATTGCAAACCAATGCCTCTGAGGCTTTCGATTAACTGCTGAGTGAGATCTGTAATGCTCTTTTATCTCCAGAAAGAGTTATTTCATTAGCGTAAACCAATATTGGAACTTTATTTTTCAACATTACGGTCTGGCTTATTTGCCAGGTGTGTAGAGAACTATTGATAACCTTCCTGTTTCAAATGGGAGTGAGCACTGCCACGAAAAAAGATCCCGCGATCAGAGCCTGAAGACAACGCGTTAGTCGACCGACCGCCGGATCATTCTCAGGTTTTCACCATCGGATCCGTATACAGGAGTATGGGGTCAGCACACCGCACTCCCGGCACTACGGTCCTTGGTAATAAGAATTTTGACTTTGATGTTGAAAGTGCTTTTTCTGAAAGTATTTTGATTAGATTTATAAATTTTTGCAGGAATTTGAATATCCTCATCGCCCGTCGGAAATAGCTTCTGTTAAGAGTGTCAAAAGATTTCTCTGAAGTCAGCAAACATTGCATTTACTTCTCGATAATATTCATACCAGCGGAAAACTGATCCTACAAGAGTACTAAAAATCGGAATATGCTCCTGTTTAAAAGAATCTGACCGAAAACGGGAGGGTACACGCTGCCTTATTCTGCCGTCCTCAGGACATTAAAAAGATTTCCAAAAAGTTTTAGCACGTGGTCATGTTTTCGTCTCTCGTTACCACAATCTCCCCTAACTGCAACTCGGACACAGCCGCTAGTCCACTGTTGTAAATGACTCACCCACTCATTCAGTTCAGCTCACTGTCCTTATCCCTTTACGTCTCTTTGACTGTCACTGTTTCCCGTCTCACCTCCACAGTCTCCATCTACCTGTCCTACTATTACTGCCTCCCATCAGTGTCACTGTATCCATCTTGCTCTCTCTGACTACTTCAATCTCATTCATTCCTTTCCTTACTGTCTCTTCTCGTCGTTACTATTTCTGTCTTCTATGTTCTCATTGTCATAGACTCTGTATCTTCTTATCAATGCCTCACCCCCCACGTCCATTTTCTCTTTATTCTTCTCCCATTGGCACTGTCTCTCTTTTCCTAGCACTGTCAACTATGTTTCACTGTCGCTGTCACTCTTACCATCATACTGCCATTGCCTCCTTCGGTCTTTCCATACCAAGACTGGGGTCCACTATCTTCCAGTACTTATAATTTTTCTTCTCTTTCCCAGAGTGTCTGTGACCTTCTCTCTCAGTACAATAAAAGCTCCATTACGTCCACATGCTAACATTTTTGGGAAAATTTTGAAAGGAGAAAGGTAGAATGAGGCAGCTGCTACCCCATTTCTCAACTGGAGTCTTTTAAATGGGAGCATACCCGCCTTTTTTCCCACTGGTTCCCTTCTTTTCTCTGCTGCAGAGGATGTGTCATTAATATGGAAACTTCATGGGTCATTAAAACTTTGGTAGTTTACTTAAGTGAAATGGAAATGACGCAAAGCTGATTTTGTATCACAGACCGAACTTAATGTACACAAAAATTTTGCATGTGTTTCAGTTCTACACTTTTGATGATAACAGTGACACTTAACTGTATATTTCTTCGCGCTACGTCACTCATAAGCTACGTCTTCGCCTATTTTACGAACGTATTTTACGTGTGCAAGTAGGGTAATTTTGAACCTGTGTATCTCGGAAATGGATAAATGTAGCAAGCTAGTTTTGAAGGTTGAGATTACAATTAAATCTAGAGCTTTAGCTGCTTACAGGCGTTGATAAATATTAATGGGGACAGTTGAAAATGTTGCTCCGATCTGGACCCGAACCCGGGATCTCCTGCTTACATGGCAGATGCTCTATCTGACTGAACCACCGAAGAGACAGAGCATAGTTTGAATGCAGGGACTTACCTCTGGTAAGCTCCCGGTGAGACCCACACTTCCAAATTACTGTCCACACACTGCATAT
The DNA here is from genome assembly GCF_023898315.1 of Schistocerca nitens. NCBI lineage: Eukaryota > Metazoa > Arthropoda > Insecta > Orthoptera > Acrididae > Schistocerca > Schistocerca nitens. The sequence continues at coordinate 47,621,724 of NC_064619.1, read as the reverse complement.
TTAGTGCCCCTGCCGACTATACTCAGTACTCGCGGTAGTCAATCTACCGATTCCTGTAAGGGTTTCAGCAATGTGAGTGCATCCGCACTGAAGAAGATCATTGGTCGGTAAGCCTTATCTCTATGAAGATGGTGTCCGCTCTTTCGGATGTAGTGTGTGCACAGTACGTTGCGCGAGCTAACATCCCATAGATGTTTGGGCTCACATGCGGTCCCTCTTCGCTTAAATGTCTTGTCTCAAACTCGCCTAAGTTGAACCGCACGTGTCGCATTACACGCCCTAAATTAGACACTTGCGACTTTTTGGTTAAATTTTCTGGCTGATGGCAAGTTGGCGAAATTGAATGAAACAAAGTTAATATGACATATAATAAAAGTAATAATAATATCGGTAACTAAATTAACGGACCACAATGATGTAGGCCACACAGTTGCGATTTGTTTAGAATAATGTTTATTCATAAAGCAAACAAATAGCAAAAGTGGTCGTAATTAGAATTACTATTACACTCGAGCGCATATCCATTTCAAACAGTTCGATCATTCACAATCTCATCGCGAATTACAAGTTAAATACTTCTCCTCGTTAGCTACGCGAAAAGTTAGGATTCACACCAACCGCGCGGCTGCAAACCGCTCAGAGACTAACTTCTGAGATGCCACACAGCGCAAAATTTTCTAAGTCGTTTCACTTCCTAGCTACCTAAAGACCGACCGTCCGCTTTCGCCTCTCCACCAGCACTGTACCCTTTGGTGTCTAGACCAGGACTGTCCCTCTGTACGTCTCCGGCCGCGTCCCCCGCGTGCCGAACATCGCGCTCAACTGACTAGGGCACTTCCCTCTCCTGAAGCCGTCCATCTGATTGGCTACAGCTTATTCCACATTATTTTACATTTTAACGTATTTCAACAATCAAAGCTTGACCACTTTCACGTTCTAAATAAAGTAACAATAATATCCATTACATAATAAACCTTAAATTCTTCTACATAAAACCAGTACAGTTTCCTTCTTAGCTTTGAATGTCACAGCCAGTACCCTTGCACCAATGTGCTTTCTCATAAATCAATAAAGAACAAAAGTAACTATTACGCACTAAACTTCGCAACAAGTATTCTATTACCTAATGATTCAATAAGGTGTAATGCTGTCATCGTTCAATAAGTTTTATGTGGAGGAAATGATGATCTAATGCTTAACTGAAAATACTGATAATTTAAATTTACTATATCTCTTAAACAAATACAGTTACAGAGTTGGTATTTACAACAATTGTCATTTTAATAATGAGCTTCTATGCGAAATGTCGTTCGTTAAGACCGACCAGATTGTTCAGATTTTAGTATTAGGGACAGATGGCCTTTGTAGTCTGGTCCCTTCAACCCTCACAAAGCAACCAACCTTTAGCATTCAGATCTTTGTTATAAAACTTGTTAATTTCACTTTAACAGTAAATGCTAAACTATTATAGATATGATCAATATTCAAGTTTTATTGGGATCACCCTGGAAATTTACGAAGGATGGTAGATTAAATTTACTGTTGCTTCATTCCCTGACTTACTACAGAATTAAATAATTTCCCTTTATGGATGATCTTAAGTCCGCTATATTTAACACTGCTACTTCTCCTTGGCCACAAACTGCTTCTATGGGGTTTCCCAATGAGGTAGGCTCTCGTCTGTCTCACTCGCACACTTCAGTGCCTAAGACTCATTCAGCACAATAGACGCCTGTGAATTTCCCCATCTCGTGGCGAATCTATGCTCTTTGTGGCACACGGTCCTGGATGACAGGGTTGGTTTTCACAATTCCTGAAGGCCGTCTCTTTCGGCCATATACTGAAACGTCCCCTTTGAACAATTATACAAGACTATGCTTAAACTGACACACAATATTTTTAGCGCAACGCAATCTGACTTTCAAAAATTCCTACAAAAGAATGGCCCTGACTAACATTAACCTATACCTTTCACAAATCACTTACCTCACCAAAAATCTTCGTTACTCGAACTACTGCAATACAGCGAGCGCCACTACTGCCAGCTAAATAAAAGATTCAAACTACTGAAGGCACTAACTACTGATAGGCATAGTTAGCAAATGAAAGAATTTGATAGAGAAGAAACAAAGTATTTACCTTAATAGTCATAATATATATAGCACTTCATGATATCCAATATTACAAATTTCAAAACTCCGCCATCTCTCTCCCCACATCCACCACTGCTGGCGGCTCACCTCCAACTGCGCAACGCTACGTGCTGTTCACATCCAGCTGCCCAACACTACAATGGAAGAAAACAATGCAAACTAGCCACAGACTGCACACAGCACAGCCAGTGATTTTCATACAGAGCGCTACATAACGTTGCCAATAAGAAAACAAACAGCCTACTTACATAGCCCCCATGCTCCCCACAAAAAAGTTTACAAATTGTTTTGGGCAGCGGCCAATAATGATTTGATAAAATTTTTCATAATTACAATAACAAAGAAATCAAATTCACACACTTATTGATGCAATGTTGGTCGAAAGCAAAAATTGATCTCATAAAGACAGTCCTGATCATTTATCACAATAGTAATTACAGTTTTTTTTTTTTTTACAAAGTCTGATTAGTAAAAGAAAATGCACACAGAAGTAGTGGATTTACATGCAGTCTTGAAGAAGTAGTGTTGTCCTTCCAATGGAAAGACAGTGCTGACTCTTGACATGCAGGCGTAATAGACCACAACAGAGCAAACCCACAGCAGAGTCAGTCGAAGTTTTGAAGAATATTGGTAGGTAGGTCATCACAGAGCAGACCCACTGTAGTCCTGGCAGAGATTATGGTATTGGTGGGCCACCAGAGGTGCAGACCCACTGGAGTCCTTGTAGAAATAATGGTATTGGTGGGTCGTCAAAGGTGCAGACTCACTTCAGTCCTTGTAGAGACGGCCAGCAGCCATCTGTTGCGGCTGTGCAGGTGCACAATCATCATCGAAGAGTCTTGCGGACAATATAGCAAGTCCATAAACCACCACTTGTGCACTCGCAAAGTTTCTGGAATTGTCGTTAGAACCAGCAATGCTGTTATCCAGTCCCTTGCTGAATTATTAACACATGTGCAAACACTAACAGTCCCTACTTCTCACATATTGTCCATATACCATGACCAACAGAAACGTGTGCAGTGAAATGGAACTTACAAGTTAATAATATGATGAACTGGCGTCAATTACAATTTTATAACATAAGAATACAATTACAAAGGTACAAAATACATCATTAAAGAACAACAATACAGATAACATTTGTAGTACAAGCTTTACAAAAGAATCGAAATAACATATACATCAGTGTTACAGGAATTATGACATGAGTACATACATAAAAGATCAGAATACTATTTGGTAATTTTTTTGTTAGATTAACTTGTTGTGGTGCACCACTTCAATTACATAGACAAAAAATTACCAAATAGTTGAAAAGAAAATTATGCATGCAGTTACTGTTATTAATCCCTTCTTATTGTTCTTTCCTTTCCAAGTGCTCCTTTCTCGAAGAATGTGGATCAAAAAATTAGTATTTAATAGATCTGTCAACAGAAAGTGTTCGCATTAACAAATGCATTCAATTTTATTTTATAAAACCAATGCTGCAACACAGCTGGAAATCAGATATTAAACAAAATGAGCAATCTCTCAACTAGAAAGACAATAGATGTAAAATGTTTCTCATCATTTCATTAGGCATTTTGGTAAATATCATAAATTAAGAGCTCCAAAGTGTAATCCTATGTTTTCAAGTTTGAGCGTGTCGTACTTGCGATGCTTTCGACAAAGAAATGTCAATAGCGAGGAAAATGGCCTCTTTTATTTTCCCCACCTAATGGCTTTCTTTTGTCAGGCGACTAACTCTCAGCTGGGCGCCCAAAACGCATTACGTCAAGGTCACTTACGTTTCTTACTGAAATATTTATGACAGCAGTTTCTGCTACAGTGACAGTCTCATATAAAAAATTTCACAGGTCGAGAATTTGCATTGCAAATGTGTAGAAACAAAATCCTGTAAATATAACAGTGTCCAAAAAATTTTCGTCGGCATTGTGGTACATTCACGCAATTACACACATTTCATAACTCTTAAAGCACGATTCTTAGTTTCCAACATCCTTTTTCACAAGTCAGAGTCCCTAACCACTACTCATTATTCCTTACCTTATTACACATATAAATTTCATCGACACTTCTTCAATATTTCATCATAACAGATACGTAGCATAATCAAATTCCTTATATAACATCAGCTTATTGATCATAAACATACCTCAGCAGCATAATACACATCGTCGTCGTAAAAATAACATCATAACACCTCAGTCAAATCTCAAAAACGTCGTAGCTTTCTGCTATAATTTCAAAACCTAAAAAAAAAATTCTCTGCTCATTTCAATAGTGTCATCTGCCTCAAACATACTTTAAAATCATGCTCCCTTACCAAATACATCATTCAAAGCTCTCATAGTATCACAATGGTTCTGAAAAAATATGAACAGTTCACAAAGTACAGACAAAATACAATTTCATAAGTGTGAAGTTACCCAACTGTGTAATTGCGTAAATATGTGTCACTGATGTAGTAAAAAAAATGTTTATCTCTCAGTTAAATGACCAGATAGCTGTGTAATTTGTGTGTTAGAGAAATATGGTACCGATGTGTAAAGTTGTATAAGCAAATACCATATTAGCTAGGGCTCCTTGTGCTTGCCAAACACATGGTACACAAAGTAAGCGTGTACCCACCTGAGGATTAATGTAATTATACCCTCAGGTGTTACAGATTACAGCAATGGAATGAAATGTATCATGGAAGACCTTTGTATCATTGTACTCAAATATCTTTAAAAATAAATGTTTTTAAGTACAAAATTAATCACTCAAATACGTGTAACGTAGTGCTAAACTGTGAGTCATGTTGTAAGACAACCTCTGTGGAAGTCTCGTAGTTATCGTCCTCTGAAAGCTACGTTCTGCAGAAGTCAATGTACTTACCTCATGATAAACAAAAGTGAAGTGCTTTGCGTATAGATATCTTAGTTATTACGCTTATTGTTGTGATGAAGAAAGTACTGTGCTGTAACGTATTGTTGTGCTACGGAAAAGGCTGTCTCCTTGTGGCTATACCACAAAAGTTACTACTAAAACATGTTTTACTTTCCAGAATAATTCAGAAAAACTGTGGAGATATAAAACAGAAACACCGCAAAAGCAACATTGTAAATTGTCACTCATTAGTAGCGTCGTGATAAAATCGTGTAGCTGCCACAAAAACTAACCACTGTGTCATCTGGTATTTCACAGAAAGTACTTTAAATCCAGAATGTATTTTCAAGTAAACCAAAATGTTGCATTAAAATCTCATTAGCAGTACTGGTAAATGTTCTAAGTATGTGAGCCTTATAGTCGTTATGTAATCGTGCAACTAACAAGCAAGAATGTACAAATAACAACATTGTGTCGTCTGTTCACTATAACAATGCATTCATAATTTCTGTTGAAATAAGTTCTCTTGGTTCTTGACTGGATATTTAACTTCAAACATTGTTGCATGTTAACAGTTTGTAAGTGTGACAAAGCTTACTAGTAACTTGAAGTGAAAAGTTATATGGCAAAGACAAAGTTAAAAAGCAGATTATCTTTCAATAAACGGTTTTACATGTGAAATGTGGTGTAAACCTTTACACTTCCTAGTATGCAGAGTTTCAACTTTAACGCAATTATCATACGGTATACGTCGGTAAAGAATACTGGAATTTTTCTCAATGTTAGCGTCTATGTTATTTTTCTCTGAGCCAGCCGGCGCACGTGGCTGCCTGCGGTGCAGGTCATTGTCTGCTATCTCTTTGTTGGCGTGTGTCGTTATTGGGATTAGGAGACCTAACTTCTACAAATTCACCTTGTCGAAAGTGCCCTGCTCTGTTTGAATCCCGCCAGTTCTGATGGAATTCAGGTCTGTCGTTTTGCCGGTAGTTTACATAGTTCTTGTTTGTCGGTCATGTGGTGGAGAATTTCTCCCGGAATCGTAACTGCGCGCTGAACTGTTGCGTCTGAAGTTATTCTGTCTCCCTTGATAATAATTGTTTTTGTTCCCATATTGTCTGTTTCTATGGTAATCTCTGTCATATTCATTACTACGGAAATGCGATCTTTCTCTGTAACTATTATTACTCTGCCAGTGGTTGTCATATGGGTGGTGTCTGTTTTGGTCACCATTTGCGTTGTAAGAATAGCCTTGTCGTGTGTTATTTCTGTCATCGCGGAATTGTGACGGATGTGATCTGTAATTGTTGTGCTCCTGTTTTTACGTTCCGCGATTGTCAGTGTCAATTTCCAGTTCTTGTAACAGTCCCTGAAAAGCTTCAATGTCGTCTTTGCAACGTCCTGCTAAAATATGTCGTAAATGTTCAGGCAGTTTGATTAAGCAAATGCGGATGAGTTCTGAGGGGCTGTATGGGTTTGACAGGTACTGATTCTTGTGCAACATGTCTTCAAAATATTTCACAAGACTGGAAAATTCAGATTGTTCGAAATGTTTCATCATTATGATGCTATGTTTTACTCGGTCTTGTGTGGCTTGAGACCAATATGCTGAGAGGAACGCATGGTAAAATTCTCCTTCACTGTGGCAATCGTGAATGACTGATTGCATTCTTACAGCTGGTTCATTCTCTAAGTAGCCACACATAAATTCTAATCTGTGTTCTTATGACCAATTGGGAGGAAAACAATGAGAGAATTGATGGAGCCACGCTTGTGGATGAATGTCGTTGGCAGAATTCTTAAACGTTTTGAATTTACGTGTAGTAATGAACAGCTTATAGTCAAAATCATCGTGTCGGCGAGTCGCATGTCGGTCATTGTTGTGTCGTTTCGGCGGTTCCATTTCAAAATTCGGTGCACCTTGCCAATTTCTTTCATAATTTCCGAAATGCCCTGTGTTATTATTTTGTGGCTTTTCCGTATTTCTAAGTTCCTCTTCCCGTGTTGGAGCGCGAGTGTCCTCTGAAATATGAAATTTTTGTATTACTTGTGCCAACTGATCTTGTACTTCCCGGATTTCTCTTTTGTATTGCGTATTAATTTGTTTCTGATTTTCTTTGAATTTCTTAATTTGTTCATACTCTTCTGTGTCAGTGATGGCTACAGGCCTTGTGTCATTCAGATCATCATCTACCTTTGCAGATAAGTTAGTGAACTGACCCGAAAATTCGGCTACTTTCTCCGATAGTGTACTTATTTCCTCAGTGTGTTTTTCTGAACCAAGTTTCAGAGTGTCCGTTTGTGTTGAAATCGTATCTACTGTGTCCTTTAAGTTTTCTTGAGTTTTTGCAAGTTGCGTAACCGAATCGGTAGATGCAACTGAGTCAATTTTAGCTTGCAAGGTGCGTGATTTTCATGAACAATAGTTTGCAGTTCTTTTATGGCTGCTTCGTGATTCTGTAATGCATTTTCATGACGCGAAAAAATCAGTTGGAAATGCTCACAAGTTTGTGTTTTTACGTCATTACAGACTTTTTGACATTTAGATTCGATGTTATGTAACTCAGTAGTTAAATCTTCACGTGTTTGTTCAAGCGTGGTGTCTAACTTTTGAAGATTTTGTTCCATTGTGTCTAACTTTTTAAGATTTTGTTTCACTATGTCTAACTTTTGAAGATTTTGTTCCATTGTGTCTAACTGTTGCTGTGTTTGTCTCTGGTGTTGTTCCATTGTGTCTAACTTTTGAAGCCTTTGTCCCATTTGTTGCATTAACTGTAATAACAGTGCACTGGTGTCTGAAACATGTTCCTCAGTGCTTTTCGGCAGTGAATTTGCGCCGGCAACATTCACATTTTGACAAGCAGAAAATGTGTCTTGACTTATTTGAGAAAACGGTGAGGACCCAAGACCGGAATCTACAGTATTTGCGAAATTGTGTCCTGTCATTTCGGATTACTGAGGCGAGCTGTTGCCGACTGATCGATCGATAATGCTTCCCTGTTCACTACCTGTTTCACTGTCTACACCATTATTTGACGCCCGCTCCATTTCCCTATGCACAGTTACCAAATTACTACTTTGAATGTCTGTTACTTCATTACACAGCGGTGCTGGTAAGCTACGCTCGTCGTCACTATTATTTCTCAGTTTACTTTGGAGCCTAGTATTACGTTTTTCACACGCCATTATTGTCACAATATTTCACACGATAACAAAGAAAAGCACAATTTGAAGAGCAAATATAACAGAACACATTAACATAGCACTGAAAATAATATGTAGTTAATTGCAAGCGCAGCTGCGAAATACTTGGTGCAAATCTACATGCATGCCACAACTGTTTTACTGTACAACAATGAAAGACTGCAACTACAAAGGAGATTCTCTCTACAATTACGCGCTAGCAATAAACAATAGCTACACTAATTACACAAACTACAAGAAAAAAATCAGAAGATTCCAGTGAGGTATCCTCGGCTAAGGGTCGACATATGAAACGTCCCCTTTGAACAATTATACAAGACTATGCTTAAACTGACACACAATATTTTTAGCGCAACGCAATCTGACTTTCAAAAATTCCTACAAAAGAATGGCCCTGACTAACATTAACCTATACCTTTCACAAATCACTTACCTCACCAAAAATCTTCGTTACTCGAACTACTGCAATACAGCGAGCGCCATTACTGCCAGCTAAATAAAAGGTTCAAACTACTGAAGGCACTAAATACTGATAGGCATAGTTAGCAAATGAAAGATTTTGATAGAGAACAAACAATGTATTTACCTTAATAGTCATAATATATATATAGCACTTCATGATATCCAGTATTACAAATTTCAAAACTCCACCATCTCTCTCCCCACATCCACCACTGCTGGCAGCTCACCTCCAACTGCGCAACGCTACGCGCTGTTCACATCCAGCTGCCCAACACTACAATGGCAGACAACAATGCAAACTAGCCACAGACTGCACACAGCACAGCCAGTGATCTTCATACAGAGCGCTACGTAACGTTGCCAATAAGAAAACAAACAGCCTATTTACAATACTTAAATGAAAGCGCAATGCTCCTTAACTCACAGTTGGAAGTGTGGCTCTCACGGGGAGCGTGCCAGAGGTAAGTCCCTGCAGTCGCACTATTCCGTGTGTATTTGGTGGCTCAGTCGAATAGAGCGACTGCCATGTAAGCAGGTGATCACCGGTTCGAGTCCCAGTCGGGACACACAATTTCGACTGTCCCAATAAGCAGCTAATGGTCTATAATGCTTTGTAATTTCATTCTTCGAGAGCTGCTAGATCACTAATGGTATCTGTTCTTTCGGACATGCACACATTTTCAACTGTCCGTGTTTTTATTTATCAACGCCTGAAAGCAGCTAATGGTCTAGAACTCATTGCAATATCATTCTTCGAGAGCTGCAAGATCACTAATGGTATCTGTTCTTTCGGACATGTCGCACGTGTACCGATTTTTTCTAAAACAGAATTCTCTGTGCAAGCATGTGATTTCGAATACATCTGTTTCTTCACAAACCTGCTTGAGCATGTGACTATCAGAGGCCTTCACGGTCTTGTAAGTCATTAAATGAAGGGTTACGTATGTTTGGAAATCAATCATGGTAGTAGCAGCGTTTCAGCAACGCTATAATATGTGTCGAACGGCAGGAATGAGATGTTTAAAACAAATACCTAACTACAGAACTGCTTATTATTTCGGTCACAGAAGTGTGGGTCATCAGAAACTTCGTGAAGACATTAGTATGTGCGAGTGTTCTTTTGTCACGATACCTTCTTTATTGCCGAGCGGTTCTAGGCACTACAGTCTGGAACCGCGTGACCGCTACGGTCGCAGGTTCCAATCCCGCCTCGGGCATGGATGTGTGTGATGTCCTTAGGTTAGTTACGTTTAAGTAGTTCTAAGTTATAGGGGACTGATGACCTCAGAAGTTAAGTCCCATAGCGGTCAGAGCCATTTGAACCATCTTCTTTATTTGCTAACTAATATTTTGTGTACACAACAGGGCTAAATGTAAGTAACTGCAAGTGAAACTACTGAAATTAACTTCAGAAAAGACCAAAGAAGTGTACTCAGATATAAGAGAGCGACTTGAGGTGAGTGGGTACAGTTTTGGCCCGAGATGCTGCAGTTGGCGGTCGTGTTTTCGGGAGGTTTGCTTGCTTGTGTGTGTGTGTGTGTCTGTGTGTGTGTGTGTGTGTTTACTGAAGAAGGCTGTGGCCGAAAGCAACATGTGAGTGTCTTCAAATCGTGTCTGCCTGGAACTTGACCTGTCTTCTTTACGATAAGTAACAACTGATCTTTTCCTACATTCGCCACAAAAGTTTTCAGTTTTCTGGGTATGGTACTGCGTCATATTGTATAAAACCATTGCCGGAGAAAACCAACGTTTCGCCCACAGTTGCAGAGGCCTTCTGGTTGTTTTTCTCCAGCAGTAGTTTTAAACAATATGACACAGTCCCTTGCCCATGAAAATTTTATGTCGACTGACTCTGGAAGAAACGACATTTTTGTCAATGGTGTGTGACTGATTATTTTGTAAAATCACGTTCTTATGACACAGTTATAACAATGTGTCATAAGAATGTGATTGCGTTTATAAATAAACAAAAACATTTCGACTGACTCTGGCCGCGGAAGCCTACGCAATTATATTTTCCTACGTTGTTGATATTCTTACCTGGAGTTTCCATTGCTATATTTTTGCCAGACGGCTTTCTTCCATCCTACAACCTTGTAAAGTTTTCCTTTTTTATTCTTTTCTATAGCATTACTTTTCTCAATGTCCGTTTTTTCTCTTCTTTCCTGTGTTTAATCACCGCCTTCCAAACTGTATCTACTTCCGAGCCACACTGTATCAACGACCTTACGCTCAAAAGACAGACTTCATGACCGGCAGATTGTTGATTCGGCTTCTAATGCCGCAATTTCTTTCCTCCGATAGTTAATAACATTTACTCTTATTAATCCCACTTCTTCCCTCTCTCTTCGCTTATCGCAACAAACACACACACACACACACACACACACACACACACGCCTCATCGTTCCTATTCACGCACGATTCTGTACGTTTTAACACCTTTTTAATGCGTTGTTTAACGTGGTTTCAAGTATTTTTGCGTATCTGTGTTTATTTTTACGTATTTGTGCGTAGTTTTTCCTAACTGTGCATGTTTCTGCGTGTTTTTACGTGTTTGTGGCGCTCTCTACGGTTCTTTTCAGTTACCAATTTACTCCCACAACACTTACTTCGTCCATTTCTGCGTCGTTCCCGCTCAGAGCCATTTGAGCCATTTTCTCATTCCGCCAATCCCTGGCCCTCACAAACGTAGTACATCTCCATGGCACAGACATCCCAGAACCATCTATGCTCCCTCCGCAAGATACTACTATTCTACAATCCCTACTCCATACATTCCAGCAGCTGGAGGAGGATTCTTGACACCACCTCCATAAATTATCAGGGCTAGCTAGGAAAACTCCACTGCATGAGATATCTTTTATTTTGTCTTGAGCTACAGTATTGAAGTCCGAGCGGTCTAACGCACGGCTTTCCGGAGTGGGAAGGAGCGCCTGGTCCGCGGCACGAATCCACCCGGCGGACTTGTGTCGAGGTTCGGTGAGCCGGCCAGTCTGTGGATGGTTTTTAGGAGGTTTTCCATGTACCTCGGCGAATGCGGGCTGGTTCCCCTTATTCCGCCTCAGCTACACTGTGTCGGCGACTGCTGTGCCAACAAGTTCTCCACATACGCGTACACCACCATTACTCTACCACGCAAACGGAGGGGCTACACTCGTCTGGTGTGAGACTTTACCTGCGCGGGAGAGGGGGGGGGGGGGGGGGTCCGAACCTCACAATAACCCTGGGATCGGTGTGGGGCGGCGGAGGGGTGAAGTGGACTGCGGTAGTCGTCGTGGGGTTGTGGACCACTGCGGCTGCAGCGGGGACGGAGACCCTCCGTCGTTTCTAGGTCCCCTGTTAACATACAACATACACTACTGAAGTGATAGAACGACCGTGGATACGGCCTCCACAGGTTCTAGGCCTACAGGCAGTTCTGCTGACGCAAGAGGGTCGTGGGGGCGGGATGGCAGTTTGACGTCCGCCTCCTACTATGCTGACGCTGTTTACCCTACTCAGCAATGCGTGCCCGAGTTAGCACTCTGTGTATCAGAGTAAGTATTGCCAGCGATGCGAATATCCGCTGAATGCTTGTAGGCGTCCAAAGCAACCGGGTTAGAAGCTCCCCTGGCATACAGGGATGGTGGCAGTACCAGCCTGGCTGTGAATCGTTCACCTCCGAGGCACTAGTTTGGTTTTTACCGTGGATCATGGGTACGAGTCATCTGTCGTGTCGTTCTAAGACCAGAGGTGCGGACTTAGAACCGTGACCTGGTCTGTTGGAGGTGGCTGCCCAGACCGGCGTCTTTCCTGGCTGACCCGTAACGTGATGGAGACCTGTGTGTACCCGATATTGCAGAAGGTGCGGCCAGACTGCACTCAACTATGCTAGAATGAGAGGGTGTTTGTAGTGATTAATAGCACGCTTGTTGTGCTGGTACACACCGGGCACGTACAAATTGATGCCTTCGTGTCTCAGTGGTGTGGAAATATTCCGTAGGCTGTTTCGTAGTTGCAACGTCACCACCACTGTGCGAGCCGGCCCGGCCACCTTTTTCTGTACAAACAGGCTCGCTTGTGAAATTACTAATCAGCACCTCTGCGTCTGCTTGTTCGCCTCACCTGAGGCTGCAATGGAATTGCTTCTCACCCAGTAAGGCCCAAAAATAGCGACTGCTTTCCAGTATGGAATCTAATACTACGTCTAAAACATCATAGTTACGTATAGTTTAAAATGGCTCTTACAGCAGAACGATATATTACTGTACTTTTCTTTTCCGGAACTCCTTTTTGGTAAATGAACATACAGCCATCCAGAAATTGCTATCGCACAGTAATCACCCACATTTATACACTCCTGGAAATTGAAATAAGAACACCGTGAATTCGTTGTCCCAGGAAGGGGAAACTTTATTGACACATTCCTGGGGTCAGATACATCACATGATCACACTGACAGAACCACAGGCACATAGACACAGGCAACAGAGCATGCACAATGTCGGCACTAGTACAGTGTATATCCACCTTTCGCAGCAATGCAGGCTGCTATTCTCCCATGGAGACGATCGTAGAGATGCTGGATGTAGTCCTGTGGAACGGCTTGCCATGCCATTTCCACCTGGCGCCTCAGTTGGACCAGCGTTCGTGCTGGACGTGCAGACCGCGTGAGACGACGCTTCATCCAGTCCCAAACATGCTCAATGGGGGACAGATCCGGAGATCTTGCTGGCCAGGGTAGTTGACTTACACCTTCTAGAGCACGTTGGGTGGCACGGGATACATGCGGACGTGCATTGTCCTGTTGGAACAGCAAGTTCCCTTGCCGGTCTAGGAATGGTAGAACGATGGGTTCGATGACGGTTTGGATGTACCGTGCACTATTCAGTGTCCCCTCGACGATCACCAGTGGTGTACGGCCAGTGTAGGAGATCGCTCCCCACACCATGATGCCGGGTGTTGGCCCTGTGTTCCTCGGTCGTATGCAGTCCTGATTGTGGCGCTCACCTGCACGGCGCCAAACACGCATACGACCATCATTGGCACCAAGGCAGAAGCGACTCTCATCGCTGAAGACGACACGTCTCCATTCGTCCCTCCATTCATGCCTGTCGCGACACCACTGGAGGCGGGCTGCACGATGTTGGGGCGTGAGCGGAAGACGGCCTAACGGTGTGCGGGACCGTAGCCCAGCTTCATGGAGACGGTTGCGAATGGTCCTCGCCGATACCCCAGGAGCAACAGTGTCCCTAATTTGCTGGGAAGTGGCGGTGCGTTCCCCTACGGCACTGCGTAGGATCCTACGGTCTTGGCGTGCATCCGTGCGTCGCTGCGGTCCGGTTCCAGGTCGACGGGCACGTGCACCTTCCGCCGACCACTGGCGACAACATCGATGTACTGTGGAGACCTCACGCCCCACGTGTTGAGCAATTTTGCGGTACGTCCACCCGGCCTCCCGCATGCCCACTATACGCCCTCGCTCAAAGTCCGTCAACTGCACATACGGTTCACGTCCACGCTGTCGCGGCATGCTACCAGTGTTAAAGACTGCGATGGAGCTCCGTATGCCACGGCAAACTGGCTGACACTGACGGCGGCGGTGCACAAATGCTGCGCAGCTAGCGCCATTCGACGGCCAACACCGCGGGTCCTGGTGTGTCCGCTGTGCCGTGCGTGTGACCATTGCTTGTACAGCCCTCTCGCAGTGTCCGGAGCAAGTATGATGGGTCTGACACACCGGTGTCAATGTGTTCTTTTTTCCATTTCCAGGAGTGTACATAATGAATCAAAAACACTACTGACACAGTGGGAATGTAAAACATAAGTATCATACCTAGCCTTCTTCTTTTTTTAAATAGTCTGGGACTTACGTCAGCATCCTTTTGTTGATATTATACAGTTTCTTAAAGTAGTCTCCCGCAGCCAATCAAATCTTCTGGTTTACCGGTGATCTCCTATAGAGATTAACTTTCAAACTGAACTTCGGTATATTACAAATAGCCGGACGCTGCGCCCGAGCGGTTCTAGGCTCTTCAGTCCGAAACCGCGGTGATGCTACGGTCGGAGGTTCGAATCCTGCCTCGGGCATGGATGTGTGTGATGTCCTTAGTTAGGTTTAAGTAGTTCTAAGTCTAGGGGACTGATGACCTCAGATGTTAAGTCCCATAGTGCTTAGAGCCATTTTAACCATTTTTATTTTACAAATACTCGAAATTATACTGGTGTTTCCGTGTTTTACAGTAACGTAGTTTTTCATTTCACCGCGCCAAAACACCCTAAGCGCTTAAGTCATATTCTGTCCAGTGTTGATAAGGAAGTCAAGTTTCCTGACTCACAGCAGATGCATACATACTTGAAGCATGGCCATACGAGTGCTTTCAAGATACTGAAGTAATCCGCGTAGCTCAGGGATGCACAGGGGTCTGCACGCAAGCCATATGATAGATACCGGCCCCGCTCACACCATTCGTTCTAGTTAATTTGGGTTTTTACTCATCTTTCGTTCCTTTCCAGAAAGGAGAACGTAGTTCTTTTGAGAATCCATGTTGTAATTATATCTGTCAAATAAAGAGGATATTTGTGAAGCAGATGACGTAATCTGTTAAGTGTGAACTCTTTTTGCGCCCCTTATGTAGCCATAGTGAGGGGTTGGAGGCCCGTCGTACCACCAAGTTTGAACACCCCTGTCGTAGCTGATTCAGAGGTATTTGTCGTTCTTCAGCGTGTAGTATCTGCTCTTCTGATATGTTTGCTGAACTTCAGTTTTTAGCATATTGCCAATGGTAAACATTTATTTTTCGTATTAGGGTCCGTTTTCATTTTATTCATGACAGCCCATTTAACCTCTCAGTCTTGAGCATAACTCTTGTTAACGAAACGTTCATGTTGGTGGACAATGCGACTAAAAAGATTTAAGATATTGTTGTCTTTCACCACAATCTTAAGTCATGTAGCATATATGCCACATCAGGGCTCAAATATGCCTTTATCCGAGTAATGATATATCTTCAGCTACTGCTTTGATGAATTTTATTTATAATCTCACACTTTTATTATTATGTCAGAAAAAAATAAAAAATCTTAAAAAGGTATGCACACCTTATGTTCTGAGAAGTTATATTTATTTGGTCACGAACCGACTTTGGGCTTCTCAGGCCATCTTCAGGTTACAACTGAACGTCGCAAGCACGCATACACTTACACAAAAGTTATTTTTACGGAAGATATACGAATTACAATGTTTTCGTAGTAAAAAATTACTTTCTCCCACATAGAAATAATTTCATTAATTAAAAAAAGGGAGTATTTCATTTAGAGATACACTTAACAACTGATGAGAAATAATATGAATTTAGAGTCTGTATATATTATTTGTTACAAAAATTTGGTTTAACAGAGGGAAAGTGGAAACTGAATCTGATCATTTGATACTAAGCTGTGAAGTGTTTGTTGATTTCCGTTTTTCCAGCAGGGTCATCTTTCTGCTTAGCAGGGTCATCTTTCTGCTTTTCTTGACAGGATGTAAAACTCCACATCCTATATCATAGGAATGATCTTCTATTAAAAGGTGATCAGCAAAGGTCGAAATATTCTTCCTTAATCGCCAGCTTCTCTCATCTTCAAGTAGCCTAACTGCCACAGCTATGCCTGACTGACCAGTATCCACTTTCTCACAGCGCTTGCCAGTGATTTTATATACACCACTCTGTGCAGGGTTGCAGTTTGTCTTCACTATTGAGTAACAATTTTGGTGTACTATTGGTATTATGAAATGCAAGTCGGTAGTTGTGAATTTTTTGCAAGGTTGTCAGAAATGTTGCCAGTATCATGGATTTTGCACCAGGCTTTTTAAATACTGAGTGATTGCTGTTGACCACAGAAGTGTCGTAATTTCATGCGTTTCTTTTTTTTTTCGTAGTATGTTATCAATCACAGCAGAGCTATAGCCATCTCTGCAAACGATATGCTTGATGGTCTGTAGTTCTATTTGGAAGGCTGATTAAGATAATGGAACAGAGATGAGGCGATGGATCCATTATCTGAATAAGCCTTTCAGACAGAACTACGCACCATAGAACATATTGCTCCCAGTAATGACTGTAGCTCTGGGCTGATTGATAATAGGGGCTATACTATTAAAAAAATTTTGCAGAACATTAGGAAGTGTATTCCTTTTTAATATTGTTACGTACAGCCACAACCCGACGGAAGCTATAGTTAATGAGAAATTCATTCATACTAGGATACTTAAGTTCCTTGTTGACCAGTCTGGTGTGGCAGTTGAAGATAGCAAAACGAAAGGAGTAGTTTTAAACATCACGTTCAAGAAATCTTGCACGCAGGGGAACCGTACAAACATACCATCATTTGACTGTCCGACAGACTCCAGTACGGACGACATAGAAATAAGCGTAAGTGACTAGAGAAGCAACTTAAGGATTTGAAAACAAAACCAGGTCCGGATGAAATCCAAATTAGATTTTGTAGAGTACTTTATGGCATTGGCCCCTTACCTAGTTCACATTAATCGTGAATCTCTCCCCCAGCTCCAAGTCTCAAGCGACTGGAAAAAAGCGCAGGTGACTCCAGCATATAAGACGGGTAAAAGAACGGGCCTGCAAAACTTCAGACCAATATCCCTAAATTCTGTTTGCTGCAGGATCCTTGAACACATTCGTAGTTCGAATATAATAAACTTTCTTGAGGCTAAGCAGCTTACGTCCACGAATCAGCATGGTTTTAGAGAGCATCGCTCGTGCGAAACTCAGCTTGCCCTTTTCTCACTTGATACACTGAAAACTATGGACGAAGGGCAACAGGCAGATTCCATATTTCTAGATTTCCGGAAAGCATTTGACTCGGTGCCCCATTTCAGGATGTTAACAATAGTGCGAGTATATGGAATAAGTTCACGAACATGTGAGTTGGTAAAAGACTCTTTCAATAATAGAACTCAGTTAAATATCTCGGTGTAACGTTGCAAAGCGATATGAAGTGGAACGAGCGTGTGGAAACTGTGATAGGGAAGGCAAATGGTCGACTTCGGTTTATTGGGAGAATTTTAGGAAAGAGTGGTTCACCTCGGTGATACCTGATCTTGAATACTGCTCGAGTGTTTGGGATCCGTACCAGGTTGGACTGAAGGAAGACGTCGAAGCAATTCAGAGTAGGGCCGCTACATTTGTCTCCGGCAGGTTCGAACAAAACGTGTTACAGAGATGCTATGGGATTTCAAATGGGATTCCATGGAGGGAAGGCTGCGTTCTTTTCTGGAAACACTACTGAGAAAATGTGGAGAACCGGCATTTGAAGCTGACTGCCAAACGATTCTACTGCCACCAACATACATTGCGCTTAAGGACCACGAAGATATGATACGAGAAATTAGGGCTCATACGGAGGCGTACAGACAGTCATTTTTCCCTCGCTGTTTATGCGAGTGGTAGAGCGGCGGAAATGACAAGTAGTGGTACAGGGTAACCTCCGCCACGCACCGTACGGTAGCTTGCGGGGTATCTATGTAGTAAGAGTACGCTAAACATTACTAAGGGAGGCCATATAAATGTTACTGAATGTTGTGCTC
The DNA here is from genome assembly GCF_023898315.1 of Schistocerca nitens. Lineage (NCBI taxonomy): Eukaryota > Metazoa > Arthropoda > Insecta > Orthoptera > Acrididae > Schistocerca > Schistocerca nitens. Next base: position 47,603,466 of record NC_064619.1, on the reverse strand, counting down.
CACTTCAAAGTAACACAGATACGAGACGCTAGTTATCAACATAGTCGCAAAACGTGAAGTCTCTCGTTAAATTCCTCGACTACAGAAATCCAATCATTCGAGAAACATTGTGAGGATCTCCTCATCGTTGGAAGATTTCTTACTTCCAGTTGTTCTTCCTCGATTCCCCGGACAATGTCCTTTCCGGTCTGCGTCAGCCTGCCCACATCTCGTGGTCGTGCGGTAGCGTTCTCGCTTCCCACGCCCGGGTTCCCGGGTTCGATTCCCGGCGGGGTCAGGGATTTTCTCTGCCTCGTGATGGCTGGGTGTTGTGTGCTGTCCTTAGGTTAGTTAGGTTTAAGTAGTTCTAAGTTCTAGGGGACTTATGACCACAGCAGTTGAGTCCCATAGTGCTCAGAGCCATTTGAACCATTTTTGGTCTGCGTCAGCCACGCCTGAGGGGCCTAGGTCAAATTGTTGCCTTCATGTCACTAGGGTAGGATACGCCTTTGCGTATACCGCCAGAATTCCACGATTAATCTATGTGCTGTTTGGGCGTTTTGCCAACAATAATCTTACTATACGACATGCTTCAGTTTTAGACTAAGTTGCCAGCTGTCGTAAACGAAAACAGGTGACGTACAAAAGGCCATTGGCGTAGGGTATATGGTACAACAAGTTTAGTTAGTTGGTTGAACTAGAAAAATGTAGAATCTGGAGGTAGCACATACACTTCATGAGATCTGAAGAGGGTAAAGAATGTAGTTTACCTAACGTAACAGGAAATTTTCTAACGCTTGCCCTAAAGACTGAATCATTGGTTTAGGGTCTTTAACCACATGAAAGAACAAACTGTAAGAAAATTCAAAAACTTCCGCGTACTTCTTCACAAGGTCAAGTGTATCTTCGCCGTACCAGTATGTTATATGTAATTCGCGTTATGCACTTGGTCTGTAACTCATATTACTCTACGTACAATACTTGTGGATTAAGGAAATAGGTTATTCGATAGACTCCATAAATTTACTGTGCGATACAGGCAAGTCCAAAACTGTCGTTTCGCATCTTATTTAGTTTTGATGACACCAATGAAATAGTTTTGTAGACTTATAAACAGAGTATGTGTTCCAACGTTGAAACTGAATTTTTATTTCCTCTTGCAAGTTTATGAATGCAGTTTTTCGATATTTTACAGAATCGTTCGTGGTCGTTGCGTTATTAAACATAAACTTATTTGGCACTAAAACGGCCATGTTTTCAACCCACCAACCCAGTCTGTAGATTTATGAATGTTTTGTGTATTTATGTTATGGCCTAAAACACGCCGTTCTTGAGTGATTTTGTGTTAGTACTCGACTATCATTCATCGTCTGGTATCATTGAATTATGTGTGACACTGGCTAGGCCTCTACGGCTGGCTTAAATGACTGCATAAAGTACAGTCGCCATATTAATGTAACTCTACGAGTTCCCTGAAAGAGCAACCGCACGCAATAATGGAAACAGATGCTCTGTGTCAGAGGGCATCAGATCGATTCCACTTGCAGTGTTAACAGTAATATTGTGACCGCGGATAGATTCCAAAGTAGCAAACTTAGTGACGGTAACAACAGGCACTATTTGCTCTAGTATTGTGAACTGCGCATGTTGTTAATGCATTTCAGTGCACAACTATGATGACAAAAACACATAGAAATCCCATTAGGAACAATCGCGCCAGGGTTTTTCTATGCATGGAGAGTTCACTTGTATGCTGCGACGTGATTTTCAGTGGCGACGGTGACTTCAACGACTCACGAACCTAGCGATCGCAACAAAAGCTCATCCGTCACGGCCGCCCTACGCACCTACCAGTGGGTTGTTGTACGAGTTCTGCTCCAAACCCGCCGACCTTTCTTTCACGGTTGAACTCAGAAAATCCGGTGCGCTGGCTTCTCCCTCCCAACCCATCTGGTGCTGTAGGCATGTTCCTCCCACAGGAACAACATAAAAATTTACGTCTGTTGAGTTTACTGGTAAGCTCGATTTTGCACGGGTCCTGAGACTGAAAACATCTCAGTCTTCTTCGCCGCTTTTAAACTTAACGGCCTCGCTCTAATGTCAACATCTTCATCTACATGGATACCCTTCTTATGCCGGCCGGGGTGGCCGGGCGGTTCTAGGCGCTACAGTCTGGAACCGCTCGACCGCTACGGTCGCAGGTTCGAATCCTGCCTCGGGCATGGATGCGTGTGATGTCCTTAGGTTAGTTGGGTTTAAGTAGTTCTAGGGGACTGATGACCACAGCAGTTAAGTCCCATAGTGCTCAGAACCATTTGAACCCTCTGCATATCACAATTAAATGCCTGGCAGAGGGTTCATCGAACCACCTTCACAATTCTCTACTATTCCAATTTCGTATAGCGCTTGGACAGAACGCAAACCTGAATGTTTCCGTAGGGGCTCTGATTTCCCTTATTTTATCATGCTGATTGTTTCTCCCTATGTAAGTTGGTGTCAACAAAATATTTCCGCATTCGGAGGAGAAAGTTGGTGATTGGAATTTCGTGAGGAGATTCCGCCACAATGAAAAGCGCCTTTGTTTTATCGATGTCCTTCCCAAATCCTGTATCATTTCAGTGACACTCTCTTCCCTATTTCCTGATAATACAAAACGTGCTGCCGTTCTTTGAACTTTTTCGATGTACTCCGTTAATCCTATCTGGTAAGGATCTCACACCACGCAGCAGTATTCTAAAAAAAGGACGAACAAGCGTAGGGAGGGCAGTCTCCTTAGTAGATCTTTTACGTTTTCTGAGTGTCCTGCCAATAAAAGCAATATTTGGCTCGCGTTCCCCACAACATTTTCTATGTGTTACTTCGAATTTAAGTTGCTCGTAAATGTAATTCCTAGATATTTAGTTGAATTTAGGGCCTTTAGATTTGAATGATTTATCGAGTAACTGAAGTTTAACAGAATCCTTTTAGCACTCACGTGGATGACCTTACATTTTTCGTTATTTAGGATCAATTGCCAATTTTCGCACCATGCAGATATCTTTTCCAAACCGTTTTCCAATCTGTTTTGATCTTCTGACGACTTTATTTAGTTGATAAACGACAGCGTCATCTGCAAACAATCTAAGACGGCTGCTCAGATTGTCTCCCAAATCGTTTACGTACAGGGTAAGTCAATTATTATCCGCAATCTAGTTATATTTTTGTTTATTTTGGTAGAACTGTCGTTTTACGTTGATGACACTTGCTTTATTTATTTGTTGTTATATCTTTGCAATTTTCAAGCTCCTAAGTTAGTTTCGTTATCACGGCTGCTCTGCTGTCTATTTGCACCAAAGAAGAGCAACGTTCAGTGATCCGATTTTTGTGGTCAGAAGGCATATCGCGGGCCGATATTCATCGAAGACTTTCGGTAAAGTAAGGGAACAGTGTTTTGACACAGCGGAGTGTACGAATGTATTGGAAAATTCCGAAATCGTTGCACAAGTGGTACGCACGATGAACGATCCGAACGACCGTTTACCGCCACAAATGAAGAAACCATTGAGCGTTGACGTGCAATGATTCTCTTAGACAGACGAATAACTATTGACGAAGTGGCACATCGTCTGCAAATTAGTCACAGATCTGCCTACGAAATCAACCACAACAGACTTGCGTTTCATAAAGTTTGTGCAAAATGGATCCCAAAACAACTGTCACAATTGCATAAACATACACGATTGGACATCTGCAAAAAACATTTGAATCGCTATGGTAACGAAGAGGACAACTTCTTAGACAGGATCGTTACTGGTGACGAAGCCTGGATCCATCATTACGAGACGGAGAGTAAATGGCGGAGTACGGAATGGAAACATCCAAATTCGCCGTGCAAGAAAATGTTCAAGACCCAACCGTCCGCAGGAAAACTGATGCTTACGGTTTTTTGGGACGCGCAAGGTCCAGTACTGGAACGTTATGGGGAAAGGGGCACAACAGTAAACAGTGTACGTTACAGTGAGATGCTTACTGCCAGGCTACAGCCTGAAATTCGAAGCAAACGCTGAGGACTGCGGTCAAAAGGTGTTGTGTTATTTCACTACGACCTTTCGCATAATGCTGGCCACACCGCTGAGACGCTCCAGCAACTCAAATCTGAAGTACTGGATGATCCTCCATATAGTCCCGATCTTGCCCCTTCTGACTATCACTTGTTTGGTCCACTCTAACAGGCACTACGGGGCCGTCGATTTGCCTCGGACGAAGCAGTGAAAGAAGCGGTGCATTCCTGGCTCGCAGCTCAACCGAGAACCTTCCTTTATGAGGGCATCACGACGCTTGTACAATCATGGACCAAGTGCGTTGAAACGCAAGGAGACTATGTTGAAAAATGATGTTCATTTAAGTTTCCTATTTGATTACCATAAAATTTTATAACTGTTTTGAGGATAATAATTGACTTACCCTTGTCAATAAGGAACAGCAAAGGGCCAATAACACTACCCTGGAGAACGCCAGAAATCACATCTCATTTACTCGATGACTTGCGTCAAGTACTACGGACTATGACCTCTCTGACAGGAAATCACGAATCCATTCACATAATTGAGACGGTATTCCCGTTCGAGGTAGCGGTCTTTGTACAAAATTCCTCCAAAAGCGAGGAAAAGAACCACGTGTTGTCAAGTTTGCGCAATGCCGCTCCACTACCAGTTCCCTCGCTCTCGTCATTGACAGTTTTCAAACAAGTCTATAAGCATCTGACATTACATCAATATCACAAATCCATCTCCGTGGCGACGAATCAAAATATTAGTATCACTACAGTTAGTTAATTGGTATCGCTCTCGCCAGCTTCATAAAAATAACAGCGGTACCTGACCTCCATTTCTTACTCGCTGTTTGCGCCATTTGCTGGTTTTCCCACTTGTTACACACAAGTGCTGCAGTTTTCTCACGGAATAGCGCTCTGTCCTGCTGCCTGTCAGCCTATGCAACTGCGCAACTGCCTCTCGCCTTTGCCGCGTCAGAGGCGGTGGTTGCTGCAGTTTTTCCGCTAATCCTTTCTCCGATGCAGCAGCCTTCCACTGAGTAGTCCTAAATCTGTTAGTAAAGCGCTTAATTTCCAGCCATACATCTCTGCCTGGTGTTTGTTTCGCGGAAGTCTAACACAAGTCTTCTTCACTTCCCTTTGGTTTTCAGAAGTCACTCGGTTCTCTATGTCCCGTATTTAAAATAGAGGCTATGATTTAATGTAGTGCGATAATTATATCGCCCTATTGCCTCTAAGAGCATTCTGCTCAGGAAGGGCTTTGAAGCCTTCTTTGCTTCTGACTCCGTCGGTTTTGTTGTGGGGACCTTCGAGCTTCAAAGGCGATGGCTTGTGGACATATTTCCTGGTGTCAAGTGTCTCGTTTCATCAGCCACTGCAGCCCCAAGTTGCGTTCTATGTACCCCTTCCAGACATGAGAATCAAATTTCCTTCTGTTCGATGTACAGATGTTACACGAAACTTCAGAGGACAATGCTGTCCATATAAAATAGTAAATGATCCGATCCTATCGGCTCCTGTTCTATGACCGGAACAACAGCCAGTTCGACTGATGTAAATTATGTCGACTGCTGACTGCTCCATTATGCTCACCGATGCGAGCTACTGATCTACATGAACATCATCAATGTTCTGTTGTATTCGCAGGTCCTTTGCCTCTCCATTTTCTGCGATCCATTGCTTCCTTCTTAAGGCTGCTGTATGTTGTAGCGTCCATCACGTCATCCAGTATCTGGAATCTCTTCCTCTCTCGCTTCCTTTTCCCTTCTAAATAACATTCTAAAACTGTTTCCATCAGTCCGTCATTCTTTCTTAATATCTACCCAATCCAATTTCTTTTTCTTCTTTTTATCACATCTAGTAAGAGTCTTTTCTCTGCCACTCTTCTCAGTACCTCTTCACCTTTTTACTCTGTCCATCCAACTTATTCTTTCCATCTTCCGCCATGTCCACATCTCAAATGCGTCCATCTTTTCTGTCTTCTTCCTCAAAGTCCATGTTTCAGCGCCATATAGAAGAACACTCCATACAAAAGATGCTTTTCCTCAGTTCTCTGTCCAGACTGCTGCAGAAAATTCTCCTTTTCTTATAAAATGCCTCTTTTGCCATTGCTATTCTTGTTTTAATTTTTGTGTTGCACTTCCAGTCGGTGTCTATTCTGCTTCCAAGATACTTTAAAAATTTGCACCTGTTCTAATATTTCTCTATTCAGCATATTTTTTTTTCTTTATTACCTCCTAGTGCCAATACTTTTGTTTTCTTTGTGTTAATTTTCATTACATATTTTTTCCGTTAGTTTCAAACGGTGTCCACTAAATCCTGTAATTCTTTTCTCTGTGGCTAGAAGGACCATGTCATCAAAAAACCTCATACACTCTACTCTTCTTCCTTCAATTTCTACTCCTTTGTCATCTAATGAGGATTGGTCAATAATCCACACGTCAACTAAATTTCTATTATCTAAACATTTTTCAGTGGTCTTGGTTTGGGAGATATACTAATTAACAAAAGCGGCAACTTACGATCTCCAGAGGTATTTCAGGAAGCAACTATCGTTATTCTATCTTTTGATTTCTTATAACCTGGAGTGGAAGCTCTGTTTATAGCTGCTAGCTTTTTAGTCGAAAGCATTCTGTAACTGAGTCCCGAGTAACGTGTTGCTTTCTCCATCTGCCGCTGTTTTAATGTTTCGTGTTGACTATCGTGATAACATTGTTAAGACCTCTTGCAGAAAAACGTGATCATCAAATACTCAACTCTGCAGACTTCTTTGGTAAACTGGAATTACAGAAATGGAACAGTTCTGATTTATTAGTCAGGTTAGATGTGGTTTCCTTATTTACATGGGTTCCCCTTTCAGAACCTTAACCCTTGTTGGCAAAATTTTTGATAAAAAGGCTTCAGCTTTATTCAGGTATGATAAGGTCTCGCCATGCTTTTCATTTAATGACGAATTTTTCTAATAGACTGACAGTGTCGATACGGCTAGTCCATTTTCGCTCTTAGTGGCCAATTTGTTTGTCGATGACTTCGAGGAAAAGCCGGTATACCACCGAACTTTGGAGGTACGTTGACGACACGTTTCTGCTGTGGCCCCTTGTTGAATATAAAGTACAAGAATCTCTAAATCTTCTAAATTCCATCGACGAGCAAATCCAAGGGATGCCTTCCGTTTTCGGGGGTTTTCTTTCGTCGCAAAGGCGATGGCACGTTGCGACATGCCGTTTATCGGAAGCCGACGTATACGGATCTATTTTTGTGTGCAAATAGCGGCCGCGACGCTTCCCAGACGATAAGTGTCCGCAGTACTTTGATTTACGGAGCACTTGCTGTGGTTAAGGAATATTGATCAGATACCATGTGTCTATTTGGACAGTTTCTACTGACACACAATAATAATATTAAATATGTGACTTTGATGATGACGTAAGTCGAAACGCGTAAAGAATACTGAAATTATACAATTATCGTCAAGACATCTCAGCTTGTTTAAGAGCATCGAATCACCTCTTTGTCTCACAGTATCAAAGATTTAGTTGCGGCCGAAGGTGGTTATGTGATTTATTTGGGGGAATTGTCTCTTATCATGATCCATGATGTTTGTTTCAACGTTCTGCGTGAATAAGTCTGCCCTTCCTCCTATATGTTGATGATATATATTTTGATGTGCTGCCTTGTGATTGGCTTGATGTAGCCTGCCACGAATTCTCTTCCTGTGCTATTATCTTCATCGCAGAGTAGCGCTTGCAGCCTCCCTAAATTGCTTGGTGGAAGTATTTCAATCTCTGTCTTCCTCCATAGTTTTTACCCTCTGCAACTCCCTCTACTACGATGGAAGTTATTCCATTATGTCTTAACAGATGTCCTACTATACAGTCCTTTCTTCTTGTCATTATTTTCCATATATTCCTACTCTCCTTGATTGTCTGGAGAAACTGCTCATTCATTACCTAATCAGTTCACCTTATTTTCAACATTCTTCTGTAGGAACACAAATGGTTCGATTCTCTTCTTTTCCGGTTTTTCCACCGTCCAGCCTCGCGCTATCACACAATGCAGTCATCCAAACGTACAATCTCAGAAATTTCTTCCTAAAATTAAGGTCTATTTTTCATACTGCTTGACTTCTCCTGGCCAAGAATGTCCTTATTGCCAGTGCTAGTCTGCTTTTGATATCCGCCTCGCTCCGTCCGTCATTGGTTATTTTGCTGCCTAGGCAGCAGAATTAATTAACTTCGTCTCCCTTGTGATCACCACTTCTGACGTTTTAGTTTCCCGCCTTCCTCATTTCTGCTACTTCTCATCATTTTCGTCTTCGGTTTACTCACAGTCCATATTCTGTACTCATTAGACACTACACTCCATTCAGCAGGTCCTGTAACTCTTCTTCACTTTCACTGAGAATAGCAAAAAAAAATATCATCAACCAATATTATCATTGATATTCTTTCATCATGACTTTTAATTCCACTCCTGAACCTTTGTTGTATTTCCGTCATTGCTTCTTCGATGTTCAGATTGGACAGTAGGAGCGGCAGATTACATCCTTGTCTTACACCCTTTTAAAGCCGAGCACATCCTACTTGGCATTCCACTCCTATTGTTCCCTCTTGGCACTTGTACATATTGGCCGGCCGGAGTGGCCGAGCGGTTCTAGGCGCTACAGTCTGGTACCGCGCGACCGCTACGGTCCCAGGTTCGAATCCTGCCTCGGGCATGGATGTGTGTGATGTCATTAGGTTGGTTATGTTTAAGTAGTTCTAAGTTCTAGGGGACTGATGACATCAGCAGTTAAGTTCCATAGTGCTCAAAGCCATTTGAATTTGAGCTTGTTCATATTGTATATTACCAATCTATTCTTACGGCTTATTTTTCTCAGAATTTCGAATATCTTGCATCATTTGACACTGTCGAATGTCTTTTCCAGGTCTACAAATCCTATGAATGTATCTTCATTGCTCTTGAATCTTGCTTCCATTATTAACCACGTCAGAATTGTCTCTCTGATGCCTTTGCCTTTCCTAAAGCCAAACTGATCGTTATCTAATAGATCCTCTGTGTCCTTTTACAGTGATTTGTATTTTTCTTGACAGCAAGCTCAATGGATAAACTGTTAAGATGGCTGTGCGATAATTCTAACACTTGTCAGCTCTTGCATTCTACGGAATTATGTGGATGATGTTTCTGCGAAAGTCAGATGGTATATCGCCAGACACATACATTGTACACAAAAACTTGAATAATAATTTTGTTGCCACCTCCTCCAATGCTTTTAGAAATTCTGATGGCAAGTTATCTACTCCTTCTGCCTTATTCGATCTTAAGTCTATTATTGCACTTTTGAATTCTTATTCTAAAACTGGATCCCCTAAGTCTTCTATATTGATTCCTGTTTCTTTTTCTATCATGCCATCAGGCAAGTCTTTCCCTCGTACAGGTCTTCGACGTACTCTTTCCACTCACCTGCTATCTTCCCTGCATTTAATAGAAAAATATCCTTGCACTCTTGGTGTTACTACCCTTTCTTTAAACTTCACCGAATGTTGTCTTCACTTTCCTGTAAGTTGAGTCAATCCTTCCGACAGTAATTTCATTTCAGATTTCTTTATAAATTTTCATGCAGCGATTTTATCTTAGCTTCCCTGCACTTCGTATTTATTTCATTCTTAGTGACTTGTATTTCTGTGTTTCTGAAATTTCCTGAACACTTTTTACTTCCTTCTTTCGTCGAGCAACTGAAGTATTTCTTCTGTTATCCATGGTTTCTTCGCAATTACCTTCTATACACTTACGTTTTTCTTTCCAACTTCGGTGATTACCATTTTGAGAGGTGTCCATCGCTTTTCAACTGTACTGGCCACTGCGCTATTCCTTATCGCAGTATCTATAGACTCAGAAAACTTCAAACCTACGTTTTCATTCCTTAGTACTTCAGTATTCCACTTCATTGCGCATTGATTCTTCCTGACTAGTCTCTTAAATTGTGATCGAGTCTTCATCTGCTCCTGGGTAAGCCTTCTAATTCAATACCTGGTTTCGGTATCTCTGCCTGACCGTGATGTAATCTAATTGAGAACTTCCTGTAAATCCCGTCCTTTTCCAAGCATACCTCCCTCGTCTTGTGATTCTTGGACAGAGTATTGGCTATTACTAGCTGAAATTTATTGCAGATCACAATTAGTCTTCCTCCTATCTCATTCCGAGCACCAAGCCTATTTTGTCCATTTTCTTCTACTCCTTCCCCTATCACCAGATTCCAGTCTCCCATGATTATTACATTTTCATCTCCCTTTACGTACCGAATCACCCTTTCAGTATTCGCCTATACTTTTACTATCTCTTTATCTTCAGCTTGCGACTTCGGCGTGCATACTTGAACTTTCGTTGACGGTGTTAGTTTTTTGTCAATTCTGGTGAGAACAACTTTATCACTGAACTGTTCGCAGTAACTCACTCTCTGCCCCACCTTCTTATTGGTAAGGAATCCTACTCCCATTATACCATCTTCAGCACGTTGTTGATATTACCCTACACTCATTTGACCAGAAATCCTCGTCTAATTTCCATTTCACTTCACCCCCCATTATATCTTGATTGAACCTTGCCTTTTTCCTTTTCGGATTTTCTAGTTTTCAAACTTCTGGCATTTTACGCCCCGAGTCGTAGAATATTTTCCTTTCGTTGGTTATTGAATCTCTTTTTCTTGGTCACCTCTCCCTTGACAGCCCCCTCCGCCTCTTTGACAAGGGTGCTGGCTGAATGACTGACTTCTTATGCCAGAAGTCTTCGGCCAGCGTTGCTGATGATTTGTACTCAAAATTTAAGCGGTGGGGATCGAAACCGGGACCGAGGTCGTTTTTGAACCGTTAATTTACTTTCAAAATTTTTTCTTAATGAATTCTTAAGGAATTCCCCAAGAACACTAACAGATTTAATCACACTAGGTGAGCGTGGAAGTAGTTGACAGGAAGTAACTGATGGAAAATAAAATTACATTTAACAAATGTAAATTTCATTCCTAAAAGCCTTTTCAAAAACAGATTTAAAATTACAATCAGAAAGCACCCTCTAAATATCCAGTTACAATTATTCAGAGACATAATAACAATTTTTTTTTTGTTTACAGTAGGAGCCTTCGTGCCGAGAAGCTTCCGCCCCCTTTCAACACGGCCGTAGTCACTACCGCTCACAACGACCTCTGAAAAACTACACCGGTGCAAATCTGCAACACACCAGATTACTTTAAACAAAAAAATTTTAACAACTCCCACAAACACACAAACTATGCACCCCGTAAGAGGGATGGAAATAGTACAAACACTCACACTAAGAAATTAGTTGCCACCAAAAGTGCTATTTGTTTTTATAAGGGCTCTTACGATGGAATGGTGGCAACTAAAAAAAAATGACTATTTAAATAAAACCCATGAAATTCAGACTTACATAAAATGTACAAGATGCTCTACATTACACATATACCGCCTCGCAAGATGATAGGCTAGATAAAAACATATTTCTGGAATTCGGCCTTTACCTTAATTCTATAAATTCGTTAACACCGAATCCGACAAACATGACAGAGACAGCTATTAACGAATGGCAGACAGACAGACAGACACTAACTGCCTAATAAATGCGGACGAGAGACAGACGAGCAAGCTGGGGACGAGAGACTGACCAAGCACACAAGTAGAATTTAACAAGTAAATGACACAACATATATCCAGTCAACTTCTAATAGACTGCGATTTCTGGCGAAGACCTGGGGCAGCATCCCCCAAAACGCTCTCCCGAACAGTCCGCTTCCAGCCGCTTCAACGGACGCAGGAAGGCGCGCCGATCTCCCGTCTCACGGCGTCGCAGCTCGCACCGGCCAGACCGATGTCGTGGGTTGACTCCTGTTGCTCTCGTGTCGACTGCGAAGTCACTACCCCTCGCTATACGCCGCGGCCCACTAGACTCACGTGGCGACATCAAATGCGCCGACGCTCAAGACGGACAAGTCATCTTGTGTCTCAGTGCACGACCGTCCACCGATCGATCCAACCGCCAATAACTGCCTCACCAATGAGGACGAGAGACAGACCCAGACCAACTTGGCTGACCAACTAACCAGACTCGGCGACTCAGACCGACCCAGACTCACTCCACCTGACCACCCTGCCGAGCTGATAGCGCCCCTTAAATGCCCGTGAACAGGCAACCTCTTCTCTTTCCCACCAATGGGAGACACCAAAAGCTGCAATTACCATAGCGGCGCCACCGCCAGAAACGGAGGGCGACTGCTTCACACTACGCGCTGCGGCGCGCTCTTCAAAACAGCAATCTTTTACCAAGGCGCAGTTTTGATTACTAATCAAAGACGCTACCACTAGACCCTGGATTAATCTGTGGAAATTCCCCTATTCCAAGATGACAAAAGCCTTGCTCTCTCGGCTATAAGCATATGTTCCTGGTTCAACGACCGCTTGGGCACCTTTTCACCTTTCGACTAGCTTGGGAAGTCACCGATCTTAACGTTACAGGAAATGTCTGGAACGGTTTCAAAATTAGCAATAAACTTCCCACGAATGTGGTACCTCCGCGGAGACTAATCGCGGATGAGAGGCTTGTACCGCATACGGCGTACCGGAAGAAACATGTCGACTCCCTCCCTCACCGAATCGAGGACGTGGCCAATGCTGGAGCGGCGCCACATGGTCTTAGCGCGATGTCTGCAGTGGCAACGAAATACTAGTCGTATAGTTTGAAACGCAGTGTAACTACCACTCCCTAGCCGTCGGCGTTGTTCGTTTGTCAAGTAGCGTCTGAGTCTTCGACGTAGAATAACGAAATTACTTGAGAAATTTAATCCACTGGTGTGCGAAACTTAAGGACGAAAATAATTTTCGCACGATGTACCGCTGTCAGGTATCATAGTTCAATGGAATTTCGAACATACATAGGAAGAACTGCTATAGTACCGAAGATAAGGGAAAGAATGATAGGAACTGAGGATGGGTTGGTAAGGAGGTCCTGTGTCAGAGCGTTCCGCTCCTGCACCGGCGCCACTGACAAGTGCTGGATGGCCGTTGGTACATGTGAACGTGCTGCAACGCGTCCCGCCAACGCGTCCAGCACATCCTTGGTGGGCAGGCCACTCCATTCGCCAGTTATCTTGTCAATCCAACAACAATTCCAACTGCGCTCTTTTTCTTCGACATGCGTTACGAGTTCCCACTTCTCGTGACTTAAGGACACGTCCGGTAATGTCGCACATCATCAACTTCGTGGTCCACGCGCTATCGTCTGGCAACGCAAAATGTTGCTTGGGCAGAAGAACTTCGGACACGGTTAGCACAAATCAACGTCATTGTGGCACTGTGCTCCTTCCCCACATCCGACTGTCCAGGGGTGCATTCGGACTAGACCTCATTTTTATGGACACTACTGGCCATTAAAATTGCTACACCACGAAGAGGACGCGCTACAGACGCGAAATTTAACCGACAGGAAGAAGATGCTGTGATATGCAAATGATTAGCTTTTCAGTTCATTCACACAAGGGTGGCGCCGGTGACGACACCTACCACGTGCTGACATGAGGAAAGCTTCCAACCGATTTCTCATACACAAACAGCAGTTGACCGGCGTTGCCTGGTGAAACGTTGTTTGATGCCTCGTGTAAGGAGGAGAAATGCGCATCATCACGTTTACGCATTTGAGAAAGGATGGATTGTAGCCTATCGCGATTGCGGTTTATCATATCGCGACATTGCTGCACGCGTTGGTCGGGATCCAATGACCGTTAGCAGAATATGGAATCGGTGGGTTCAGGAGGGTGATACGGAACGCCGTGCTGGATCCCAACGACCTCGTATCACTAGCAGTCGAGATGACAGGGATCTTATCCGCATGGCTGTAACGGATTGTGCAGCCACGTCTCGAACCCTGAGTGAACAGATGGGGACGTTTGCAAGACAACAACCACCTGCACGAACAGTTCGACGACGTTTGCAGCAGCATGGACTATCAGCTCGGAGACCATGGCTGCGGTTACCCTTGACGTTGCATCACAGACAGGAGTGCCTGCTATGGTGTACTCAACGACGAACCTGGGTGCACGAATGGCAAAACGTCATTTTCTCGGATGAATCCAGGTTCTGTTTACACCATCATGATGGTCGCATCCGTGTTTGGCGACATCGGGGTGAACGCACATTGGAAGCCTGTATTCGTCATCGACATACTGGCGTATCACCCACAGTGATGGTATGGGGTGCCATTGGTTGGTTACACGTCTCGGTCACCTCTTGTTCGCATTGACGACACTTTGAACAGTGGACGTTACATTTCAGACGTGGTATCGGCCGTGGCTCTACCCTTCATTATATCCCTGTGAAACCCTACATTTCAGCAGGATAATGCACGACCGCATGTTGCAGGTCCTGTACGGGCCTTTCTGGATACAGAAAATGTTCAACTGCTGCCCTGGCGATCACATTCTCCAGATCTCTCACCAATGGAAAACGTCTGGTCAATGGTGGCCGAGCAACTGGCTCGTCACAATACCCCAGTCACTACTCTTGATGAACCGTGGTATCGTGTTGAAGCTGCATGGGCAGCTGTACCTGTACACGCCATCCAAGCCCTGTTTGACTCAATGCCCAGGGGTATCAAGGCCGTTATTACGGTCAGAGGTGGTTGTTCTGGGTACTGATTTCTCAGCATCCATGCATCCAAAAATGCGTGAAATTGTAATCAGTAGTCAGTTCTAGTATAATATAGTTTTCCAATGAGTACCCGTTTATCATCTGCATTTCTTATTGGTGGAGCAATTTTAATGGCCAGTAGTGGATAACAAGGCGCGACCGCATCGAAGTGTGTAGTTGGAGGAACTCTTGAATCGAGAGGATATTCGGTGTATGGACTGTCCTGCCCATTCTTTCGACTTAAATCTCATCGAGCACGTGTGGAATGCGTTGGGCGATGTACTGCAGCCTGTTCATTTATATCAATTAGCGTCCAACACTCGTCATTGGCGCCGGTGGAGGAACTGAGTGCTCTACCACGGGAGCTTCTTACCAACCTTATAGGCAGCGTTGCAGGGCTACACCGCGTGATCAAATGTATCCGGACACCCCCAAAGCCGGCCATTGTGGCCGAGTGGTTCTAGGCGCTTGAGTCTGCATCCGCGCGACCGCTACAGTCGCAGGTTCGAATCCTGCGTCGGGCATGGTTGTGTGTGATGTCCTTAGGTTAGTTAGGTTTAAGTAGTTCTAAGTTATAGGGACTGATGACCTCAGATGTTAAGTCCCGTAGTGCTCAGAACCATTTGAACACCCCCAAAAATATACGTATTTCATATTAGGTGCATTGTGCTGCCACCTACTGCCAGGTACTCCATATCAGCGTCCTCAGTAGTCATTAGACACCGTGAGAGAACAGAATGGGACGTTGCGCGTAACTCACGGACTCCGAGCGTGTTAAGGTGATTGCGTATCACTCGTGTCGCACGTCTGTACGCGAGATTTCACAATCCTAAACATACCTAGATCCACTGTTTTCGATGTGATGATAAAGTGAGAGACACGTACAGGATAGAAGCTTACAGGCCGACCTCTTCTGTTGACTGACAGAGACTGCCGACAGTTGAAGAGGGTCGTTATGTGTAACACGCAGACATCTATCCAGACCATCCAACAGGAATTCTAAACTGCATCAGGATCCACAGCAAGTACAACGAAAGTTATGCGGGAGATGAGAAAACTGGGATTTGGTGGTCCAGCGGCTGCTCATAAGCCATCCATCACGCCGGTAAATGCCAAACGACGTCTCGGTTGGTGTAAGGAGCATAAACAGTGGACGATTCAACAGTGGAAAAATATTGTGTGGAGTGACGAATCATAGTACATAATGTGGCGATCTGATGGCGGGGCGGTGGGTATGGCGAATTCCAGGTGAACGTCATCTGCCAGCTTGTGTAGTGCCAACAGTAAAATTCGGAGGCGGTGGTGCTACGGTGTGGTCGTGTTTTTCGTGAAGGGGCTTGTACCCCTTTTTGTTTTGGGTGGGCCGCCTGGAGTGGCCAAGCGGTTCTAGGCGCTACAGTATGGAGCTGCGCGACCACTACGGTCGCAGGTTCGAATCCTGCCTCGGGCATGGATGTGTGTGATGTCCGTAGGTTAGTTAGGCTTAAGTAGTTCTAAGTTCCAGGGGACTGATGACCTCAGAAGTTAAGTCCCTTAGTGCTCAGAGCCCTTTGAACCATTTTTGTTTTGGGTGGCACTATCACAGCGCAGGCCTACATTGATGTTTTAAGAACCTTATTGCTTCCCACCGTTGAAGAGCAATTTAGGGATCGCGATTGCATCTTTCTTAGCACGACAGTACACCTGTTCATAATGCATGGCCCGTCGCGGAGTGGTTACACGACAATAACATCCCTGTAATGGACTGGCCTGCACAGAGTCCCGACATGAATCCTACAGAACACGTTTGAGATATTTTAGAACGCCGACTTCGTGCCAGGCCGAGATCGATATCTCTCCTCACTGCAGCACTCCGTGAAGAATGGGCTGTCATTCCCCAAGAAACCCTCCAGCACCTGACCGAACGTATGCCTGCGAGTGTGGAAGCTGTCATCAAGGCTAATGGTTGGCTAACATTATATTGAATTCCAGCATTACCAATGGAGGGCGCCACGAACTTTTAAGTCATTTTCAGACAGGTTTCCAGATACTTTTGATCACGTAGTGTACTTTGCTGTCACTGTCGACCACAGAGCCTATTAAAAACCATGACCCTGTCTTTTCAATGTCAACGCGACCGTTATATATCGCAGGGACTTCAGTGTAGTTATTATATTCGAATAAAAGTGCCGTCTCTGTTCGTATCTTTGCGTACTTCTTTTATTTACCTTCGGTTACTGTACTCTATCAATTCTTTCTACGTATGGGAAAAGTTTCGAGCTACGTTATTTGGTAGTGAATCAACATGCGAATGCTACTTATGTTTAGGAGACCAGTGTACTTCTCACAGGCTCTGAAGGAGGTTTCTTTTTGAGGTAACGCTTCGTCCTCTTCGACGTTAAAAGTCCGCCTTTCATAAATGTCTTCTATTCCTATATCGTACAGTAACACTGCAGGTGCAATGTGACTTCTTGAGTAGCAACTTCCTCAGTGAGTTTTAATTTGAAACGAAAAGTATGTTAGTAACACACTGAAAACGAGACCCAATTGTGAATGCAGAGCGAGTGTGCCGCCTTCGGCTTATACGGTAACACAGCTGCCAGAACGAAATCCCCGCGCGTCCATCAGCGGCGTGCTATTGCGAACTTTCTGCTCACGCCCGCGAAAAGCGGCGCGGGCGTAGAGTGGCGGCGTGTGCGTGAGCACGCAGCCAACGTCAGAGGCGCGTGCCGCGAATTCATTACGCTGCCACGCGTACTCACACTTAGTGGTAGCCGGCGGTGTTTAATTAAAGACGGGGCCGACCCGACGCGTGCGGAACACGGTCTGCTTCAGTTTGCCGGCCCACTATACTTGCGGTTGTTGCGGATAGCGTCACGCGATACGAGAGAAGTAGTCAAGTTTTAACTATCACCACGAAAATAATCAAGCTGCCATCCTGAAACATGTGCATCCTGTTAGTCCTTCTCTACGTACACAATCTTCAACATGACTCACCTTTCGCTACGAAGGGTGACTCGTCGGGGAACTGGCTTCTAGTAGTCTCTGTTTTGGCTATTCAGGGTAAGTTCCACCACGAAAATCACCTCGTTGTCGTTGTGGAAACGACTGCAATGCAGTGATTTCTTCATCTGGAGAAAGAAGAAGAAGAATTCGATGGGTGCCGTGCCAGAATACGAGGAGTGAAGCCCAAAGAAGCAGCATGGTGACAGTCGCAGTGTTGCCCCTTCCTTCTGTCAGATTCTGACAGTATGGAATGAGCTCTGGCTCATCTTCCTGCGATGCTTCGTATTGACAAGCTTCTGTAGTCTCGGCAGAAGATTTCACTAGTATCCTCCCGTGACGATCTGCACACATACAAGCGTAGCCTGTTAGCACCAGACCACATTAGCCTAGAAAAACTCGACATCACCTTACTCTCTGAGGGTCACATCTTCGCCTGTTTCGGTGGTGGTGAAACCAATTAATTTTGCTTCAAGTTTTGCTCCTTGACCCTGTGTCATAATGGTACACCCATCTGTCGCCCAGGGTGATTGGGCGTCTAAATATGTCATCTGTGGTTTGGCCTGGTGCAGATGCAACATTTCCGCTCAATAGGTCTGAGCAGTATCGGAACCTAGCGAGCTGGGAGTCTGGTAGTACTCCTGAAATGTTTACGTCTGCCATCGTTCTTGTTGTACTATGTGCGAGTCGACCAGGTTTCTTTCTGTTTTTTTTAAAAAAATATTGGTTTTTGTGAGTGTCCATAATGCCATCTCAATAGGGTAACGTCAGTTATGACGATTAGAATGTAAGGACAATACAGAAAAACGGCCGGGTATCGAATCTGGGACCCTTCGGTTACCAAACCGCGCAGCTGTTCAGGACTGTCAGGAGCAAGATAGGCGAGGTTGGGGCGTCCCTTCGTTTTCAAGCAAACTTTCGAGTTGGATCATAATGACAAGTTATTCAGGTTCAGCAGGAGGACGCAGCCAATTCAGAGCTGTTGAACAAGGGCGGTTGCGAGGAAGCCATCATGGAGAGAAGAATACTTGCGCCTGTTCGGCTAGGGAGACAGCAGAGAAGAGAACGTCGCCTTCGTGGCTACGTTTCTTCGCTGATCGACCGAGGGCCTCGCGTCATACACCCTTCGCACACTACTGGTTCTCTATTAGCGGATCGCGGGAGTAGCGGCGTCATGCACTCGGCATTTTTACACGCGGGTGGCTGAGTGGTACCCAAGTAAACAGCTCGTGCCGTGGCCATGGTGGTTATCCAGTCCAAGTCAGCTCCTAGCAAGGCTTCTACGTTAAGTGGGGTTGAAAGGCAGATAATAAAAATTATTATCATTTCTATCCTGCCGTAATTCCTTCTGAACTAGCGCTACCGAGCGCTGCACTCGCGGAGTCAACACACAAATGACCACAAAATTGATTGTATGCCCAGATGGAATCCAATACCATTTAACATCTTCTAAATTGATAATTATTCACACTGGTAAGTGCTAATGCAGCTGAAGTTTCATTAGCCACAAAATAAAATTTAATTCGATTCATATAATAAGAAAGGGCCCAGCTCACTTTCCAGAGTAAATGATAAGAATACGTTTCTCGTACTGAGACCTGTATTACATTGGAAAGACCTTCACAATAAGACTGCAATTCAGTGACCTATAATCCTCTGACGATATTTATTTGTAATGGAAAGGGTCACCTCATCAGAACGTTGAGGGAGGAAATCAAGGAGTGAGAGTAAGTTTTCTTACAAATACTAATTTATTTGTTATAAACTTAGGCTTAAGCGGACATTGTCACATTCAATAAAATTTTTCTAGGTTTGTAACCGCATTGTCGATATGTAAAACTACCGAAGTTTGGGCCCCTGTTGCAAGTGACATTCCTCAGGGTATTTTTGTTTACTGCTGAATGAGAAAACCTTAGTTGTTATGTACCTGTAGATATGACTGCTATCTAAATAACTCTGAGCACTGTGGGACTTAACTTCTGAGGTCATCAGTCCCCTAGAACTTAGAACTACTTAAACCTAACTAACCTAAGGACATCATACATATCCATGCCCGTAGCGGTCGATCGGTTCCAGACTGTAGCGCCTAGAACCGCTCAGCCATTCCGGCCGACTGCTATCTAAATCTGATAGGCTGTTAAGGATAAAGGGGAAGAGGGATGTTAGAAGTCTTTATTGGTGTTTTTATTGTTTCTTTTCATTGGTAGAGGCCCGACGTTTTCATTGGTGTTTTCTTTACTACTTGTGATTGGTGGAAATCGGCGATTGGAAAACCAGGCGACAGTGGTGGCATGCCGTTGTTTTCCAGCTTTCTAGCGGCGACAGGTACATAGAGTACTGGCGCGCCTCAGCCGGCGCTAGAAAGGAGGAAAACAACGGCATGACACAACTGCCGCCTGGTTTTACAATCGCCGATTTCCACCAATCACAAGTAGCAATGCAAACACCAATCAAAACGTCGGGCTTCAACCAATGAAAATAAAAAATAAAAACACGAATAAAGACTTCTAACATCCCTCCCCTTCATTCTTAACAGCCTGTCAGAATTAGATAACAGCCATATCTGCAGGTATATAAGGAACAAGGTTTGATCATTCAGCAGCAAACAAAAGCACCCTGAAGAAGGTCACTTGCGACAGGGACCGAAATGTCGGTAGTTTTACATATTGACAATGTGGTCACAGACCCAGAAATTTTGTTTTGAATAATTTATTTGTTCTCAGTCAGTATTGTTCCAGTTGGAGTTAAACTGATTTACAATTACTTTCATCAAAAAATATAAACAGCAGCATGTGTACAATGTTAAGATTTTGCTGAATGATCAGCGTGATAATGTTCAGATTTATAAACATCGTATCAGTGCAGAAGGTACCCTAACGCTCTCTGGAAGACTGTAAATTGGGATGCAAATCACTTTCCAAAACTTGGGCAACGCACAAAACGGACGTATACTCGATAGCATTGACCTTTGAGCCCAATAGGATAGAGAACCAACGACCAAAAGCAATCACAAGTTGCAAAGAAGACACTCAAATTGTGCACTCTATAGTGCAAAGACAATGCAGACGATAAACATCTCACTCAGTCGTAAACAGATAAGGGAGCGCCAAACTGAAGCAGGGCACCGAACAACGACTCTCCAACGACGAGACACGGAACGCCGCTGTGTTCTTGTCGCAAAGTTACAACCACTGCCTGTTCTCACCGCTGTGTTCTTGCCACAAAATCTACTACCACTACCTATTCTCACACACTTCTCAGAATTACCGTAGGAGGGGAAGAAATCGCAAGGTCTGCAAAAGTGACAACTTAAGATCTCCGTTTCTCTTCTTACATGTAGAGAAAATTTGCAAACTTGTCTCCTCCAACACTTGTTGTAATCTCTGTCAACAACTTAAAATTTGGCAGTGTATTAGCTCTCGCGTTATGATATGTGGAACTATGTCTGGGTGTGTAAATGCAGCTCGTTTCCCACGCTGTTTACAGAAAAATAGAGGCGGCTCTGTTCTCTGCTTCCACTTTCAGGACAACCAGTGGCGTTTCGTTGAAATCTCTGGGGAGCTCACGTGGTTTACACTGCTTTTGAGGTGTCCTATCCTAAGAGATACTCAGGGCGGATCACTCGCGTGACCACTGCCTGTGTGCCTGTGGGAGGTCCTTGTGGGAAACCTCCCGGATTCCCGCCGTTGTCTGCTCTCTAACACAAACTTGGTTATGACACGCCGCGCCACATTCCAACAGTTGGGACAAACACGAGCTACACTGCCATCATTTTCCGGTCCTGCTCTACTATTCAGAAAGTTTACGAGAATACAACATAAAATAATTGTACACAATTGTACACACTTCGTGAGTGTAATGTATGGACTAAAACAGGGCTTCACAACATACGTGCTCGCGGAGCAAGCTGTGAGCAGCAAGGCGCGAGCACGGAGCAGCGCGAGCACGCTACCCCCACTACTCGACCAGAGCGGAGAGTGGGGAAGCCACGTGGGGCACACAACACCTGCCGCCAGTCAATGTAAATCCGCGGCCACCTGCAGGGATATCACTCACGAATTATTACTGCGACAAATTAAACAAATAAAGGAGAATGTACACGTGCCACATAATTTTATTAGCTTAGTGTATGCCTCTACATTCACATAAATTTGTGAACTGTTACACAATAAAAGGTGTTACTGAAGTGTGGGATTCTCGGTTATCTTGTTTGCGTCTATGTTCGGAGTAATTGTTCTTGTGCATTTTAGGCGCAGCGTGCAGTTTAAATTTCGATCAGACAATGCGTTCCTCAGGCGCGTCTTGTTACATTTCATTGCAGAGAACAGTTGTTCACAAACATACGTGGAACCGAACATTGATTTTATTGTAGCCGCCAGTTTGCGCAAACGAGGAAATCTATCCTGAGGGAAGTGTCTGTAGAATTCCAAAATGTTTTTCTTGTTCTGAAATTTGTCTCTGTATTCTCTGTCACACTGCAAGTCAATAATTTCTTGCTGCAGCTCAGGACGAATCTCTTAAATATTTGCTGAATATGGAGAGAACACATCAAAATCACTGTCTAGTGCTGTCAGATCTTGAAAGCGCTGATCAACTAAACTATGTGAATAACGTTCACAGTCTTTGTTAACATCTTGCATGGATGATAATTTAGGAAAATGAGCTAGGTTTCCTGTTTCCAGCTGACTCACCCAAAGTGTCAATTTCATTTTAAAAGCTCGTATTCGATCTATGAAATGAGTAATTAGCAGATCTTTACCTTGTAGTAAAATGTTCAAAGCATTCAGATGGCTAGTTAAATCTGCTAAGAACGCGAGATCACATTCAAACGTGCGCGCGCATTTCCCCTCCCTCCCTACTTCGCGACCTTGCACCTGCTCGCGAGCACGTGCCTGAGCAGACGCGAGTACTCGCGCTCAAAACCGGCCAGTTGTTAAGCCCTGGACTAAAATAAAAGTAAAATGTTAAATAAAGTTTTGGTTTAAACTGCCTTATTTCCAAGTTAGGTTGCATAAGCCCGCACGGTTAGCCGTGTGGTCCAACTTGCTGCTTCCCGAGCGAGAAGGCGTGCCCGTCCCCGGCACGAATCCGCCCGTCGGATTAGTGTCGAGGTCCGGTGTGCCAGCCAGCCTGTGGATGGTATTTAAGGCGGTTTTCCAGCTGCCTCGGCGAATGCGAGCTGGTTCCCCTTATTCTGCCTCAGTTACACTATGTCACAGATTGCTGCGCAAATACTGTCTCCACGTACGCGTACACCGTAACTACCCTACCGCGCGAACATTGGGGCCATACTCGTCTGTAATGATACGTCCCCTGGGGTGTCCACTGGGGGCCGAACCGCACAATAACCCTCGGTTTGGCGTAGGGTGGCGGTGGCGTGAGTGGACTGCTATAGCCTGTTGTGGGGTTGTGTTCCCCTGAGGGCTACGGCGGGGACGAAGCCTCTCCGTCGTTTCTAGGTCCCCAGTTCAATACATAGATACATACGTTGCATAATGTCATTTGTGGTAGACATTACATCATGGGCCACTACAGGCTTTTGACGTGTCATGTACGCCTGCATATCGACTGCTTCGTTGGCGGTGGTCCTGCACGTTTCAGTCTGAATGCCAGATTCTGTCATACATATCCCGCTAAGTGGATTGGTCGCGCATGACCAGTTGCTTGGCTTGTAGATCTCCAGATCTTAGCACTTGGCCTTCTACTTTTAGGACAGTCTCAAGGAGTTCGTGTGTGGTGTCGGAGCTGAGAATGTAGCACTATTACACCAGCTAATTGAAAATACAGTAGCTGTGCAACTGTGCTGAATGACATGAATAAGGCTTGCAACATTCCAGAGCGGTAAGAAGTCGAGCACGTCACTGCCTTCGTCTATACTGACATCATTTTGAACATGCCCTGGTGTGAATGTACAGTACATACTTGAACTTAGGGTCCCCATCATGTCATTGTTTTCTGAGAAGAGTTAATTTTGTGGTTTTTATGTTGCACTTGTGATGCCTAATCTGCTGCACAACTCTGAAATAAAACAATTTCAGACAAAACTTTGTTTAAAGTTTTACTCTTATTTTGATTCGTACACTCCTGGAAATTGAAATAAGAACACCGTGAATTCATTGTCCCAGGAAGGGGAAACTTTATTGACACATTCCTGGGGTCAGATACATCACATGATCACACTGACAGAACCACAGGCACATAGACACAGGCAACAGAACATGCACAATGTCGGCACTAGTACAGTGTATATCCACCTTTCGCAGCAATGCAGGCTGCTATTCTCCCATGGAGACGATCGTAGAGATGCTCGATGTAGTCCTGTGGAACGGCTTGCCATGCCATTTCCACCTGGCGCCTCAGTTGGACCAGCGTTCGTGCTGGACGTGCAGACCGCGTGAGACGACGCTTCATCCAGTCCCAAACATGCTCAATGGGGGACAGATCCGGAGATCTTGCTGGCCAGGGTAATTGACTTACACCTTCTAGAGCACGCTGGGTGGCACGGGATACATGCGGACGTGCATTGTCCTGTTGGAACAGCAAGTTCCCTTGCCGGTCTAGGAATGGTAGAACGATGGGTTCGATGACGGTTTGGATGTACCGTGCACTATTCAGTGTCCCCTCGACGAGCACCAGTGGTGTACGGCCAGTGTAGGAGATCGCTCCCAACACCATGATGCCGGGTGTTGGCCCTGTGTGCCTCGGTCGTATGCAGTCCTGATTGTGGCGCTCACCTGCACGCCGCCAAACATGCATACGACCATCATTGGCACCAAGGCAGAAGCGACTCTCATCGCTGAAGACGACACGTCTCCATTCGTCCCTCCATTCACGCCTGTCGCGACACCACTGGAGGCGGGCTGCACGATGTTGGGGCGTGAGCGGAAGACGGCCTAACGGTGTGCGGGACCGTAGCCCAGCTTCATGGAGACGGTTGCGAATGGTCCTCGCCGATACCCCAGGAGCAACAGTGTCCCTAATTTGCTGGGAAGTGGCGGTGCGGTCCCCTACGGCACTGCGTAGGATCCTACGGTCTTGGCGTGCATCCGTGCGTCGCTGCGGTCCGGTCCCAGGTCGACGGGCACGTGCACCTTCCGCCGACCACTGGCGACAACATCGATGTACTGTGGAGACCTCACGCCCCACGTGTTGAGCAATTCGGCGGTACGTCCACCCGGCCTCCCGCATGCCCACTATACGCCCTCGCTCAAAGTCCGTCAACTGCACATACGGTTCACGTCCACGCTGTCGCGGCATGCTACCAGTGTTAAAGACTGCGATGGAGCTCCGTATGCCACGGCAAACTGGCTGACACTGACGGCGGCGGTGCACAAATGCTGCGCAGCTAGCGCCATTCGACGGCCAACACCGCGGGTCCTGGTGTGTCCGCTGTGCCGTGCGTGTGATCATTGCTTGTACAGCCCTCTCGCAGTGTCCGGAGCAAGTATGGTGGGTCTGACACACCGGTGTCAATGCGTTCTTTTTTCCATTTCCAGGAGTGTATATTACACCCTCGAAGTGTGTACAGTTACTTTTGAATCACGCTGCATATTGTCCACCCAGTATCGTTACACTCCAAAATGTGAAGCAAGACGCTGAAAACTAGACCACCACTGACTTTCCCTCTTTCCGCTACGGCCTCGATTGTGATATGGCGGTCTTCGGACGTCAAGCGCCGCACCTCTCTCGTGACTCGTTGTCCTACGCTGACTGATGATCTTCTACTTTGTTCCTAGTCTTTAAGACTTGTTTGACACTCTGCAATTCTTTGAACCACTGTGTGTCTTATGCTGGTATGTTGTAACCCTTATTGACATCTACAGAATTATCTTTTCCTACAGATACTTTAACCCTGTTCGTTCCTGCTGTTTTTTAAAAGCATTCATAATGTGTCAGATTAACAATAATTGTAAAATACAATAACAAGAAATCTTTTTAACAGATACTTCTCGCTCTACTAACTTATACATCGACTAGTATCATAGCCTTAAATGTTCTGCTTCATTATAGGACATCAGTGAGTTACGAATGATTGTTGGTGTTAGCAAACTACGCTAGAACATTCGTAGCATAGACACTTAAAATTTCCATAGTACGTCCATGTTACACAGGAAATGATGACGGAGTGTTGCTTAAATAATGTAAACCCTTTCTTATCAAA
Organism: Schistocerca nitens; assembly: GCF_023898315.1. Lineage (NCBI taxonomy): Eukaryota > Metazoa > Arthropoda > Insecta > Orthoptera > Acrididae > Schistocerca > Schistocerca nitens. The sequence continues at coordinate 47,577,623 of NC_064619.1, read as the reverse complement.
TGGCTGGTTCAAATGGCTCTGAGCACTATGCGACTTAACTGCTGAGGTCATCAGTCGCCTAGAACTTAGAACTAATTAAACCTAACTAACCTAAGGACATCACACACATCCATGCCCGAGGCAGGATTCGAACCTGCGACCGTAGCGGTCACGCGGTTCCAGACTGAAGCGCCTTTAACCGCACGGCCACACCGGCCGGCGCAAACCCTTTCTTATCACTTAGTGTGTTGTTCACAGTTTATAGTGTATTGAGGTTGTCATATTAGTTGCCACTAGCGTAGGATTTAGCAGACGAGTCACAAATCACAGAAATTTATTTTAAAATCAGTGAATATTTAGGCATTGTAGCTCCAGATTTTACCGTGACCCTAGGCATCCCTGTAAAACAGTTCAAACAAAAGTGCACTAACAAAACAGTGTTTCCTCCAGTTGTTTACCGGGTAGAATTACTGTACTCAGTTACCGCTAGGTGTCAAAGAAAGCTTCTTTCTTCATATTTGGTAGCACTGAAATCATTCACCCCAGAGACAGCGGTGTTGATGTCGAAAAAAAGAACAGCGTTTCTATCCGTCATCGCAGAACGCTCTAACTGGAAGAGCCGGGAGGGAAGCGGTGTTTGTAACAAAGGAGGTATAAAACCTGGTGCAGTAGTTAACACGTCGGGCTATGGTTTGGGGTGTGTGGGATCCCAAACTCTGTCTGGACACTCTGAAATAGGCTTTACATGGTTTACCTACATGAAATGCTAATTGGGTCGCTTCTATCACATCATTAAGACATCGTACTAATATTCGGCGTTCAGTTTCTGTACATCTCGATTTAAGTTTGCCGCAGTTTCCAAGTCTTATGAGGTGAATACCGGTATGGGATGTCCTTTCCCATTCATTCCCCATCTCAGTTTGTCATTCGCCTCTTTAAGGACTCATCGACAACGGAACGACAAAACAAAATCTTCTGCTATTCCTTCACTACACACGACTGTAGATTGTCTTCATCTTGTCTGACGGGCCTGGTACTCTGGCTCCAGTGATATCGACATTGACGAGAACTTCCACTCTAATCTTTATGTTTCAGCTGCTGAATCTGATCTGATCTTATACCGTGTACGGCGAGACGGGTCGGTCGACCAGTATCCTTTAAACAATTTTTCCCTTACCTGGATACGTTTCAGATAGTCTGCCCCTTTACTCTGCGATGGTAGATACCGTTTTAGCCGATAAAAGCAGCAGTGATGAAAATTCAACTAAACACCTACCACGCAAAGGCCACATAACTCCAGTCCATGGGTAGTATCTGAAAGTTAGTTAAGCTATCGAACGTTCGGGATTCTTGTATGAGTCGTTGAAAAAACGTCTAAAATTTCCTTTGAGTTTTTATCGTCTTTAAAACAAGGAAAATGGCTATCAACTCCGTATTTAATTTCCGAACATCGATTAAGCAATTTTACTGTCTGTCTCTGTAATAAGTTCACATATGAAAGCAGCCAGAAGATATTTAGGCTGATCCGATATTCTTAACGTCCTGAACAGTCACTGACCCACACTACTTGTGAGTTAACACAGTCAGTCGTGCGGTAGGCTTCCTCTAAGGAAATGCCCGCCATAATGTCTCGTAATCTGCACGAAACACGCCACGCTGAGTTTATGTACGTTTTGAAATGTTCACACGTAAATATCTCCTAAATGAAACCACTCAACACTGTAGTTGCTTTTCGGTACCGATACGAAAACCTATCAAACACGCGAATTTCTTCATTTTAGTACAAATTTGACCAGCGCGATTTATCATATGTGCTTACCAGACGAGGGCTCCTGAGTGACTATCTCAACTCATAGCCCCGAGGCACAAAGTCCTACTCAGACGCGGGGAAAATGCTCAATTTTTATTGGTTAGTATGTTAAGTAACCAATCAGATCATCTCGAGCAGTTCTGTACTAGCGGTATCTCTAATGCCACCCAGTTATAGTACCACAAGTAATTCAGACTAGAAATCTCGTAATTCCGAAACTAAATATAATTTAATGAAAACAAAATACGATTCCTTTCCACAGGATAAATTACTAACAAAATTTAATACTCAACTCTCCTCCTGGCTGCCTTTTACAAACTGAAGCTCACTAGGACATACGTCACAAATTCTCCTACTGCACATGCTGCACCACAATTTCTCACACATGCATCTACGTAGTTTTAACGCAATATCACATTTTCACTTTACTTATGTCCTTCATCCAGCCTCTCTTATTCATCTATTTCGACGATCTCCTGACAAATGACCAGGGTAGCTAGTATTACATTCATATGTTTTATGTTTTCTGTGTTATACTCTCTGACATGTTCGACACCCAGTAGAATCGTCTCATCTTTGGGTCTATGAAACGAAAACTAATTTAATATCCAAAACACTAACATCACAACCAAACCACGTAGGAATAATAATTTTTCAAAGTATTTTTAATTACTTCAGAAATCTGTAGTAATGAATGTCACGAAAATTCAAGAAAATTAGATTATGAGAACTTGTCCTCTTGGTTTTTGTTTCAATTGATACTATGGATGAACTAACTCTATGTGTTTTAGGTAAAAAATTATATCTCCAAAAGCTTTGAAGTTATCGATTTGAAGTTTTAACAGTATGGTCCGCTGCTCGTGGTCTCGCGGTAGCGTTCTCGCCGTCCGAGCACTGGGTCCCGGGTTCGATTCCTGGCGTGGTCTTGGATTTTTCTTGCCTCGAGATGATTGGGTGATGTGTCGTGTTCATCATCAGCATTCATCCCCAGTACGGTCGGAGGAAGGCAATGGCAAATCACCTCCACTAGGACCCTGTCTAGTACGGTATAAACGCACAGCTGATAACGAAAGGCTCGACGAATAACTATTGTATCTCGGAGCACCGTAAAAATTTGATTTTCTGTCAATTCGTGATAGCGAATTTATATTTTTATTTATTTAGCGTATGGCAAGTACAACTCACGTATGAAAAATCTAAAAGTACATAACACACAAAACAGTTACAATATCACAAACAAACATCTAGGTTAGAAATATAATCGATTGCACTGTTAGTCGCATCCATGAAGTCCCTTGTTGGCCCAGGGTAGGCCCTCAGAGGGCATTCTACCACGATATGGTGAATTGTCTGCCTGTCAGCGCCGCAGTCGCACCGTGGTGATGGCACTATGCTCCATTTGTACAAGGAGTCCGCAAAACGGCCGTGGCTCGTCCTGATCCTGTTAAGGGTAGACCAGATTTTGCGGGGCAAATCAAAGCCCCGAGGTCTGTTAGATGTTCCCAATAAGGTGTTAACCTGAGGCGGTGTCTTTTCCTCCCATTCTTCTCTCCAGCGGTCCTCAAGAATAAAAGCGTTCTTTACCAGATCTTTGGCACTTGCGAGATGGGGGTGTCTGGATTTCAATCTCTTTTGCTCAATTCCATTACTCAGGGTGTGGATAGGAAGATCTGGGCTATTTTGGATTTTTCGACACTCCCTGACAAGTGCGTGTTCTCTGCGCAAATGTGGCGGCGGGATATGGCTCAATACAGGCAGCCATTGGACAGGAGTTGACCTGATCGTTCCAGAGATAATCCTCATCGTTTGGTTCGAGACTGCATCCACCTTCTCGATGTGAGCACTATTTAACCATATTGGGGAACAGTGCTGCAGAATAGACAAGTCCTAGTGCAGAGCTACGCAGAACGGAGGCAGTGGACCCCCAACTAGTGCCACAAAGCTTTTGGACAATGTTGTTTCTAGTTCTGACTTTTTCAGCAGTGTTTACAAGGTGTTGTTTATAGCTCGATGTTCTATCGAGTGTCACGCCCAGATACTTTGGTGTTCTATTATATGGAAGAATGCCGCCATCAAAGCGGATCTTGAGCTCTTTGTTTGCTAATTTGTTATTCAGGTGGAAAAAAGTGGCCTCTGTTTTGGATAGGCTGGGTTGGAGCCTCCAGTCACGGAAGTATTTTCCTAGAGTGGTCAAATCGCTGGATAGTGTGATCTCAGTTTCCTCCATCACTCGGTGTTGTGTGGCCAAGGCCCAGTCGTCCGCATATCCGAACATTTTGGATCTCGTCCTAGGCATGTCGGCTATATACATGCTGAAAAGCAGTGGAGCCAGTACTGAACCTTGGGGCAGGCCATTATTAAGTTTCATGAATTTACTTCTGTTGTTACCGATGACAACCTGGAATGGTCTATTGCAGAGCATTTCGTTGATAAGGTTAGCCGTTTTTAGACATGGCACGATGCGGAGGAGCTTATAAATCAGGCCCTGTCTCCAGACAGTGTCGAACGCCGCCGTCAGGTCAACAAATACCACTGATGTTTTTTGCTGTCTTTGGAAGCCCGCCTCGATGTAGGTTGTTAGAGCGAGGACCTGATCCGTGCAGCTTCTTTTCGGCCGGAAGCCCACCTGTTCTACCGGTACAGCCTCCAGGATGACTTCGCTCATTCTGTTGTACATAAGTCTCTCCAGTAATTTATAGATCATGCTGAGTAAGGCGATTGGGCGGTAGCTCTGAGGTTGGTCACTCGGTTTGCCCGGTTTTAATGTGGCAACAATTTTAGCCTTTTTGAGAGTGTGCGGAATTTTTCCAGTTTGCAACACGTTAGAGAAGAATCGCGCAAGCCATAATCTTGCAAATTTACCACAGTGAAGCAGAAATTCTGGGTGAATCCCATCAAACCCTGAGGCCTTTCCTGGTTTTATATCGTTCAGGGCCATATTTAACTCTTCGACTGAAAAGGGTTGGGAATAAGATGTATTGTTCTTTGCTGTCGATTTTAGCTCTTTAAGCTCCTTTTTAATTTTTATAGTATGGGCTCGTTCCTTTGGGGCCCTGGACGTCTTGCTGATGTGAACCGCAACTGTATATGGGGACATAGCGCTGGTCATTCGCAGATTTTTACCTCCACCTCCAAGTCTCCGAAGCAAAGACCACGCCCTTCTGCTTGATCTTGTAAAATCCATTTGTTCCATGGTCTCCATCCACTTAGCGCGCCTGGCCGCGTCTAGACTATGTAATAGATCGTCTGCAATTTCTTTATCCCCATTGTCCAGAAACTGTCTATAAAGCCATTCACTTTCCTCGCTCCATCCTGGCACATATTCGTTTCTGTATCCTCTGGGCATACTAACTTTAGCTGAGCTGATGACGGCTCCAACAAATCTTTCGTAGTTCTTATACGTTGGGGGTATCCATCCAAGGCATTTATCAAGTTTCTCCGAGAAAGCAGCCCAATCTGCCCTCCCAAAGTTCCATCTAGGACGAGGATAAGAGGATATCAGGGGAATAGTAAGACCTATTTCTAAGAGCACTGGACGATGCTGAGAGTGGGGGAAAGCCTCAAGTACCCTGCGAGAGGCCGGCAGGGGTTTGTTGTTCTTGTCAGTTGTAACAAAATTGAGGTCAGGGCAGGTCTCAGTTAGCCAAGCGGCTGATTTAAATGTACCTCGGTCTTTGGCGTCAAAGATTAGTTGAGTATTATGATCTTCTGTCCATTTCACCAGGTCTTCGCCGTTTTGGTCAGATATTCGATATTTCCACAGTTCATGGTGGCTATTAAAGTCACCCACGTATATTGCTGGGTGAGGCAGGATTTGAAGGGCTTGTGGGGGCCACGATTGCCCTGGAGGCTTGTATATATTATTTATTGTGACTTCACCCACTTTTATAACGACTTCGTGAATCTCGTTTGTGGTAGATGTTGATACGAGAGCCACTTCTTCGATATCTCTCCTGACGTATGTTGCCGTGCCATAATGTCTGTGGTGTGTGGCGCCTATTAGGTCATAGCCAGATATTTTGCCCCTTGATCTTAGCTGCTCGTCATCTTCAGTATGGGTCTCCTGAATTGCGATTACGTCAATGTCGTTCTTTGTTAAAACTTTATGCAAGTACATGCATTTGGCTCTACTTACGCCTTCAATATTCAGGTGGCAGACTCGAATCAGCGATCCGAGTTCTCTTCTCAAAGGGTTCGTTTTGCTAGAATTCATCGTGATTTGCCGTGACCAGGAGATCAACTAAGGATTATCTGGTCGCCTGTACTTTGCTAGTTCATTTAGCGTTACCCAGGGTGCACGTGTAGTATTCTACTACGGACGCGAACTAGCTTTATATAAAAATACATAACTACTCGAATAATTTTTTCTAGGTTTTGCAGACGAACTTCATGAGAAGACTCCTTTAACACGCTAGGAAAGGCTCCAATACAAATAATTATATGGCCTAATTGTAAGTTACGATTGTGTATAGTCAGTTCGTACTTATCAGCAATCACCGCAATTTTTAATTTTTCTTCGAAAACAGAAATCCAGCCAGGGGTATGCACTCGAAACATTTACAGTTTCTTTATAATTATTTTTTTCTCAGAGGATAGAAGATTGTCATTTAGAAACGCGCAATGTAAAAACACGTCAGACGTCTTTGATAATGGTCTGAACTCGCGACACAATTAGTTCCAGTACATAGCAGTTTCGAGGAAATGGATTCTTTGTTTCAGTTTGTCATCTACATTCAGGATCGACCATGAACCAACTTTAACGTCATTTGAAACAGAGAAAAAAGTCAGGTAATTACAGTTTGATAACGAACTTAGCAGCGATTCTGTCTGAACGTAATCAGTACTAGACCACAGTTACTAACCAATTAATGCTACAGGAACGTATGAAATCGAAATAATTAGTTTTTAAACGCTATTATGGTACAGTGATGGACGGGTATGGGAAGATACGTTTACGTTTTCAATTACCGACCAGCCTCTCGGCAACGCTGCAGCCGCTGCGAAATCGATGTGGAACACAGTTCGCACGGCACTGTGTTCCGCAGTAAATGGAAACTGCGCGCCGCTGTTGATGGAACCGGCTGCAATGTGATCTCTCGTAATTCAGCGTGTCCGAACCATCTGTAACATGAGCCTCTCCGGCCACTCGCAGCGAGGTCTCGTGGCCGTGTTAAACCAGTCCATTGTTGCTGGCGCCGAACCGCGTTAGCGAGTTACGAGCTGCACGGCCGGAAATCACTGGGCGCACTTTGCTCTGTCACGGTAATCATCGAGAGCGCACAGAACGAAGGATAGAGTGACCGTTAATTTAAAAATTCATGTGTACCACCTGCGTTAACTTTTCTCACATGTATAGTACAGCAAAACACGAGTCTCACCAATCATATTGTAACGTCCCCTTAGAAAAATTATGAATGACAATGCTGGTAAACCTCTTGCGTTATTTGATTTTCAAACAGCTGAGCAAAACTTAACGTACTCCGACATTTCTCTCTTTACTTATTCTGATCAACACTAAACTGACACAATATTTTTAGCGCAACGCCATCTGACTTTCAAAAATCCCTACAAAAGAATGGCCCTGACTAACATTAACCTATACCTTTCACAAATCACTTACCTCACAAAAATCTTCGTTAGTCGAACTACTGCAATACAGCGAGCGCCACTACTGCCAGCTAAATAAAAGATTCAAACTACTGAAGGCCCTAACTACTGATAGGAATAGTTAGCAAATGAAAGATTTTGATAGAGGACAAACAATGTATTTACCTTAATAATGTTCAAAAGTCATCATGACATCTAGTCTTACAAATTTCCTTTTTCTGACGGACACACGTCCAGATCATCCGCTCTCATAACTCCGCCATCTCTCTCCCCACATCCACCACTGCTGGCGGCTCACCTCCAACTGCGCAACGCTACGCGCTCTTCACATCCAACTGCTCAACACTAAAGCAACGAATATTCCAAAAATGCATACCAGCCACAGACTGCCCACAGCACAGTCAGTGATCTTCATACAGAGCGCTACGTGGCGTTACCAACATAAAAACCTAAACAGCCTACTTACAATATAAAGGACTAGAAGACGATAGAGGGAGATCGCTACGTTTGAGCCCGTTATGCAGTACATCTGATTCAATACCTATCGTTGCCTTAACACTTTAGTGACGCTGAACGTGAAGGCCCTCCGATTCAGACAAGGTTTATCAGGAAATTTTAGCTAACAACATAGCAACATGGCCATCGCCAAGAAGATCTACGCAAATGGGTCCAAACAAAAAGATGGGGCAGCAAGTGCATTCATAGATGGCAATGCAAATCGAGGAGGCAAATTCAACTTCCAAAGTCGCTTCCATACTCACCGCAGAACTCGATGCAAGTGTAAGAAGAAACAATCGTAATTTTATCATACTCGTGCTTACCACTGATCCTGTTGAAATGCTATGACGTCAGCAATACCAAAACTTATCTAATATATTATTATAGAAGCAGTGCAAGAACTTTCCCGCTTAAATAAAATGAGTGTAAGGACCATAATCAGTGCCCGACGGAACGAAAATCTTCAACAGTCTTTCGAAATTAAAGTGAGTCACTATGCTGCAGCGGCAACTGTTTCCCAAATTGTACATACAACAGAAACTTTACAGTGACAATGGGCCAACTTTGCTTCTATAACGGGAGATTTCGGCAGCATCTTTACCACCTCAACGTGGTCACATCATCTTCATGTCAATGTGGCAGCGAGGAAGATGTAAATCACATTTTCTTCGGCTGCCAGAGGAGATATCAAGAAACTAACAAGGGAACCTCCCCATCGCACCCCCCTCAGATTTAGTTATAAGTTGGCACAGGCATAGGCCTTGAAAAACTGAACACAGATCAATCGAGAAAACAGGAAGAAGTTGTGTGGAACTATGAAAAAAATAAGCAACATATACAAACTGAGTAGTCCATGCGCAAGATAGGCAACATAAAGGAGAGTGTGAGCTGACGAGCGCCGTGGTCCCGTGATTAGCGTGAGCAACTGCGGAACGAGAGGTCCTTGGTTCAAATCATCTCTCGGGTGAAAGTTTTAATTTTTTATTTTCAGATAATTATCAAAGTTCAGGCACTCACACATAATCAACTTCGCTCTCCAAAATTCCAGGACATGTTCAGATTTGCTTGGACATATACAGAATTTGACGGTCTACGCACGGAAACATTTGAAAACGTAAAAAACATATGTTTTGACAGAGCACAGGGAAAACTGTGCGACTCTGAAACTGTTGCATTCATTTGATGCAGTTTATGTGACACACTCTTATGTTTTCATCACTTTTTTGGGCGTCATTATCACATCCACAAGAAAACTTAAATCGGGCAAGGTAGAAGAATCTTTTTACCCATTCGCCAAGTGTGCAAGTTAGGTGGGTCGACAACATATTCCTGTCATGTGACGCACATGCCGTCACCAGTGTCGTAAAGAATATATCAGACGTGTTTTCCTGTGGAGGAATCGGTTGACATATGACCTTGCGATCAAATGTTCTCGGTTCCTATTGGAGAGGTACGTCCTTTCGTCTACTAATCGCACGGTTTTGCGGTGCGGTCGCAAAACACAGACACTAAACTTATTACAGTGAACAGAGACGTCAATGAATGAACGGACAGATCGTAACTTTGCGAAAATAAAGTAAAATTTTCACTCGAGGGAGCACTCGAACCAAGGACCTTTCGCTCCGCAGTTGCTGACTCTAACCACGAGACCACGGCGCTCATCAGCTATTATTGTCCTTTATGTTGCCTATCTTGCACATGGACTACTGAGTTTGTATATTTTGCTTATTTTTTCATAGTTCCACACAACTTCTTCCTGTTTTCTCGATTGATCTGTGTTCAGTTTTTCAAGACCTATCCACTGTGTCAATTTATAACCAAATCTGAGGGGGGTGCGATGGGGAGGTTCCCTTGTAAGAAACTATTGCAGCATCTGATGATCTCTGGAAATGCCTTGCCTACGAACATTAAGACCCTTTTAGCAACAGACAACACAAAAGCATACAAGCTCTTATACGATTTTATAACGGAGGGTCAATTGAGAGTATAGGAACAGAGTATGTTTATACATTATAATAAATTAAATATGTTAATTTACTTAGATCATTTACATAAGTTCAGTTTAAATGGATGTAACAGATAATTGTTTTTTTATGGTCTGAGGCTGGCTGTACGGGCGATGACCAAAAGCCAGTAATATATTAAAAAGCTCAAATTGTTGATAAATACAGTTTTGCAAATGATTTTTTGGAGTTGACCCCTCTGGATGGTCAACAGGTACAAATACTGGAGGCCGTATTGTATCTCGCAGACATTTCCCCTTCCCATAACGGTATCGAAGAAACTGCGGCAATTAGCTTGTCGATTTACTCGCAAAGGAAATAAATGTAAATTACTGTACGACAATCTGACGAATCCGCGCCCGGAAGGACGCTTGTCTCTCGCAGACATCACACGCAAGGTATCTGCATTTTATGTCCGACATACGACACTGAATGTTTCCCGTAAATAGCACCCTGTTATGTCTCGACTCTTTACCCTCATGCAGCCAATGAGTCTTGCTTCGCCTGTTGACTACAGGTTGCATTCATTTCAAATTGCATCTCGTTCGAGAGTTTTACATTACGGTGAGCTACCTCCAGGACGGCACCTTGAGGCGGCAAGTGGCCATGACACAATTCCTACTTGATCACGTGGATGGTGTGCCCCAATCCCGTTGAACTGTTATCACCACGTGTTCGTTGGGAGGATGTATGGGTCCGATTCAAACGACGGAAATGGCTTCCTCTTTGCAGAGAGTCGTACATATCCCATTACCTACTAATAAACGTCTACACCAAGTTTGACTTAGTGACACGGCTGCATGTTCTCAATGTGGTTCCTTGGACGCGCTTCCGCATAGATGTTCCTGCAGTAGTCACCTATAGAACTGACTCTGGCTGAGGAATCAACCTGCTTTCCTCTCCATCATTTGTGTCACTGCTTACAGCATCTGCGGCCGTATTCGTCCTTTCCGAAATTAAATTCCATGGCGGGACTAACTGCTCGTTTTTTACACTTTGTTGTTGCTGGCGTGGGGAGGTGGGGGTTGACATTTTGACATTCTAGCAGTTTATGCTTACTGAATATGCAACGCCTCGCAATTTCCCCGAAATCAGGTCAAATTTGCTAATACGCTGAATCTCACGTTTACTAGACAGGATGCTGGTTAATGTTGTCAGTGGGTGTGGCCCTTATCCGATAGATATGACTGGGCGCCCTATCATGGTTTATGATCCTTATCATTTTTCGTTTTTGCCTATGGAAACCTGTTTCGTTAATTGTGTTCTGTTATAAACAGTGAAAAAATTCAAAAAAAAAAATTGGTTATTGATGACACTGTGGTCGCTGGAAAGCTGGGTTAATTCCCGCTCTTTCTTTTATTATCCGTCAAAAAGGAACTGGATTCTTTTAATTTTGCGGGCTTTTTTATCTTGTTGCTACACATGTTCCTGATGAACGTTTTCAGTTTCAGCTGTTTTAAATATTTAGTTTACTGTTTACATTGGAAAGGTTTCTACGCGTTTTCAACCTTTCGATGGATTTTTACTTTCGAAAAGATGGAACAAACAATATGCATTAAATTTTGCTTGAAAAATAGTATAGCTTGCAGCACCGCATCTACATGTCGATTGTGGCTTTTGGCGAATCTACTATGAGTAAGACAAGAGTTTACGGCGCCTATGAATGTTTCAAAGAGGATCGAGAGCACGAAGACAATGACCGCCCTGGGCGGCGAAGCACATCAATTACTGACGACGGTGTGGAAGAAGTAAAGAAAATGGTTCTGGAAAATCACCGAATTACCATTGGCATATTCCTTGACTCACTCCAAACAATTTTTACGGATGTTTTTTGGCGTTAAACTTGTAGCAGCAACCTTTGTTTCGAATTGTTGAATTTCGACCAAAAACGACGTCGCATAGACATTGCTCAGGAATTGCTGAATGAAATCGACAACGGTCCTGAACTTCTAATGAAGGTTATAGAAGGTGACGATACGGGTCTGACGGCGATACCAACGCCCAATCGTCCCAATGGAAACTGCCTGAAGAGCCAAGACCGAAAAAAATTCGACCAGTTCAATCACGCATGCAGGTTGTTCTGTTTTCTCCGATAACAATGGGATAGTGCATACGAGTCCCTGCCTTATGGTCGTACGGTCAATAAGGAATACTACATGGAAGTTATGCGGCGTTTGCGTGAAGTTATCCGAACAACACGACCAGAAGTGTGGCAGAACCACTCGTGGAAATTGCAACACGATAATGCTCCCGCTCACACCTCAAAGGACGTTGTAACATCCCCGTGAAAATATGTCAATAATAAATGTAAACGGAAATGTAGCCATATATCGTAAAATTGAAATGAAGCCAAGCGTAAACTTCCCACAAAATTAAAGAATAATAATTGATCATAAACCCACAATAATATTAATTAACTAATGAACCATGTAGGAAATGTAACTTCCTAACAGAAATAATTAAACCTGATAAATCTTATAAGGGCAGCAGCGCTGACCTTCGGCCCTGTGAAATAATTAAATCTGATAAATTCTTACCTCAGTAACACTGCATCTATATCTGCTCTTATTTTTCGGCACAGCTCTGTGCAATGCTGGCGTATAATTAATTTTGATTCTTGGAGGAAATGCATAGGAAATATTCTTTAAATTGAAATGAATCTTTTTCTTCAAAGGAGTGGAAAAATTCTTTAAATTGAAATGATTACTTTTCTTTAAAAGATTTACTTTATAAAGATTATTATTGGGGCATTTCTTGAACAAATTAATTACAGTTACCATACATTATTAGCTGAGCGCAATACTGCTTCATTACCTTCTACAATAATATACATATCGTCCACTACATTCCTGACCAGACTTGTGGGCAGAGCACACCGCGGACGCATGCCGACTCGCTACACACAACTGCCGACTGACTACTACAGACAGAGTACAACTCGCAACTGCTCCTGCTGACTCGGTACACGCAATTGTATCCGACTGCTACTACTCTCCAACTGTCGACTCGCGCGGTCAAGCGCAGACTAGCAACGATAAATAACTCTCTGGTCAGAGATTCTGTCATGCCTCGCCATCGCTGGCAATGAATACATATGTGTTTCATAACCCTCCACTGGGGGGGGGGGGGGGGGGGCAAAAATTTGGCAGCCGTGGTGAGTCATTTGGACTTGCCATGAGCAACAAATTTTTTCTTAACTAACTAACTTTACAATTACAGAATATATACAGATATATATTGGTGTAGAACATGAAGTAAATATAGTGGACATGCACCGAGTACAGAACATATCAGACAATGACAAAATATATATACAATGAGTAGAAATCATGTTAACAAAATGACAAAAATGCACATGCACCGTAGTTCAGAATATATAATCAAATCACAAAATGTATATACAATGAATACAAATCATATTGATAAATGACACAAGTGCGCACGCACTGTAGTACAGAATATATCATCAAATCACAAAATGTATTAATAAATGACAAAAGTGCACACGCACTGTAGTACAGAACATATCAGCAAATCACAAAATGTACACTGCTGGCCACCGTAAATGCAACACCCTGAAGGAAGCATCCGAATCAAGTGAAATTTACACCATGGGTTTGCAGCGATGAGATATGCAACTGATTAGAATTTCAGCGCAGACGCACATCACGCGCGCCTGTGGCGCCACCTCATAACGCCATTTAAGGCTTGGCGATTTCGACGAGTGTACGTTCGGCACGTGTGTTTACCTTGTGGTTGTTTCACAAGACGATCAGTTATGCCTCGTAGACCACAGCGAACATCGTTTGATCAAGTACCCGAGTTCGACAGAGGAAGGATAGTGGCTTACCGAGATTGTGCAGAGAAATCGTTAGTCGTGTTGGACGAAACCAAACAACTGTAATGCGGATATGTGACCGTTGGATGCAGGAGTGTACGACGGACCGACGTGGTCGATCGCATTCACCTCGGTGCACCACTGCACGTGCTGATAGGCAAATTGTGCGCATGGCAGTGACGGATCGGTCAGTGACATCCCGAACCATAGCACAGCACATTGCGTCTGTAACGCATCATCCAGTGTCTGCGCGTACCATTCGACGCCGTTTACAGCAGAGTGGTCTGTCCGAAAGACGTCCATTGCTTCGTCTACCATTGACGCAGAACCACAGACGTCTCCGTCGCCAATGGTGTGAAGACAGACGGATGTGGACGGCAGAATGGAATGACGTTGTCTTTACTGACGAGGCACGCTTCTGTCTGCAGCACCACGATGGTCGGATTCGAGTGTGGAGACACCGTGGAGAGAGGATGCTGGACAGCTGCATTATGCACCGCCACACTGGTCTTACACCGGGTATTATGATATGGGGCGGTATTGGATATTACTCTCGCACGCCTCCAGTACGCATTGCCGGTACTTTAAATAGCCGGCGCTACATATCCGAGGTGCTGGAGCCAGTTGTCCTTCCTTACCTTCAGGGCTCGGCCACAGCCATATTTCAACAGGATAATGCGCGACCACACGTGGCACGCATTGTCCAAAGTTTCTTCGTCAATAACCAGATTGAATTGCTTCCCTGGCCGGCTCGCTCTCCGGATCTTTCGCCGATAGAAAACATGTGGTCCATGGTTGCTCACCGAGTGACCCAGATTACATCCCCAGCTGCCACACCAGATGATCTTTGGCAACGTGTGGAAGCTTCTTGGGCTGCTGTACCCCAGGAACACATCCAACGTCTCTTTGACTCAATGCCGAGACGTGTGGCAGCGGTGATCTCCAACAATGGCGGCTACTCTGGCTACTGATTCTGGCAGGAACCACATGTCACAGACGTCTGTAAACGTAATCATTTGATACTTGGTCAACATGTTATCTACAAAATAAATTTCGTTGTGCTACCTCTTGTCTTTCTTGGTGTTGCATTTACGGTGGCCAGCAGTGTATATGCAAAGAGTAGAAAACATGTTAACAAAATGACAAAAGTGCACATGCACTGTAGTTCAGAATATATCATCAAATCACAAAATGGATATACAATGAATACTAATCATATTGAGAAATGACAAAAGTGCACACGCACTGTAGTAGTGAACATATCAGGAAATCACAAATGTATAGGCAACGAGTACAAATCATATTGAGAAATGACAAAAGTGCACACGCACTGAAGTAGTGAACATATCAGGAAATCACAAATGTATAGGCAACGAGTACAAATCATATTGAGAAATGACAAAAGTGCACACCCACTGAAGTTCACTACAAAAGCATATTAACAAATGGCAAAATTGCACACGCACTGTAGTTCAGAACATATCAGCAAATCACAAAATGAGTACAAATCATATTAACAAATGGCATAGACTGCACACGCACTGTAATACTCTCTAGTATTTTCTACAACAAATAAACATATCAAGGAGTGTAATAAAGTGCACATGCACTATAGAAGTCTTTAGTAATTTCAGGACAACTGATCTTATTAACTAATGAAAGGAAGTGCACACGCACTGTATATGACTTTTTCATTTTACAAGAATTAGGAAAGGAATAGGAAGGATTGCGTCATGGTTGTAACACTTTAGGTTGCACGCAGCTGCACTGAAAGTCCATATCTTTCAACAGAAGCACAACACCAAGTGAGACAATCTGAAGTTCTTTTCCTTGAAGTATTAATCAGTGTAGCCAAGACACTGAAATGTCGTAATAATATTCCATGTAATCATTTTGCTAATACATTAGGTACACCAAACAGTGGGACCATAATAACATCTCCATCGCTTAAGGTGGTGGACAGCATGTCGTGTCAACACCACGTTCTTGTAAAGTAGACCAACGTAGAATTAGTGCAAAAACCAAATATAGTGCTCCATGATCATGAGGATAGCCAGGACAAATGGATATTGCAGTAATTTCTGGTAATTAGGTCAGAAGGTGAAGGACATTAAGTCACATAGTAGTCTTAGTTGAGAATTACACTAGTAATGGGTGGCACTCATTGCCTAGTCATTGAACATTTCTGTACCATGTACGTAGTATTACAGAATAATGTTCATGAGTAACTTTACAGAGAACATTGGCATTCATTGCCTAATTACAATCATCAGAAGCCATTTACACAGAACATAGGCACTCATTGCCTAATTACCATCAGAAATCATTTACAGAGAACATTGGCATTCATTGCCCAATTACAATCATTAGAAGTCATTTACACAGAACATAGGCACTCATTGCCTAATTACCATCAGAAATCATTTACAGAGAACACTGGCATTCTTTGCCCAATTACAATCATCAGAAGTCATTTACACAGAACATTGGCACTCATTTCCTAGTTACCATCAGAAATCATTTACAGAGAACATTGGCATTCATTGCCCAATTACAATCATCAGAAGTCATTTACACAGAACATTGGCACTCATTGTCTAATTACCATCAGAAATCATTTACAGAGAACATTGGCATTCATTGCCCAATTACAATCATCAAAAGTCATTTACAGAGAACATTGGCATTCATTGCCTAATTACCATCATAAATCATTTACAGAGAACATGAGTTAATAAATGGCATAATTAATCTAATTATAGTAAACATTGTCTTCATAGTTCATCTTATTACATTAATCAGTGACATTCATTTGCCATTTACAAAGCATTTTTTTGTGCTAGCAATGCATTGCGTTGGGTTCGATAATTAATAACAATAGTTGCTTTTGAGTTATTACTGCAAATGAAGATGTGTAACGTCATTCGTCATGAGTCAGCTGTATCAAGATTATGAAACAAGTATAGTATATGTAATCACATTCATAAATGACATGGGTTTAATGAACAACTGCTTATAGTACATTAATTTCATGAATAATTTCTCCTGCAAAATATACAAAAATGGATTATTAGACTGAAAGAAGAAACGCATTTTATGCTGAAAAGTAGTGAACTTCGAATTAACAGGTAGTGAAATGTGTATAAAATGTGTTCTCTAGCTGTCCTTTCCAAAACCTTCAGTCATCATACTATGCAATACAACACATACTGTCAAAACGAACTGCAACAAATACTTAAATAACTACAGAGCATAAATACATAAACTTCAACATCATCCTCATCTGTAAAGAAAAAACTTCATTATCCATCACTTCATTATCATAACTCCTTTATTATCATCACCTGTAAAGAAAAACTTCATTATTCATAGCTGCATATTCTTCATCATTATTCATCACCATTCATTATCATCTGCTAAAAAATCACTTCATTATTCATTACACAACTATTCCTTATTTCTAGCATATTTCCTCACTAAAACTAAGATGTGAAGTTCTGTCTGACAGCCTGCATCAATCGCTTCGTATTCTGAAAGAAAAAATTAGTTAAGACTGCTATTCTACGATGTGTATAGTATATTCTTGTTAATGCTTGTTAATTCTGATCCATTTACTCTTCCTCATAAGGTTTTTGCATCTTCTTTCGTTTATTCGTAGGTGAAATTCTCATTTCTGTTTAATTTATTTCCTTTACACGTTATTTCTGTCTGAAAATGAGGAACAAAGATTAATGTCTTGCATTTAATTCATATACCCATTAGATAAAAACTGGTTTATAGTGATATAATTAAGCATACAGCATAGCATGACAGAAAACGTATTATGTCAAAAAACATAGCGTTCAGATGTAAAAATGTACACAGAATATCACAAAGCAGCTGCAAAAAATGTAAAACAGTCACAATGTTGAGATATCATAGGGCAAAAATGTCAAAGTCAACTGGTGTTTGTTATATGTTAAATATTTCACAGTACATACAAACAAAACAGGAAAACTATCATACATACATAAAAATGGAAAATATGCACGGTCTAGGGTGTATAACGACAAGAAATGTAATCTTGTTTGTGTACAGCTTGTATGTTGTGTAGTTAATAGAGGCGAGAATTAAAGACTTTAATGGGGAGAGAATTTAATAAAATTAATATGTCACTAGATAAAAGTGCATAATTATTCATAAGATACGTAAGTTTATCTGCAAAAATATGCACAGTCTGATGTGTAACGACAAGAAGAGCGACCTGCTAACCTTACCTTGCCGGGCACTTGCCAAGAAAAATACGACAATCATCAGTATGTATTCACATGAATATAATTGTATAAGTGGTCATAAAAAATTAGGAAATGGCATTACAGTGTGATAAATCATAGAGTATGTTCATTCAATAAAGGGTTTGATGTTAGACATGTGCTGGTTTCATTTCGATTTTCTGGTTCTCAAAGTTTCGACGTGTACAACATTGGGGTGAGGAATGCTGCGAATTCGATATGGACCTGCGTATAGAAGTTCAAATTTACTGCACCTACCTTTTATTTTGTTGGATAAATAGTGTATACGTATTAATATCTTCTGTCCAATGTGAACGTCACGGCGTGTACAAACCTGTTTTTGTTGTCTTCTCCGGCGCTCTGCGGCACGTTTGATGTTGTTCAGCGCAATGTCAATTATTTCATGGTGTCGTAATCGACGAGATGTAGGAAAGTTTACTAATTCTTTAATTTTGTTATGTGGTTCAACATTTTTCAGTATAACAGACGGAGGTATCTTAGTAGATTCATTCGGTATGGAATTAATTACATCCTGGAATGAGTGTATGTGCGTGTCCCAATCAATATGTTTTTTTATGGCAGTATATTCTACACAGTTTACCAATTTCTTTCATTATTCGTTCACAAGGGTTCGAAGAAGCATGGTACCTGGATATATAGATCGGAGAAATGTTTGTAGCTCGTAACATACGTGTCCATGTAGCAGATCGAAACTGTGATCCATTGTCGGAAATTACTTTCAACACATGCCCTACATGAAATAGAAAATGTTTTACAAATGCTTTCGAAACAGTTTTAGCAGTAGCTTTGCGTAACGGAGTGAAAGTAACAAATTTTGAAGTGAGTTCAACAGCGACAAAGATGAAGCAAAAACCTCTATTAGTTCTGGGAATCGGACCATAAATGTCTACAGCGGCCATATGTATTAATTTAACAGGTACAATGGGATTTAATGGAGGAATGTGAGAAGTTGTGTCTGACTTAGCTTTTTGGCAGATTTTACATGACGCTAAAACTCGTCGTATACGTTTCTCCATGTTCGTAAAATAACAGTTCTGTCTCAGTATAAGAAAACATTTTCTGGCTCCGTAATGTGCGTAACTTAAATGAGTATACCAGATTAATTTGTTAACAAGTTCGTCAGGAATGCATAATAACCAATTGTTGTTGTCAGGATGAGAGCGGTGAAACAGAATGTCATTGCGTATAGTGTAATAGTTTCTAATAGTAACATTTTTCCTATCTTGCCAAAGGTGTTTAATCTCTTTCCATACGTTGTCTTTATTCTGGTCTTGTGCTATGTCCTGTAATGACGACGAAATAAAATTTTCAAATGAAACTTGTTGAATGTACATGACGCTGAAATTTGCTTCGCAGAAGTTGGTTGCGATGTCTTGCTGATTGTTGCCGAGAGAACGAGATAGTGCATCTGCTACAGTATTTTGTGTGCCGGCAATGTGAACAATTGTGAAGTTAAATTCCTGCAAGTAAAGTTTCCATCTGCTTAACCTGTCGTGTGTAAATTTAGCGGAAAGTAAAAACTGTATAGCTATGTGGTCAGTGTAAACGGTGGTATGTCTTCCATAAAGAAAATGCCTAAATCTTGTAAAAGCCCAAACAACACATAATGTTTCAAGTTCTGTAACGGAATAATTTCGTTCAGCAGGTGACAGAATGCGACTTGCAAACGCGATGTTTTTAATTATTGTAGAACCATCTTCTTCAATTTCCTGATAAATATGTACGCCTAAAGCGGTGTTAGAACTACCGGTAGCAATGGAAAAATTTCTGGTAAGATCTGGGTGCGATAAAAGTGGTACATTCAACAAAGCATGTTTCAGATAACGTTTTCGTGAACAAGATTCTGCGTGTCAAAATTATTGCTTACCTTACTCGAATATGCAATCTGTACTGTATCTGGTCAAATTCTATCTGACGTGTTATTATTTTCGGGAGGATGCTGTGGTATTTCGACTATTTGAACTGTTCTGGTATTTCTTCCTGACGTATTACGTTCTGGATGATATCTACTATCTGGTTCATTCATGAGAATATGTTCTTGCGGATGATATTGCTGTTGGTAAGACCGACTGTTATTAGATGTACGCTGAAAATTTTGCTCATTAATTTTACGTCTGTCGTGATAGTCATTGCTATACGGTGCATTGCGATAGGAATTGCAATACTGTGTTTTCTGCACGTAGTTATTTCCTTGCTGGCGTGAGTTTCTATTTGTTGTAGCTGGGACTATACGTGCACGCGGCGAAACATTAAAGTTTGGTTGACCTTTTAGACTGCATTGTTGGTTAGGTATGCGAACCAGCTGGCTTTGATGCTATTGCGGGGAAAAACTTCTATTGTTACCAAAATGTGTTTGCTGTTGCTGATAATTTTGTACATACTGATGATTAAAATTTTCTCTGATATTAAAGTTCTCGTAGTTGTCATTTCTGGAGCGTCTAATGAAAAAGTGTCACTTTCGGTATAACTTGTCTTATCGGGTTTTCTTTACTCACTTTTCTTAATACTAGGTAGAGCAATAGTTAAAGAGCTGTTTTGATAGATATAAAGGATAGTAGAAGAGAAGGCAGCAGTGCAAAAAACTAAAGATGAAACAGCACTACTACAGCTCGGGGCCCTGTGCACGCTACGGCACGTACTCATTAAAGCGTAATGAATCCCCTGAGGTCATTTGTGCGCTACAAATAAATTTTACCTTTTGTGTTACAGGCAATGCAGGTAAAAATTCAAAAATAAATTGCTGTATCCTTGCTAATTCTAGTTTCAGCATTACAGGCAATGCTGTTGAAAATACAAATGCAAATTGTCATATCCAGTTCAAAGCGTGTACCTGTGCTCTGTCATTTTTAAATACTTTAAATTTTCTCACTGATAGAAAATTTTTGGAATCAAAATTATCGTCTCTGTCTGACGGAACAGGTTCAGGGTTGTATGAGAATCTATTTTACAGGGACTGTTCGGAATCTAACTCACGTACTCTTTATAGATTACCAAAATTATACTGGCTGTGTCAGTGTGAGAAATGTTCGGAAGTCGCCGTATGCTGTGACGTGTTATTAACTGAAATATTTTTTATCTCTCTTACTTCTTGCTGTAAACTTGACAATTTTCTACGTAATGTGTTGTTAGACGAATCGATCTCATTGATTGTCTGCTGAAAATTTTGGAATTCAGGTGTTTGGTTAAACAAAATCGGTGCAGTATCGTCTGATCTGCTGTCATTATTACTTTCAATAACGTCAATACGACTGGCCAGTACACCATATTTTTCAGTCAGTATTTTTACCTGATCATCGTTTTTAGTGTCAGAAGCATTAATCTGTTTTTGTAATTTACGTGTGGTTTCGTTCAATTTTTGAACGTCGGCTTTGATGACATCGGAATCCTGTGTTAGTTCTAATTGTTCGAGTCTGCCCGTCACTGTCCGAAAGTCTACTGTGTGTGTGTCTGTTTTCGATTTAAGATCGGAAATTTCATCACGTAATTCTGTGTTCAACTGCTTGATGGTATTAATTTCGTCGGACACTGTAGCAATATTGTTGTCCATGTATGTTTTTGCTTTCGCAAACAATTTACGTTTATCTTCCTGTCTCTGTGCTGTGATTGTTTCCATGACTTGTCGTTTTACTTTATTCTGTTCCTGTATAAATTTACGGGAACGCGTATCACTGTTTTGTAGGTGGTGATTAAAATGTTCGTCAATTTGAGTGTTCTGTTGGTCGAATTTCGCGTCTACCTTTGCATCCATTGTTCGCGAAAGTTCTGCTGTCATCAATTTAAACTCGTCGCGTAACTGTGTTGCTTTTTCAGAGCATTGTTTACCGACTGCACTAATTTCGCCTCTAAGTGTTTCTGTTGCAGCTGTTTGCATATCGCTTAATTCTTGAGCAACAGATCTAATTTCTTCACTACTTTTCCTAGAACAAGCCTCAATTTCCTCACGTAATTGTACTTTAATATCATGACATTGTGCGGCAATGGCTGTAATCTGTTCACTAAGCTGTCTGGAATTATTGTCTAGTTTTTCGTTAAGTTGTTCGTTCTGTTCACTATGTTGTTTGTGATTGTATTCTTGTTCTTTTTTCGATTGTTTAAGACTTTCATTAATTTGTTTGACGTTTTCATTAGTTTCATTAAGTTGTTGTTTGAGATTTTCACCAAATTGTTTAAGATTGTTCTCTTGTCTTTCATTCTGTTGTAGCAATATTGCCATAATTTGTTCCAAGTCAATATTACCGGCTCTATTCTCTGTGCTGTTTGATGATGTACCTGCAATTTTCACGTTTTGTGTAACCATTTGGTTATCCTGTGATTCTTGAAAATGTTTCCCAATCGGATGTGCACTGTTAGTCACTAAATCGGAATTAAATAAATCTGTCGTACTCTGATTATACCGTTCATTTTCATTAGAAAAATTTGTCTGTTCGTCATGTAAATCCTGCAAACCGGGTGTGTTAAACTGGGCAGAGCTCATTGCAACAGAACGCCCCGCGTCATCAATTGTCGTCAAATTAACAGAGGACACAATTGAATTCGTTTGTTCATCAGTATGATAAAAATCATTATTAGTGGTCGGTACGCACTGATTGTCACTAAATGGAGGATTGTCATCATTACATTGCGTGTCACAATTACTATCGGTCAAGTTGTTTAAGTCGGCTATTTCAGTCATAATACTTCGCGATGTACTGTTAACAGTCTTTCGCGGCATTTTTACACAAATCACAATTATTCACAAATAGAACAAAGACAATGCAAAATCCAACAAACACTATACAACAAAGAGCAACAAATTCCTGATGATCTGTGGAAGAAAGTGAGAATGTTAGTAAAAGCATTGCGCCAAAAGCTAATTATATTAAGTAAATAAGAGCAGATATCTGACTACTTATCAGAAGATTCACAAAGAAATACGATCCTGGTCCGGATATCGCCAAATGTAACATCCCCGTGAAAATATGTCAATAATAAATGTAAATGGAAATGTAGCCATATATCGTTAAATTGAAATGAAGCCAAGCGTAAATTTCCCACAAAATTAAAGAATAATAACTGATCATAAACCCACAATAATATTAATTAACTAATGAACCATGTAGGAAATGTAACTTCCTAACAGAAATAATTAAACCTGATAAATCTTATAAGGGCAGCAGCGCTGACCTTCGGCCCTGTGAAATAATTAAATATGATAAATTCTTACCTCAGTAACACTGCATCTATATCTGCTCTTATTTTTCGGCACAGCTCTGTGCAATGCTGGCGTATATTTAATTTTGATTCTTGGAGGAAATGCATAGGAAATATTCTTTAAATTGAAATGAATCTTTTTCTTCAAAGGAGTGGAAAAATTCTTTAAATTGAAATGATTACTTTTCTTTAAAAGATTTACTTTATAAAAATTATTATTGGGGCATTTCTTGAACAAATTAATTACAATTACCATACATTATTAGCTGAGCGCAATACTGCTTCATTACCTTCTGCAATAATATACATATCGTCCACCACATTCCTGACCAGACTCGTGGGCAGAGCACACCGCGGACGCATGCCGACTCGCTACACACAACTGCCGACTGACTACTACAGACAGAGTAAAACTCGCAACTGCTCCTGCCGACTCGGTACACGCAACTGTATCCGACTGCTACTACTCTCCAACTGTCGACTCGCGCGGTCAAGCGCAGACTAGCAACAATAAATAACTCTCTGGTCAGAGATTCTGTCATGCCTCGCCATCGCTGGCAATGAATACATACGTGTTTCAACGTTCGTGATTTTTTAGCAAAAAAAAAAAAACATTTATGTTGCCTCAGCCACTATAGTCACCGGACATGACCCTCTGCGACTTCTTTCTACTTCCGAGACTGAGTAGAACCGTGGAAGGACGTCGTGTTGCCAGAAATCGATGAGATAAAAACGTATGAGGCATTTAAGGGAGCGCGTGATGAAGGAACATGTGTGCCTGCATGGGCTTTTGTTGAAGTTCTGAAGCTGGAGAAAAAAAGAGGGAATCAGAAATCTTGAGGATGAATACACAAGGAAAAAAATACATCCACACCCGTTGTAACGCCGCTTCCGCGATTCAGTGTACATCCCACTTGCACCCACATCCCGCCTCAGTTCCTCGACACGCTATCATTTAGAAAACATTGTCACATTTTTACATAGGTTAACAGTAGAACCTTTCAGATGGGGTGCACAAATTACATGCCGGGGTGCCCGGGGGAGAGGTCGGATGGGGTGGCAGCAGGAAGGTATGCGGCCACCCTCACGTGGTTCAAATGGCTCTGAGCACTATGGGACTTAACTTCTGAGGTCGTCCGTCCCCTAGAACTTAGAACTACTTAAATCTAACCAACCTAAGGACATCACACACATCCATGCGCGAGGCAGGATTCGAACCTGCGACCGTAGGAGTCGCGCGGTTCCGGACTGATGCGCCTAGAACCGCTCGGCACCGCGGCCGGCTTTCTCTAAATATAAAATAGACAGTAGTTATTACAGAAACACAATTTAGGCTGTAATAGTTTGAAGCCCTACAACAGTCAATTGCTATAACTGGTTTGTAAATAGAGTATGTATGTGTATTTCTTTTTGTTGTATCTGTTCTGATTGATTGATGCTGAGTGGTCAAGAATTGTGTTGGTAGACATAACAGTTATTGTTTCGCCAGTATGATACTAATTATATAGTGAAAGACTGTGTAATAATTAATTTTGAAATGTTTACGCACTTAAAAATATCATTTGTAATAAATGAATTGAGCTATAACAGATTCACGGCTCAAAAGTGTAACTGTTGTGTACATAGTTCGCGTAGTCAGCGCGTACACAACTTCCCCACTAGAGCGCGCCCCGCTAAGCACAACAGCGCAGGCGCAGCGCTCGTCCGTCTCCGCACTACGAGATGGTGCTGCCGTAGAGACGGACCAAATTCTGCTTCCGCCGATCCGCGTTTTAATATGTAACGCAGCCAATGAGATTGCTGCTAACGTAGAACCATTTCTCCTTGCGGATCACACTCGTGTAGTGATACATGAACGTGCGACGTATTATAACGAGTGTACAGACCTCCGATTAGTCAGTCTGCATTTGTTTGCACCAGTCTGTACCAGTCTGCATTAGTCTGTACCAATCTGTACGTGTTCTACATTTGTCTGTACCAGTCTAAAGTCAAGTTTCAGTCTGTGCCTAATAAGATTACCATATTCCAGTACATTGCCATGAAGATAAATATATAGACACTTTTGTCAAGTACCAGAGATATATTTGAGAATAAGATTAACGTACCAATACCAAAGAAACTTCAGATTGTCTATTGTAAATAGCACCCAGAACCAAGTTAAGTAATTATTATGCTTGTTATTATTTTAATAAATGTGTGTGAAAATTAATCAAGTTGTGTTTAAAGTTGGTCACCGTCAATCTGCTACTCTAAGCGTGCAAATGGCATTTCCATCGTCTGACCTAACGGCAGAAGATAAACACGCCACGATAAGACCATGAGACATATTGCTGACACTCGCGTACTTCGTTAGAGCGACAAGTCAAATAATCTGATGGTGTGTGTACTGAAGGTCTTACCGTACGGACACCACAGTAACTAATGTTCTACGCAGCGAAAAAGCTCATACAGATTCCATGAAATAGATACTGTTCATTTTAGAAGTAGAGCTTGTAACAGTATCAAAATTATTGTCCTTCAGCAACCATCTTTCAGAACCGTTACCGCTGTCAAGTGTTCGCGCGGTTCCAGACTGTTACGCCTAGAACCGCTCGGCCACACCGGCCGGCCGGCCACCTTCAACCACTAACATTGGCAAAGCCATGCTGAGACCGAAGATACAGCATGAAGCTAGGTAAATAATGAGGAAACTTTTTCGAGTTAGTATGGATTGTTGGCAATAGTTACGCAACACACAGTTCCTGTTCACGGGGCGTGCGCTACAGTCGCCTCACAGATGAATGTGTTCTCCACGACATGTTGCTAAAGCAAATGCTCAGCCACTTGTGAAATACTCTTATCTAATTGTATGTATAGTCAAGCTGCGAGTGAAAATTTGTGCCAAGACCGGGAATCGAACGCAGGTCTCTTGCTTACTAGGCACGTGAGTTAGGCGTTAGCCACTAAGTCACCCTGGCACAGCATTTTAGACAACTTGATGGATTAATCCGGCACACATGCAGTTGAGTGAACAGCCGCGCCAAGGTGGCTTAGTGGCTAACGCACCTGCCCAGTAAGCAGGAGACCCGTATTCGATTCCTGGCCTTGGTACAAATGTTCACTCGCCACTTCAGTAAGCAAGATCAATGTGTAGCATCCAAGGGCCCCCCACCACTACCCTCCATATGTGAGCGCGAAGGCTGTGCTGATAAAAAATCAGGTGTGTATGAGACCAGCAAAAAGTCTCTGAAATTGTGTCATTTCATTCGTACTCATGTCTAACATTCAGTTTATTTTGCATTGATCTTTCGCACTAAAGCATCAACTACCCGCGTGCATACGAGTCCCGACAAACGTCCCGAGGTGGACAGTTATTAATCTCCACAACGTGTGAAACGTTTTCGAAAGTCAATAACAATTACACAGGATGGCTATAAACAGTCTGAAAAGCTTGTAAGGGTGTCTCAGGGTAGATTGTGCTCAGAACTAGTTTTTCTGTGTGTGTGTGTGTGCCGGCCGCGGTGGTCTCGCGGTTCTAGGCGCGCAGTCCGGAACCGTGCGACTGCTACGGTCGCAGGTTCGAATCCTGCCTCGGGCATGGATGTGTGTGATGTCCTTAGGTTAGTTAGGTTTAAGTAGTTCTAAGTTCTAGGCGACTGATGACCACAGCAGTTGAGTCCCATAGTGCTCAGAGCCATTTGAACCATGTGTGTGTGTGTGTGTGCGTGTGTGTGTGTGTGTGTGTGTGTGTGTGTGTTACGTTGCGCCGTTTCCGAGTTAAATAGCGTTGAAGTTAGCCAATCAGTCCGTTGCGGGTGGAAATTCAAGCGGCGGTTTTATAGAACGTAACAACACAGTGATACAACAATTGGATGTGGGACAGAAGCGAACCCGAGCCTAAGGCTGAGCAATTTGATGCGCTACCATCTCTGCTAGGCATCAGGAACCTTTCCGTCACACGGGGGCGTGATACACGTACATACATAGGGTAGCCGGCCGCCTCGTCACGTAGCGCGATAGTAGCGCCCCTAGCGTATAATGCAAAAACTACAGTACCCGCGACGTTAATATTTACGGGGGAGTTACGAGATAACGCCCTGTCCACAATACGAATAGGAACCATTTCCTGACACGTCACGCCAACAAATTAAGCCTCCCAATAAGCACTTAAGCGAAGACATTCATTTCAGATTCACGTCTTCTTCAGATGTTTACATTTATTTGCGGGCAGAGAACGCTGTGTCTTCACTTGCAATGTTTTACTATAACTGTCTTAAAAACTTCCGTTGCAATATTCTGCAATACCGTTTGTGCAGCGAAAATATTTACGACACGTAAATGAATACAAACATCTAATGATGGCATGCCACACGTCTTAAAAAGTGAACATGGAAAAATAAATGCTTATAATAGCAACTGATTGGAGTTAATCCACAATAAATTACTTTATTCCAACAGTACCAGTGCTCTAAAACGTTCACAAGGAACAAATTATTTACTCATGTTAATGCGAGAATGAATAGGAAAACAATAGGTATGCAATTCCAGTTGACAAGCAAATAGGAGTAACATTGTGATATTTGTACATAAGCAGGTCATCACGTGTTTCAAATTTAGTTTGTAAACCTCCACGAACACTATTAGCAAGCATTTTTAAAATATTTGTCCAAAAATGCTTCTGATTACTGATCGCATAGTCATGAGTCGTTTCTGTAACGCCAAATAAAATATGTGCTCAGACTAGGACACGTTTCTGTTTGTTGTTCAAATCCAGCGCGGCGAAATAGCACGCGCAGAGTAAGCAAAACTTTCACTGGCCTGCGACGTGAGCTGCAAACCGGAGGGGAGCCAAGTGTGGGCGGAAACACCCGAAAAGGCATCCCGAACAGAGTACAATGCGAACGCCTCGCTCGCTCTCCACAATGGAAAAAGTCGCGAGCTATATCCGACCCAACAATTATTTCCAAGCACAACCTATCCTGCTACACACTTACAGGCTTTCTAGAGTCTTTCAGACCACCCTGTATAACTCTTTAGCACATACGTCCAATACCTCGATATGACGCACTTTAGCATAATTGCCGCCGTCTGGATGTGGTGTTAGTGTTCAAGACGTAGAGGTCGTTAATGCAGCCAGCAGGGAACGTCTCACCCCCACAATGAGGCTATTCGTAAGCACCTCCAGGGATCAGAAGATAACTGTAAGAAAACTAAAAGAGAACAGAGAAGTGACACAGAACAGAGGATAGAGCATATGTAAATTTCCAGTCGTAACATGAGTCTTGAAGTAGGCGCAGTTGTGTTCCATACAATAGCATTGAATTCGTCTGCGCCTGCAGATAAGCAACCCAATCAACACAACTTCAAAGCGGGTTTCCGTCGTCACTCCCAGGCGATACCTTTAAGGCAACGTACAATACACCGTGCACGCGTACCGGGCTTACTTCATCATAAACGACGGCCATATTGATCACCTGCATTTGGTTTAAAATCATAGGGAGGTGCTGTGTCCACTATGTCTATTTTCTGTATGACATGTAGTTGACTGCTGAAACCCTAGAGGTGACAAAGAGCATGGCATACCTCCTAACATCCTCCGGTGTAGTGCACCGACTCGACGTGGCATGGACTCAACACGTCGTTGGAAGTATCCTGCAGAAATACTGGACCATGCTGTTGCCATAGCCATCAACAACTGCAAAAGAGTTGCCGGCGCAGGATTTTGTGCACAAACTGACTTCTTTATTACAGGGTGTTTCAAAAATGACCGGTATATTGGAAACGGCAATAAAAACTAAACGAGCAGCGATAGAAATACACCGTTTGTTGCAATATGCTTGGGACAACAGTACATTTTCAGGCGGACAAACTTTCGAAATTACAGTAGTTACAATTTTCAACAACAGGTGCCGCTGCAAGTGATGTGAAAGATATAGAAGACAACGCAGTCTGTGGGTGCGCCATTCTGTACGTCGTCTTTCTGCTGTAAGCGTGTGCTGTTCACAACGTGCACGTGTGCTGTAGACAACATGGTTTATTCCTTAGAACAAAGGATTTTTTGGTGTTGGAATTCCACCGCCTAGAACACAGTGTTGTTGCAACAAGTCGAAGTTTTCAACGGAGGTTTAATGTAACCAAAGGACCGAAAAGCGATACAATAAAGGATCTGTTTGAAAAATTTCAACGGACTGGGAACGTGACGGATGAACGTGCTGGAAAGGTAGGGCGACCGCGTACGGCAACCACAGAGGACAACGCGCAGCTAGTGCAGCAGGTGATCCAACAGCGGCCTCGGGTTTCCGTTCGCCGTGTTGCAGCTGCGGTCCAAATGACGCCAACGTCCACGTATCGTCTCATGCGCCACAGTTTACACCTCTATCCATACAAAATTCAAACGCGGCAACCCCTCAGCGCCGCTACCATTGCTGCACGAGAGACATTCGCTAACGATATAGTGCACAGGATTGATGACGGCGATATCCATTTGGTTTACTGACGAAGCTTATTTTTACCTGGACGGCTTCGTCAATAAACAGAACTGGCGCATATGGGGAACCGAAAAGCCCCATGTTGCAGTCCCATCGTCCCTGCATCCTCAAAAAGTACTGGTCTGGGCCGCCATTTCTTCCAAAGGAATCATTGGCCCATTTTTCAGATCCGAAACGATTACTGCATCACGCTATCTGGACATTCTTCGTGAATTTGTGGCGGTACAAACTGCCTTAGACGACACTGCGAACACCTCGTGGTTTATGCAAGATGGTGCCCGGCCACATCGCACGGCCGACGTCTTTAATTTCCTGAATGAATATTTCGATGATCGTGTGATTGCTTTGGGCTATCCGAAACCCTAGAGGTGACAAAGAGCATGGCATACCTCCTAACATCCTCCGGTGTAGTGCACCGACTCGACGTGGCATGGACTCAACACGTCGTTGGAAGTATCCTGCAGAAATACTGGACCATGCTGTTGCCATAGCCATCAATAACTACAAAAGAGTTGCCGGCGCAGGATTTTGTGCACAAACTGACTTCTTTATTACAGGGTGTTTCAAAAATGACCGGTATATTGGAAACGGCAATAAAAACTAAACGAGCAGCGATAGAAATACACCGTTTGTTGCAATATGCTTGGGACAACAGTACATTTTCAGGCGGACAAACTTTCGAAATTACAGTAGTTACAATTTTCAACAACAGGTGCCGCTGCAAGTGATGTGAAAGATATAGAAGACAACGCAGTCTGTGGGTGCGCCATTCTGTACGTCGTCTTTCTGCTGTAAGCGTGTGCTGTTCACAACGTGCACGTGTGCTGTAGACAACATGGTTTATTCCTTAGAACAAAGGATTTTTTGGTGTTGGAATTCCACCGCCTAGAACACAGTGTTGTTGCAACAAGTCGAAGTTTTCAACGGAGGTTTAATGTAACCAAAGGACCGAAAAGCGATACAATAAAGGATCTGTTTGAAAAATTTCAACGGACTGGGAACGTGACGGATGAACGTGCTGGAAAGGTAGGGCGACCGCGTACGGCAACCACAGAGGGCAACGCGCAGCTAGTGCAGCAGGTGATCCAACAGCGGCCTCGGGTTTCCGTTCGCCGTGTTGCAGCTGCGGTCCAAATGACGCCAACGTCCACGTATCGTCTCATGCGCCACAGTTTACACCTCATCCATACAAAATTCAAACGCGGCAACCCCTCAGCGCCGCTACCATTGCTGCACGAGAGACATTCGCTAACGATATAGTGCACAGGATTGATGACGGCGATATGCATTTGGTTTACTGACGAAGCTTATTTTTACCTGGACGGCTTCGTCAATAAACAGAACTGGCGCATATGGGGAACCGAAAAGCCCCATGTTGCAGTCCCATCGTCCCTGCATCCTCAAAAAGTACTGGTCTGGGCCGCCATTTCTTCCAAAGGAATCATTGGCCCATTTTTCAGATCCGAAACGATTACTGCATCACGCTATCTGGACATTCTTCGTGAATTTGTGGCGGTACAAACTGCCTTAGACGACACTGCGAACACCTCGTGGTTTATGCAAGATGGTGCCCGGCCACATCGCACGGCCGACGTCTTTAATTTCCTGAATGAATATTTCGATGATCGTGTGATTGCTTTGGGCTATCCGAAACATACAGGAGGCGGCGTGGATTGGCCTCCCTATTCGCCAGACATGAACCCCTGTGACGTCTTTCTGTGGGGACACTTGAAAGACCAGGTGTACCGCCAGAATCCAGAAACAATTGAACAGCTGAAGCAGTACATCTCATCTGCATGTGAAGCCATTCCGCCAGACACGTTGTCAAAGGTTTCGGGTAATTTCATTCAGAGACTACGCCATATTATTGCTACGCATGGTGGATATGTGGAAAATATCGTACTATAGAGTTTCCCAGACCGCAGCGCCATCTGTTGTTGAAAATTGTAACTACTGTAATTTCGAAAGTTCGTCTGCCTGAAAATGTACTGTTGTCCCAAGCATATTGCAACAAACGGTGTATTTCTATCGCTGCTCGTTTAGTTTTTATTGCCGTTTCAAATATACCGGTCATTTTTGAAACACCCTGTATCTTCCATAAATGTTCTGTGGGATTCATGTCAGGCGAGTTCGGTGGCCAAATCATTCGCTCGAGGTATCCACAATATTATTCAGACAAATCACAAACAAATGTGGTCCAATGATAATTCCATCATTTGGCAACATGAAGTTCGCGAATGGCTGCATGTGGTCTCCGTGTAGCAAAACACAAGCATTTACACTCAATGATTGGTTCAGTTGGAGCAAAGTACCCAGCCCATGTCATGTACACAGCCCACACCATTACAGAGGCACCATCAGCTCGCACAGTACCTTGTTCAGAACTTGGGTCCGTGGCTCCGTGAGGTTTGCTTGACACTCGAACCCTATCATCGGCTCTTATCAACTGAAATCGTGGCTCATCTGATAAGGCCACGGTTTCACAATCGTCGGTGGTCAAACGATATTGCCACGAGCCCAGGAGAAGTGCTGCAGGCGATGTCGTACTGTTAGCAAAGGCATTCGCGTCGGTCGTTTGGTACCATGGCTGAGTAGCGTCAAACTTCGTCGCACTGATCTAACGGATACGTTCGTCGTACGTTCCACATTTATTTCTGCGGTTATTTTACGCAGTGTTGCTTGTGTGTTAGCACTGACAACTCTACACAAATGCTGCTGCTCTCGGCGGTTAAGTGGAGTCCGTCGGCCACTACATTGTGCGTGGTGAGAGTTAATACCTCAAATCTGGTATTCTTGGTACACTCCTGAGACTGTGAATCTCGGAATATCGAATCCCCTAACGATTTCCGAAACGCAGTATCCCCTGTGTCTAGCTCCATACACCATTTCACGTTCAAAGTCTAATTCCCTTCACTTGAACGTCATCACGTCGGAAACTTTTTCCGTTGAATCAGCTGAGTACAAATGACAGCTGCAGCAATGCACTGCCTATTTATTCCTTGTGTAAGCGATACAGTAGACGCCCCGATGGTAAAGGTCGCCTACGGTGGACTGGATGGCCGAGCGGTGACATCTCCAGTTGTCAGGATGCTAGGAAATGACTGTGGACGCGTCAGAAACGCCAAAGAAACGTTATTAATTCATAACACCTTTATTCCTGCCGAGTACAATGTGGCTTGGTGATATCAACGACCTTCCCGAGTCCTCGCTGACTCGTAGCGATGACACCAGCTCTGGGCCGCACAGTCTTGCTAGCGCAGCGCCGCGTGCTGTGACGTAGCGGAGGAATGTCCTTACTTCGTACTTGGGCCGCGCGTGGCTGGTGGCGCCCATCTGGCCGGCCAGCTCGGTTGCGGACAGCAAGCTGCTGCGCTTGGAGGCTCCGGGTTGGAGTCCCGGCGCTGTCGGCACGAGAGGCGTTCTCGTAGTGCGGAGTGTACTCTATCCCACCCCGTCTTCTTCCCTGCTCCTCCTGGTGGCTCGTCCGCAGTGGACGGGCGGAACGGGCTGCAGACCCCTGCGTCGTCGGCTTACCCGGTTGTGACGGCGGATGCACAGGGCCTAGGCCCCGCACGATCTCGACGACGGCTCACTGATGTGGTCAGCATTGGCGGCGAGCGAGTCTGCCGCGATGTCCGCTAATCCTGGGTTGATGATTGACAGCAGCAGCAGAGAGGACCAGAGCTGGTACTGTCCCCTCACGTCTGGATGGGCCGCTCTTACTGCAACATCTCCTTAATAAAGATTAACGTGTCGATCACCGAGCTGAGAGCTATGCAGAGACACAGTACACATCTAACTGCAAGTCTAGCTGCGAGTGCCTTGTTGTTATCAAAGCTGGCGTTTTTAAAGGAAGCACGAGCGACGTCCTGACGTCATGCTCGTTTGTAATGAAAGCATTCGTTCCACTTACACTGCTGATTCATCTGTCGTACTCGCCCCTTAGCTGGTCTTGCGACAGAGTTCCGTGTTGTTACGGCAGACTTACGCGAAGTTGTGAAATGCAGTGCAGCTGACGCTATACCTCTCTCTTGCACTCTACGAAAGTCTCCGTCTAACACAAACCCGCGTGCTAAGCAATTCTCTCTCGCCTGTTGTGTGCAACCAGGCCATTGCCCCTGCGTGACGACACATTCCGATATATCTGCAATCCTCCTGGCTAAACTACTGCCTCTGGCTCTCGGCATAGGCAACGAAACTTTGACAATATTCCACGTTTCCAACTCTTTACTATTCCGCGACACTACAATACTAACACCTTCCTCAACAATCACGTACTACCAGGGGTAGTACGATAATGATATGGACACCAGGGAGCGATATGAGTAAACGCATGCACACTGTACGATACAACGTACATCATCTGGTTTAATTCGTATTTCATTTAACGTTATAAAACCCTGCAAAATTAATGGCTTCATACAGGGTGTTTCAAAAATGACCGGTATATTTGAAACGGCAATAAAAACGAAACGAGCAGCGATAGAAATACACCGTTTGTTGCAATATGCTTGGGACAACAGTACATTTTCAGGCAGACAAACTTTCGAAATTACAGTAGTTACAATTTTCAACAACAGATGGCGCTGCGGTCTGGGAAACTCTATAGTACGATATTTTCCACATATCCACCATGCGTAGCAATAATATGGCGTAGTCTCTGAATGAAATTACCCGAAACCTTTGACAACGTGTCTGGCGGAATGGCTTCACATGCAGATGAGATGTACTGCTTCAGCTGTTCAATTGTTTCTGGATTCTGGCGGTACACCTGGTCTTTCAAGTGTCCCCACAGAAAGAAGTCACAGGGGTTCATGTCTGGCGAATAGGGAGGCCAATCCACGCCGCCTCCTGTATGTTCCGGATAGCCCAAAGCAATCACACGATCATCGAAATATTCATTCAGGATTATAAAGACGTCGGCCGTGCGATGTGGCCGGGCACCATCTTGCATAAACCACGAGATGTTCGCAGTGTCGTCTAAGGCAGTTTGTACCGCCACAAATTCACGAAGAATGTCCAGATAGCGTGATGCAGTAATCGTTTCGGATCTGAAAAATGGGCCAATGATTCCTTTGGAAGAAATGGCGGCCCAGACCAGTACTTTTTGAGGATGCAGGGACGATGGGACTGCAACATGGGGCTTTTCGGGTCCCCATATGCGCCAGTTCTGTTTATTCACGAAGCCGTCCAGGTAAAAATAAGCTTCGTCAGTAAACCAAATGTTGCCCACATGCATATCGCCGTCATCAATCCTGTGCACTATATCGTTAGCGAATGTCTCTCGTGCAGCAATGGTAGCGGCACTGAGGGGTTGCCGCGTTTGAATTTTGTATGGATAGAGGTGTAAACTCTGGCGCATGAGACGATACGTGGACGTTGGCGTCATTTGGACCGCAGCTGCAACACGGCGAACGGAAACCCGAGGCCGCTGTTGGATCACCTGCTGCACTAGCTGCGCGTTGCCCTCTGTGGTTGCCGTACGCGGTCGCCCTACCTTTCCAGCACGTTCATCCGTCACGTTCCCAGTCCGTTGAAATTTTTCAAACAGATCCTTTATTGTATCGCTTTTCGGTCCTTTGGTTACATTAAACCTCCGTTGAAAACTTCGTCTTGTTGCAACAACACTGTGTTCTAGGCGGTGGAATTCCAACACCAGAAAAATCCTCTGTTCTAAGGAATAAACCATGTTGTCTACAGCACACTTGCACGTTGTGAACAGCACACGTTTACAGCAGAAAGACGACGTACAGAATGGCGCACCCACAGACTGCGTTGTCATCTATATCTTTCACATCACTTGCAGCGCCATCTGTTGTTGAAAATTGTAACTACTGTAATTTCGAAAGTTTGTCCGCCTGAAAATGTACTGTTGTCCCAAGCATATTGCAACAAACGGTGTATTTCTATCGCTGCTCGTTTAGGTTTTATTGCCGTTTCAAATATACCGGACATTTTTGAAACACCCTGTATATTTTGTCGACTTTATTTACTTAGTTTCTTTTTTCAAATAGAGAGCAGTCGAGACTGCAGTCTCCCCACCCCCGCCCACCCCCTCGGCCCTCTTCACTCCACTGGCAATCACAATAATTAGAAGAAATGGAAAAGAAAGTCGGCGAGTAAGGCGGGAGGTTATGCCCGCCGTACGAACGGCGCCGTTTCTCAGACCGGCCGGCGCGAACTCCCCTGCTGTATCGCAGCGCTACGTGCGCCGCATGCACGCCGCCGCGGGCTGCCTGGTTTGTTTCTGCCCCCTTCCCCCCAGCCCGCCGCTGCTCTGCACTGCTCTCGTCCCTCCAGCCGGCTTCAGGCTCTAATTAAGGGACGGCCACACCGCACCGCAGAGCGCCGAGCCGCACCGCTCTTGTTGCGGCAGCGGTGGCCGGCCCACACTTCCCAGCGCCTCGGCACAACAAACGAATACCCGCCTCGTATTTCATATTGTCGCGGCCGGTATCCGCTGTCGGTGCGGTCTCGCGTTTGGCAAATATAGGACAGATCAAATTAGCCACCACATAACTAGAGGAAGTCCTCGGACCTACATCTACATTTATACTCCGCAAGCCACCCAAAGGTGTGTGGCGGAGGTCACTTTACGTGCCACTGTCATTACCTCCCTTTCCTGTTCCAGTCGCGTATGGTTCGCGGGAAGAACGACTGCCGGAAAGCCTCCGTGCGCGCTCGAATCTCTCTAATTTTACATTCGTGATCTCCTAGGGAGGTGTAAGTAGGGGGAAGCAATATATTCGATACCTCATCCAGAAACGCACCCCCTCGAAGCCTGGACAGCAAGCTACACCGCGATACAGAGCGCCTCTCTTGCAGTCTGCCACTTGAGTTTGCTAAACATCTCCGTAACGCTATCACGCTTACCAAATAACCCTTGACGAAACGCGCCACTCTTCTTTAGATCTTCTCTGTCTCCTCTGTCAACCCGACCTGGTACGGATCCCACACTGATGAGAAATACTGAAGTATAGGTCGAACGAGTGTTTTGTAAGCCACCTCCTTTGTTGATGGACTACATTTTCTAAGAACTCTGCCAATGAATCTCAACCTGGTACCCGCCTTACCAACAATTAATTTTATATGATCATTCCACTTCAAATCGTTCCGCACGCATACTCCCAGATATTTTACAGAAGTAACTGCTACCAGTGTTTGTTCCGCTATCATGTAATCATACAATAAAGGATCCTTCTTTCTATGTATTCGCAATACATTACATTTGTCTATGTTAAGGGTCAGTTGCCACTCCCTGCACCAAGTGGCTATCCGCTGCAGATCTTCCTGCATTTCGCCGCAATTTTCTAATGCTGCAACTTCGATCAATAGATTCAGTTAATGTTTGTGAAATCTCTCGTATATCACACAGTAGGGAGCACTCGAGTATTCTTCTCATCATGTGTGGTGTCAGCAAACATTAGCTGAGAAATCGAGAAAAGGAACTTCTAAGACTGCTGCTTATGTAGTACCCACAAGACTGCAGCTGAAACACAGGTAACAAGTTCAGGACAGTAAAAGATCAAACATTAACACCTGGAAAGGAGACCCATCAGATTGTTCGTCTTTTTCACCAAATTAACATTGATTTAAGAAAACCATACTGATCAGTTTAATTCCACATTAATGAAAACATGAAAACCATCAGAATTATAGTGACATATAAAGTGACAAACTACTGAAATTTACCAATATAAGCAACAGGAGACAGTATTCAATAAACACAAAGCATCCGAGTTTATGATCAGTAATGAATGAAATTTGAATCGTTCAGTAATTTACAGAAGTTAATCAGTTAATTCTGCTAAACTCCACAGCCTACAACCCTGGCGGCAGTCGCTCAACACAGGTGTAGCTCCAAGGAATAAGACAACTACTCAGCTTTTGCTAGGTATAACAGACGACGCAGCAAAGCGCTCCCGTGGCAATAACTTAGACCTCGGGCGTTGGGCAGGATGCCGCCGAGGCAGCGGCTCAGAAGTCACAGCTGCAAACACCAAGGTAGTCTCGCGTGTTTTGCAGTCAACTGTGAACATAAATCACACACGTGGCAGCATCCTCAAACAAAAACAGAATATACATCGCAAATTATGAGACTCGCTTTAGCAAGATAAATACAACTCATAA
The DNA here is from genome assembly GCF_023898315.1 of Schistocerca nitens. Classification (NCBI taxonomy): domain Eukaryota; kingdom Metazoa; phylum Arthropoda; class Insecta; order Orthoptera; family Acrididae; genus Schistocerca; species Schistocerca nitens. The sequence continues at coordinate 47,539,809 of NC_064619.1, read as the reverse complement.
TCTTCGATAAAACAAATAGTCAAGGACAAACTTAAATAAATAAACTAATATACACTCCTGGAAATTGAAATAAGAACACCGTGAATTCATTGTCCCAGGAAGGGGAAACTTTATTGACACATTCCTGGGGTCAGATACATCACATGATCACACTGACAGAACCACAGGCACATAGACACAGGCAACAGAGCATGCACAATGTCGGCACTAGTACAGTGTATATCCACCTTTCGCAGCAATGCAGGCTGCTATTCTCCCATGGAGACGGTCGTAGAGATGCTGGATGTAGTCCTGTGGAACGGCTTGCCATGCCATTTCCACCTGGCGCCTCAGTTGGACCAGCGTTCGTGCTGGACGTGCAGACCGCGTGAGACGACGCTTCATCCAGTCCCAAACATGCTCAATGGGGGACAGATCCGGAGATCTTGCTGGCCAGGGTAGTTGACTTACACCTTCTAGAGCACGTTGGGTGGCACGGGATACATGCGGACGTGCATTGTCCTGTTGGAACAGCAAGTTCCCTTGCCGGTCTAGGAATGGTAGAACGATGGGTTCGATGACGGTTTGGATGTACCGTGCACTATTCAGTGTCCCCTCGACGATCACCAGTGGTGTACGGCCAGTGTAGGAGATCGCTCCCAACACCATGATGCCGGGTGTTGGCCCTGTGTGCCTCGGTCGTATGCAGTCCTGATTGTGGCGCTCACCTGCACGGCGCCAAACACGCATACGACCATCATTGGCACCAAGGCAGAAGCGACTCTCATCGCTGAAGACGACACGTCTCCATTCGTCCCACCATTCACGCCTGTCGCGACACCACTGGAGGCGGGCTGCACGATGTTGGGGCGTGAGCGGAAGACGGCCTAACGGTGTGCGGGACCGTAGCCCAGCTTCATGGAGACGGTTACGAATGGTCCTCGCCGATACCCTAGGAGCAACAGTGTCCCTAATTTGCTGGGAAGTGGCGGTGCGGTCCCCTACGGCAGTGCGTAGGATCCTACGGTCTTGGCGTGCATCCGTGCGTCGCTGCGGTCCGGTCCCAGGTCGACGGGCACGTGCACCTTCCGCCGACCACTGGCGACAACATCGATGTACTGTGGAGACCTCACGCCCCACGTGTTGAGCAATTCGGCGGTACGTCCACCCGGCCTCCCGCATGCCCACTATACGCCCTCGCTCAAAGTCCGTCAACTGCACATACGGTTCACGTCCACGCTGTCGCGGCATGCTACCAGTGTTAAAGACTGCGATGGAGCTCCGTATACCACGGCAAACTGGCTGACACTGACGGCGGCGGTGCACAAATGCTGCGCAGCTAGCGCCATTCGACGGCCAACACCGCGGTTCCTGGTGTGTCCGCTGTGCCGTGCGTGTTATCATTGCTTGTACAGCCCTCTCGCAGTGTCCGGAGCAAGTATGGTGGGTCTGACACACCGGTGTCAATGTGTTCTTTTTTCCATTTCCAGGAGCGTATATACACGCTTTCACAAAACTTTTAATCAGATCAGGGGAAACTCGTTAAGATTGACACACATAATTAGAATGGATTTTGTCGTACACAACAAATACAAGCGCCTCTGTCTAGGTAAGATGATAAGCGGGTACATGTAACTGTCAAGGTGCAGGTACAAACAGAGCAGTTGCAGTTAAACCCCCGTGAAGCATGAATAAGTATTGCTAAAGCCTTAAGAAACACTAGTTAAAGTGATCTTAAGCAAAGCAGAAAATTTCACTCAGTCGTAGCTCTACGTAATTAAATTATGACTCAGACACATAAATGTGTAGAATAAAACACACTTTGCGAAATCACAATTAGATTTCAGATTCATACCCAGTACCTCACACAGTACCATGACATTGCCATCGGGTACAGTGCCACTCACCGGTGTTACCACTTGAATTCATAGCACTGCACCCCAAGCGGGTGCACACAAGAGGTTTACCAATTAACAGAATCACATTGCTTCAAAGACGACGCACTAACAGCCACTGGCCACTCTGAAGCCAAGGCACACTGCAGAACAAACGAATTCACTGAACAAGACACAATAATATTGCGCCAGTTTTCTTTTAAACAATAAAACCACAGTGCTAGAACATCAATAGGCAGTATACTACTGTGCACTCTCCCCACCGTCTACTGTTCTTTAAACTCTGTTTCAAACAACAGGAGGTCCAGAGCACGACCTTTGTCACCTTCTTTAGCGGCTGCCCAGCATTCGACAAGTCGCTCGGCGATCCGGCTGGGTACATGCGTTGTCCATTCCAAATCGACCCAACCAAACCCCGCCGCTCCAACCCTCCTCCTTTCGTCACATGCCGTTCACAACATACTGCTGCCGCGCCGAGCATCCACACCGCGAACAAGAAAACCAAAGATAATTCACAAGGGAGGTGACTATCGATACCGGTGCCAGAGGTAGTTAGACCAGCAAACCGAGCCGCCACGGCTCAACAGCCTTCATGGAAAACTTCTTTAAAGTCAGTACCGCCACTAGACTGTTGTTTATTTGCAGTGTTACATTTACACTTACACGATCATGATTTAGGCTTCAAAGTCCTTCATCGAGTGTTTTAAGCGTTATACAGTGCCTAAGATGGCATACTCTCGTATTTAAAATACGCTATTGGACAGATTGTCTAAGGGTCGATATTTCTGGTAAAGCCTACTTCTTTGTTTCATCACTGAGTATACAATCTTGACTCAAGATGTACCAAGTGTTGTTCAATGTGATTCATATCAAGCGAATCTGGTGACGCAAACGTTGTCAAGAACTCACTTTCATGCTCGTCAAACAACTGTAGCGCGTTTCTGATCTGACACGGACAGTTATCCTGCGAGAAATGCCGTTATGTCCGGAAGGGGTCAAGAATGCGCCGTGAAGATGGTCCGCTATAATGCTCACGCAGTCCGTAGCTCTACATCTACATCCCTACTCCGCAAGCCACCTGACGGTGTGTGGCAGAGGGTACCTTGAGTACCTCTATCGGTTCTCCCTTCTATTCCAGTCTCGTATCGTTCGTGGAAAGATGGATTGTCGATATGGCTCTGTATGGGCTCTAATCTCTTTGATTTTATCCTCATGGTCTCTTCGCGAGATATACGTAGGAGGAAGCAATATACTGCTTGACTGCTCGGTGAAGGTATGTTCTCGAAACTTCAACAAAACCCTGTGCCGAGCTATTGAGCGTCTCTCCTGCAGAGTCTTCCACTGGAGTTTATCTACCATCTCCGTAACGCTTTCGCGATTACTAAATGATCCTGTAACGAAGCGCGCTGCTCTCCGTTGGATCTGCTCTATCTCTTCTATAAACTCTATCTGGTACGGATCCCACACTGCTGAGCAGTATTCAAGCACTGGGCCAACAAGCGTACTGTAACCTACTTCCTTTGTTTTCGGATTGCATTTCCTTAGGAATTTTCCAATGAATCTCAGTCTGACATCCGCTTTACCGACGATCAACTTTATATGATCATTGCATTTTAAATCACTCCTAATGCCTACTGCCAGATAATTTATGGAATTAACTGCTTCCAGTTGCTGACCTGCTATATTGTAGCTAAATGATGAGGGATCTTTCTTTCTGTGCATTCACGGTACATTGCACGTGTCTAGAATGACATTCAATTGCCATTCCCTGCACCATACGTCAATTCGCTGCAGATCCTCCTACATTTCGGTACAATTTTCCATTGTTACAACCTCTCGATATGCCACAGCATCTTCCGCAAAAAGCCTCAGTGAACCTGCGATGTCATCCCCAAGGCCATTTATGCATATTGTGAATAGCAATGGTCCTACGACACTCTCCTGCGGCACACCTGAAATCACTCTTACTTCGGAAGACTTCTCTCCATTGAGAATGACATGCTGTGGGTCTTCGATTACTACTAAAGATCCCATGGAAGCCCAGGTGCAGCTCTCTCATACCACTCCCAGTGGCCTGCGTGCGTCGCACGGGGCATGATCCAAGCTACTGCTAGCTCGGGGGACAGCGCATCCGCTCACGAACATCGACCAAACACACCACACGCTCCCACTGAATGACGCTCCTAATTCGTTGTTTCCGTGCAAACGTAACTGGTGATGTCATTGCGTCAGCGTGGAGCACTAAACAGTCATCAGCTACGGTGCCCCATCGTGAACGATGTCTATGCAAAGATCCAGTAATTCCCGTCAATTACGGGTTTCTAGGCCATCTATTGCCGCATACTTGTGGAAATCTACCAAGTAATTGTCAAATCCGACACGCTGAACTGCTGAGGTATTGCGTTATAAAGTGAACCAGCACGTTATAGTAGTGAGAAGCCGGCTACTTTTTTTTCACTCATCAGTGTAAATCGTTCACTTCCTCGCATTGTATTAAAAAACAAGTGCATGCACTTTCATGATTATCAGACAGACTTTGTCTCCTGTTTATAACGTATCACATAAGTTTCTAATTTAACATTTAATGCAGTGGATGACTTCCTGTTAATTACCTGTGCCTTACATTCTTCGTCCCTCTTATCAATAAGACTCTAATGCCTATATATGTGTTGCTAAGGTTAATTTCTTTCAAATAAATGTGCAAATAACAGCCATTGTGTTCAGTATGCCTATTTTTACCGGAAAGTTTTCCTAAAACTGCTCTGTAACGTAATTAATGACCAATATTCAGATTAGACTACCAAATAAGTTCAAATTACTAGCAACACGTGAAAGTACCGATGTAACTGACAGAACCACAACTGATAGCGGATCTTTTAAGTGCTTCTTCATTTCGCTTCTGTACGGTAAAGGCTATGTTCAATGTTTTTCTGTGAGACTGATCTCGTCTGCCGGTCGACTGTTTCTGGAGGGAGCGTGGGGACTGTAGGGGTGCAGCTGCGAGGGGGTGTACAACTGTTCCTCGCTGGAAAGGTACTCACTGAACCGACCGACGCTGTCAGAGGTGGCGTCCTATGTTCTGGTGATAGCGTCACAGAAGGCCGCAGGAGCCATTCGGTCAGGCTGTAAGCTTCCACTGTAAGAAGCAGCATACAGAATACCTTCTAAAAAAAGACAGAGATCCGGGTATGGGAAAACAAGCCACTTACCTCGAGAGGGTGTTCGATTCAAATGAAACCAGCGTTTTACACAGGTACGTGGCGAGTAAAACTGTGAGGGACGGGAAAAACCCACCGTGGTACAACAACAAAGTTAGGAAACTACTGCGAAAGCAAAGAGAGCTTCACTCCAAGTTTAAACGCAGCCAAAACCTCTCAGACAAACAGAAGCTAAGCGATGTCAAAGTTAGCGTAAGGAGGGCTATGCGAGAAGCGTTCAGTGAATTCGAAAGTAAAACTCTATGTACAGACTAGACAGAAAATCCTAGGAAGTACTGCTCTTACGTTAAATCAGTAAGTGGCTCGAAACAGCATATCCAGACACTCCGGGATGATGATGGCATTGAAACAGAGGATGACACGCGTAAAGCTGAAATACTAAACACCTTTTTCCAAAGCTGTTTCACAGAGGAAGACCGCACTGCAGTTACTTCTCTAAATCCTCGCACAAACGAAAAAATGGCTGACATCGAAATAAGTGTCCAAGGAATAGAAAAGCAACTGGAATCACTCAACAGAGGAAAGTCCACTGGACCTGACGGGATACCAGTTCGATTCTACACAGAGTACGCGAAAGAACTTGCCCCACTTCTAACAGCTGTGTACTGCAAGTCTCTAGAGGAACGGAGGGTTCCAAATGATTGGAAAAGAGCACAGGTAGTCCCAGTCTTCAAGAAGTGTCGTCAAGCAGATGCGCAAAACTATAGACCTATATCTCTGACGTCGATCTGTTGTAGAATTTTAGAACATGTTTTTTGCTCGAGTATCATGTCGTTTTTGGAAACGCAGAATCTACTATGTAGGAATCAACATGGATTCCGGAAACAGCGATCGTGTGAGACCCAACTCGGGTTATTTGTTCATGAGACCCAGAAAATATTAGATACAGGCTCCCAGGTAGATGCTGCTTTCCTTGACTTCCGGAAGGCGTTCGATACAGTTCCGCACTGTCGCCTGATAAACAAAGTAAGAGCCTACGGAATATCAGACCAGCTGTGTGGCTGGATTGAAGAGTTTTTAGCAAACAGAACACAGCATGTTGTTATCAATGGAGAGACGTCTACAGACGTTAAGGTAACCTCTGGCGTGCCACAGGGGAGTGTTATGGGACCATTGCTTTTCACAATATATATATATGACCTAGTAGATAGTGTCGGAAGTTCCATGCGGCTTTTCGCGGATGATGCTGTAGTATACAGAGAAGTTGCAGCATTAGAAAATTGTAGCGAAATGCAGGAAGATCTGCAGCGGATAGGCACTTGGTGCAGGGAGTGGCAACTGACCCTTAACATATACAAATGTAATGTATTGCGAATACATAGAAAGAAGGATCCTTTATTGTGTGATTATATGATAGCGGAACAAACCTTGGTAGCAGTTACTTCTGTAAAATATCTGGGAGTATGCGTGCGGAACGATTTGAAGTGGAATGATCATATAAAATTAATTGTTGGTAAGGCGGGTACCAGGTTGAGATTCATTGGGAGAGTGCTTAGAAAATGTAGTCCAGCAACAAAGGAGGTGGCTTACAAAACACTCGTTCGACCTATACTTGAGTATTGCTCATCAGTGTGGGACCCGTACCAGATCGGGTTGACGGAGGAGATAGAGAAGATCCAAAGAAGAGCGGCGCGTTTCGTCACAGGGTTATTTGGTAACCGTGATAGCGTTACGGAGATGTTTAATAAACTCAAGTGGCAGACTCTGCAAGAGAGGCGCTCTGCATCGCGGTGTAGCTTGCTCGCCAGGTTTCGAGAGGGTGCGTTTCTGGATGAGGTATCCAGTATATTGCTTCCCCCTACTTATACCTCCCGAGGAGATCACGAATGTAAAATTAGAGAGATTAGAGCGCGCACGGAGGCTTTCAGACAGTCGTTCTTCCCGCAAACCATACGCGACTGGAACAGGAAAGGGAGGTAATGACAGTGGCACGTAAAGTGCCCTCCGCCACACACCGTTGGGTGGCTTGCGGAGTATGAATGTAGATGTAGATGTAGATGTAGTGAGGTATAAATTTTGTAAGGGAGCCCTGGATTGGTTCACCAAAATTATTTTCGAAGCAGGGATGAAGACTCGTGACTGCGTCTATGCAGCCAGGAACATTGGCAAAAATATGTAGTAAACCTCAAAGTAGGAGAGAATTTTCACTTTCTGACCGACTCTAAGAGAGGAATGTGTAACTGTTCAATCGCACATTTCTTAGGGGAAGGCACACGGTTTCCACTGTTAAAAATTTTTCGGTTTTTCGAACTCGTAAAGTCTGCAAGCAACTGGCTGACAGCTATCCGACGCTGGCAGAACCGGCAATATTTTGATGAGCAAAACAGATAGATACTTTATCTAGTATCATCAGAGGGAGAGACGTCATCACCTTAGAACTGCAGAGAGGGAGATCCTCGTCATAGAGTTGATGCTAGATGCCTGGGCTGAACATACGAGGGCGGTTCAGAAAGTAACCTCCGATTGGTCACAGTGCGGGTTGTGGGGGGAGTAGCGACGCCATCTGTGCGTTCACGCACTCAACAGGTCAGTCGGCATCAAGCCGTGGTCGAGTGAACGTCGTACCTGCGCTAGTTTAGTTTTTGTGGCAGTTTGAAATGTGTGCTGCAATAGAAAACCCCGCCAAATGTGAAGTGCGTGCTGTCATAAGGTTTTTTACAGCCAAAGGATATTCTGCAGCAGCTATTCATCGTGAGCTTTGTGCCGTGTACGGACCAAGAGTTATGAGTGAAGGAGTTGTCCGTGAATGGGTACGTTTATTTAAAAGTGGACGAGAAAACGTTCATGATGAAGAGAGGAGTGGTAGACCATCATTGGTGACTGACGAACTCGTTCAGACAGGTGATGCAAAAGTTCGTGAAAATCGACGTTTCTCAATGTCGGAGTTGTCTACTGGTTTTCCACAGATTTCTAAGACTCTCTTGTACGAGATAGTGACAGCAAGATTGGGTTACCGTAAGTTCTGTGCACGATGGGTGCCCAAAATTCTTACCGACCACCACAAAACTCAAAGAATGGCCTCTGCATTAGACTTTCTGTCACGTTATGAGGACGAAGGAGAACCATTGTTAAACAGAATCGTGACCGGTGACGAAACCTGGATTAAGTACGGGAACCCTGAGACAAAAGAACAATCAAAGATGTGGGCACATTCAAATTCGCCTACCAAACCAAGAAAAGCCTCGCAAGATTTTTCTGCCAGAAAACTGATGGCAACGGTGTTTTGGGATGCGAAAGGGGTGTTGTTGGTTGAATTCATGGAACGTGGTACGACCATTAATCAAGACGTGTACTGTGAAACAATAAAAAAGTTACGACGGGCTATACAGAACAAACGCCGTGGTATGCTGACTTCCGGTATCGTTTTTTTTTTGCACGATAACGCCCGTCCTCACTCTGCTCGCAGACCAACGGCCCTTCTTGAGTCCTTCAAGTGGGACGTTATCAACCATCCACCTTACAGCCCAGACCTGGCGCCAAGTGATTATCACCTCTTCATGCATTTGAAGAAATGGCTCGGGTCACAGCAGTTTGATGACGACGAAGAGCTCAAAGATGCGGTCACAGGCTGGCTCCAGACACAAGCGGATGATTTTTGTGCAGAAGGAATTTCAAAGCTTGTGAAGAGATACGATAAGTGCCTCAATCGCTATGGAGACTATGTAGAAAAATAGTGCAAAGATGTAGTTGTAAGATGTATATATTAAAATATTTTTATTTAACTTGGTGTATTTTTTTAAATCAACCGGAGGTTACTTTCTGAACGGCCCTCGTATAATTCTCTGATACCACGGCTACCATCCTCTGCAGCAGGGTTCAGGACGATCGTAAGCATGAGCAGCATTTGTGTATAACGTGACGAGGGGACTGCTAAGTCATTTGTTTCGAGTTAGACTTTTCTTTTCCGAATTAATTCACACAGTCAACTAGTTGAACTTAGTACGAGCATAGACAAGCGTAATGGTGCTTATACGTGCTTTCCTGGACTTTATAAAAATCTGTTGACTAATTCAGAAATCACCGGCGGTTTACATGGAGATGGCTAATTGTATCGTATTTATTTCATTTCCACCTATCAGTGCCAAATTACTACCGTATACCTCTCCTAATTCATTTGAAGCCCATTGTGCACTTAATAACTGTTTTGCCTATTCAATGATTGGAATCATGTCTATGCAACTTAGTTACAAAAACGATTATGTTGTGACCATTGCGCCCGGGTTCGATTCCCGGCGGGGTCAGGGATTTTCTCTGCCTCGTGATGACTGGGTGTTGTGTGCTGTCCTTAGGTTAGTTAGGTTTAAATAGTTCTAAGTTCTAGGGGACTGATGACCATAGACGTTAAGTCCCATAGTGCTCAGAGCCGTTTGAACCATTTTTTTTTTTACCATTAGTTTCCCTTCATAGTTTGATGAAACCTTTAATAATTATATCTACACGGGCTACAGTATCCATACTTCATGTTTAATTTGGTCTCGTCTGTTAAATTCAGATGTTCACCAGTTTCTGTTGAGCGACATTTACCTTAATATTTCACATCATCTTATGTCGAGCAATCAGTGCACTGTGTAGGTCGCTGGATTGAGATCTTGTTAGTATCACAGGGTTACATTTAACGGTTCGATCGTAATCTCGCGCTATATAGAGTAGAAATTTCTACTAATCTGTTTTATGTGGTAGCTACAGCATACTTTACGTATTAAAGCAACGGCAAACGTTTTTAACAAACAGTAATACAGTAATGTTACTAACACTCTAACATTAGTATATCTGTATCACAATAACAACTGGATAGACAGAGGGATCTCTACAACAGAGCTGCTCCAGGAATGACCAATCAGAGAATGATCTTTGCAATGGCACCCGCTCTAATTGCAATTCTTGTACTGCCTGCTCTATCTCACCTAGCATTATCAACAGTCACTTGCGGATAACGTTAGTGGTAGGTAAGGCAAATACTGTTTGGTTTGTTTATTTGCGCGGCGAATTAATTGCAAGCCAAGTGGACAGAAAAGTAGTAAAACTGTTAGGATAATTTAAAGTGGACATATAACCCTCGCACCTCTCCGGCTAATTAGGCTTTTACCTAAAGTCCCTAATCTGTGACGAAAAGGCATCTACTCCGAAGTATAATGCAAAATCGAAAGAAGTAGATGTAGTTGTAACCCAATCGCCACTGCTCAAGTATTTCAGCAATGACGATTAAAAAAAAATTTAACTTTATACAATTTAAATTACGTAAACTACTTTTTTAATTAACAGTAGTCAGTGGAAAATTTGGAAGAAAGATTTTCAAAGTATGTCAACTGTCGCCAGTTGCCCACCGGAACAAGAATAATTAAATTGCAACTGAAATTTATGATCGTAAGGAATCTTATGTAAGAATAGTTATGGGCGTCATGACGTAGGGACAGTACCTGACGCACACTTTCAAGTACTTCACACCATACAGGTGACAGTAGTTAGGTAGTAATCAAATAGCAAATACATATAACATATGATATTAATATTCTAATATCAATTAAAGTAAGATTGTTTACTGGCTGTGGACAGAAACTTTTTGTTACGTTACTCACCGTAATACTGACTGTCGTAAATTTTTGCCACTAGCTACAAATTAGAGCTGTGCTTTGACAATGAAATTTAGTGTCCAAGTTACGTAAAGTTTTACTACCAATGTTTTATTATGAAAGTTACTCTATTTTTAGGAAATGAATTAATTCTGGCTTTTGCATCATTCTATTTCTGACATTATTCATACTACATCCTAAGATTTCATATTCCCAAATTTGGTAAAATTATGTTTTGGTAACCCACTAAATTAATGTTCGTTTCATTTTCAGTTCATTTTCTGATTACCTCGGTTCATACAAAGGAATAGGATGGATACTACTTGGATAATGACTTAGTAAAATTATTTACGTGACAATATGTACGAAAACAATGATATTCTTGCAATAAGATTCCCAAGTACGCTGATCAGTCTATTACACTTATACTTATAAAAAGTCTAGATCCTATTTCACTTCATGATACCGTTGGTTTGTCGAGTGGCTTCATTTAGCTGTAAATAGGGCACGGGTTGATGTTCTTGCCCTACCTTACCCAATAACAAGGGCACACAGTAATCATGATATTATGTGAATTACTCTTGCTGAATTTGTACTTCGCACAGTAAATGCCATAGCTTGCCCACATTAAATATCCGCTAAAGCAAAAATTTCAGTTTTTATTGCTCTGCACTTCGGAAACAGACTTTTTGTCTCCGCATGTTTGCACAGCCAAAGCGGTGAATACACACAACCAGCGACACCAACCGTCTCCTCCCGAGCCCCTACTGTTACTACGTTTTTGGCGCCCTAGTTCAAATGGCTCTGAGCACTATGGGACTCAACTGCTGAGGTTATTAGTCCCCTAGAACTTAGAACCAGTTAAACCTAACTAACCTAAGGACATCACAAACATCCATGCCCGAGGCAGGATTCGAACCTGCGACCGTAGCGGTCTTGCGGTTCCAGACTGCAGCGCCTTTAACCACACGGCCACTTCGGCCGGCTGGCGCCCTCGTACGCCCTGCGATAATGAATTTACAATTTATTACACTCTTTGACAATAGCTTTCCGCTGAATAGGCCAGCGTGTCTACTTACAAAATGTTAACATTCTATGCGTATTCTCTTTCTTAAATAATAAATAGCATTTGTAACTTGAAAACATATTTACAAGAATAATATTCAGCAAACTAATAAAGCAAACTTCACAAAACACGTAGAAGATGTATGATGATCCACAGAACTGTGCACTTACAGACTCAGTGCTGTATGTTTTTTGGGAAAGTGTGGCCATAGCTCGGAGTAGTAAAGCTGTTGCTTCCACGGTCATACTGTGCACACATGTCATGACAAACCTACAGCGTCGAGCCCTTCCGTACTCAACTGAGATTGATTGTCAATCTCTTTGGAATTCTGATAAAGTCTTAATGAACTGACGGCATACCGATGAAAATGTCGACGCCCTTGCCATGGTGGATGCACTAGTTCTCGCCCCGAATGCTGAAACTCAGCAATGTCGGGCCTGGCTAGTAATTAAATTTTTAACCACCTGGTGTAGGGAAGCAGCCTACTCACGCCGTAGTAAATTCACATCAGTCTTTGCATTTTGTGCCAGCCCAGTCCGCTGTAACTAGCTCTGACGTCATAAATGTTGCGCAATACTTTAAAAATCAAGCAAATAACCTAAAACATTTCTAGCATGTCAGGAGTAATACTGAAACAACATGTGTTGAATATCAGTTCGATAACTTTAGCCATTTTCGAAATTTTGACGTTTTTCTGTAATAATCATTGGCGCAAGAGAAAAGAGATAGAGAATTAAAAATTGATAATTAGATTCATTTTTCATAATTATTTAATAAAAACAGTCTTCTGGATCTCACAATTTAAGATTTTAGTGGAAATTCATGATTTTTCTGGGTTTTGTCTTAAAACTTAAGGAAGCAAGGTAGATTAAGTAGGCTAATAAATAAGGCTAGGATGTTTATATTTAAGTAGGTTGGATATCCGCTATAACTATGAAGATGTGAGAAGTTTCATTTGAATACCTATAAAACTATAGCGATAGCGTATCTCCAAAGGGCCAGTTCAGAGCTCGTCTACTGCGTGCAGTGTAATTAAATTAATTCTCTCGCCCAAAATATTTAACTTAGCCACGTCAAAATTTTATTATCAATACTTACTTGCGTGCTGGATGCACATTTAAATTAAGAGCTTCATCGGCCATCAGCAAGAGAAGCTATGATTTATTAGGTAACGTAAAGTGGTGCATTACTAGCCCAGCGGCTAGTCGGGAGAGCCGATTTGATCAGGCGTTCCCTTAGCCGTCCGCACCGCGGCTTTATATATAAGAATGCTGCGCGAGGATGGCTCTGAGCACTATGGGACTCAACTGCTGTGGCCATAAGTCCCCTAGAACTTAGAACTACGTAAACCTAACTAACCTAAGGACAGCACACAACACCCAGCCGTCACGAGGCAGAGAAAATCCCTGACCCCGCCGGGAATCGAACCCGGGAACCCGGGCGTGGGAAGCGAGAACGCTACCGCACGACCACGAGATGCGACTACGCGAGGAAGCAAGGCCCCAGTTCTCTCCAGACGGTGAATAGCACGCCATCTGTGTCGGGAATCGTGTCGCGTCGGTATCATTGCTACAAACGGCCTCGGATGCCGTATTAAGTTACTCGGGATACGCGTAACCATGAAATCATTTTCGAGTGAACTGTTAATTCTGGGATGATTTTAATTATTTATCTTCAGTTTGCGTATGTCGTATTTTCACATGCCGTCGCGGGACAGACATTCTACCATTATTTAGCGTGGCGTTTGATGAACATTATCATCAAATTATGGCGAGCATTCATTTAAGCAGTTAATTCGCACATTTATAGTTGCATCAGCGCATTAGACTCTGAACTGCTCTGTTAGTTAGATTGTGTGGATTCTTCAGGCCGGCTGGAGTGGCCGAGCGATTCTAGGCGCTTCAGTCTGGAACCGTGCGACCGCTACGGTCGCAGGTTCGAATCCTGCCTCGGGCATGGATGTGTGTGATGTCCTTAGGTTAGTTAGGTTTAAGTAGTTCTAAGTTCTAGGGGACTGATGACCTCAGCAGTTAAGTCCCATAGTGCTCAGAGCCATTTGAACCATTTGATTTGTTTTCATGTGTGACTTTCAGAATACAGAACGTTTTTTTTTTAGAAAATCGTTTTTGATTATAAATCCCGGACAATCTTCTAATTCCTCAGAGCTGTAACTATAAGTGTATTCTCAGATGAAGTGGGCACTAGGAATTCTAATTACAGGCTTCACGTTTTGCTAATCACTTTCTGGTAGCCAATATTGTAGTTAGAGAGCCAGTGTTGAGAACGGCGAAAGACAGCATAAATAACATTCTAAATAATAGGAACAAATTCTACATTCTACAAACATTTATGCAACATTTAACAACAATAATTCCACCCGCCGCCGCATATATGGTTAATCGGCCGGGAAATGCAGTGTTTCTACATTCAGACATCTTAAACAACAATAATTCCACCCGCCGCCCCACATATGGTGCATCGGCCGGGAACTGGGTTTACAGTCTACATACAGAAATTTTATACAGCAATCATATTTTCCCAACCGCCGCCGCACACTGGGAACACTGGATGTCACTGGCTCAGGAAAGTCGCCGAAGTGAGATCTTCCTGAGCGACTTGAACACTATTACTATTTCACTTTCCTGTCTCAGACGTTATGTCTGGTCGAAAATGGAAAGTGACGCGGACCTTGATCCAGCGTGACTTTCTTTTAACTGTACGCTATATGTTACATTGCATTTACTATATTACTCTTATTATTATTATTATTATTATTATTATTATTATTATTATTATTATTATTGCTATTATTGCTATTTTTATAATTACTATCGCTGGAAATTTTTGTCAGACTTTAACAGCGTAGTCAGTACACGTGCATTCAGCTGATAGTACCGCTACTTGTTTATCTAGTTTACTAGCTTCCTGCATGCTTGCTTATTTGACTCGCCTGGTAGTCTCTATCATCCCTGAGAACTGAGCTGCGCCCCATAGATCGGCTGCCTTTAAGATGTGACGCTTTGTATCACTGTAATTGTGAATGTATGGTGAATGTACATACTGTAATAGTTAACTGTCCATTTATGTATTGCTCAGAGTTTTAAATTATACAAATTGACATTAGTTAGTTTCTAAACCAAAACTTCTCTCTTTTCCAGGTACGAAATAGAGGGTTTCCAGCCTGCTCCGACCACTATGATGTAAGTTGAGAGCATTTGTACATTTTGCCTAGCTACAACAGTGAGGTGGTAACACGACTGCCCACAGTTATTTTTGAAGAACTCGTTAGAGCTCATGTTGCTAAGAGATTCGATTGTACGAATGGAAACCCAGTGGCGAGAATAACTTACTGCAAGGTTTGAATGTAATGAAGTAAGATATACACACGCACTTACAAAAGCTCGAGGAAACGTACAAGACATCATGAATTTGAAGAACGCAGTTCAGAAGAGTATTACACACCGAGGTGACAAAAGTCATGCAATTCCTCCTAAGAACGTATCGGACCTGGTTTTTCTCGAAGTAGTGCACTAACTCGATGTAGCATGGACTCAACAAATCGCTCTAAGTCCTCCTGCAGAGATACTGAACCATATTCTGTATACTGCTGTCCGTAATTACGAAAGTGTTTTGTGCACGAACTGGCCACTTGATTATGTCCCATTAAAAGTTCGACGGGATTCATGTCGGGCTGTCTCGGCGGCCAGATCATTCGCTCGATTCGTCCTGAATGTTCTTCAAACAAATAACGAACAATTGTAGCTCCATGACATATCGCATTGTCATCCAATTTTGTTTGGGATCATGAAGTCCATGAATGGCTGCAAATGGTCTCCAAGTAGCCACTCAATTATCGGTTCAGTTGGACCAGAGGACCCGATCCATTCCATGTAAACACAACCCGCGCCATTATGGACCCACCACCTTGAGGCGTAGCGCCGTATACCGATCCTGCCTTGGAGGCGGTTAAGTGGGAGATGTGTCTCAGAGCTGGATAGTGACAGATGGTGACGCGAAACTGGACGCGCACGTAGTGTATGTATCAGTCGATAGAGGACAGTGTTGGATAGCGGACTGTGATTTAGTTTCGATTGTGCCCACTAGAGTGCACTAAAGTAATAGAATGTTTTTCATAAACTGTTCTAGTATTTTCATGAAGTGCTATTATGTCTTTTTGTGTATGTAAAATGTTATAAATGTGTTTTAGCAGTATGAATGATGTGTGAGTGTGGTTTAAGGTTAATATGAAGATAATTGTTTAACAAGTTGTGTAGTGGGAGTTAGTGTGGGAACATTTCGGAGAAGTATGGAGGTGAACAAAGGGGATTTTGGAGAATAAATTTGTAAAGTAAGTTTATGGTAAAGGGAAAGTGAATTCAGGTATAAATAAAATAGTAAATAACTTTAGGCATAAACAAAACTTCAGCATATTAGATAATTACGTCGGTAAAAAGTGCAGTCGTTAAGTTTATTATTTTACGATTGGTTATTAATGAAAAGCGCGGACTGACGCGAGAGAATGTTGTTTTGCTATTGGCTGTTGAGTAAACTGACCAATGGTAAAGCAATATTCTTCGCGCGTTTCTCTGCTGGCAGAGAAGACTTATTCTAGAGAGGAGTCGGAGCCTAGTCATGAAACAGTCCGGACGTGTGCAGTAGTTGTTCCGATGGAAATGATAAGTTGCCGGATCTAGCAGTGTTTCATACATCAAAAGTGTTGTAAAGTGACGGCATAATTATTCCGATGGGTATGTAGGGATATCGGAATTTTTAAGTGAATTTTGTGACGAGAAAAGGCATAAATTCCGCTTGGCGTATTGAGCACGTCGGTGGCTAAAAACCTGTGACTGCATTTGGTACCGACAGACTTAATATTTGTCGAGCATTCTCAATCAAAAACAATCCGTATTTTTTTAGCTATTACGTTTTCGGGAAATGCAACACCATAAACTTGCTAACGTGAGTGAAAGGGATTGTGAGTGACTATGCTAAGACTAGCACGGGCTTGGTAGTGATACTTGTTCACGTACGTTTCAGAATATATTAATGAAGGACAAAATTTCCAACATTTCATTTCGTGTGAAAACTTTCTCCAGAAACGTACATTACTGACTTTAATTGTAACCTGGTTCACGTCGAAGTACAGTAGGTTTCGCTCGGCTTCCCTACTGATGATCTGCTGAGACAATGTTCACAGGTAGGTGCAGGTACGTCGTAAAGGGACGGAAGGAACCGCGCCACCGCAATCGGCTTGCACAGTGCTTCTTTGACAACTTGAGTCCACGAGTTTGTGGGATCTGCGCCACACTCGAACTCTACCATCAGTTCTTACCAACGGAAATATGGATTCATCTGACTGTTGTTGTTGTTGTGGTCTTCAGTCCTGAGACTGGTTTGATGCAGCTCTCCATGCTACTCTATCCTGTGCAAGCTTCTTCTTCTCCCAGTACCTACTGCAACCTACATCCTTCTGAATCTGCTTAGTGTATTCATCTCTTGGTCTCCCTCTACGATTTTTACCCTCCACGATGCCCTCCAATACTAAATTGGTGATCCCTTGATGCCTCAGAACATGTCCTACCAAACGATCCCTTCTTCTGGTCAAGTTGTGCCACAAACTCCTCTTCTCCCCAATCCTATTCAGTACCTCCTCATTAGTTATGTGACCTACCCATCTAATCTTCAGCATTCTTCTGTAACACCACATTTCGAAAGCTTCTATTCTCTTCTTGTCCAAACTGGTTATCGTCCATGTATCACTTCCATACTTGGCTACACTCCATATAAATACTTTCAGAAATGACTTCCTGACACTTAAATCTATACTCCATGTTAACAAATTTCTCTTCTTCAGAAAGCGTATTTACTACTTTAAGCATCTCATTTCCTAATCGAATTCCCTCAGCATCACCAAACTTAATTCGACTAGATTCCATTATCCTCGTTTGGTTTTGTTAATGTTCATCTTATATCCTCCTTTCAAGACTCTGTCCATTCCGTTCAACTGCTCTTCCAAGTCCTTTGCTGTCTCTGACAGAATTACAATGTCATCGGCGAATCTCAAAGTTTTTATTTCTTCTCCATGGATTTTAATTCCTACTCCGAATTTTTCTTTTGTTTCCTTTAGTGCTTGCTCAATCTACAGATTGAATAACATTGGGGAGAGGCTACACCCCTATCTCACTCCCTTCCCAACCACTGCTGCCCTTTCATGCCCCTCGTCTCTTATAACTGCCATCTGTTTCCTGTTCAAATTGTAAATAGCCTTTTGCTCCCTGTATTTTACCCCTGCCACCTTTATAATTTGAAAGAGAGAATTCCAGTCGACATTGTCAAAAGCTTTCTCTAAGTCTACAAATGCTAGAAGAGTACGTTTGTCTTTGCCTCTGCTTAATCTTTCTTCTAAGATAAGGCGTAAGGTCAGTATTGCCTCACGTGTTCCAACATTTCTACGGAATCCTAACGGAGATAATGATTTGACTCTTAATTTTTGTATCGATGACATATTCGTAGATTATGGGAGACGGTGCAGCCTATAAGCGGTTTTCGCGACCGCGGATGGTTGTCAGACCGGCTAGGAGCTCACTTCTGCAGAAGCAGCCGCGGTCCGCGCCTGCGCAGCGCCGTCCTGGCCAACGGCTGCCCACAGGATTTATCGCCGCCCCCGCGGGACGCATCCGCTGCTGGCCAGCACACAGCGAGCGGCGCTGGGGCCCACTCAGCACAAACTGGTCCCCCCCCCTCCCCCCACCCCCACCCCTCAACACTCCAACAGTCGCCTCCACTTCGTTCGCAGTTTTTTAATTTGAATTTATACATCTGCAAAGGCGCGCATCAGTTACTGCCGGCCTCTAGGACTGCGCAAGAAGCCTGCCTTCCAGGGGCTGAAGCAAAACGAAGCAGCGGATTTGTGGTGAGTGGAAGATTCTTGGCCGGCGTCTCCGAGCACTGGCGTGCTCCCAGACGCGGCGCGGACATTCCTTTATTTTTGGTTGTAGGGTACTCAGAATGTATTTCCTTCCGAGAGCACTCGGGAGAAATATTTATTGCTGCAATTGCGGTAGAGCACTAAATTATTTATTTGGATTGCTTCCGTATGCGTTACTGTGTATGTGAGCCGAGCGCGCGCGCGCGCGCGTGTTTGTGTGCGTGCGTGTGTGTGTGTGCGTGTGTGTGTGTGAGTGTGTGTGTGTGTGTGTGTGTGTGTGTGTGTGTCAGATCAAAAGTATCCGACACCACCGAAAACATACAATTTTCATATTACGGTGCATTGTGCTGCGACCTACTGCCTGGTACCCCATATCAGCGACCTCAGTGGTCATTAGACATCGTCAGAGCAGAAAGGGGCGCTCCGCAGAACCCACGGACTTCGAACGTGCTCAGGTGAATAAGTGTCACTTGTGTCATATGTCTGTACGCGAGATTTCCACACTCCTAAGCATCCCTAGATCCACTGTTTTCGATGTGATAGTGAAGTGAAAACATGAAGGGACACGTACAGCACAAAAGCGTACAGGCCGACCTTGTCTGTTGAGTGACAGACACCGCCGACGGAAGAAAATGGTTCAAATGGCTCTGAGCACTATGGGACTTAACATCTGTGGTCATCAGTCCCCTAGAACTTAGAACTACTTAAACCTAACTAACCTAAGGACATCACATACATCCATGCCCGAGGCAGGATTCGAACCTGCGACAGTAGCGGTCGCGCGCTTCCAGACTGAAGCGCCTAGAACCGCTCGGCCACATGGGCCGGCGGAAGAAGAGAGTCGTAATGTGTAATAGGCAGAGATGTATCCAGACCATCACACAGGAATTTCAAACTGGATCAAGATCTACTGCAAGTACTATGACAGGCGGAAAGCGAGTAAACTAGGATTTCATGGTCGAGCGGCTGCTCATAAGCCACACATCACGTTGGTAAATGTCAAACGACGCCTCGCTTGGTGTAAGGAGCATAAACACTGGACGATTTAACAGTGGAGAAACATTGTGTGGAACGACAAATTACGGTACACAATGTGGCTATCCGATGGCAGGGTGTGGGTATGGCGAATGCCCGATGAATGTCATCTACCAGCTTGTGTAGTGCCAACGGTAAAATTCGGATGCGGTGATGTTATGGCTTGGTCGTGTTTATCATAGAGTGGGCTTGCACCCCTTGTTGTTTTCCGGGGCACTATTACAGCACCGGCCTACATTTATGTTTTAAGCACCTTCTTGCTTGCCACTGTCGAAGAGCAATTCAGGGATGGCGATTGCATCTTTCAACACGATCGAGTACCTGTTCATAATACACGACAATAACATCCCTGTAATAGACTGGCCTGCACAGAGTCCTGACCTGCATCCTATAGAACACCTTTGAGATGTTTAGGCGCCGATTTCGTGCCAGGCCTCACCGACCGACATCAATACCTCTCCTCAGTCCAGCACTCCGCCATTCCCCAAGAAACCTTCCAGCATCTGATTGAACTTATGCCTGTGAGAGTGGAAGCTGTCATCAAGACTAAGGGTGAGCCAACACCGTACTGAATTACAGCATTACCAATGGATGGCGCCACGAACTTGTAAGTCATTTTCAGCCAGGTGTCCGGATACGTTTGATCACATGTGTTTCGCCACGTCTGTTCCACGTGATTTCCCACTGCGGGCCCAGACAGAGATGGCCAGAAATCAGAAATTAAATGATCTGAGTAGTGTCTGCAGAAAAGAGGATGACTTACACTACCACTGGTTGGCCCACATATGTTAGTCACATATCAATAACGCCACAGTGATCTCTGAACAGCAGTTAATAACTTCACGAGGGGAACACATGACGTGTAGCCTGAAGTCATAACCCGAATATTAAGCATCTTAGTACTGTATTTCTTTCTATCTTCGTTCTATAGGTAATATTTTTACTGTATCATTAGTCACTAAACAGTTTGTGGAAGGAGCACAATAGAAACTTTAACAGCTATTAAAATATTTTTCTGAAATACAGTGGTATTTTTCAACTCTTTGCAGCATTTACTTTATTGCACTTGCAGTAGTAAAACTGAAAAAAAAACAGGCCGTTAAATTTTAAATTTTTATGGCACGGTATATAAAGTACACTCATTCAGGAATCAAAGTGCCCCATCTTCGGTGTGGTTCAAATGGTTCAAATGGCTCTGAGCACTATGGGACTTAACCGCTGAGGTCATCAGTCCCCTAGAACTTAGAACTACTTAAACCTAACTATCCTAAGGACACCACACACATCCATGCCCGAGGCAGGATTCGAATCTGCGACCGCAGTGGTCGCGCGGTTCCAGACTGAAAAGGTGTGCTGAACAAATATTTTTTAACATGGGAACTTAGGAGACCGTACATAGAAAGATCTAACCTACATTGTCTGACTGATAGTTGTCACAGATGAACATAGGTGTAGCTATTAGTATCACATTTTAAGACATATTGATGAATACTATTCGCAGATAAGAAAACGCAATCAAGAAAAGTTCGTCTAAGCGAAGTCATATCCGTCCTTCAAATAGTTCCCACAGAATTCTTGACGAGATTAATTCGTGACTGTTGCTTCTTTGCATTGTTGAATATCTGCAAACAAAAAGCTAACGCTCCTATCTCAATTGACAGTCATATATTTTGACTTATAGTGTATTTTATTGCTCCAAGTAGCCCTAACTAGGGTCGTATATCATGCCAGTCTATTTTAATGGCGGAAACAACACACTTAAGTTTTAGCACTCCTAGGTTTGAGTTGCCGTTACTCATGGAAACTGTTTCAGCTTCATTTTAGCTTACTTCGTCTCATGAGGGAAACTGGACTATTCGCTGCGAGATACAAGTTACCTCACCACTCCTAAGAAATAGATGTTAGATGAGGATTGAACATATGGATGGCAGAAAACATCTTTGCTAGTCTATGAGAGGTATGTTCCACTCTGTTTCAGACCCCTGCATTAACGAAGCGCGCATCACCTGTCGCACTGGGAGGTAAGCGTGGAACACATTTTGCAAGCCGTTCTACTCCAACAAGTAGCTGGGACCTGTCGCTAATGTCGGAAACAGTACCGGAGCAGGCTCTCCGGGGAATGCGAGATTAAAACGGAACTTGGCCCAACTTGGCAGTAAATATTGCATTCTGGAGACCGAGGCGCGCGTCGTTAAAGTTGCACGGGTGGTCCCGCAGCCGAAATGGGCTTAACACGCTGTCATAATGGCGGCCGGAAGTTGGAGGCGGGTTGCAGCCCCGGGGACACGGCGCCGGAGCTCCCCATTAAAAACTGCTCTAATGCGGTCTGGGGCAACCTGCAGAAATTTCATTTCAAACGATTTCCCAGCACCAACGTACCAGACGCGCACGGCCTCCTCACGTGCACGTGGCACTCATCAGGCTGTTAAACTCGCGACCCGCTGACATCAAGTCGAGTAGGGGAACATCCGGCTGTGAGCTGGCCAAGTAGCACGCGGTTACGAATCTCCATATGCTGGGGCCAGCTACCGAGCACCGGACAAAAGGCAACCTTTCGTCCGTGAAAAACTGTCCAACAGCGAACGACTGTCTTCTCAAGGCTGGTAGCAACAACACTGCCGCAAGTGATGCACAGGCGCTTAAAGGAAAATCATTTAAAAAGAATGCCTGTGAGTTTTGGATCCAAATTTGATTTGATATCTACCATTATCTAGTGCCGGACAAAAAAATACGACTGAGACATTCGCTTGCAAACTATAGTGCGTCCTAGCAAGCCTACATTTATTTCTAGAGGACGTCGAGCAGATATTATAACACACACAAAATATTAGAGCACTTTAATAGAAGTCTGAACAGGCTGAATTACTTAACTTGGAAATAATCACGTCCACAGGAATGTGACTTATGTATTCATCGCTGTCGCTGTACTCTATAACTTATCGCTTCACACAGTACCGAAGGATAGTCTCATCTCAGTGTGCAAAAGACTATAAACTTTGATACTGTTCAGATTTCAAATAAAATTCGCGCTGCTGTATCAGAAATCTACATCTACATCTACATCTACATGATTACTCTGCAATTCACATTTAAGTGCTTGGCAGAGGGTTCATCGAGCCACAATCATATTATCTCTCTACCATTCCACTCCTGAACAGCGCGCGGGAAAAACGAACACCTAAACCTTTCTGTTCGAGCTGTGATTTCTCTTATTTTATTTTGATAATCATTCCTACCTATGGGCGCAACAAAATATTTTCGCATTCGGAAGAGAAAGTTGGTGACTGAAATTTCGTAAATAGATCACGCCGCGACGAAAAAAGTCTTTGCTTTAATGACTTCCATCCCATCTCGCGCATCATATCTGCCACACTCTCTCCTCTATTACGTGATAATACAAAACGAGCTGGCCTTTTTTGCACCCTTTCGATGTCCTCCGTCAATCCCACCTGGTAAGGATCCCACACCGCGCAGCAATATTCTAACAGAGGACGAACGAGTGTAGTGTAAGCTCTCTCTTTAGTGGACTTGTTGCATCTTGTAAGTGTCCTGCCAATGAAACGTAACCTTTGGCTCGCCTTCCCCACAATATTAACTATGTGGTCTTTCCAGCTGAAGTTGTTCGTAATTTTAACACCCAGGTACTTAGTTGAATTGACAGCCTTGAGAATTGTACTATTTATCAAGTAATCGAATTCCAAAGGATTTCTTTTGGAATTCATGTGGATCACCTCACACTTTTCGTTATTAAGCGTCAACTGCCACCTGCAACACCATACAGCAATCTTTTCTAAATCGCTTTACAACTGATACTGGTCTTCGCATAACCTTTCTAGACGGCAAATTACAGCATCATCTGCGAACAACCTAAGAGAACTGCTCAGATTGTCACCCAGGTCATTTATATAGATCAGGAACAGCAGAGGTCCCAGGACGCTTCCCTGGGGAACACCCGATATCACTTCAGTTTTACTCGATGATTTTCCGTCTATTACTACGAACTGCGACCTCCCTGACAGGAAATCACGAATCCAGTCGCACAACTGAGACGATACCCCATAGGACCGTAGCTTGATTAGAACTCGCTTGTGAGGAACGGTGTCAAAAGCTTTCCGGAAATCTAGAAATACGGAATCAACTCGAGATCCCCAGTCGATAGCGGCCATTACTTCGTGCGAATAAAGAGCTAGCTGCGTTGCACAAGAACGATGATGTCGCCGTAAGCGGTGAGTACGGAGTGGGGCCCCACTGCACTGCACTCTAACTTACGTAACCTCCCAGCTCCGGCGGCGTATGGAACCTTTTGACAGTGTGTCTACCACACTCTAACATAACAGTCGCGACACTCACTGCTGTAAAAGTTGTTGCCGTTTGGCAGATGGAGCGACACTAGCGCTTCAAGCGGCAGGTAAGGTGAACGTCAGACGCGTCGTAAGCATAACGTGTGTTTGCATCCATTTCCTACGTAATTTCCGAATTATTCGAGTTAGTTTCTTGCCTCCAAGAGTTTGTGTAGTATCAGAAAGCATATATGTTTCTAAAAATGATTCTAAAATAAGCGCAAGTATGGACAAAAACCATGAATAGAGTGGCAAGCTACAACAAATTCGTGAAGAAACACTTGTGACACTGGACAGAATTGCAGCTTACCACGTTGATATCAAAAGAATATAAACACACAGATTCACATGTAAGAAGCACGGGCATGTACCTCTACATGCAAAAGCGATGGACAGCCCGTTTATCGTTCTGTAGGCCTACTGTGTTTGTCACTGTCGCCTGTTGCCACAAGTACGACCTTCATCTTTATATTATTCTAAGTGGGACAAGCAACTGACAAATAATGGGAGAAATATGCTGAAAACATAATGAGCTGGTTACATTACATTTCACGAAAAACCAAATATTTGAATAATTTTCAAACAATCTATCTGTAGGCACTTTCCTTGTCCCATAATAGTTGCGCTCGAAGTCTAGCAATCTGAACGTTCTGACACTTCACACGCTTTTGTAAGACACGAACAGCTGCACTTAGTCTAACCACTTCATCGTCAAAGCAGGTCTGTGTTGATGATTCTCACGAATCTGGCACTAATACATGGAGAGTTGAACTGGCTGCTTCTGTGTCATAGGACTGTTTTACAGCTTTAGATTGACTGTCGAATCTTTGTGGCAGTTTCCTCTTCGTCTGTCGAGGTGGCTTATTTGGAATGTCAAACAGTGTGGGTACTGCATTCCACACGAGTTTTTATTGTCTGCGTTCATGAACTGGTTTTGTTCGAAATGTAGCGAACAAAACCTAATATTATTATACAGGTAAACCGGGTCTTTCTTCATAAGGTCTTCTCGTCTGCTATTAACTAGCCATTTTTTTTTGCTCCTAAAACGAAACATTCATCATTTATACACATACATTTGCAAGTGAATCCTGACAATACAGTTTAGTAACATGACGGTATATACCTCTCAGGATCCTTAGGAGACCTAAAAAAGACAGCTGTGGTGTCTTCTTCCTATTGCTGCTGCAATTTATTGCGCTACAAACGCTCCCGATGGTAAAAACCATTGTATAAATCAAAATAAACAATCACTATTCGCTTTCACGATCGCGCTGAACTCACAGTTCAACCTACCGGCCGCTTGGAGCGCTGCTGGCGCTGAAGGCAACAAAATCGAGGCGAAGTGTCGCGACTGTTATGTTAGACTGTGGTGTCTACCCCGACATCTCTGGTTCGCTGCTGCCTCAGACAGCGACTGTCTTTATCTGTGGTCCCGTCACGAGGTACTAACTTAACGACATGGGACCTTTTTTTCCGAATGACCCCGTACACAGCACTTATTCAAACTTACAGTAAATTTACTGACACAATTACACCGTCGAAATCTGTGTTGGTGGAACTGTAAATACGCCAACCGGAGAGAGTCTGCTCTCATTGTGTACAACATCTTGTAGACTCTTACAGCGACGAACTACAGTAATGCGCTCCAAGAAATCATGTACACGTACCCTTATTTGTAATGTACACAGCTCAGTCTGGTACAAAGAGGTGGGGTCGTGTCTACAGGAAACACAGCTTGAAGATAACGGAACATTACGCAAAACGATGTGTAACATCAGTAACAACAATCACGGATAAATCTATATTGCGCAAGAACCGCTATAACAATGGTGGTTTCAATCACAAATGTTAACCAAGGAGTCATGTCCAATAGCTGAAGGTACACAGTACGTCACCATCTGTAACTGAAGATACAACCTTCGTAAATTCATACATTAATTTTAAATGAGAAAGGTACTTACAAACTACAATGAAGGAAAGTGTAAGATGCTATGTCCATGTGGGCCATAACACGCGTCGTGTTACCGATCGATCGGACTGCATGATAAGGTTCAAGTGCGGGACCTGTGAAAACCAGCCAGTCGAAATTCCACGAATATAATAAGGCCAAACTGTGGCTTCTAACATAGATAATAGCATTGATTAGGGAGAATACGCAGTATGAGGATATGCCGAACAGTAATGCTGCGAATGTTACAAGTGAAAACTCTTAAGGCTTCTGAGGCGTCAAAAGTCATGAGATACTTTCGCACACTGTATAGGACCTACATTTGCCCTGTGTAGTGCAGCAACTCATCGTGGCAGGGACTGAAGAAGTTGTTGGACGTGACCTGCAGAAATACTGAACCCCTCCGCCACACACCGTCAGGTGGCTTGCGGAGTATGGATGTAGATGTAGATGTAGACATGCTGGCTCTATAGCCACCCATAACTGTGAAAGCGCTGTCCGTGCAGGATTTTGTATACGAACTGACCTCTCAATTACGTCCCATAAATTGAGTGAAGTTTATCTGTAGTGGATGCTGTTGAACTCCGTGACTGTTCCTTTATAGGGCGTAGAAAGATTTCCACTACCAGTCACGATATAAGATTATTTATTCGTCACACGACCGGCTTCGGATTTGTGTCCATCCTCAAGTGTTTATACATTCATGTACATGTTTGTATTGCTGGAGATCACTGTATAAATACAAAGAAAATTATTTGCTGATGACTAAACATATACAAGTGGAACATTTGTAAGTGGCAAGTCAGAATTTGTCAAAAATATATCTGTACTTACATAAAGATGTAGCATCATTATTATAATTATGCTGTGCTGACAGTCTTTCCACTTAGTGGCATATTTGTTATCATTTTCATGTCCATGTTTCAGTGTTATAAAATTTAGCTGCATATTTCACTATAGCGACGTCCACTCGTGATATACACTGTGTGTACGTACAAACATGTCGGCTTTGGTCAAAGAACTTAGACGTAGGAGGTGTAAGGATGTTGCTCATACAGAAACATGTAGGCTATGGTCAAAGAACTTCGCCACAGAAAGTGCAAGGATTTTGCACAAATAGAAACTTAAAAAGCTATTATAAATTGCGAAGGTTTTTGATCCACATTATGAATTTTTTGATCCACATTTTTGCCAGGGAACTTAGATATAGGAACTTAATGATGTTATATGTATGAAATTACTAAAAGCCATTACCAATTAACAAATGACAGAACTGTTTCGAACCACAGTTCTGTCAGAGAATCTAGAACAGTGTCGAAAGATCTTAGAGGGCACTGGAGGACCATTTACATCCCCCAAGTAGAAAACGCCACTTTATGGTGTCTGCACGAGCCATCTACCAATACTTAGGTTTAAATCAACAGTCGAGATCGCGATAGCATTTGTTTATTGACCGGTTTCGGTTTATGTTAAAGTCATCCTCAGAATTATAGTGTACGAACGTGGTATCACGGAGAAACCTTCGCCAAAAAATTCTAGGATGGTTGTAACATAAGCCGGTCAATAAAAAAATGTTATTGCGATCTCGACTGTTGATTTTAACCTAAGTATAGCACCAGATCGCTCCGTTCCACAGGCAATGTTGTCTAAATTTATGTATCCACCAATACAACAGGCAATCTTAGACGCTAGCGATGTGTCCGACTAATGATGCGAAATCCTGCATAGCGGACTCATTTACTGTCTTTTCTGTTAATAATAATGATAATAATAATAATAATTATTATTATTATAATACATCAACGCAATACAGCTACATCAAAACGTATATATGCAACTACAGAAATCTGTAATTATTGATACATGTTCAATTTCCCGAAAGTTCCTAAATGCAATGTAACATATACCGTGCAGTTAATAGGAAGTCACGCTTGATCAAGGTCCGCGTCACTTTCCATTTTTAACCAGACATAATGTCTGAGAAAGGAAAGAAATAATAATAATTATAGTAATAGTTAACGAGCCAAGCATTGCTTCGCAGTTGCTAAATATGCATGGGAACTGGATAAACTTCCTAATTGGGGTATCACTGGGAACTGTGTTACGACGGAGATTTCGGATATTCGCTGCGAGTTCACCTAGTTTGAAGATATTGAACTCAGAGTTACAATAAATCATATCGAATATGAAAGAATAAGATCCTTTGCTTTCGTTTTTCACTTTAAGTTTTTTTCTACTTTTTATACATAACACAATTAAAAAGCAGTGGCTTATAAGACACTTGATCGCCCTATTCCTGAATATTGTTCAACTCTCTGTGATCCGTGTCAGATAGGACTGATAGAAGAGGTAGAGACGATCCAACGAAGAGCGGAGCGTTTCGTCACAGGATCGTTTAGCTGGCGAGAGAGCGTTACGGAGATGCTAAACAAACTCTACTGGCAGACGTTACAAGAGAGGCACTGTGCATCACGCAGAGATTTACCATTGAAATTTCGGGACTGCACTTTTCAGGAGGAGTAGGGAAAGATATTACTTCCTCACACATACATCTCGCGCATTGACCACGAAGAGAAAATCCGATAAATTAGAGCCAATACAGAGGCTTATCGACAATCATTTTTCCCTCTCACTATTCGCGAGTGGAACAGGGTTGGAGGGATCAGATAGTTGTACCGAAAGTACCCTCCGCCACACACCATTAGGTGGCATGCGGAGTATGA
The DNA here is from genome assembly GCF_023898315.1 of Schistocerca nitens. Lineage (NCBI taxonomy): Eukaryota > Metazoa > Arthropoda > Insecta > Orthoptera > Acrididae > Schistocerca > Schistocerca nitens. The sequence goes on along the minus strand of NC_064619.1, from coordinate 47,511,107 downwards.
TGTAGATGTAGATGAAAAATTTGCAGGGTGTTTCAGCTGCTCCCCTACAAGCCGGCCGGAGTGGTCGAGCGGTTCTAGGCGCTACAGTCTGGAACCGCGCGACGGCTACGGTGGCAGGTTCGAATCCTGCCTCAGGCATCGATGTGTGTGATGTCCTTAGGTTAGTTGGGTTTAAGTAGTTCTAAGTTCTTTGGGGCTGATGACCTCAGAAGTTAAGTCCCATAGTGTTCAGAGCCATTTGAACCCTCCTACCACTGGGTTTTATGCTGCCCGCATCACCTTCAAATACCACATGTACGATTTTCATATTCTCTCTCTCTCTCTCTCACTACAGAAAAAAAATGAACAGAACCTTTTCGTAGAAAATTTTACGTGGTTAAATTTTGTACTGAGATACGTTTTCGCTCGAGACAGCATTTTCGGAGCTACTCATGGAAAACGCGTTTGAAGGTCACTTTTCTACGTTTCACCTCAATAATTCGAAAACTACAACCTCTAACGAAAACGTGTCTCAGTAAAACATTTAACGAAAGTGTAATGTTAATTTTTTCTGTAGGACTAATAGTTTGCACGTAGTGAGCGAAGGGATATGAAAATCTTGCAGGTGGTATTTGAAGGCATATTGCGTAGTACAAAACCCAGCGGTATGGGCCACTGAATCCACTTGTATATGGGAGAACCAGTTTGTCTAATACATTACATGCCCTGTTACCGTAGTGGGGACGGACTGTGTGAATGAAAACGAATCTGAACTCTGCCACGGCGCAGCTCCTCCTTCCTCGCAGATCGTTTTAACGGAAAACGTATACACTTTTGTTTAAACGCAAATATATAGCCTTCGTCCGTCGTGATGTTTACTACGGTATCGCGTAAAAACATAAAATAAATTGGTCAACTATTCGAGAATTTTTCAGATAACTTGTCCCACTTATACACGGTGGTCCACTGATCGTGACTGGGCCAAATATCTCACGAAATAAGTGTCAAACGAAAAAACTACAAACAACGAAACTTGTCTAGCTTGAAGGGGGAAACCAGATGGCGCTGTGGTTGGCCCGCTAGATGGCGATGCCATAGGTCAAAAGGATATGAACTGCGATTTTTTAAATAGGAACCCTCATTTTTATTACATATTCGTGTAGTACGTAAAGAAATATGAATGTTTTAGTTGGACCACTTTTTTCCCTTTGTGACAGATGGCGCTGTAATAGTCACAAACATATGGCTCTCAATTTTAGACGAACAGTTGGTAAAAGTTAGGTTTTTAAATTAAAATACAGAACGTAGGTACATTTGAACATTTTATTTCGGTTGTTCCAATGTGATACATGTACCTTTGTGAACTTACCATTTCTGAGAAAGCAATGCTCTTACAGCGTGATTACCTGTAAATACCACATTAATGCAATAAATGCTCAAAATGATGTCCGTCAACTTCATTGCATTTGGCAATACGTGTAACGACATTCCTCTCAACAGCGAGTAGTTCGCCTTTCGTAATGATCGCACATGCATTGACAATGCGCTGACGAATGTTGCCAGGCGTTGCCGGTGGATCACGATAGCAAATATCCTTCTACTTTCCCCACAGAAAGAAATCCGGGAACGTCAGATCGGGTGAACGTGCGGGCCATGGTATGCTGCTTCGACGACCAATCCACCTGTCATGAAGTATGCTATTCAATATCGCTTTAACCGCACGCGAGCTATGTGCCGGACATCCATTCTGTCATGCAGCGAAACATCTTGCAGTAACATAGGTAGAACATTATGTAGCAAATCAGCATACATTGAACCATTTAGATTGCCCTCGATAAAATGATGGCCAATTATCCTTCCTCCGCCGGCCAGTGTGGCCGAGCGGTTCTAGACGCTTCAGTCTGAAACCGCGCAAACGCTACGGTCGCAGGTTCGAATCCTGCCTTGGGCATGGATGTGTGTGTTGTCCTTAGGTTAGTTAGGTTTAAGTAGTTCTAAGTTCTAGGGGACTGATGACCTCAGATGTTAAGTCCCATAGTGCTCAGAGCCATTTCAACAGTTTTATCTTTCCTCCCATAATGCCGCACCATACAGTTACCCGCCAAAATCGTTGATGTTCCACTTGTCGCAGCCATTGTGGATTTTCCGTTGCTCAGTAGTGAATATTATGCCGGTTTACGTTACCGCTGTTGGTGAACGACGCTTCGTCGCTAAATAGAACGCGTTCAAATAATCTGTCATCGTCCCGAAATTTCTCTTGTGTCCACTGGCAGAACTGTACACGACGTTCAAAGTCCTCGCCATGCAATTCCTGGTGCATATAAATATGGTAAGGGCGCAATCGATGTTGATGTAACATTCTCAACACCGGCGTTTTTGAGATTCCCGATTCTCGCGCAATTTGTCTGCTACTGATGTGCGGATTGGCCGCGACGACAGCTGAAACACCTATTTGGGCATCATCATTTGTTGCAGGTCGTGGTTGACGTTTCACATGTGGCTGAACACCTCCTGTTTCCTTAAATAACGTAACTATCCGGTTAACGGTCCGGACACTTGGATGACGTCGTCCTGGATACCGAGCACCATACATATCACACGCCCGTTGGGCATTTTGATCACAATAGCCATGCTTCAAAACGATATCCACCTTTTCCGCAATTGGTAAACGGTTCATTTTAACACGGGTAATGTATCAAGAAGGAAATACCGTCCGCACTGGCGGAATGTTCCGTCATACCACGTACTTATACGTTTGTGACTGTTAGAGCGCCATCTATCACAAAGCGAAGAAAGTGGTCCAACAAAAACATTGATATTTCTTTACGTGCTACACGAATATGTAATAAAAAATGGGGGTTCCTATTTAAAGAAACGCAGTTGACATCCGTTTGACCTATGGCAGAGCCATCTAGCGGGCCAACCACAGCGAAGAAAGTGGTTCCTATTTAAAGAAACGCAGTTGATATACGTTTGACCTATGGCAGAGCCATCTAGCGGGCCAACCACAGCGAAGAAAGTGGTCCAACTAAAACATTGATATTTCTTTACGTGCTACACGAATATGTAAAAAAAATGGGGGTTCCTATTTAAAGAAACGCAGTTGATATCCATTTGACCTATGGCAGAGCCATCTAGCGGGCCAACCACAGCGCCATCTTGTTTCCCCCTTCAAGCTAGACAAGTTTCTTTGTTTGTAGTTTTTTCGTTTGCCACTTATTTCGTGAGATATTTGGCCCAGTCACTATGAATGGACCACCCTGTATATACCGGGTGATCAAAAAGTGAGTATAAATTTGAAAACTTAATAGACCACGCAATAATGTAAATAGAGAGGAAAAAATCAACACACATGCTTGGAATGACAGGGGGATTTATTAGAGCAAAAAAAAAAAAAACGAAGTTCGCAAAATGTCCGACAGATGGCGCTGGACACCAAAACTGCTATCGTGAGGGGTGAGAGGTACGCCGATATGTACACCATCGCATCATCCCCAGCCTGGCTGATAAACACCTGCTGGAACGTACGATGTTTATGCGGGATGGCGCTCCATCCCATATTGCCAGATGCGTGAAAGATCTCTTGCGCTCATCGATTGGTGATGATCGTGTGCTGAGCCGCCACTTTCGTCATGCTTGGCCTCCCAGGTCCCCAGACTTCAGTCCGTGTGATTATTGGCTTTGGGGTTACCGTAAGTCGCAAGTGTATCGTGATCGACCGACATCTCTAGAGATGCTGAAAGACAACATCCGACACGAATGGCTCACCATCACTCCCGACATGCTTTACAGTGTTGTTCACAACATTATTCCTCGACTGCAGCTATTGTTGAGGAATGATGGTTGACATATTGAGCATTTCCTGTAAAGGACATCATCTTTGCTTTGTCTTACTTTGTTTTGCTAATTATTGCTATTCTTATCAGGTGAAGCGCCATCTGCCGGACATTTTTTGAACTTTTGAATTTTTTTTGTTCTAATAAACCCCCATGTCATTCCAAGCATGTGTGTCAATTTGTACCTCTCTATCCACATTATTCCGTGATTTATTCAGTTTTCAAATTTACATTGACTTTTTGATCACCCAGTGTATAATGACTAGGGAAAGCCATGTTCGTTGTGGCAGTGTAAGAAACTCTACAGCGCACACTTATGCCCAGTGTGAATTTAGTGTTCATTGAGAACGTATCTTCCATAATTTTGTAAGTCTACCTGGTTTAAAAGATGTAGCCTCGCATGTTTCGAAATATTTATCTTTAACTTATTCGCGTCCATGCTTTCCACAAAGTGCTACAGACGCGCGGTAAGAAAGGGATACGAATTTCCTAGCACAGTTCACTTTTTCTCCGTGAAACACAGCGAACAGGTACGTGCTCGGCATCTCATGCAGCGGAGCGCGGGGTTTGCAGGTGGCCGGCAACGCGGCAGCGCGGCCCGTGCTCCTTCGCCGTGTTATTGCTTTGCCGCCTCGGCCGGCGCTGTGTATTTTTTCGTCCCGATGACTCGCGGTGTGCTCCTTGGCGTCACCGCGTGTTTGCTTTATGTAATTAGAAGGAATGTCCGCCGCTCTGTGGGCCCGCGCTCTTCCATCATTTTGTTTGATCTGCTCTGTGGCGCTGCGCACACCAATTGGACGCCCAGTTTGGCATTTAATGTTTAGTTTCCGCTCGGCGCTCCCGTATTTTCCGAGGCACGGTCCGGCGCGTCACATTTTCCACCGTTAACATCGCGAGAATAGTAATTGAAGCGGTTGCGTTTGGTGGAGTAGGGGTTGGCGTAGATAGCGAAAGAAGGGTAGAAGAGGAAGAGAACAAAATAGAGTCAAAAGCGACTGATTTAAAACCCGCATATCTTATAATCTTATAAATACTGGGCGCAGTGCAGCCTCCACCCAATTTGAATTCCCCAATTACTCCCCCGGGAGCAGCACATTCGTTATTTTTAATTAACTTGTTATTCTGAAGTGAGGTCGAAGCAATTAGGTTTTTTTAAACGCTGGACCAGATGGCGCGGGATAGCCAGCACGTCCGAACTGCTCTCTCGTATGTCAGCAGAGACGATTCCGCTTAATCGCTGCTGGCGAGACTAAGGAACACTGCGAATGCAGCTTTCATGCGTGGCGTTTATTAAGGCCGTTACTTGATTACATTTCTTTCTCTAGACATTCTTATGCGAGATAATAAAAGAAAATTTACTTTGTGAGATATTTTGATATCCAAACTATTTTTCTGCTTATTCGCCGCTCCGAATTAAAAAAAAACTATCGTAGTACTCCACAAGCCTTCCAATGCTTTATGCATATTTTGCTGCAAAGTTGTTGGATCAAATGGTTCAAATGGCGCTGAGCACTATGGGACTTAACATCTGAGGTCATGAGTCCCCTAGAACTTAGAACTACTTAAACCTAACTAACCTAAGAACATCACACACATCCATGCCCGAGGCAGGATTCGAACCTGCGACCGTAGTGGTCGCGCGGTTCCAGACTGCAGCGCCTAGAACCGCTCGGACACTCTGGCCGGCTTGTTGGATCAACCACTAACACTCATTTCAGTTCGTTGTTATTTCCAACGTACCTTCAGGCAAAAAGAAAGGTCACTCAATTTGGAAAAAAATATGGTAATTTATCTAAGATGTGTCCGGGATACTGGATGTACACTCCTGGAAATGGAAAAAAGAACACATTGACACCGGTGTGTCAGACCCACCATACTTGCTCCGGACACTGCGAGAGGGCTGTACAAGCAATGATCACACGCACGGCACAGCGGACACACCAGGAACCGCGGTGTTGGCCGTCGAATGGCGCTAGCTGCGCAGCATTTGTGCACCGCCGCCGTCAGTGTCAGCCAGTTTGCTGTGGCATACGGAGCTCCATCGCAGTCTTTAACACTGGTAGCATGCCGCGACCACGTGGACGTGAACCGTATGTGCAGTTGACGGACTTTGAGCGAGGGCGTGTAGTGGGCATGCGGGAGGCCGGGTGGACGTACCGCCGAATTGCTCAACACGTGGGGCGTGAGGTCTCCACAGTACATCGATGTTGTCGCCTGTGGTCGGCGGAAGGTGCACGTGCCCGTCGACCTGGGACCGGACCGCAGCGACGCACGGATGCACGCCAAGACCGTAGGATCCTACGCAGTGCCGTAGGGGACCGCACCGCCACTTCCCAGCAAATTAGGGACACTGTTGCTCCTGGGGTATCGGCGAGGACCATTCGCAACCGTCTCCATGAAGCTGGGCTACGGTCCCGCACACCGTTAGGCCGTCTTCCGCTCACGCCCCAACATCGTGCAGCCCGCCTCCAGTGGTGTCGCGACAGGCGTGAATGGAGGGACGAATGGAGACGTGTCGTCTTCAGCGATGAGAGTCGCTTCTGCCTTGGTGCCAATGATGGTCGTATGCGTGTTTGGCGCCGTGCAGGTGAGCGCCACAATCAGGACTGCATACGACCGAGGCACACAGGGCCAACACCCGGCATCATGGTGTGGGGAGCGATCTCCTACACTGGCCGTACACCACTGGTGATCGTCGAGGGGACACTGAATAGTGCATGGTACATCCAAACCGTCATCGAACCCATCGTTCTACCATTCCTAGACCGGCAAGGGAACTTGCTGTTCCAACAGGACAATGGACGTCCGCATGTATCCCGTGCCACCCAACGTGCTCTAGAAGGTGTAAGTCAACTACCCTGGCCAGCAAGATCTCCGGATCTGTCCCCCATTGAGCATGTTTGGGACTGGATGAAGCGTCGTCTCACGCGGTCTGCACGTCCAGCACGAACGCTGGTCCAACTGAGGCGCCAGGTGGAAATGGCATGGCAAGCCGTTCCACAGGACTACATCCAGCATCTCTACGATCGTCTCCATGGGAGAATAGCAGCCTGCATTGCTGCGAAAGGTGGATATACACTGTACTAGTGCCGACATTGTGCATGCTCTGTTGCCTGTGTCTATGTGCCTGTGGTTCTGTTAGTGTGATCATGTGATGTATCTGACCCCAGGAATGTGTCAATAAAGTTTCCCCTTCCTGGGACAATGAATTCACGGTGTTCTTATTTCAATTTCCAGGAGTGTATTAAAACTTCCCCTATAAACTGTTATAACAAATCCTTCATCAAAGCAGCACCCGCGCGGGGTAGCTGCGAGGTCTGATGAAGCGCCTTGTCGCTGTCTGTGCGGCTCCCCACGTCGGAGGTTCGAGTCCTCCCTCGGGCATGTGGGTGTGTATTGTCGACAGCGTAGGTTAAGTCAGATTACGTAGTGTGTTGGGTTAGGGACCGACGACCTCAGCAGTTTGGTTCCGTAAGACATTACCAGAAATTTCCAAATTTCAAAGCAGCAGAACAGAGAGGAGCGAGCATTAAGATGAGGAAATGCAATGCCATTCTACGGCACATCACGATCTTTTGGTGAAGGATATGACCGTAGGGCACTACATTTATGATCTTTCCTGTAGGCATAAAATCGATCAGTAGGTTACCCTTTCGATCTCGAAACACTGTGGCCCTAAACGTTTTGGTGTTCAGAATTTCTGTTTGTTGGGGAACATGAATGGCACCATTGCAATTGTAACGTCCCCTTAGAAAAATTATAAATGAGTGTGTTGATAAACCTCTTACGTTATATGATTTTCTAACAGCTGAGAAAAACTGAACATACTCAAACATTTCTCTCTTTACTTATTCTGATCATTACTAAACTGACACACATTTTTTTTTAATTTTTTATTTAGCGCAACGCAATCTGACTTTCAATAATCCCTACAAAAGAATGGCCCTGACTAACAATAACCTATACATTTCATGAATCACTTACTTCACAAAAACCTTCGTAACTCGAACTACTGCAATACAGTGAGCGCCAATACTGCCAGCTAAATGGAAGATTCTAACTAATGAAGGCACTAACTACTGATAGGCATTGTTAGCAAATGAACGATTTTAATAGAGAACAGACAATCTATTTACCTTAAGAGAGTTCAAAAGCCATAATATATATATATACAGGGTGTTTCAAAAATGACCGGTATATTTGAAACGGCAATAAAAACTAAACGAGCAGCGATAGAAATACACCGTTTGTTGCAATATGCTTGGGACAACAGTACATTTTCAGGCAGACAAACTTTCGAAATTACAGTAGTTACAATTTTCAACAACAGATGGCGCTGCGGTCTGGGAAACCCTATAGTACGATATTTTCCACATATCCACCATGCGTAGCAATAATATGGCGTAGTCTCTGAATGAAATTACCCGAAACCTTTGACAACGTGTCTGGCGGAATGGCTTCACATGCAGATGAGATGTACTGCTTCAGCTGTTCAATTGTTTCTGGATTCTGGCGGTACACCTGGTCTTTCAAGTGTCCCCACAGAAAGAAGTCACAGGGGTTCATGTCTGGCGAATAGGGAGGCCAATCCACGCTGCCTCCTGTATGTTTCGGATAGCCCAAAGTAATCACACGATCATCGAAATATTCATTCAGGAAATTAAAGACGTCGGCCGTGCGATGTGGCCGGGCACCATCTTGCATAAACCACGAGGTGTTCGCAGTGTCGTCTAAGGCAGTTTGTACCGCCACAAATTCATGAAGAATGTCCACACAGCGTGATGCAGTAATCGTTTCGGATCTGAAAAATGGGCCAATGATTCCTTTGGAAGACATGGCGGCCCAGACCGGTACTTTTTGAGGATGCAGGGACGATGGGACTGCAACATGGGGCTTTTCGGTTCCCCACATGCGCCAGTTCTGTTTATTGACGAAGCCGTCCAGGTAAAAATAAGCTTCGTCAGTAAACCAAATGCTGCCCACATGCATATCGCCGTCATCAATCATGTGCACTCTATCGTTAGCGAATGTCTCTCGTGCAGCAATGGTAGCGGCGCTGAGGGGTTGCCGCGTTTGAATTTTGTATGGATAGAGGTGTAAACTCTGGCGCATGAGACGATACGTGGACGTTGGCGTCATTTGGACCGCAGCTGCAACACGGCGAACGGAAACCCGAGGCCGCTGTTGGATCACCTGCTGCACTAGCTGCGCGTTGCCCTCTGTGGTTGCCGTACGCGGTCGCCCGCCCTACCTTTCCAGCACGTTCATCCGTTACGTTCCCAGTCCGTTGAAATTTTTCAAACAGATCCTTTATTGTATCGCTTTTCGGTCCTTTGGTTACATTAAACCTCCGTTGAAAACTTCGTCTTGTTGCAACAACACTGTGTTCCTTGCGGTGGAATTCCAACACCAGAAAAATCCTCTGTTCTAAGGAATAAACCATGTTGTCTACAGTACACTTGCACGTTGTGAACAGCACACGCTTACAGCAGAAAGACGACGTACAGAATGGCGCACCCACAGACTGCGTTGTCTTCTATATGTTTCACATCACTTGCAGCGCCATCTGTTGTTGAAAATTGTAACTACTGTAATTTCGAAAGTTTGTCCGCCTGAAAATGTACTGTTGTCCCAAGCATATTGCAACAAACGGTGTATTTCTATCGCTGCTCGTTTAGTTTTTATTGCCGTTTCAAATATACCGGTCATTTTTGAAACACCCTATATATATATATATATATATATATATATATATATATATATATATATATATATATATTATATATATATATATGTGTGTGTGTTCATGACATCCAGTCTTATAAATTTCCTTTTTCTGACGGACACACGTCCAGATCGTCCGCTCTCAAAACTCTGCCATCTCTCTCCCCACATCCACCACGGCTGGCGGCTCACCTCCAACTGCCCAACGCTACGCGCTGTTCACATCCAACTGCCCAACACTACAATAGCGAATATTCCAACAATGAGTCCAACCAGCCACAGACTGCACACAGCACAGTCAGTGAATTTCATACAGAGCGCTACGTGGCGTTACCAACATAAAAACCTAAACAGCCTACTTACACAGTGACTGCCGTTTCATTTATGATTTTTCATGCGAAACATGATCTCGACACCAGTAAGTTTCTTGGCCAAAAACACCTCGCCACCGTTGTCGTACTGAGTGATAAACGCCAGTGCTGTACACGCTCGTAGTTTTTGTATTCATCTGTCGAAAGTCGAGGAACCCAACAACCACGCACTTTTCTGTATCCTAACTCATCAGTAACAGTTAGAAAAGGTACAAATCGAGAAATTTCAAGGAAGCACAAACTCGTTCCATCAATAATAAGAGATCTGTTAAAAAGGAATGTTTAGTTCGCTGTCACTACTGAATTTCAACCTCATCGTTCATGATGAACACTCGTTCACACGACATTTAACGCCATGCGCCATTGTCCAACTGAAGCTTCGTTCAAAACATTTCCACAAACTTAGGTTATCTGTAAACTTCGACAGGGCACCCTTCTGTTGCATTTGGTAACTATATCACACTATGAACTTCACGCTTGGCAGAAGCGTTGATTTTGTCACACGTTTTATAATCACACAAACAATAAGCTACTGAACCTGCTCTCTGTTACCATCTTACTGGCGCCAACGATTATCAAAGTGTGTTGCTCCGAGGGGAGGAGGGGGTAGGCGAAGGGACTTGCACAACTCATCAAATCAAAACGTCATTAATAGCACCACTCTCAGAGCTTAGTGTATCATTTGTAAACTTTCAGTATTAACATAAACGAGTGGGAAAGATAGAGAGACTGGAGTTGACAGACCTCCCATATCGGAGAATAGCATCTGAAGATGGCTGTTTTATAGACTCCCTCTGTTTGGTGCTGTTCTTTAGAGATTCAACGATTTACTTAACGGACCTCTGGTTCGTGCTCCGGAAGGAACAGCGTATCGCTTTTGCTGTTCAATTCGTATTTTGACGATATCGAGGAGAGCGTAAAAAAACAACAGAGAAGTGAAAGTGCAGCGGGCACATTATATATCGCAAGATTCGTTGATGTCGCAGTGCATATGATAGAAAATAACATAACTTACGGATTGGACGAGCTGCTTAGCAAGGGATATATGTTTCAGTCAAAGAAAGCAATGACGAAATTGATGATCAGTGGCAGTAACATCAATAATAGGGAACATACGACGACAGGAGTGAAAGAATTCTGCAGCCTATGAGGAAGGTTACACAACGTAGCCGGACGAATGCAGATATCAGAAAACTGACTGTGTTGCCATGGGTAGCACTTTCTCTCCCACAACAGCTAACCTTTCTATGGAAGACTTCGAGGTCAAGGCACTTCGGTCGGTGGTTCCTGGAGGTATGTTGGCTATATCTTTGTTGTGTGCCCACACAGGACAGCAACGATTTCTTCCTTTCTGCAACACCGTAACTCTCTCCAACCGGACATTTGCCTCACCATGGGACTGGAGAAAAATGGAGACTTCTGATTTTTAAATGTCTTCGTCCGTAGAGAAGAAGTCGGTTCCTTGGTTACAGTGCGTCCCGTAAGCGAACTCACGCTGACATACAACTACGAGCTATGAGTTGCCATAACCCATCCCAATGCAGTGGTGCATTAAGGATTCCCGTTCACAGGGATGGAGCTATGTTAGACCCGGAGACTTTATGGAAAGAGTTTAGGCAACTTTGCTCTATGTTTATCTAGGACGGGTACTCTCATCAGATTCGAAGTGCATATCTGTCAGCACGCACTTAGTCTCAGGAGCAGCCATAAAAACTGAAAGCTCCTCGAGGATGATTTTCACATCTAATGTTGGTGGTGTGTCCTTTATGATGCGCAGGCTGTTCAATAACGTCAAATAAAGTGTGTTTTCCGACCTCCAGAGCGAGTTAAGGCGATGCTGAGTTCTGTTAAAGACTACCTACGTCTAAGGAGACGAGGAATATATACAATACAGTGCCATTGTGGAAAATCATGCACTGGCCAGACGTGTCGTACCGTTACAGATAGATGCGGCGAACATGGATGCCACACCAGATTAAGTCAGCCTTAAAACTCTGCTGTTGATGAACACTGTCTTGACACGGGACATAGCTTGAACTGCAGACCGGCATAGACTCTTTCGTCTGCCTCCACGCACTGGGACTCCACCATTAAAAAAGTAGTCCAAATACGTATAATTAACGATCTGATTAACAGAGACACGGGATTTCAACTTATCAAGGCGTGGGAAGAAGCATTGTCGGTACTAAGGCATTGTCGGTCGCAGACGAAGAAATTTATCGAGTCAGTACAGACAGGGGAACGAAGTCAGGACACTTAGACTGGGCGCCAGCACTCTGCCCGCGGACGCGTTGGTCAGCGACTTGCGGCCGCGCTTTTCCCGCGTCGCACATGCGAAGACGGTGCCGTGTTTCTACGTTAGGGGGCTCTGGATATCGACGTCCTCCATTATTCGTCTACGATGACGTTAGAGACCCATTCCTTGGCACCTGTGCTGTTCTAGTGAGCCACCGTATATATTGGCGAGCCACTGGAGCAACACTTCAGTTAGAGCCTGAAGATAACGAGCAGCTGTCTTGACAAAATATTGCACAGCTTTCACATTATCCGACGCGAAGCCCATGAATCGTGGAAGCAGTTATTACGTCGGAAAAGTCTCAACCAGCATAAGAGCTATGTGGTTAGTAGAACATTTTGCCACTGTGTGGTGGATAATGAATTGCAATTGTAGATGTAAGTGCAGGTGAAACGTATTTCATTTTCCGTCTGATGACAGAGTACAATGCAGGTGCACGCACAAGTATTTTGCGGTCCATTGTTCACCGTACGTTGTTGAACATGTTCCTCCACAGCGGTCAAACCCTACGTGTTCCAGTTTTGACACACTGACGTCGTCAAGTAGGACAGCAGTGGGTAGGGGATCATAGAGACTGGATCGGCAGTTTTGCCATAGGGGACATTGATTCGGGCTTCCAGCGGCTCTGTGGTAGTAATCGAAGGCACCATGGAGGCTACAGCCAGTGTAACATTTGGCTGACCACCTACATCCTTGAAGGCGTAGTTTCTTCCCCCGCTGTATTAGCATCTTCCAGCAGGGTAACTGTCCTTAGCCCAGCGCCAGAATCACAGATATGTTAACTCACGGTGTGATGTCTTGGCAACAAAATTCGCCTGGTATGAACAGTATGCAACGTATAAGAAATGTTATTGGGTGCCAGCTCTACGCCCACAATCACCGGCCTGTTATTTACGGTAGTGGTGTGAACTGTGCGCAGACATTTGGTGCCACATACCGCCGGAAACCTAACCAGGGCTTGTAGCATTCAGCCACGCAGAGTGCCGCTGTGTTGCGTGCCAGAGGTGGAAGCAGGTGTTCACAGTGCTTCGACTCATCAGAGACAATATAAATAGCTGTGTGCACAGTCGTACACGGCACACAGCTGTAACCAAAGAGGGCTACTCACCAGAGTAGCAGCACATAGCCTCGAGCAATCGTCACAGGTACCGCACGTAAAAGGAACTTAGTTATGATTCCACCACAAGGCATTAAAATAGCTATGTCTGACGTCACAGAGACCACTGAAGGCATGGATTATTTTCCCAACCTGGCAAGGAGAACGCAGATGACGCTTCACTCGCCGATGGTGGGTAAAATCGTTCTCATATTTTCACTTGACCACTTGTCACAGTTGTGACAGTTTCCTGGAGCTGCCATAGTTTTAGCCCGGCAGCTAACAACGAGTGATTATCAGACTGTCAGTTCCGAGTTCAAACTGCTGAATTGATGAAAGTTCCAGTGAAACATAGTATGGAGACGGCTTGCACCTTGAGGAAGAACAAAGGCCGTTAAAAAAAAGTCGAGTGTGAAGTGCGCAGTGGATCTTTTTAGGGTTCCGTGCCTCTATCTGCAAAAACGGAACCCTTGTCAGATCGCTTTGTTGTCCGTCTCTCTCTCTCTCTCTCTCTCTCTCTCTCTCTCTCTCTCTGTGTGTGTGTGTGTGTGTGTGTGTGTGTGTGTGTCTCAAACTGTTCAGAACCCTTTTGCTCAGGAACGGGTGGACGTATCAAGTTCAAATTTACGTCACATACATACATCAAAAATTTTTGCATCACCGCGGTTCAAGTGTTCCGGAACCAGTACAGAAAATTGGTATAGAGGTCAACATAAACATCATTTCCGCCCTTTTTATTGCTCGTGAAAACCAAACATTGCATGTTGTACCACCATACAGTGAGATCTTCAGAGGAAATGGTCCAACCGGCCGGTGTGGCCAAGCGGTTCTAGGCGCTTCAGTCGGGAACCGCGTGACCGCTACGAACGCAGGTTCGAATCCTGCCTCGGGCATTGATGTATGTGATGTCCTTAGGTCAGTTAGGTTTAAGTAGCTCTAACTTATAGGGGACTGATGACCTCAGATGTTAAGTCCCATAGTGCTCAGAGCCATTTGAACCTTTTTTTTAAAATGGTCCAGATTGCTGTACACACCGGTACCCAGTAGCACGCCCTCTTGCACTGATGCATGCCTGTATTTGTCCTAGTATACTATCCACAAGTTCATCAAGGCACTGTCGGTCCAGATTGTCCCACTCCTCAACGGCGATTCGGCGTAGATCCCTCAGAGTGGTTGGTGGGTCGCGTCGCCCGTAAACAGCCCTTTTCAATCTGTCCCAGGCATGTTCGATAGGGTTCATGTCTGGAGAACATGTTAGTCACTCTAGTTCAGCCATGTCGTTATCCTGAAGGAAGTCATTCACAAGATCTGCATGTCAGGGTAGAGAATTGTCGTCCATGAGGACGAATACCTCGCCATTATGCTGCCAAAATGATTGCACTATCGGTCGGAGGATGGCATTCAAGTATCCTACAGCCGTTACAGCGCCTTCCATGACCACCAATGGCAAACGTCGGCCCAACATAATGCCACCCCAAAACACCACGGAAGCTCCACCTTGCTGCACTCGCTGGACAGTGTGTCTAAGGCTTGCAGCCTGACCCGGTTGCCTCCAAACACTTCTCTGGCGATTGTCTTGTTGAAGGCATATGCAACATTCATCGGTGAATAGAAGGTGAAGCCAATCCTGAGCAGACCATATGGCATGTTGTTGGGTCCATCCCTACCGCGCTGCATGGTATATTCTGTCTGTAAACTCAAGAGCGAGCAGCGCATTTGGTGGGGGAAGTGGCCTTTCCCGGAAGAACCCTGCCACTGGCCTACAGGGCAACCCAAAATCAGTTGTCCGTTACCTATCTAGCGGTGTAGTGCAGCGTGCGGTGATATACGTCGTTTCTGTTCGTGGGATCTTAGTTGCCAATCTCAGTTGACTTTGTGTACGCAGTGATATACTTCAGTATCCGGAAGTGATGGATAATCGCCCTGCATTGCAAGAAAATGTACAGAATACAAAGGAGATATTTGCGCAGAACGAGCGTTTGATCGTCTCTAACGTTATTAAAGCTTGTGCTAGGGAGGCTACACAAAAAGAGCTGTTGGCTAATATTACCAGTCCCAATCAAAGGGCTGCACTTTATGCAAACGTCAGCCTCGCCAAAATATGACGCATCAGGAAGGAACGCGAAAACAAGGCGCATGGTTTACTGGAATCGCCGCGAAGGAAAACTAATAATTTATGGAGGAAACCCATCGTTATAGACAGTTTCACAAAATCGGTCATTCGACAAACGATGGTGGACTTTTACATAAACCAAAAAATAATGCCCACATTACGGAAATTACTCACTGACGTGAAACAAAAAATACATTTTCGTTGCAGAAAGATATTTTACATAAGACATTGAGTGAAATGGGATTTACCTGGAAATACTTTCCAGACATGTTTACGAAGACAATGACAAAAAAGCAGTGTGAATCGAAGTAATACAACACACGTAATTATAAATATCTAGTTACTTTTTAAACACTCTTCGTGTTGCAAGAATTGTTAAGTTTTAATGCAGTCTTTCAAAGAAAACTTCTACCTTTTAGTAGAAACACAAAGTAAGAGCAAGCCTTACATTCTTCAGACTGGTTGCACTATATCTGATTCGTCTTATGAATAGAGGAACATACATTCATATGGATAGGCATTCGGTTCTATGTTTGTAGTAGAATCCTGATTTCCGTTCTTATGTTAATATTATTTACCCTATAATGTTTTGTTTCGAAGAAGCTATGGTCTTTTGTTTTCCTTATACTCTTAATGCACTTGTCTAAAAATAAACGCAGACAGGACGTATCTGTACACGGCGTCGTCACAGATTTAAAGCGCGCGCCGCGCCAGGGACTGTACTACATTGTGGAACAGCCTGTAGAAGCGCCCTGTGATGTAGCAGGGTAGGCAGAGTGGGGACTCGCGCGCTCGCTCTTCAGTTCACCGACAGATTATATCGTGGTTGCAAAGATGGACCTCACCATGGACGTCGGGAGTGAAGTGGCGCACCATGTAGCCTATTGCTCTCAGTTTGATCAGTTTGAGTCGTAACACGACGTCCCGTGGCTGCACGAAAAGCATTATTCAAGATGGTGGCGTTGTTTTCAGGGTTCCTCCGAGCCATAATCCGTAGGTAACGGTCATCCACTGTAGTAGCAGCCCTGGCTCTCTGTATCTGCTCATGTCCGACCAACATCGCTTGCGTTAACTCAGAGGCGCCTGGACACTTCCCTTGCTGAGAGTTCTTCCTGGCACAAAGTAACAATGCGGATGCGATCGAACCCCGGTATTAACCGTCTAGGCATGGTTGAACTACAGACAACACAAGCCGTGTACCTCCTTCCTCCTGGAATGACTGAATCTGATCGGCTGTCGGACTCACTGCTCGTGTATGGTTGTTTACGTCTTTGGGCGGGTTTAGTGAGATCTCTGAACGGTCAAAGGGTCTGTGTCTGTGATACAGTACCCACGGTCAACGTCTACCTTCAGGAGTTCTGGGAACCGGTGTTACGTAAAACTTTTTTTGATGTGTGTATTAAGGTTTACGATCACTTCGCAGTGTAAAAAATTTAAGCTTCTAAGCCAATGCAATCAAAAGATACGGCCTTTTTATATCACAAATTTTGGTATTTGAAAATTCGCTCATGAAATCCTGTAGAGCACTCCCCGTTGGCCTACAATTATGAAAATTTGGCAAGAAAGAAGATTCAACAGTGCAGCTAAAGGAAAACATAATAAAATTATCAATTTGTAATTGTATTGCAGTAAAATAATATTTTTTAATATTTTTATCGATATCTATGTCTGTCCGTCTGTTAAAAACCCATTTTCTCTTCTTGAGGTTGGCGTATCAATTTCAAATTTATGTCACGTACTAAGCAATCAAAAGATTCGGACACTGATATCACATATTTTGATTCTGACAAACTTATTCATAAAAACCTATATCGTACTTCCTGCTGACGTAGAATGATGAATTTTGTTGAGAAGAGTGAGCGGAAAGGTTTTTCAGTACAAGTAAAGTAAACAAATCTGAAAATTGTTGAATTGTAATTACATCACATAAAAATATATTTTTGGCATTAGGACATACATTGCTTTCATCATCCGTCAAAAGCACAATAGAGGAACAGTACTTCATGCAAACACTAAATGTAAGTGGTACTCATGTTTTAGTAAGTAATAAAAAATATTTTATTAAATCTTCTATATCTACATGTATAAAGTCCGCTGCTCCCTTCTTTTCGTGTGTCGGCGTTAGTATGAGGAACTACTGAGGAGAGTTTGATGCGGCCTTACCAGACTGACGAAAAGAGGCAAAAATCGTTGAGATTCTCGTTTCCTAGGATGTGTGAACTATATATAAATACATGTGTACGTCCTAATCTCTTTCTGCCGATCCCCTCTCTATCCCTCTCCTCTCCTCCCCTTGCCACCCCTCCTCACCCTTTGCCTATACCTTCTTCGCCACCCTGTCTCTGTCCATCTGTCCACTTTTTATCCATCTCTTGTCCCACACTCTCTCTATCCATCTTTTATTCCCTCATCTCTCTGTCCATATCTTCTTTCTTCTTTTTTATATCCATTTCCTCCCTCCTTTACTGTCCATCTCCTCCTCCCCCATCTCTCTGGCCTTATTAATTGTTATTGCGACCGGAATCTAGAGTGGGAATTGTGGTGTCCCCGCCAGACACCACACTTTCTAGGTGGTAGCCTATACGATAGTATACGTCGGACCCGTGTGTCGCCACTATCAGTGATTGCAGACCGAGCGCCGCCACACGGCAGGTCTAGTCTAGAGACTCCCTAGCACTCGCCCCAGTTGTACAGCCGACTTTGCTAGTGATGGTTCACTGGCTACATACGCTCTCATTTGCAGAGACGACAGTTTAGCATAGCCTTCAGCTACGTCATTTGCTACGACCTAGCAAGGCGCCATATTCAGTTACTATAATTCTGAACAGATAATATTGTGAATCACGTACCATCTAGAGCGACGTTCATCATTAATGGATTAAAGTTAAGTATCAAACTAATTACGTCCGCTTGCTGAATTCTAATTCCTTGTCATACTGACCTCACGTCAGTATAGTCCTTCCCTCCTCACGCCAGCCTGCGTGAGCTAAAACGCGTGAATTTCGGCCTCCTCTAGTAACACGGTGTTGGCTCTTCTGCCAACGCAACAGGAATAGAAGTCAAAATGAATGGGTAAATGGAACTATTTGTACATGGGGTATGAGAGACGTTTCCAGCTGCTGGATCTGCGGGGATAGCAACTTTAATGACAGTATTTGGTATGGTTTTACTCTACGAACAGGGAGGATTATAAAGTTAACCATAAACACAACTTTCCTGTTTTGTGTTAAAAATGACTGCGAAAAGGAAAGCAAAACCGCACATTGTCATAGCACAGCTTAGCATGTTCTTTCTCGCAACCGGTTTAACAGAAAGTGTTTATTGCACAACTTTTTTTATTGAATTGGCTAGCTAAGGACCACATACAAAAATTTATTTATTCTTTCGTTTTTCCTTTGTTTCTTTCCAATAATTTTTTTATTCTTTCCTTATGTTTTTCTCTTCTTTCTTCTGTCCATATTGCACCTGTCTGTTTTTCGTTTTCTCCCGGAAGTCCTTGAAGCCTTTTACATTTGCTCTAAACCTTTTTCTTTCTCCTAGTCCTTCCTCCATTATTTCCATTTCCCTCGGGTCTGCTGTAACTTCTTTTATCCACCTTATGGATGTTTTGGAGTTTCTGTCAAAGAAGTTGTCACCCAGCCTTTTTAGGTGTCCATAGAATGCAAATTTTCTCTTCCTCACCGTGTCTGATACTCTATTTTTTTTACTACTTCTTAATTTCCATTTCCCATTCTCATATTTTGGTCCGAGGATTTTCCTGATTATTTTCATTTCATTCTTTTCTATTTCACCTGATTGTTTGGCTGTATTTAACGAAAGGCATTCTCATGCATAAAGGCCTTCTAGTTTAATGGCAGTATCGTAGTGCCGAAGTTTATCATTTATGGAAATAGATTTCTTGTTATACAATTCCTTGTTTTTAAGTTTAAAAGTCACCTCTGAAGCATTTGGTTGTATTATTTCACCTAGATATTCAAATTTTGCAACCTTTTTTTTTATTCTGCAATAATCAGTTGCATACGCATCGGTGCCTCCTTCACATATGCCATGTACTCTGTTTTTTCAAAAGATGTATGTATATCTGCTTTTGAAGCTATTTCGTGTAGGAGATTAAACTGCATTGTTGCATCTACAATAGACACAGCAAAAATTATAAGATCCGCAAAAGGCAGACAGTCGAAACTCAGATTATTTCCTTTTCTCCCAGTTGTGATTCTTCTAATTCCTTCTTCTTCTGTTCTTTTCCTCCATTCCCTGATTTCCTTTGTAGCACACACCCGCGCGGAGCGGCCGCGCGGTTAGAGGCGCCACGTCACGGTCTGCGCGGCCCGTCCCGCCGGAGGTTCGAGTCCTCCCTCGGGCAAGGGTGTGTGTGTTGTTCATAACATAAGTTAGTTTAAGTTAGGGGCCGATAACCTCAGCAGTTTGGTCCCTTAGGAATTCACACGCATTTCAATATATTTTGTCGCATGCAAATGAACAGCAGTCAATTGTCTGTCGTTATGACAATAATTTGATGGTGTTTGTTATGCGTTCATGGCAACGCTTGATGTTGAAAGGTATTTTTTGTCTTTCTGTCTGGAGAGAAAACGAATAGTGCCGATGGTTTACCGACTCCCGAGCACGCGGCGTACAGTTACCCACGGGAAAAACACGGTAGTTCAAGGTTTATTCTACAAACTTGCAACGACTAGCCTTGCGATTTATTAAACGTCATTGCGAATGCACGGCGAACCGGAAACTGGACAAGATTAAATTGAAACGGTAAGTCGGTCCGAATCAGTGATATTCTTGGAATCAGAACATCCTCACCTTTGAATTTTCCGCCGACTATCGTTGCTTCAATCACGTTGTCCATCAGATTCTTAAAAACGAGTCGTGTTCCACTGCATAGTTCCGTTTGGTTCAGACTGCGAAACGTGATAATCGCTGAACCGACCTTGCGTGCAAATCGTGCGGTGGTATTCCTGGCAAGTCCAGTGAACTCAGTAATTCAGTTGGATAATTGACCATTTCATCGGCATCGGTAATGGAATCGACTAAATTAGATGAATACAACTGGCCAGCGATGTGACTTTGAATTTATATGTTCAAATCGTATACGTTCTTCTTTTTCGCTGCCGAAATGGCTCGTTCACTTAGCCAATTCTCATGTGGAAAAAAGCTGTCTTTACCCACCCTAATCCACAAACATTAGACAAGTTCTTTGTGAGCTGGACAGATACTCAAATTTCGATCTTTCGCTCTTTCACGATCGGTCCGGTAAGAGGCAGTCATAAAGTATTAATTATCACATTGACATAAGTTTCTTTCTTCATATTTCACCAATGCAGATGAGCTTCTAACTAAAACTTCTTGACTATCCCTCCTTCTATGAACTGATTCAAGACCGCATCCTGTCTCTGCTTTCTCACCATATCATTCTAGTTGTTCGTATGGCATAGATGTTAGGAGGCTCTATTCCTGGTCTGAAGTACATTCTTGACATATATTCTCATCACGATATACAGGGTGACTTTTTTCCATTATGTACACACTCTGTGGATTGGTCGATGAGAGGATACCTATCAAAACAAGTTTAATCATGTCCGGAAATGCATGTTTTCCACACTAGAGACCACTTATTCAATCATACTTAGTTACAGAGACTGCAGTCTAATAGGCGGTATACCATGCAGCCACAATTACAGTATGTGTCCAAAATGGTTTTCATGTGCCTCAACGCATGCTTGTACGCGCCTTAGCATGTTCTGTCTCCCATACATTCACATTGGCCAGTCTGAATCCGAACAGTGTCAGAGGCAGCATGAGTACACTTCTCCATTGTCTCCACATCTGGAATGAGCTCTGCATACACGATACTTTTGAGATGGTCCCATAACCAGATATCGCATGGGTTGAGATCCCGTGAATGAGCAGGCCATCCAACTGGACTCCCTTTTCCGATCCATCGACCAGGGAAGACACGACTGAGAAGCGTCCGGACGCTAACGGCTAAGTGGGCTGGAGCACCATCATGTAGCAGTCACATAACCCTTCGAATCATCAATACTACTCCATCCAGCAGTTGAGGCAAA
Source organism: Schistocerca nitens (assembly GCF_023898315.1). Lineage (NCBI taxonomy): Eukaryota > Metazoa > Arthropoda > Insecta > Orthoptera > Acrididae > Schistocerca > Schistocerca nitens. Next base: position 47,489,615 of record NC_064619.1, on the reverse strand, counting down.
GTCACCCGCAAGAAAAGCCGATTGTTCGGGTTCGTTAGGCGACGTGGAAGGGAGACTGGTCCCAAAATACGGTCGCCAATTATCCCGACCCACATATTGCGGCTGCACCGATGCTCATGATTCTCTGTCGCCATACCATGAGGATTCTACATACTATCCCACAGATGACTGTAACGGAAGTTCAGCATACCACTTCACGTATTCTGTGAATAGGATGGATGACACAAATCCCGGAATCTTATTTGCCTGGTGAAGAAACCAGTGACGAAACTGGTTCCGACGTGGAAAACTCAGTCTCTAGTAAGCCCTACACCCGCTATAAGTGATAAGGATAGCAACATTTCTCATGAAGAATGTTCCACACAGTCGTCTGGCCTACCCCTTACTGAATGGCCAGCTGCCTGGTACTGACACGGCGGTCGCCTTCCACCGTGTAACTCACATTTTTCTCCAAGTCTGGTGTCCGAACATTTTGGGTACATCCTTCATGATTTCCTGCTTCCTGAAACGACCCTTTCTCAGATAAAACACCATGTCGGCAAGCTCTCGATTAGAACTCGGAACCATTGTGCGCAACCCTGTATCACATCCACTGGTAGGTAAGTCAGCAATTGAAGTGAATCGGAAACAACATTACCTTTTACTATGGTAGGAGAGAGTGCTACGCCATGACGCATGAGGAACAGTACCACCCTCAAGGAGGAAAACAAGCAAACTGTAATTGTGGCTACATGGTTGAGCACGTATTAGACTGCAGTCTCTATAACAAGGTGTGACTGAATAAATGGTCACTAGGATGGAATACATGCATTTCCGGACATAATTTCGTTGCACCCTTGTTTGTTCCATATCCTCTCGTCCATAAATCCCTAGAGTTTGTAGACGATGGAAATAATCCCCCTGTATATCCCACTAAAAAGCTGAATCGCGTAATTAAACTATAGACTTGGCTTCGGTAACTTCAAAAATCGTCCCCGGTTGTAAGACATCGTGGTCTTCTGACCTTCATTGCTTAGATATTCCGCCCTCACAATCATATTCCGCACTCTTCATTCGAACCCAAACTCGATAAGATAAAGTCATTGCTGAAGATAAAGTCAATGTTGTATGAATTCATGTAAACGATATGCAAATAACTAGTAAATCGCCAACGTGCACCGTGGTTGAAATACTCGAGGCTGGCGTAGACACATACATTCCAGACAGGACGGTCACAGGAGCCTTTAGTTCAAGAGAGGCAGACCACACGCCAGGGGGCCGGTCCCTTCAGAGGACGACGCAGCCTATCTATGTCGGCTGGTGACCGTCTGTAGAGCAGACAGCGTTAGCCTGAGTGAAAAGGAGGAACGACCCCATGTTTGGCTTAAAAGCAAATTCCGCTACATTTTGTGGGAGCGGCCAGCCTATGCATTCTTTACACATAGCACGCAGTTTCAGAGATTTTCACAGGGAGACAGCAAACGCCAAACGCTGATACTATAGGTTTCTGGATTGGTCGCCTTAAACGAAACGCCGTTCTCCCGTTTTAGAAGAGCAGCGCTGAATGGCAGACGATATTTCTAATGTCTTGAGCTGAAGGAGTAATGGAAGATACTGAAAGATATTCCCCCTCAGGTCTGGCGTGGAGAGGGGCCGTTCCGTTGTCGCTCTTGGAGCGAGAACACGTAACGAGAGCGTGTACTCAAAGGGCGAGGAACAAGTCTCTCCTCAGTACTTCACTGGGAGAGCACCTCTGTCGAGAGCGAATCGAAGTGCGACTCTATATTGAGTCCTTGCGATTAAGCGTTGTTCACTGTGTTGGCCGACACACTTATTGTGCGGTGTGAATGGACAGAGTTATAGTTGAACGCCTGCGAGCGAATTTTTGAGAGACATCACTGTGGACTGGTTATCTGACCGGTGTACCACGCCAATAGTTAGACTAGGGGCGAATAGGAGTCCTTGACTTAATCAAGGCGTAGGGAGAGTTTGATTGGCGAAGGTCAATCCAGATAGAACGAGAGTTATCTTATTTGTCAGCAGCGAGCGGCGCAGACAGCAGTCATCGCAGCTTACAGTATTGTGCGCTACAGCTCTTGCGAGCCCCATATTTCCTCCACAACAGTACACTCCACTGCATTTCACATGCGACAGGTCGGCCGCAGTGGCCGAGCGGTTCTAGGCGCTTCAGTCCGGAACTACGCGGCTGCTACGGTCGCAGGTTCGAATCCTGCCTCGGGCATGGATGTGTGTGATGTCCTTAGGTTGGTTAGGTTTAAGCAGTTCTAAGTTTAGGGGACTGATGACCTCAGCTGTTAAGTCCCATAGTGCTTAGAGCCATTTGAACATGCGACAGCCTCGACCGTACCTAGCAAGATTCTAAAGGATAATTATTTAAGTGAGTAGGTGCGGCTCTCAGCCATTCTGCCAAGTCAATAACAATCTTAAACTTTGTACAGAAATTTCATTAGCGAGTCCTGTCCTTGAGAGGTAAGTTCACATTCCGAAAAGAACCAGGAAATAATGTGTTAAGTATAACTAAAAGTGCCATTGTGATTTCTCAGAATTTTAGCAAAATAAATAATAATTTTCGTTAGTTTCATGTTTTTCTTACACTAACTAGCACTACTCCAGTACCCAAGTATCCCACTAGTTACGTAAGAAATTTTGTGAATTTTTGTTTCATTCCCTTACAGCGGACGACTCGAGAAGATACTTATTGCTGAAAGTTTTTCAGGCATTTCTCTTCAGAACGTTAGGAGCGTCTGTGTGACTTCTGTAGTACTGTGGGGGTGGAAATTGCATCTTGCAGGAGTCACTGGGTGAAGGGTACATCTCAGATCAATCCGTTGCGCAGAATGACAGAATAGCAATCCCACGCTCACAAGGTGTACAGTATTGTGTTAAATTGGCAGCTTTAATGCAGCCCTGTGCTTGTAACACAGCGCCGCCTTTCAATGCCCCGCACACCGGGACGCCTTCTGTATTCAGGAGGCACAGCCGTGCCTGCGGGCCGCGCATCGGTCAAACACGACCTGACGCTCTACTTGTATCTCAGTGCCCTACGTTTCCCACCGGGAGCCTGCTGCCGTAACCTGGCGACTCAGCACACTGCGATCTGCCGTGCCCACACACAGACTCAGGCTCCAAAGCAACGAACAGGGCGAGCAGCAATACCTGAGCGATGTTCCGACTCCCCACCTGTCAGACTTGCTTACTTTAGGGTTGATACGCAACAGCCACATTGAGTTGGTACGCTCTTTGAAATTCTGAAGATAGCAGGTTTAAAATAAGGAACACGAAATGTCATCCACAACTTCCACAGAACCCAAATAACAATTGTGAGTCAAAGGATATAAAAAGATGCTAGAGTGTAAGACATGGTTGTAGCTTATACCACACGTTATGCCATCTGTTCACAGAGCAGGCAGTGAAGAAAAGGTAGGAGGGATTTTGAAAAGGTATAGAGGTTCAGGGAAAAGAAATGAAAGCGTTTAGGTTCGTCGATGACACTGCAATTTTATCAGCAACTGCAAACGGCTTGGAAGACCAAAAAAATGGCACTCAGCACTATGGGACTTAACTGCTGAGGTCATCAGTCCCCTAGAACTTAGAACTACTTAAACCTAACTAACCTAAGGACATCACAGACATCTATGCGCGAGGCAGGATTCGAACCTGCGACCGTAGCGGTCGCGCAGTTCCAGACTGCAGCGCCTAGATGCCCTCGGCCACTCCGGCCGGCTTCGAAGATCACTTTGATGATGTTTTGACGAGGGGTGTAAGATGAATACCAGCAAAGTACAAAAGTGATAGTCTACTTCATTTCCCTTCTATCGAATTCCGGTCAACTATCGCAATTAAAGTTTCTCCTCCCTAAACTATCTGGCTAATTTCCTTTATCTAATCATACATTCTTTCCATCTCATATGCGAAGCTAGTTGGTATCTGCACTGACACTACTGTGGAGGGTGTTAGCTTCATATGTATCTCAGTTGCAACAAGGCCTATTTTTGCGTTATCGCTATTTCATTTTGTATTGATAATATTGTACTGTCCTGACCAGAGGTCTTGTTTTTCTTGCCGTAACACTTTAAAATGGTTCAAATGGCTCTGAGCATTATGTGACTTAACATCTGAGGTCATCAGTCAGCTAGAACTTAGAACTACTTCACTAACGTAAGGACATAACACACACATCCATGCCCGAGGCAGGACTCGAACCTGCGACCGTAGCGGTCATGCGGTTCCAGACTGAAGCGCCTAGAACCGACCGACGTCTGCGGCCGGCACAGCACTTTACTAATACCCAATATCTAACTACAGCTTCCCTACTTCGTTTTTTTTTTCAAATTCTCTAATCCTCTTACCTGATAGAGGTATCTGACGTTCCACGCACCGAACCGTAGAATGCCACTTTTGTTTCTCCTGATGACGACGTCCTTCGAGTAGTCACACCTCAGAGATCCGGCTGAGGACTATTCCAGCTGCGTAATATTTTACATAGGAATACCGTCATTAAGCCATGACGTAGAGCTGCATCTCCCCGAGAAGAAACTAACAGCTAGTACTTTGCCCCTTACTTTCAGCCGTTCACAGCACCAGCACAGCATGGTTATGTTGGCTAATGTTAGAAGACTAGATAAGTCATTTATCCAGACTGTTGCTGCCCCTCTTCAGAAATCATAGGCTGGTCTGACCCCTCCACTGACGTCCTTCTATTGTGGTTGCACCTGTGGTACGGCCTCTTGTATGGTTGAGGCAAGCAAGCCATCCTGCCGAGGCTTTGTGCCTGGTCATAGAGAAATATTAAGATAATAAACGTTAAGTTAAAAGAAATAATATCATTGACATCTTGGGTTGTCGGGTGTTCTGCCGGATATCAGCGTCGTACTTGCACGATATTTCGGTCACGTAGCTCGTAACCTTCATCAGGTGCGACCTGAGGAAGCGCCTGCAGCCGTTGGTGGAGGGGGACGGCCATAGGCATAAATACTGGACCAGGTCCACTCGAGGAGCAGTCTCAGGTCGCACCTGATGAAGGTTACGAGCTACGTGACCGAAATATCGTGCAAGTACGACGCTGATATCCGGCAGAACACCCGACAACCCAAGATGTCATTAGATCGCCGGGAAAGCCTGAAGAGTTACAATAATATCATTGCGTAAACTAGTAGTTGCACTGCAGCATACATCGGGCAGGTCATCGACTTTACCCCTTGACACATATGGACAATTAGACGCACTCACACTGGGCCAGCGTATATTTAGTACTACAGAATGGTCCTAGTGAGAACTAAAAATAGTACTTGTGCTACGCTTACGAGGTTTTCAGCGCGGTTATAAGGCAGTTGCTGGAAATAGAACTCTCTCCCAAGAATACTTAGTTCATAATCTAGCGCACTGGTCCTGGCTCAATGAAAGTGGGCTGAATGTATCAAATCTCATATCTGTTAAACAGTTTCCGGAGCATTGCGCAGAGATGATCAAAAACATGGTGACCACTGCCCATCGTGAGACTGAATGCTCCCTGGTGGTGGTGCGGGCACGAGGCCCAGTATAGAAAGTGTTTAAGCGGAGGGGGGGGGGGGGCAGGCGGGCATGGGAATTAGCCCAGCGATGACACGAAGACACGAACTGTACATGCGAAAATTCATTGACATAAGCGACTTCGACAGAGGACATATTGTTATGGCGCCGTGTCTGAGTAAGCGAATCTCTGAAACAGCGATGTTCGTCGGCTGTTCGCGCGCTGCTCTCACGAGTAGACACGGAAAAGACTTAAGCCCGTTAGACCACTAGTGGGCGACAAGAGGTTGGTCGTTCACGCCTCATCATAGACCGAGGAGGTCAGAGACTTTCTCGCTCTGTGAAGCAGGACAGGCGACGGTCTGAGGCGGAACTGACAACGGAGTACAGTGCTGGGGGTGGGACAAGTGTTTCCGAGCGCACCGTTCACCCAGCATTGTTGAACGTAGGCCCCGCCGCGGACGATCCCAACCTGTTCACGTGTTGGCCCAAACACAGCGTGAATTACGATTGCACTGGCCACAAGACTGTAGAGACAGAACCGTGGATCAATGCAAACGTGTCGCCTGTCGGTCGATTCGTTTCTTCTTATTACATCAGGTCGATGGTTGTGGCCGGATATGACGTCATTCAGACGAACGGTGCTCGAAAACGCAGCGTGGCTCGAGTGGAAGGTGATGGTGGTAGTGTTATGCTCCGGGGGATTTTCACCAGAACTTACGACACGTGTGGACTACGTGAACATTATTGCTGACCATCTGCTACCCCACATGACTTCCCCGACGATATTTGTCCCTGTCAAAAGACCAGAAGAGTGTTACAGTGATTTAAGGCTCATGACTGTAAACTCTTATTAACGTCTTGCTCACCAAATTCGTGTAATCTGAATGAGGTGGGGCGTGTCTGGGACTCTATCGGGAGTCACCTTCCCTCTGCCCGAAACACCGGCCAGTAATGTACGGGAGTTGCGTGATCTGTGAGTAAATTTCTGTTGCGACGTACCTCCGGAAGCCTAACATACCAAATCCAAGTCAAACAAAATCTCGACTGCATTGCGTTTCAAAGGTGGACCAAACCGCTACTAGCAGATATTCGTAACGTTATGTGCGATTGATTAAATGAAATGTTTTTCGTCTTCTACGGTATACTTATGGTCTACGTATCACTTCTATACAGAACTATGTTTCAGGCACAAGCTTGTCTCTTCCTGATCTCCGAATCATTATTTGATAGAGGGAGAAATCTTATGTGGTTAAATCTGTCTTCACCTACACCAACCTGCATTAGGTACCTCCCTTGCTTCGTCACATTTGAAACATTCTAGCCGGCCGGTGTGGCCGAGCGGTTCTAGGCGCTTCAGTCTGGAACCGCGCGACCGCTACGGTCGCAGGTTCGAATCCTGCCACGGGCATGGATGTGTGTGATGTCCTTAGGTTAGTTAGGTTTAAGTAGTTCTACGTTCTACGTTCTAGGGGACTGATGACCTCAGATGTTACGTCACATAGTGCTCAGAGCCATCTGAACCATTCTTTCTCAGTTTCGTGTTAGCTTTGTTTATCATTGTGCTGCGCTATACTGTCTGTGCTCCGCATTCGTTTCAACCTGCGTTCTGAGTTCAACCGTGGTCTGTTGTTAGTGAGCTTGATCATTCGTAGCAGATACCTTGATGTTTCTACTGTTCTGAACTTTTTCACACTTCCTTCATTGACAGTTAGACACACGAATTGGCCGGCCGAAGCGGCCGTGCGGTTAAAGGCGCTGCAGTCTGGAACCGCAAGATCGCTACGGTCGCAGGTTCGAATCCTGCCTCGGGCATGGATGTTTGTGATGTCCTTAGGTTAGTTAGGTTTAACTAGTTCTAAGTCCTAGGGGACTAATGACCTCAGAAGTTGAGTCCCATAGTGCTCAGAGCCACACACGAATTACAGAAACATTCGCGTGAAGCTTCAATGTTGTATTATATCCTTTATAGTGCGATTAATTCACGACCTTCAAGATATAGTGGAGCTATTTTAGTAAGGGCAAGGACATAATTGCTTCCGTGGCACTTTTTATGAAAGGAAATTGATGTGATACCTTCTCTTTCTCTCTTTTGATACCCGATTACACTCAGAATTTTTATGAGTCATGTATCACGTGTTCCATCTCTGGCAGCCTAGTTGCGCCGTAGTGTAAACTATAGGTCCCTCTGTATTTGGCTGTGTAAAGCATCTCAAAGGTCTGAGGGAGATAAGCGCATACCACCTCCAGCAGAATAACGCCTTTTAAAGCAAGCTTCAGGTTGATGACAGTTTTACCTCCAGTTAAGTTTTACAGACGTAGCATTTTAGACGGATAGCAGCACAGGTTTGATGCTTGTTCACTAGCACCGTATCCACCGTATGCACTTTTATGGAATTCCGACGACCCCATATTAGTTAACCTTCTACTTGTTTTGTTTATCAACATGCCACGAACACGAAGGACTACTGAATTATTGACTCCTAGTATCACGTATGAGTTAAACCATGTAATACACACATAATAAATTTTTTTGCATCACCTCGGTTCCCAGAACTCTGGAAGATGGATGTTGACTGTAGATATTGTATCACAGTCACAGTCATTTTGACCGTTCAGGGATCTCATTAAACCCGCCCAAACATGTGAACAACCATACACGAGCATCCCCTGTTAGATGGAAGAAGTCCAACAGCCGATCAGTACCAGTTAGTCCACCAGGAAGGAGGTACACAGCTCGTATTGTGTGTAGTTAAACCATTCCTAGACGGTTAATACCGCGGTTAGATCGCTTCCACATTGTTACTTTGTGCCAGGAAGGGCTTTCAACAAGGGAAGTGTGCAGGTGTCTCGGAGTGAACCCAAGCGACGCTGTTCGGGCATGGAGGAGACACAGACAGACAAAACTGTCGATGACATGCCTCGCTCAGGCCACCCAAGAGCTACTCTTGCAGTGGATGACCCACAGATTATGGCTCGGAGGAAGCCTGACAGCAACGCCACCATGTTGAATAATGCTTTTCGTGCAGCCATAGGACGTCGCGTTACGATTGAAACTGTGCGCAGTAGGCTGCATGATGCGCAACTTCACTCCCGACGTCCATGGCGAGGTCCATCTTCGCAACCACGACACCATTCAGAGCGGTACAGATGGGCCCAACAACATGTCGAATGGACCGCTCAGGATTGGCATCACGTTCTCTTCATCGATGAGTGTTGCATATGCCTTCAATCAGAAAATCGTTGGAGACGTGTTTGGAGGCAACCCGGTCAATCTGAACGCCTTAGACACACTGTCCAGCGAGTGCAGCAAGGTGGAGCTTCCCTGCTGTTTTGGGGTGGCATTATGTGGGGCCGACGTACGCCGCTGGTGGTCATGGAAGGCGCTTTAACGGCTGTACGATACGTGAATGCCATCCCATATCGGCAGCATATTGGCGAGGCATTCGTCTTCATGGACGACAATTCGCGCCCCCATTGTGCACATCTTGTGAATGAACCTTCAGGGTAAAGACGTCGCTCAACAACAGCGGCCAGCATGTTCTCCAGACATGAACCCTATCGAACATAAAAATATGGCAATTCAGTCTTTGATCGCTATTTTTTATTTTAAATAACCGCTTTCAGGCTAGCTGCCCAACTTCAGATCTCATATTGCAGTTACAGAGTAACCTGTCAGTACAAAAGTACTGGTTCACTGTCATAACACCGAACCAGTAGTTCTGTACTGACAGGTTACTCTGTAACTGCAATATATGATCTGAAGATGGACAGCTAGCCTGAAACCGGTTACTGAAAATAAAAAAATAGTGATCAAAAACTGAAATGCCATATTTTTATTCAAAAAACGATCGCGGCTATCCCAGTAAGCCTATCAAACATGCCTGGGATAGATTGAAAAGGGCTGTTAACGGACGACGTGAGCCACCAACCACTCTGGGGGACCTACGCCGATTCGCCGTTGAGGAGTGGGACAATCAAGACCAACAGTGCTTTGATGAACTTGTGGATAGTATGCCACGACGAATACAGGCATGCATCAATGCAAGAGGACGTGCTACTGGGTATTAGAGGTACCGGTGTGTACAGCAGTCTGGACCACCAGCTCTGAAGGTCTCACTGTATGGTGGTACAACATGCAATGTGTGGTTTTCATGAGCAATGAAAAGGGCGGAAATGATGTTTATGTTGATCTCCATTCCAATTTTCTGTACAGGTTCCGTAACGCTCAGAACCGAGGTGATACAAACCGTTTTTTGATGTGTGTATTTCTCCAGTTCAGAATTTTTTTACACTTCCTTCACTGGCTGTTAGACACAGGATTACAAAATCATTGCTGAGTAGGTTCAACGCTGTATAACATCCTTTATACACTGAAGAGCCAAAGAAACTAGTAAACCTGCCTAATATCGTATAGAACCCCCACGAGCACGCAGAAGTGCCGCAGCATGACGTGGCATGGACTCGACTGATGTCTGAAGTAGGACTGGAGGGAACTGACACCATGAATCCTGCACGGCTGTCCATAAATCTGTAAGAGTACTTGGGGGTGTAGATCTCTGCTGACCAGCACGTTGCAGGGCATCCCAGATGTGCTCAATAATGTTCATGTCTGGAGTATTTGGTGGAACGCGGAAGTGTTTAAACTCAGAATATGTTTCTGGGGCCATTTTGTAGCAATTCTGGACGTTTGGAGTGTCGCATTATCCTGCTGAAATTTCCCAAGTCCGTCGGAATGCACAATGCACATGAATAGATGCAGATGATCAGATGGGATTCTTACGTACGTGTCCACTTCTCAGAATCGTATCTAGATGTATCAGGAGTTCCAAATCACTCTAACTGCACATGCCCTGCACCATAACAGAGGCTCCACCAGCTTGAACATCCCCTGCTGACTTGCAGGGCCCATGCATTCATGAGGTTGTCTCCATACCAGTACACGTCCATCCACTCGATATAATTTGAAAGGAGACTCGTCCGACCAGGCAACATGTTTCCAGTCTTGAATAGAGTAATGTCGTTGATAATGATGACGATGACGATGATGATGATGATGTTTAGTTTGTGGGGCACTCAACTGCGTACTTATCAGCGCCTTTACATAGTCCCAACTTTTTCACAGTCCAATTTTTTTCACAGTCGCCGGCCGGAGTGGCCGAGCGGTTCCAGGCGCTACAGTCGGGAATCGCGCGACCGCTACGGTCGCAGGTTCGAATCCTGCCTCGGGCATGGATGTGTGTGATGTCCTTAGGTTAGTTACGTTTAAGTTGTTCCAAATTCTAGAAGACTGATGACCTCAGAAGTTCAGTCCCACAGTGCTCAGATCCATTTGAACCGTTTTTCACAGTCCAATCTAGCCACTGTCACGAAAGATGAGGATGATGATGAAATGATAAGGACAACACAAACACCCAGTCCCCGGGCAGAGAAAATCCCCACCCCCGCCCGGAATCGAACTTGGGGACCCGTAAGGTAGAGGTAGCAACGCTAGCTACTAGCCCACGAGCTGCGGGCCAATGTCGGTGTTGATGGGCCCAGGCGAAACGTAAATCTTTCTGTCGTGTAGTCATCAAGCGTACACGAGTGGGGCTTCGGCTCTGAATGCCCATATGGATTACGTTCGTTGAATGGTTTGCAGGCTGACACTTGTTGATGGCCCAGCATTGAAATCTACAGCAATTTGCTGAAGGTCTGTACTTCTGTCACGTTGAACGATTCTCTTCAGTCGTCGTTAGTTCCGTTCTTACATGATATTTTTCCGGCAGTAACGATGTTGGAGATTTGGTATTTTCCAGAATGAGATTTTCACTCTGCAGGGGAGTGTGCGCTGATATGAAACTTCCTGGCAGATTAAAACTGTGTGCCCGACCTAGACTCGAACTCGTGACCTTTGCCTTTCGCGGGCAAGTGCTCTACCGTTTGAGCTACCGAAGCACGACTCACGCCCGGTACTCACAGCTTTACTTCTGCCAGTATCTCGTCTCCTACTTCCCAAACTTTACAGAAGTTCTCCTGCGAACCTTGCAGAACTAGCACTCCTGAAAGAAAGGATATTGCGGAGACATGGCTTAGCCACAGCCTGGGGGTTGTTTCCAGAATGAGATTTTCACTCTGCAGCGGAGTGTGCGCTGATATGAAACTTCCTGGCAGATTTGGACTGTGTGCCCGACCGAGACTCGAACTCGGGACCTTTGCCTTTCGCGGGCAAGTGCTCTACCATCTTAGCTACCGAAGCACGACTCACGCCCGGTACTCACAGCTTTACTTCCGCCAGTACCTCGTCTCCTACCTTCCAAACTTTACAGAAGCTCTCCTGCATGGTTCGCAGGAGAGCTTCTGTAAAGTTATATCTGCTCCTGGGTACGCCTTACAATCCAGTATCTGATTTCGGAATCTCTGTCTGACCAAGATGTAATCTAATTGAAACCTTCCCGTATCTCCCGGCCTTTTCCAAGTATACCTCCTCCTCTTGTGATTCTTGAACAGGGTATTCGCTATTACTAGCTGAAACTTGTTACAGAACTCAATTAGTCTTTCTCCTCTTTCATTCCTTGTCCCAAGCCCATATTCTCCTGTAACCTTTTCTTCTACTCCTTCCCCTACAACTGCATTCCAGTCGCCCATGACTATTAGATTTTCGTCTCTCTTTAAATACTACATTACCCTTTCAGTATCCTCATACACTTTCTCTATCTGTTCATCTTCAGCTTGCGACGTCGGCACGTATACCTGAACTATCGTTGTCGGTATTGGTCTGCTGTCGATTCTGATTCGAACAACCCGGTCATTGAACTGTTCACAGTAACACACCCTCTGCCCTACCTTCCTATTCATAACGAATCCTACACCTGTTATACCATTTTCTGCTGCTGTTTTTATTACCCGATACTCATCTGACCAGAAAGCCTTGTCTTCCTTCCACTTCACTTCACTGACCCCTACTATATCTAGATTGAGCCTTTGCATTTCCCTTTTCAGATTTTCTAGTTTCCCTACCACGTTCAAGCTTCTGACATTCCACGCCCCGACTCGTAGAACGTTATCCTTTCGTTGATTATTCAATCTTTTTCTCATGGTAACCTCCCCCTTGGCAGTCCCCTCCCGGAGATCCGAATGGGGGACTATTCCGGAATCTTTTGCCAATGGAGAGATCATCATGACACTTCTTCAATTACAGGCCACACGTCCTGTGGATACACGTTACGTGTCTTTAATGCAGTGGTTTCCATTGCCATCTGCATCCTCATGTCGTTGATCATTGCTGATTCTTCCGCCTTTAGGGGCAATTTCACGGTACACTCGCGAAATGGTCGTACGGTAAATTCGCCACTTCGTCGCTACCTCGGAGATGCTGTGTCCCATCGCTCGTGCGCCGCCTATAACAGCCGTTCAAACTCACTTAAATGTTGATAAGCTGCACTGTAGCAGCAGTAACCGATCTAACAACGGCACCTGACACCTGTTGTCTTATTTAGGCATTGCCGACCACAAAACCGCATGCTGCCTGTTTACATAGCTTTGTATTTGAATACGCTTACCTATATCAGTTTCTTTGGCGTTTCGTTGTAGTGCAGGTAATTCACGATCTTAGAGATACAGTGGTCCTATTTTTTGCAACGGCAAAGACATAATTGCTTCCTTAGCAGTTTTTATGAGAAGAAATTGATGCGATATCTTCTCTCTCTCTCTCTCTCTCTCTCTCTCTCTCTCTCTCTCTCTCTCTCTGTCTGTCTCCTTTTCGATCCCCCATTATATACAGTATTTTTGTGTGTAGTTTATAATTTGTTCCATCTCTGGCAGCCGAGTTGCACCGTAGTACGCAGTCAACTTTAAAGTGTAGGTCCTTCTATATTTTGCTGGGTAAGTCTGGTCAAAGGTCTGAGGAAGAGAAGTGCTACCACCCTCAACAGAATAACACCTTTTAAAGGAAACTCTGGGTTGATGACAGTTTTGCTTTTAGTTAAATTTTACAGACGTAGCATTTTAAACTGATAGCAGCGTAGTTTTGGTGGTTGTCCGATAGTGCCGTACCCGCGCAGTAGGGAAAAACACTTTTCTAGAATACCGACAATGATTACGGTTTTGATCCATATCAGTTAATCATCTACTTGTTTTATTTATCAGTGATGCCATGAATACCCCGGCCGCGGTGGTCTCGCGGTTCTAGGCGCGCAGTCCGGAACCGTGCGACTGCTACGGTCGCAGGTTCGAATCCTGCCTCGGGCATGGATGTTTGTGATGTCCTTAGGTTAGTTAGGTTTAAGTAGTTCTAAGTTCTAGGGGACTGATGACCACAGCAGTTGAGTCCCATAGTGCTCAGAGCCATTTGAGCCATGAATACGAATGTTTACTAACACTGTCGACTGTTACTATCATGTATAAGTTAAATCATGTGATTTTATGTCAAACTATGACTATAATAATGGGTAAAATTTCGTCACTAACTGAATCTCTCTTCCTATAATGCTTTTAGACCCCTTCCATTTTTCACATTGACCTTAAATGTACTATTCCTATCAGCTGTTTTATTCAGATGTTAGCTTCCTACTTGCCATAAGTTCACAAATCTACTTTTAGAATTTCTTTATTTTTGCGCCAGATGATGACACTGGCCAAATTCGCCACATTACTGTTGATGTGTTGCAGTACAACTCTACTAATTGATGGACGACGAAACAGCTGCTATTCTGCCTGTTCGGTGGTTCATTTTGTGCTGCGAACGCTGACAAATAAACGCAGAGCGTGTTATGTTACGGCCGACATAATGTGACCTCTGTTTCATCAACTACAGTGATGAAATGCGTAGCCGGAATATACAGCAAACGAGCATAAACAACAATTCGAAAAATATTGCCTCTGGCAGAGCATGGTTTTCATTTAAATTCCCAGACAAATTATTACATAGCAACGTTGTCATAATAATCAATTTCTCTTAAACGGGTTTCTGTTCCTGTACCTGAGATGCTAGTCATCGATATTTCAACAGATTCTGTCACTGTACTTTGCGTGACTGCGAACTTCTATCAATCCACTTTTTCAGTGACAGAAGTCACTTTTTATTGTATTGAATAGTGAAGTTAAAGATTATTGGATGTGACAATTTTATGTGGAGTGAGACATTTCGTTTGGATGAGAGAAGGACTAGGTTCTTAATACAAAGATCCTCCATCAAAAAAATATTATTAGGACTACCAATGTATTTTTTCCCTTCGGTACGAAATATTACATGTGGGAGCGATGTCCTGTTCTTCATTGACACCGGTAACGAAAATTATTCCAGGCGTCGGCTGATAGGACGGATAGTTAGTAATAAGATGACCAATTACCTTGACTGTGCCCTCTAAAACAAATCGATGTCGACACATACACATTATCTTTTACACGAATACGATATAGAGTATCGGACTATCAAGAACAGATATTTTATCACCTTGACTGCGCCCTCGAAAACGAACTCGATGTCGACACATACACATTATCTTTTACACGAATACGATATAGAGTATCGGACTATCAAGAACAGACATTTTATAGGAAATGTGTGGTTATCATCTAGGTGATTAGACAGAGAAAACTGGAAAAAAATTAAGTAGGTACATAAATTGAAGGCAATTGATTGCGTGGGAAGTCTAGGTATGAAGACTGATTTTTTCTACAGATCTGGAAGTATTCAGATTTGCGGATCGTTTGACGAAATGTGGAGATGTGGTGCGCCTTGTTTCTTAATGGGCGAACTGATGCCTTCGAAATAAAGAAGCCAGTTCATTCGGAGTAAGATGACTGTGTAGAATTATCGCTGTGTATTTCACACGAATACTCTTTCCATGGGGGCAGTGTACTAAGACATACCTAGAACTAGTTCTTTCGCAGGTGCACATCACGAAGCGCGTTCAAAAGATAACACCATTACATTTTAGCAAGAGAAGCAGCAGTTCTGCAAGGTGGAAGCCTTTTGCACGTCATGCATTCAGGCCAGCCAATGTCAAATTTTTCGTTTGACGATAACTGTGTCCGGCGTCACACTCTCTGAATCTATTGACTTCCCAGGTCTCTAGACTACACACTGCGCTTTTGACGGTCGAATGAACTCTGAACTCGTAGATCCTAGACACTGAATCTCTGATGATCGATTGATCTCCTAGATATCCACACCATGCTCTTCTGTCGACCGAATGAAGTCTCAGGTCTCTAGACGATGCAGCTTTGGCTATGAATGACATGTCGTATTCGACGTGCTCCTATTAAAACGAATTGTTTACCAGCATCTGGCAGCAAAAACGATCGAAATCAAGTTAAATGCTGTGTAGAATGTAGCATTATGGACTGCCGGGCTAGCAGGTGAATCCTGGTGCGGCTACGCTATTTGTTGTCCTACATAAGACAGTTCCACTCATCTTTGGCGAATGAAGCCTGTCCTGGCGTGACGTACAAAAAAAGTACTAGATAGATTAGATTAGATTAGTTTTTCGTTCCATAGGCCCGTGCTAAGGAGATGCTCGTGGATGTGGACCATGTCAATTTATTTTATTTTTTTAAGCTGAAATAACAATACTAGTAGTATGAATATATACAATACATCGTTTGTTCCTATTAAAAAAATTCGTCAACGGAGTAGAAGGAGTTGGCCACTAGTAAGTCTTTCAGGCTCCTTTTAAACTGATCTTTATTTGTAACTAAATTTTTTATGTTTACTGGCAAATTATTGAAGATGTGTGTTCCTGAGTAGTGGACCCCTTTTTGAACGAAAGTAAGTGCTTTTAAGTCCTTGTGCAGATCATTTATGTTCCTGGTATTGTATGTATGAACTGAGCTGTTTGTTGGAAAAAGAGATATATTATTTAGGACAAACTTCATTAATGAGTAAATATACTGAGAGGCAGTAGTTAGTATACCCATTTCTTTGAAGAGGTTTCTACAGGAATTCCGTGAATTTACTCAACAAATAATACGTATTACGCGCTTTTGGACTCTGAAAACTTTCGTTTGACTTGAAGAGTTACCCCAAAATATTATACCATATGACATTATGGAATGAAAGTAGGCAAAGTATGTAAGCTTTTTCATTTTTATGTCGCCTATGTCTGCTAACACTCGAATTGCAAATACAGATTTGTTAAGGCGTTTCTGCAGTTCTGTGGTGTGCTCTTCCCAACTGAATTTATTATCAAGTTGTAATCCCAGGAATTTAAGACTGTCAACCTCTTCTATCTGCTCTTCTTCGTATTTTATGCATATGCTGGGTGGAAACCTCTTACAGGTTCTGAATTGCATATAGTGAGTCTTTTCGAAGTTTAATGTCAGTGAGTTGGCTCTAATATCCATGAAAATATCATTAGCAGATCGTTCTAGAACTACACTTGACATACTATTTATTGCAATACTTGTGTCATCTGCAAACAAAACGAACTCTGCTTCTAGCAGTGTAACTGATGAGAGATCATTAACGTACAGAAGAAAAAGCAATGGCCCTAAGATGGATCCTTGTGGGACACCACATGTAATTTCTTCCCATTCTGATGATGACTGATGACTTAATTCACTAGTCCCTTGCACTGACACCCTTTGTTTCCTGTTAGTGAGGTATGACTTGAAACATTTTGCATCACTACAATAAACTATCCGCACTAAACGTGTGGATGAGGTGCAAAGACGTTTCAAGTTTCAGGACACGCTAACTACATATATTGTCTTAATTACAAATTTGCATTACCAATCTCGTACTGTTTATAATTAGTTGGTAAAACGATTAATGTATATAACACAAACGCTTGCTAGTAACCAGTTTGAAGTTTCCACAGTGACCTGAAACCGGAAAATACTGGCCCCCTGGTGTGGCCGAGCGGTTCTAGGCACTACAGTCTGGAACCGCGCGACCGTACGGTTGCAGGTTCGAATCCTTTATTTATTTATTTATTTTTATTTATTTATTTATTGTTCCGTGGGACCAAATTGAGGAGAAGTCTACATCGTCATGGAACGAGTCAATACATGGAACTATAAACACGATAGTAGAAACAGATAAAATGAAATATAAATGAAATATAAAAAAGTTTAAATAAAGAAAATTAACAATGTAACACTGGAATTTGCTTAATTTTTTAGCTCTTCTAGGAGCTCCTCGACAGAATAGAAGGAGTGGGCCATGAGGAAACTCTTCACTTTAGACTTAAAAGAGTTTGGGCTACTGCTAAGATTTTTGAGTTCTTGTGGTAGCTTATTGAAAATGGACGCAGCAGAATACTGCACTCCTTTCTGCACAAGAGTCAAGGAAGTAAATTCAACATGCAGATGTGATTTCTGCCTAGTATGCCTCGGGCATGGATGTGTGTGATGTCCTTAGGTTAGTTAGGTTTAAGTAGTTCTGAGTTCTAGGGGACTTATGACCTCAGATGTTGAGTCCAATAGTGCTCAGAGCCATTTGAACCAATTGAGCCGAAAAATACTGACGGATTTCTGTGCTTAGAAGATATCCACAATGCTTGGCAAATGTTCACTTCAGACTATAGACCTAAGTTCTCAGTTATTCGAAATAAAGTCACAGTTTGCATAGACAGTATCCGGACCTTGCGTAATCGTCATTTACGCCTGTAGTTAAACGCTTTGTTACCTACAACCATTTAAATTTAGGTATACTCAATACTGGCACAGTATAACAGAACTCAGATGAACACGTCCTGTAGTCAAGAGAGCTACACACAGACACTTCCCAGTACGGGACCCCAGTGTGGCTCACAGACAAATGGTTCAAATGGCTCTGAGCACCATGCGACTCAACTGCTGAGGTCATTAGTCCCCTAGAACTTAGAACTAGTTAAACCTAACTAACCTAAGGACATCACAAACATCCATGCCCGAGGCAGGATTCGAACCTGCGACCTAAGCGCCTTTAACCGCACGGCCACTTCGGCCGGCCTGGCTCACAGACAAACGCGCGAGAAATTTCTTACTTCTGACTGGCCGATTCCTGTCGTGGACACTCAGCTAATATCCACAGTCTCGCGTTTTCCGCCTTGACCCAATCCCGTCCCGAAGTTACTTTAGACGAACTTACCAAATAATGTTAGAGAAAAACAAATAAAAATCAACCTTTTCATGAATTATAGGAAGAGCTGAACTAGTTATTGTAATTCAACCGCATCGTAAGCTGGCTAACTCACAATTCTCAATTTCACTACTTGTATGACTGACAGCAGCAACTCACATTCAGATTCCCACCTTCATACACACGTACAAATACAAATATATACTTCGTTACTTACAGTTACAAGGATTACTTATCACAAAAATAAATGCAGTTCACATTACTTAACAGAAATCGTACCGTAAATAAAAAATAAAAAAAGTACGTAAAAAGAAGTGTTTCACAGAAAATTTGTTTCGTATGTTATTAAAGGCTAGATATGTCATAAATCTTGTTCACTGACTATTAGGCAATACTTATGAACGTGTCAGGAAGTCACTTATTGATGGAAGCTCTAAATTTTGTGTGATGTGTATCTGTGAAAGTACTTTAGGGTAGTTCAGCAGTTAACATAACAACTTGCACCAAGTTTCATCGAAACTTGGGTGAGACGAAGGCCTAGTTTGTAATAATGAAACTAAAACTTCGCTGCCTGTAAGATAGTGACACCTCTCGGATGAAGCTGCTGGCTGGCTCATGCGAGAAAAATCTGTCACAGTGAATCCGTGACTCATTTCATGTGTGAAGATAGCTGTCGTAGGGTGCTATATGGTCGATGTACATTGCTACGCCACACACTCGGCTTTCCAAGTGTGCACATAAACAGGACTATGGGGATTGTGACTCAAAAATTGTAGTTATTCACTACCATCAGTTTTTTTACAAAACAGCTGCTTACATTTTAACATGGTCGAAGCGCTGTGCGGTTTTGGTTGCAGGTATTTTTCATCAGGAGAAACAAAAAAGTGTAACAACAATGAAGTCTATGGTTCATAGTTTTGTATAATAAGTTATATTGCGTCTTCCCGCAATCCACAGTCGTTGACGTTAACGCATCTACAGCATCAAAGGATACAGCCACTTGCATTCGGGAGGACATAGGGTCTAATGCTCACTCAGCTATCGTGGTTTAGAATTTGCGACATTTAACTGAAGTGCCCCAGGCAAATGCTGGGACCGTTCCTTTGAAAGGGTGTGGTCGGTGTCCTTCTCCATCCTTCTTTAACCCGAGATTGGGCTGCGTCTCTTCTGAACCTACTTGCCGAACGCATGTTGAACACTGGTCTTCCTTCCGTTTTCAATACAGGCGTATTACTTTTGTGGTGTCACCGCTAGACACCACACTTGCTAGGTGGTAACTTAAATCGGCCGCGGTCCTGTAGTACATGTCGGACCCGCGTGTCGCCACTGTGTAATCGCAAACCTAGCGCCACCACATGGCAGGTCACAAGACACGGACTTGACCTCGCCCCAGTTGTACGGACGACATAGCTTGCGACTAGACCTACCAAGTATTCCTCTCATTTGCCGAGAGACAGATTAAATAGCCTTCAGCTAGTCCATCGCTACTACCTAGCAAGGCGCCATGTGTATCATTGCTAATTGCTTACTACTATGCAAGAGATGTATTTCAACAAGAAGAACATCATTAAAAGTTAAGTAATCTACCCAATACGTTCTTTTCTTTATAGTTTTTCATCCAGTCTCCTGTTCCAGAATTTACGCCCGTCTGCGTTAGTTTCGCGTGCACCTAGCCACTCATTGTGTCGAGACCTTAGGGAATCGACACAACAATATTTTGGCGCCGAGGAGTGGTGCCGCGCCCACGTTGCAGTCTTTGTGTTATACTTGCTCTAATTGGTTTGTGTCATGGCTTCGCCGCATTCTCCAGATGTACTGTCCGAATTTTTTCGCTTGCAGAATCAGCAGACGCAGGCGTTATTGGAAGCCCTTGGACAGCTCGTCCAGGGTCAACGTGCGCTGCAAACCGATGCGGCACCCGCCGCTTCATCGCTACCGCAGCCACACAACGCTGTCGCACCGCCATTTAGGCCCTTTGAGGCCACAACCGAGAGCTGGACTGAGTGGGCCGATCAGTTCAACTTCCACCTCACTGCTTATGGAATTCAAGGTAAAGAGCGGCAGCCGTTTTTGCTTTCTTGTGTCGGTGTGTCTACCTACCGTGTGATAGTGAAATTGTTTCCCCGACGCGACGTAGCAACTCTGTCCTACGAAGAAATTTTGTCTGCTTTGGATGCCTATTTCAAAGAAACAGTTAATGTTGTTGCAAAACGGTATACGTTTTTTCGTACAAAACGTACCGCCGGTCAGACTAATAGGGAGTGGGTAGCAACTTTGCAAGGCCTTACTAGAGACTGCGCGTTTGCCTGTGAATGTGGCCTCCCATATTCAGATACTATGGTGCGTGATGCAATTGCACAGAACGTTTCTGATGTTCGCATAAGGGAACAGATTTTGAAGCTAGTTAATCCCTCCCTGCAACAAGTGATAGACATTTTGGACAGGCAAGACACACTTGACTTTGCTCAGGAATCATTTGAAACTTCGCCAGCAGTGTGTCACGTTAATCGGCCCGCCCGGCCCGCTGCACGGGACGCTGAGCGGCCCTCGCGCCCGACTTCGCAGCGGCCGCCTAGCTTGCAACCACGTGCGCCGCGTAAGCAAGCAAATGCAGTGAAATCTTGCCCGCGGTGTGCAACTAGACATTCGCGTGAAAATTGCCCGTCACGCCAAGCTATTTGCTTTTACTGTCAAAAGAAAGGACATGTACAAAGTGTTTGCCAGAAAAAGTTAAGATCAGACAATCACACAAATTCCAGGCCTTTTGCTTCGCGCCGGAATCGAACCCAGGACAATCAGGCTCGTGGACCTTCGCCCATGGACATTCATGTGGTTCATTCCCACCCGTCCCGTGACACTTTAGCTAACAGTGACTGTGTTCGTCCCACCCAAAGTGTGCGTCGACGTCGCCGGAAATCCCGTAAAGTTGCAAGTGCTTCTGGACCTGTATCAGTTCAAATTGCACGAGACAGTCGCTCTTGTCGTCAACAAGACAATAAACTTTTTGTGGACTTAGACTTTGCAGGACAAGTGATACCATTCCAGCTCGATACCGGAGCTGCTGTTTCATTGCTCAATCACGACACGTACAAACAACTGGGCGCCCCGCCATTGCGTGCCGCAAATGTTACGTTAACTAGTTACTCAGGACAGCATATACCTGTGTTAGGACAGTGCAGCCTTATTGCAACATACAAGGGACAGACAAAACTTGTGTCATTTTATGTTCTTCGTTCCTCTAGTGCAGTGAACTTGTTTGGTTTAGATTTGTTTCAATTGTTTAATATGTCTATTGTAAATCAGGTCCTATCAGTGAATCAGACTGTGCCTTCCGCCAGTGTTTCTCGTCTTTGTGAAGAATTTGCAGACATTTTTGCACCGGGCCTTGGTTGCGCTACGAACTATGAAGCGCATTTGGAATTGAAAGACAACGCGCAACCGAAATTTTTCAGAGCGCGCAATGTTCCCCACGCATTGCGTGATGAGGTCGCAAGAACATTGGCAGAGTTAGAATCTCAAGGTGTAATTGAACGTGTGCCGGCTTCTCTCTGGGCCTCACCCTTAGTCATTTTGCCAAAACCTTCCGGAAAACTGAGACTTTGCGTGGACTTCAAGGCAACTGTGAATCCACAACTTGTGACTGCTACTTTTCCTTTGCCCCGCCCGGAAGATCTTTTTGACAAACTGTGCCCGGGAAAATATTTTTCAAAATTGGACCTAGCAGATGCGTACTTGCAAATACCTGTGGACGAAGAATCCCAGCGCGTCTTGGTGGTAAACACGCATCTTGGCTTGTATCGCTTCAAAAGACTGCCATTCGGGTGTGCATCCGCCCCTGCTTTATTTCAGCAATATTTACAAACTATTTGTGCGTCGGTCCCTACGGCTGCGAACTATCTGGACGATATTGTGATCTCAGGAAAGACAGCAGCCGAACATTTGCAGAATCTCCGGACATTATTTCAGGTCTTGCGTCAGAATGGTCTTCGCTTGAGGAAGGACAAATGTGTGTTTTTTGCTCGTGACTTACCGTACCTGGGCCATGTCCTTAACGCCCAAGGTATACATCCGAGTCCAGAGCACCTTAGTGCCATTCAGGACTTGCCGTCACCGCAGAACTTAAAACAGCTACAGAGTGTGCTGGGTAAGGTAAATTATCACCGGTTTGTGCGCAATGCTTCTTCTATTTCAGCTCCGCTTCATCGCTTACGCCGTACAGGTGTTCCGTTCGTCTGGACGACGGAATGCGAACGCGCCTTTCGCCAGTTGAAATCGGCGTTACTTTCAAATACTTGCCTTACGCCATTCGATCCCCGAAAACCCCTTTTGTTGATGGTAGATGCCTCGGATTTCGGGATCGGTGCTGTGCTTGCGCACAAGGATGGCTCGCATGATCGCCCTATTGCCTTTGCGTCCAAATTGCTCTCATCTGCGCAAAGAAATTATTCACAAATAGAGAAAGAAGCTTTAGCTCTCGTGTTTGGTGTTACCAAGTTCCATGACTTCTTGTATGGTCGTCACTTTACCATCATCACGGACCACAAACCGTTGACATCACTTTTTCATCCGAACAAGCCTGTACCTCCACGTACAGCGCAGAAATTCATTCGCTGGTCACTTTTTCTCTCGCAGTACCGCTACGATATCTTGTATCGGTCCACTGCTAAGCACGGCAACGCTGATGCGTTGTCCCGTTTGCCTGTTGCTGAGGATAAGGCATTCGATTCTTCCGACCTTGCTTGCATGTTCATTGATTCGGAAACCGATGACGTGGTCGCATCGTTTCCGATTGATTTTCGTCGTGTAGCTACTGCCACTGCTGCTGACCCTGTCCTTGCTACCGTTTTGCGTTTTGTTGCTACGCAATGGCCCTTGTCAAAGTCACGGATCGAGGATCCTTTGGTTCGCCGTTTTTTTGCTCACAAGGAGAGACTTTTTGTCCGACGTGGTGTTTTGTTGTTGCGTTCCGATAATGATCAATCCCGAGTCGTGGTCCCACGTTCGTTACCGTCCTCTGTCTTACGGCTTCTTCACCAAGGACATTGGGGTATAGTGCGAACGAAACAACTTGCTCGACAGCACTGTACTTGGTTCGGAATCGATGCTGCGATTGCGAATATGTGCTCCTCTTGCGTGGCGTGTGCCGAACAACAATCCGCACCGCCGCGGAAATTCTTTGCATGGCCGAACGCCACTTCCCCTTGGCAACGCTTGCACATCGATTTTGCTGGTCCATTCTGGAATGCTCGATGGTTGGTTGTGGTCGATGCTTTCAGTAATTTTCCTTTTGTTGTCCGGATGTCTTCCACGACGTCTTCTGCCACCATCCAAGCCTTGTCTGCTATCTTTTGCATTGAAGGTCTTCCGCAGACTCTTGTTTCCGACAATGGCCCACAATTCATGTCCGCAGAATTTCAGTCGTTCTGCAAGGCCAATGGTATTCAACATCTGACATCCGCGCCGTTTTCGCCTCAGTCAAACGGTGCCGCTGAACGATTGGTCCGGACTTTCAAGTCCCAGATGTTGAAATTGAAAGAGTCGCATTCTCGGGAGGACGCTTTGTTGCTCTTTTTGTCCTCATATCGCTCTCAGCCCCGCGATGGTCGCTCGCCGGCTGAGTTGCTCCATGGTCGTCCTCATCGAACTCTGATGTCTTTGCTGCATCCGCCACATCAGGTTCCTGTGCAGCGGCAGACTCCTGCTTTTGCTCCTGGCGACGTTGTCTATTATCGCAACTATCGCGGTTCACAGCGTTGGCTCGCAGGGCGCATTCTTCGCTGCCTCGGCCGCGCGATGTATTTGGTTTTGGGGGCCTCGGGTGAGGTGCGTCGGCATCTCAATCAGCTGCGCCTCTGTCGTCGCCTGGGTTCTGCCGCTCCCCGTCTGCTTTCAGCGACGGCGCCGTCAGGTCAGCGCCCTGGGGACCCATCTACTGGCTCGCCTCATCCCCAGGTGTTACCGACGATGCCTTCCATTTTGCCTCATGGCGTCGCGCCGCCGCAGCCGCCGCCGGCGCCGCCAGCAGCGGACGCTTCGCTGCAGCCGCCTCGCGCCTCACTGGGTCACGCGCCGCCGCTTGCTTCCCGTGACCAGCCGTCCTCCGCCATGAACCTCTTGCCCGCTCCGGACCAGATGTCGTCTTCGCCCGTCGGGTGCTCCGACCACATGGAGGTCGACCCCGCGGCTCCTCTTATATCATTCCGTGCGCAAACGCCTCATGTTGACGTGCACCCTGGACTAGGTTTGCAGGCGTTTCCTAGCTCCCCTCGGACCGAATGGCCGGGTGCGGGTGGCACGGCCTCGCCTGTTGTTAGGCTCCCCACCTCCTCGCATACGTCAACATGGGGTCCTCCCCACGGCGGGCGGAAGCCTTATCTCACGACCGTTCGCCGATTTGCGGGGGAGGAATGTGGTGTCACCGCTAGACACCACACTTGCTAGGTGGTAACTTAAATCGGCCGCGGTCCTGTAGTACATGTCGGACCCGCGTGTCGCCACTGTGTAATCGCAAACCTAGCGCCACCACATGGCAGGTCACAAGACACGGACTTGACCTCGCCCCAGTTGTACGGACGACATAGCTTGCGACTAGACCTACCAAGTATTCCTCTCATTTGCCGAGAGACAGATTAAATAGCCTTCAGCTAGTCCATCGCTACTACCTAGCAAGGCGCCATGTGTATCATTGCTAATTGCTTACTACTATGCAAGAGATGTATTTCAACAAGAAGAACATCATTAAAAGTTAAGTAATCTACCCAATACGTTCTTTTCTTTATAGTTTTTCATCCAGTCTCCTGTTTCAGAATTTACGCCCGTCTGCGTTAGTTTCGCGTGCACCTAGCCACTCATTGTGTCGAGACCTTAGGGAATCGACACAACAACTTTCACATTAGTTTCATGAATACAGGCATTCTGTAAATGTAAAATTTTTCCTTACTTTTGAATAAAGTACTGTAGATGACACGTTGCTTGCGGTTGCTTCTCGACACGCGTTTAGAAGCCCCGGAAACCTAGACGCTCGCTGTGGCAGATTTAAAGCCAGTGACACAATTGATAGGCGAAACGTTAAGGTAATGGATAAACTAGTGGGTGTAAAATAAGATTTTATGACGCTCTCTTGTTCGCAATGTGAATGAAAGTCAAACACTTTAAAGTCAGAGATGGTAAAATAGTCTATACCGAAATTGAGTGAAATTCCAAATCCGCAATAGCTGTTTATTGTATTTTCACTGTACGACGACCGCTTTCACACCCTGGAGGTATATCTGCAGCTCATGTAAAACTAATACTTCATGTGCCACGAATTCCAAGCTGCAAGTGCTAGTAAAAATACGTCAGTCCTCGGTAAAACCAAGGCCGTCCGATCCGAAACATGCATGATCACTAACACATCTCCAAAACACAGTTTCATCTGCCGTTTCATGCAAAGTTTTACCGAGTAGTGACATGTTCTTATGCGCACCTTGGAATTCGTGGCGCAATGAAGTATTAGTTTTATGTGACCTCAAGTACTCCTGGGTATGAAACAGGTCGCCATACAGTGAAAACACAACAGTCATTGTGGGTTTGGACTTTCACTCAGTTTTAATACAGACTGTTTTCCCGTCTCTGATTCTAACCTGTTTGATTGTCCTTCACACAATGTACACTCAGTCGCAAAAGTATTCGGACAGCACGTGACGGCGCATAATTTTGCAGTTTGCCGCATGAACAAATACACAAATTGCACTTTGTAATGTATTTGCGACTCTGGGTACTATGTCGCAACAAAGAAACACGCGTCAAATTCGAAGAATTTTTGTTGGAAATGTGTCTGTTATATAATATTTCCTGAAAACGGCATGGGAAGGTGCAACAAAAGTATTCGGACAAAGGCGGACAACGTGAGAGGATAGTTCATTCCGAGACGCACAGAGGGTGAAGCGACCGCAGTGTGTCCGACATTTCCGCGAGACGATAGCGATGATTAGTAAACACGTATCGCGAGCCTGTGCAGGTCGACGATGAGACGCAGAGGGAAGTGTTCTACGTTCGAGCAAAGGCAACTTGTCGTTTATCATCACGCGAAGGGGAAAACCTGCAGGGAAATTTCCGCAATAGTGAACATGAAGAAAAGTACAGTTCACGACATTATTAAACGGTTCGAGAGAGAAGACCGATTTCAATTCCGTTGCAGTACAGGACGGCCACGGACATTTTCACAGAGAGATGAACGTGTGATTGTGCGAGAGGTACAACAGAATCCGAAAATATCTGCCACACGAATTGCAAGTGAGGTGGAGGGAGACCTTGGTATAAAAGTTCACCCCGAAACCGTGTGGAGAGTACTACAACGATCGCAACACCATGGTCGAGTGCCACGGCGAAAGCCATTCATAAATGCAGTGAACCAGAAGAAACGTATGCAGTTTTCGAGGAAATACGCCGAATACGATAATACTTGGTGGAATCGGGTGATATTTTGTGACGAATGTAAATTTACATTATGGCAAAGTGACGGAGAGGCAAACGTGTAGCGAAAGACCAACGATGAGGTGAATCCCAGGAACCTCAAACCAACAGTAAAGTTTGGAGGTGAGAGGATCATGGTGTGGGTATGCATGTCCGGCAATGGTGTGAGTGACCTAGTGTTCACTGATACGATGAACAAGGAAGCGTATTTGAATATACTGCGAGGACATTTGAAGCAGAGTGCACGACATCTAAGTATTGCGAAAAACTTTCAAATTTATCAGGATAATGATCCCAAGCATACCACGCATATTGTACAAATGTGGTTGCTCTGCAATTGCCTGAAGGTATTGCACCCCCGTCCCCACTCACCGGACCTTAACCCAATCCGCGCGGACAACATCTATACGAAGGAGACCTTGAAAGAGAAACTGCGTGAAGAATGGGCAAATATAGGCCCAGATTTCACGAAAAAACTCGTGGAAAGTGTGCCTAGTAGGTTGGAGGAGGTATTGAAAATGAAAGGTAGACCCACGAGGTATTGACATTTTCGTCGTACAACTTCTGAACATTTATTGGACAGTGTCCGAATACTTTTGTAGCAGCGGGGTGTGCAGGATGTTTCATTTTTGCTGTTAATTTTTCTGTTATTTATGTTTTGGAAACGGAATAATACAATAATTCTTCTGTAATTAATGTTGTTACGCATATATATTGCTAATAAGTATGTTTGGGTTTCATAGTCAGTCTTTCTCGAGTACTCATTGTGAAACTTCCCACTGTCCGAATACTTTTGCGACTGAGTGTACAAGTTTTTCGGTTGTAGTTGTCGACCTATTGTGTTATTTCTACTTTCTTGTTCATCTGTAAGAAATATGCCTGGAGACTGAGAGGGTAGACCTACATCCCTGCAGCTCTGACAATAGCTCAGTAGCTGAACAAGGATCGCGGTGTCAACATTTGATGCTATCACAATTTGAGGCTCAGTGGTCGGCGGACACTCCTGAGCACGAAAGTTACCAAGACCGAAGAACAGCGGCGGCTAGCAGGTAAACATATGGTCTGGCCGTGTGCTCGGGAAAACCTGGGCGTCCGGCCGCTGGCGTGACACACGGAATGGTAATCGACTTGGCAGCATTGAGTGTCCAGAATAAATGTTACGTAAGATTAAAGCCAACAAAAACCGAATCCAGTTAAGTACAGAGAAGCCAGTAACATATTTACAAACGCAATAATAGGACGAGTGTGTGGGAGAAAAAGCGTCCTTCATCGGGGGAAGAACTTGTAAGCTATTTCAAGTCAACATTTTATATGTATAAAATGAATTTTGAGTATTCAATGTCTCAGCAACACCTTACGCGATTTTCGAAAACTAAATGTCTACGTACAGGTCCCATTGGCACTCTTCAGCGATCAGTATTGAGATCTGGGGTACAGAACTCGTCTGTGAAGGCAGTAGGTCGCGTTTCGAGTGAGTTGAAATTTTTCCAAGTATTCAGTCATGGACACGTGGTATTCGCGTTTATCGACAGCGAATAGTCTGAAATGTTTTCATCCTGTCCACTTTAAATATTTCACGCTAGGCGAACTAGTCTGATCTCTACAACTTTACTGCAGTTATTTTTGCGAGTGATGTGCATAGTTATTTCTTAATTGAGGAACTATAATTTAAACCGTGCACTAAACCAACTTTGATTATTCTCCTACATTTTTCGAAAGTTTGGGTGGAGGTGAGATACTGTTCCATTCCGTTTGATCCCTGGCTTACTCATTACTTTATTGATACACAATTATTAACCTGTGATGAGTGTCACAGTAAATAGTAAATACAATAAATTCTGTTTAAGTAAAAATTTAAAATGCTGGGAGTAGTTGACATAATTTTTTTTACCGCAAATCCCTACCTGCCTTTATTTGAACTTTGCAACTGGATATTTCTTTCTTTTTTTCTCTCTTTTTCTTTTTAGTGTTAATGAAACAAATGTGTTAGTTGGGTACTACACTGTGACATAGCCAACAGTCACGTATTCGGAGGCCCTGTAAACAGTGATTTTTCAACTTACAGTTCGCTATTATACGTGCAGATGCAAGTTGGGTTTCCTGAGCTAGACCTTTATTGAAAAAATATTTTGTAGAATCAACGAGATAGCAGCAGCTGTCAGCTGCTCCTTTTTATCCGTACAGTCGCAAGATAAATACACGGGACGGTAACATTCTTTTCCGTTGAAACATTTATAAGTGTTCTGTAAACAAACAGATGCTGAGAATCGTCTAAAATTTTGCAGATACATAATGTTAACTTTTCCGCACTTCGGAAGAAAAGATCCCAGTCAGAGACTCCCCTTGTTAAAGTCAATTGCTAATGAGCGAGTTATGCTAAACGGATCATTTAGACACTTCCAAAATGAAAAGAAAGGACGTCGACATTGTGCTAACTACAACAGGCCCATCATGTCCATTAAGAAGCTCATTTATCAATGTACTACAGACTATTATATGTCCTGTCACACGTAGCAAGTGACACAAAGTGGAATATTAATGCAGGCTACTGCTGTCACGTTAACCAGACTGTCCATTACGGAATAATAACAGGGCCGTGATAATTTTATACTGCCATCGATGCATAACATATTTTGACGTACAAGCTGTCAGTACCACTGCCAGACTGGGCGATGCAATTAACGGCAGACGTTAGTCTGCCTTTTGCCACAGTGACCGCTGCAGCGGTTGTCGATTCCCTTGTTAAGTGGTAGACCCCGTGCGTGGCTGTTAAACGAGCTCGCAAAAAAAAGTCTTATTGTGAAAAAATAGATAAACTGTTACAACGTAAATTTTGCTATTTTAAGTCACTATTTGCATCCTTGTTTTGCGCATTTTAATCTGGAAACTGACTGTGTAATTGGTTTCAATAATGTGGGATCACAAATACAATTATTTACGGTAGCTACTGCTACTACATGTAATGGGATTTGTCTTGTTTACAGATAATTATTACGCGCTGCAATTGGTAACGGAATGGAAACAAAATTATGCGTTAATCAGCAAATCTTTGCTTCACTTTGCGGTTGCGTATCAATGAATTTATGACTTCGCTAGGTAAACATAATACTGTGTGACTGACCTACAGTGCCAAGCATATGGAATTTCTCGAGCCAGACTGTAGCACACACGCTGTTCTTTTCACAGTCGAAATCTGCAATCTAACTACGAAACGCATAGTGAATAAAGTAGACACTTCGTCACATCTATGAAAATTACACTATTGGCCATTAAAATTGCTACACCAAGATAAATGCAGATGATAAACGGGTGTTCATTGTACAAATATATTATACTAGAACTGACATGTGACTACGTTTTCACGCAGTTTGGGTGCATAGATCCTGAGAAATCAGTACCCAGAACAAACACCTCTGGCCGTAATAACGGCCTTCATACGCCTGGGTATTGAGTCAAACAGAGCTTGGATGGCGTGTACAGGTACAGCTCCCCATGCAGCTTCAACACGATACCACAGTTCATCAAGAGTAGTGACTGGCGTATTGTGACGAGCCAGTTGCTCGGCCACCATTGACCAGACGTTTTCAGTTGGTGAGAGATCTGGAGAACGTGCTGGCCAGGGCAGAAATCGAACATTTTCTGAATCCAGAAAGGCTCGTACAGGACCTACAACATGTGGTCGTGCATTATCCTGCTGAAATGTAGGGTTTCACAGAGATCAAATGAAGGGGAGAGCCGCGGGTCGTAACACATCTGAAATGTAACGTCCACTGTTCAAAGTGCCGTCAAGAGGTGACCGAGACGTGTAACCAATGGCACCCCATACCATCACGCCGGGTGATATGCCAGTATGTTGATGACGAATAAACACTTCCAATGTGCGTTCACCGCGATGTCGCCAACCACGGATGCGACCATCATGATGCTGTAAACAGAACCTGGATTCATCCGAAAAAATGTTTACCCATTCGTGCACCCAGGTTCGTCGTTGAGTACACCATCGTAGGCGCTCCTGTCTGTGATGCAGCGTCTAGGGTAACTGCAGCGATGGTCTCCAAGCTGATAGTACATTCTGCTGCAAACGTCGTAGAACTGTTCGTGCAGATGGTTGTTGTTTTGCAAACGTCCCCATTTGTTGACTCAGGGATCGAGACGTAACTGCACGATCCGTTACAGCCATGCGGATAAGATGCCTGTCATCCCGACTGCTAGTGATACGAGGCCGTTGGGATCCAGCACGGCGTTCCATATTACCCTCCTGGACCCACCGATTCCATATTCTGCTAACAGTCATTGGATCTCGACCAACGCGAGCAGCAATGTCGCGATACGATAAACAGCAATCGCGATAGGCTACAATCCGACCTTTATCAAAGTCGGAAACGTGATGGTACGCATTTCTCCTCCTTACACGAGGCATCACAACAGCGTTTCACCAGGCAACGCCGGTCAACTGCTGTTTGTGTATGAGAAATAGGTTGGAAACTTTCCTCATGTCAGCACGTTGTAGGTGTCGTCACCGGCGCCAACCTTGTATGAATGCTCTGAAAAGTTAATCATTTGCATATCACAGAATTTCTTCCAGTCAGTTAAATTTCGCGTCTGTAGCACGTCATCTTCATGGTGTAGCAATTTTTAATGGCCAGTTACACGTCTCGGTCACCTCTTGTTCGCATTGACGACACTTTGAACAGTGGACGTTACATTTCAGATGTGTTACTACCCGCGGCTCTACCCTTCATTTGATCTCTGTGAAACCCTACATTTCAGCAGGATAATGCACGACCACATGTTGCAGGTCCTGTACGAGCGGGTTCACCTGTTTACTGCTGAAACTGTCATTTGGAGAAAATGTGTCACGACTGAATTCCAGATTTTTATAAAGCGATAACGCACTATGTAACACGAAACAACAGCGCCGTTATTGCAGACAGGTGCACATTATTTAGTAGGGTGTTGGTTTTTTGCTCAAACTGACGGTAAGGTCACTGTTTTCCGTACAGGAAGTCTGAAATTGTCTCCTGTGACAATGGCTGATTCTGGAGCATGTCTGAATGAAACACCTCATACCGACAGATTACGTTGCCTGCTAGGTGGGAGAGGAGGGGGTACTGAAACCAGCTGCCTTTCTTCGGGTATTTGGCCGAGTTGGTATGAAACGCCAAAACCACTAAAATGTCAACTTTTTGACCTTCTTCGCAGCGGTCCTCCTCAGAGTGAGTGACTTCTGCATTCTGGTGTTGGTTCTCTCCCATATGTCATGGAGCTGCTGGCTGGCGAACTTGGGTTCACCGGTATAAAAAAGCAGCCGGAAGAGAACTGTAGTGCACGATCAATGTTCCACGGGACTGGAAGAAGGCCCAGGTCATAGCAATCTATAAAAAGGGTAGAAAATAGGATGCGCATCATTACCGGCAAATTTCACTGACATCGATTTGTTGTAGAATCATGGACCATATTTTTGTTCAGACATAATGACCTTTCTAGACTCTGAGAAGCTCATCTGCAGAAACC
The DNA here is from genome assembly GCF_023898315.1 of Schistocerca nitens. NCBI lineage: Eukaryota > Metazoa > Arthropoda > Insecta > Orthoptera > Acrididae > Schistocerca > Schistocerca nitens. Next base: position 47,457,094 of record NC_064619.1, on the reverse strand, counting down.
AGCACGGTTTTAGGAAACAGCGGTCATGCGAGACACAGCTGGCCCTCTTTGTGCATGATATACAAGAGGTTCTACATACCGGCTCCCAGGCTGATGCCATATTTCTCGACTTTCGAAAGGCGTTCGACTCAGTTGCGTACCGTCGCTAGCTACATAAAGTGCGCGCTTAGGTTCTATCCGATGACATATGCGGTTGGATAGAAAGTTTTCTAACAGACAGGGAGCAGTATGTCGTCCTGAACGGGGTAACTTCAGGTGTGCCCCAGGGCAGCGTAATAGGTCCTCTGCTTTTTACAATTTACGTAAACGATTTGGTTTATGATATTGACAGCGGCCATAGACTGTTTGCCGATGATGTTGTAGTCTACAGGAAAGTAGTATCACACGAAAGTTGTGAACAAACCAATGAGGATTTGCAGAAAATTAATTTGTGGTGTAATGACTGGCAGTTATCTCTCAATATTAGTAAGTGTAAGCTACTGCGTATAACAAGGCGGATATCCCCATTAATGTACGAGTACAAAATACATACCCAGTCTTTGGAAGCGGTAACGTCCGTCAAATATCTGGGTGTGACTATTCGAAACGATCTCAAATGGAATGATCAGATTACACAAGTAACGGGGAAGGCGGACTCTAGATTGCGGTTTATTGGTAGAATCCTGAAGCGATGCAGTCCTTCAACAAAGGAAATAGCTTACAATACGTTAGTTCGTCCGGTATTAGAGTATTGTTCGTCTGTATAGGACCCTTACCAGTTGCGTCTAATTCAAGAGATTGAGAAGGACCAAAGAAGAGCGGCAAGTGACTGGTACATTTAGCCATCGCGAGTGCGTTACAAATCTCATAGAAAGTTTGAACTGGGACACACTTGCAGATAGACGACGCTCTAAACAGAAGGGGCTGCTCACTAAATTCCGAAATTCAATCTTCACCGAGGATGCAGAGCATATATTATTACCACCAAGCGCCGGCCGGAGTGGCCGTGAGGTTCTAGGCGCTACAATCTGGAGCCGAGCGACCGCTACGGTCGCAGGCTCGAATCCTGCCTCGGACATGGATGTGTGTGATGTCCTTAAGTTAGTTAGGTTTAATTACTTCTAAGTTCTAGGCGACTGATGACCTCAGAAGTTAAGTCGCATAGTGCTCTGATCCATTTGAACCATTTGAACACCCGAACGTCTAATTTTAGCTGTTTCAGTGTTCCATATTGAAGCGGCCTAATACCCAAAATTATTTTATTCGAGTTTAAAGGTCTTCCGGAAACCAACAGAATAATGTGTCGTCATGGAAGGCATGAATCAGTAAATAGCCCTACGAATTTTACAGGTCATACACAGTTCAAAGCAGTAGCATAATAAAGCAATACTCTACTGAATGCAAATGGTTATCTGCTAATCCCTCGCCGCCAGCTATCACCTCACTTCCTTCGGCCTAGTGTGCAGTGGCTGACCATTGTAATACGACAGTTTGTAAGTTGCACGCAGCTACCAATAGTCGGCCGTTAGTTATTTGGTGCTAATCACTGGTGGTTGCCAAGCAAATGCACAAAAAAAGGAAGGGAGATTAGAGTTTAACGTCGTGTCAATAGCGAGGTCATTACAGGCGGAGCACAAACACAGAGTAAGCAAGGATGCTGAAGGAAAACGTCCCTAACCTTTTCAAAGGAACCATTCCGGCATTTACCTGCGGAGATTTAGAAAAGTCACGGAAATCCTAAATCTGGATTGCCGAATGGGCATTTGGGCCATCGTCCTCTTGAATGCGAATCCAGCGTGAAATTGTGCATTTCAGTGCACAATTTAAGAAATTAGCTCTAGTTACGGCTTGCCAGGAAACCGATTGCCTCACATGCAAACCCTCCCCCCCCCCCCCCAAATCCCAATTATAAAACTGTTCCAAACATCTGTCTTCAGCGGTAGAAAAGTATAGACAAGGTGAGGTTTGAAATCATGTGTAAAGTTTATTGGTAGTCGCTAGGTGCTCTCATTCTCAAACACTTTAACTGTTGTTGTGGTCTTCAGTCCTGAGACTGGTTTTATGCAGCTCTCCATGCTACTCTATCCTGTGCAAGCTTCTTCATCTCCCAGTAACTACTGCAACCTACATCCTTCTGAATCTGCTTAGTGTATTCATCTCTTGGTCTCCCTCTACGATTTTTACCCTCCACGCTGCTCTCTAACACTAAATTAGTGATCCCTAGTTGCCTCATAACTTGTCCCACCAACCGATCTCTTCTTCTAGTCAAGTTGTGCGACAAATTCCTCTTCTCCCCAATTCTATTCAGTAGGCTACCTCCTTATTAGTTACGTGATCTACCCCTATAATCTACAGCATTCTTCTGTAGCACCAGATTTCGAAAGCTTCTAATCTCTTCTTTTCCAAACTATTTATCGTCCATATTTGACTTCCATACAAGGCTACACGCCATACAAATACTTTCAGAAAAGACTTCCTGACACTTCTATACTCGATGTTAACAAATTTATCTTCTTCAAAAACACTTTTCTTGCCATCGGCAGTCTACATTTTACGAATATATCCTCCCTACTTCGACCAATCATCAGTTATTTTGCTCCCCAAATAGAAAAACTCATCTACTAATTTAAGTGTCTCATTTCCTAATATAATTCCTTCAGCATCACCTGATTTAGTTAGACTACGTTCCATTATCCTCGTATTGCTTCTTGAATACAGTGTACGTAAGTTGCTAGCCCTGAGTTACGCTGCCTGGAGGCACGCATACAGTTCCTGATTTCAATACTCGACTTCAAACCTGTAACGTAACATTATTTCTCTTAATGATCACGTAATGACATCAATTTAAATGTTGAAATTCGGTCAGTTACGAAATTCTGAAAATCAAATTTTTGTTGCCCCTGAAGCCGTTGTATAGGCAAACGTCAGCTAGGACTCTTTTAGCCTATTACAGGCGTATTGTAGATAATAATACAGGGTGATTCAAAAAGAATACGACAACTTTAAAAATGTGTATTTAGTGAAAAAAACATAATATAACCTTCTGTTATACATCATTACAAAGAGTATTTAAAAAGTTTTTTTTTCACTCAAAAACAAGTTCACAGATGTTCAATATGGCCTCCTGCAGACACTCGAGCAATATCAACCCGATACTCCAACTCGTTCCACACTCTCTGTAGCATATCAGGCGTAACAGTTTGGATAGCTGCTGTTATTTCTCGTTTCAAATCATCAATGGTGGCTGGGAGAGGTGGCCGAAACACCATATCCTTAACATACCCCCATAAAAAAAATCGCAGGGGGTAAGATCAGGGCTTCTTGGAGGCCAGTGATGAGGGCTCCGTCACGGGCTGCCTGGCGGCCGATCCATCGCCTCGGGTAGTTGACGTTCAGGTAGTTACGGACAGATAAGTGCCAATGTGGTGGCGCTCCATCCTGCTGAAATATGAATTGTTCTGCTTCTTGTTCGAGCTGAGGGAACAGCCAATTCTCTAACATCTCCAGATACTGTAGTCCAGTTACAGTAGCACCTTCGAAGAAAAAGGGACCAAAAACTTTATTGGCTGAAATACCAACGTTTAATACACCACCTATCAGGAGGTTTAACACCATACTTCGTTCGAAATGCACGCTGAACAACTGTCGTCGATTCACTTCTGCCGTACCCAATAACACAAAAAGCTTTCTGTTGAGCGGTCGCCATCTTAGCATCAACTGACGCTGACGCCTAGTCAACAGCGCCTCAAGCGAACAAATGTACAACTAAATGAAACTTTATAGCTCCCTTAATTCGCCGACAGATAGTGCTTAGCTCTGCCTTTTGTCGTTGCAAAGTTTTAAATTCCTAAAGTTGTGGTATTCTTTTTGAATCACCCTGTATAAATCTGTTGCACTGAGCTAAGGATGCCTTACGTTTGGACAGTGAACTGTGTCGTAAGAGTGAACTGTGAAAATGTCGCATTGTCTGTTATACGCAAACAGTTATTACAAACTCGTCTCTCTTACTAAAAAAAAAAAAAAAAAAATAGGAACAATAACACAAAGTCTGTGCAACCATTTTAAGCGAGAAGGAAGTTCAAATAATACTTATAACTAAAATGTGTTCATCGTGGACTTTCGTCTAACACACGGCTCGCTGAAAACATGGCTCGCTGGAAATAACGGTTAGTACGACCGGATTTCTTCTTAATATTTGAACATCGCTGTTTTCTTTTCATTTACCATTCCTTTGATTTTCTTCGTCTCATGTTTCAGTACAATGTCACAAGTCAGTCTCCGTTGTGAAACAATCGATTCATTTGAGCATAACAATTTCATAACGAAGTGATTTGAAATAAAATTGGAGATATGAAAAAATAATAAATCTTATGTTAATTCATGTGTTATTTCTGTCCATAAAATATAAGATCAAGTTATCAAAATTACAATAAATAAAAAGTTACAATTTTTGTTCAATCGGATCACGTCAGTTTACTGCAAGTATCGTATTCTCAGATACGTGACTGAGACAGCACTGACGAATTCCATTACAGCGTAATGATACCTCTGCGATATTTGGAAACAAATTAAGTGGTTATGCAGGAGGAAGCATTTGATAATACTTATGAGAAACAGATTGGCATTTCTGAGAGGTATGTCGATTAAGCTGGTCCCCATTTATGTACGGGAATAACTCTTCACTGTGTCCAGACTAAGCGCCTGCAACTCTCGCTTCCCGCGAAGCAGACCGGTACAACGGGCCCCGGACTGAGTGGGGGTCTGCCTGGCCGGTCGTCCCGGAAACACGGACGCTTACCAGAGACCACCAGGAGGCGTCCACGGCGCCGCAAGTGGTCGCTACAGCCGCGGACCTCTTTCCTTCCGCTCGACACGTGACTGCAAATAGAGCCAGCCATATCCATGCGCCAAGCAGTATTTAGGCTGGCGCAGGAGCCTGGAGAGGCGACCGCGTATGGCATTCCGGTCTCCTCTTCAAGCTCCAAACCTTCGCCCTTCCCATTAACTACGTCCGTCTGATCGGCTCCTTTCTCTCCCGCCGTCCTTCCTATGTCACCGTCCATAACACAGATTCCTACACCTTTTTCCCCTCTGCCGGTGTGCCCCAAGGCTCCGTCCTCTCCCCCCTTCTGTACCTTTTGTACACGGCGGACATGCCGCCGCCGTCAGCCCCCGTCCACCTTCTCCAGTTTGCCGATGACACCGCCTTCCTTGCCCTTGCCCCCACCCTGCAGTGCTACCAACACCTTCTCCAATCCCATCTTGACCGGTTCACCGCTTGGTGCAACCAGTGGTTGCTCAAGGTCAATCCCTCCAAAACCCAGGCGATCATTGTAGGCAAAACCACCCCTTCCTTCCGCCTCCTTGATTCCTACATCACCATCTATGGCCGTCCTATCGCCCTCACTCCTACCCTTAAGTACCTTGGCGTCACCCTCGACCGTCGCCTCTCCTGGACTCCCCACCTCCGGACAATCCAAGCCAAGGCACGCTCCCGACTCAGTCTCCTCAAGCTCCTCTCCGGCCGCACGTGGGGTCTGGACCCCTCCACCATCCTCCACACTTATAAATCCCTCATCCGCACTATCCTTTGTTATGCCCATCCGGCTTGGATCTCCGCCCCCCCTTCCTTTTATAAATCCCTCCAAATCCTTGAACGCCATGCTCTCCGCCTCGCCTATCGCATACGTCTCCCCTCCCCTACGCGGATCCTGTACGATCTCATCCCCTTCCCCCACCTCCTCCTTTTCCTTGAACGGATACGGATCCTGTACACCTCCCGCAAACTCGATCCTCCTCACCCGCTCGTCTCCCCAATCCTCTCCCACCCCCGCCCGCTGCCGCGCCTGTATGCCCACGTCCCACCTGGTCTCCATCTCTCCACCCTCCTTACCCTCTCCCAAGGTGGCTTCTGCCAGCTCCCCCTCCCTGATGATGTCCTCCTCCCCTCCATCTACCCCTCCTATCAACTTTGACCCTGCCCCACCCCCCACTTTCAGTGTCCTTTCCTTTAGGCACCCTCCCTCCCTCCCTTCCCTTCCCTTCCCTTCTCTTTCCTTTTCCCCCGTCCCCTCCCTCCACCCCTCTTCCCCCGGGCTTCCCCTCCCTCTTCCTCCCTCCCCCTTTCTCCCCTGCCCGTGGCATCTCTGCTCTCCCCTCTCCCTCTCCCACTCCCCTTCCTCCTCCTCCTCTCTTGGCAGGTCCCCGGACTCTCACACGCATAGTGAACATTCGCGCGCCGGAGATCATCGCCATCAGTGTCTAGTGTGTGTGCTTCGTTTTGTGTTTCGTGCAGTTACAACTCAACTGTTCACATGTGCCGTCGCCGTTCTCCGTGTTTTGTGCGCCGTGTCAACAAGTGTTAGTGTTTTTATCGTCCACCGTGAACGGCTTCTTGTTTTTTGTTTTTTGTAACTACTTTCTTTGCCCGCCATCTTTTGTATTGTCTGTGTCACCTCTATCATATTATTGTACCCCATAAGGCTGAAGAGCAGCGTATTAAGCTGTTGCCAGCCCGCCTTGTATGAGGTGATTCAAATTACAATAAAGGAAAAAAAAACCTGGAGAGGCAGTTCACGCCCAGCGAGCCCACTGGTGTCATCGTAGCCGCCGCGTCATCGTCCACAGCCGCTAGCGTACACGAGCCATCCCCGCAGGACCTCTACTCGTCCTCGGACTCAGGTGCCGGCAACGTGGACTCCGCGCCGCTCTTCACGAGACGCCCGGGGCCTCGATCTACGCCGCTCAGATGTTTTAATATTCTGCAAGATGTGTGAGAAAAGTAATGAGACTGATTCTTTTATCCATCAAAGTTTTTATTTTTATCTAACAATAACACTTTCTTCTTCAAAGTACTTATCTTCGGCAGTTATACACAAGACGATTCGTTGTTCCCAGTCGTTGTAGCAGCGCTGAAATTCTTCAACTGGTACGGCGCTTAAAATGTCGGCCACATTCCTTTGAATGTTCTCCAGAGTCCGAAAATGACGTTTTTTAAGACATTGTTCAATTTCGGAAAAAGAAATAGGTCATAAGTACTCAGATCAGGTGAATAGGGGGCCCTGTGAAACAATAGGAATGCCTCTTGAGGTCGAAAATTCCGTGATGGAAGTGGCTATGTGACAGGGGGTTGGGTTGTTTTGGGGGAGGAGACCAGACAGCGAGGTCATCGGTCTCATCGGATTAGGAAAGGAAGTCGGCCGTGCCCTTTCGAAGGAACCATCCCGGCATTTGCCTGGAGCGATTTAGGGAAATCGCGGAAAACCTAAATCAGGATGGCCGGACACGGGATTGAACCGTCGTCCTCCCGAATGCGAGTCCAGTGTGCTAGCCACATGTGACAGGGGGTTTTGTCATGATGCAGCACTGAGCTGTCTGCAGTCTCCAGTCCCACTCGATTTGACACTTTCCTGAGCGTTTCAAGGTTACCCATCATCATCATTGTTTAACATCGGTCTGATCCCACAACAGGAGGCACGCGTTCGGCGTTTTCTCCAGCTTTTGAAATTGAAGGTCTGCCTGGGCGAGGTTCATCTTCACTGTGGTCTCATCCTTCCAAAAATGATTTGTGCCAGCGAAAAACTTGTGCTCTTGATAATGAATGTTACCCACAGGCCTTTTCCAACTTTTCAAAGGTCACCGTCATGGATTCCCCAAGTTTGACGCAAAAATTGGCTGTGTGACGTTGCTCTAAATTACACTGTTCCAGTTTCGTAAAAGTCAACAAAAACACAACAGCACTGACGGCGGTCTCAAAAGATCACGTGAGGTCTCTATTCAGCTGAAACGCGGACCGAGAACATGGAAGCAACGCACAGACTGGACTACACAAGCAGAGCAACACAGTGTTTGAGATCGACCGTGGTGTTTCCAGTCTCATTATTTTTCTCGCACACTTCACATATTGCGACCATGTTCGGATTCGGAGCCCCCCTACTCCAGATCGCATTTGGCTATCAAACGTGATGTGGGATATGTCAAGCAGAAGACTACAGCAAACGTAAATTCTGGTCTCAATCAAACAATGTCTAAAGTTAGTACTTGTATGTTGTGGTTAATGAACCCACAAAACAACCCAGCGCGTTCCACAAAGCGGACTAAAAACCGACCAGACTTCTAAGCATTTAGGAGATTCTACACATCAGTGGTACTAGTTCTATGCTTCACTTCCTTCTGCCATAATTAAAGCGCCCAGACATCACATGAGAAACATTTTCACGGGCAACTGGTTGCAGTGCAATTAATGTCTTTGAACACTGGGTGTCACATACGCACGCAGATAGGATCGACTCAAGGCAATCACCCCGTCTCGCACTTTATATCGCTCCACCTTCACACTCCTTCACACGAACGATTTCCTAGTCTCAGTCAACTGTTCTTATGAGTCTACTGCAATGCCCCTGGCATGCAGCTGCAGTACTGAAGCTCACTTGTTACGAACTCGTTTTTGTCTCTGTGTCGGCGCCACAATTCTGCGAGATCCAAGAGCTGTCTGCCGTGCAGTTTACCAACCAGCATGGTGAACGTAATGTTATGTTGGACCATCCTCCTAACGAAAATTCGAAATATAGCCACATAATTAAGGAACTGCCGATAACAGGAGAGCTTATTAATTACCAGAGTATAATTCTTGGTGGATGCAGATAGAATACAAAATGTGCCGTCCAGGCATATTAAACATTCGTCATTTATTTACTCGAAGAAATTTATATGTACAAATACATCTAGTAAGATTTAGAAGACAGTTGATAAAACATTTTTACCAAAGGAACATCGAAAATAACTTTTCTCATTCACTAAAAATAACTAATTGTTGAAACAATTTTAATTTTAAAAAAAAGTTTATATCTGTCTACGTCCTGATTTATGCACAGTGTAGTTTCTTCCATTGTCCAGGTACTGTAAAACATAAATACATTTTTGTGTTGTAATGATAATATCTTCAACAGAATGTATTACTTTCTAATTTATTTGCGGCCGGTTTCGGTGATACAGTCACCATCTTCAGGCCTCTAGATATAGCGAACATATCATTTATCATTTTATACAGAAGACATTCTTATGCTATCTACATTTATCTTTCAAATGAGTAGATGTTAACTAAATTAGAATGAACCAGTTTTCACGAAGTATGTGTATCCCTTCAGTGTATTATTAAAACTGCTATCATCTATGAATAGTGTCTCCACGGTAAAAAGATTGTAATAACTGTCGGACAACGAAACAATCTGTACTGAAAGTATGTAGTATGGTAAATGTGTCGTATCTGGGGGCCTGAAGATGGTGGATTGTATAATCGAGATCGGTTGCAAATGAATAAAAACTAACACAGCATTATCATTGTTGTACATAAATAGACCGCTGCTGAAATGAAGAAGTATATGCCAGCTCGCATCTAATCTTGTTCTTTTTGTTTCAAACACCAAAAGCCCCTTCCACTTGTTAAAGTGCAAGGAGTGTGTAGAAATAACGACTGGTATTTAATTGCATGATCCTTGAGAAAATTGTTTATCAAAGCTTATGTAACACGCCAAATTGCGCATGAGCTGTCTTTCTGAATTTATTCTTCTAAAATTCGCAGTCAAAAACGTAATACAATTCTTTCCTATTTTGTAGTTCTGGATACAAACAACAGTCACCGTCTAAACCTTCCTTGCTTTCGCTGCTTTCAAGTTTGAACGATGTTTCCATTAGATGCAGGTATAGCAAGTAACCCGCAAGAAGTAACGACCTATAGTCCAGTTTTAACTTTCACGAAGTAAAATGACCTGCAGGCACGAACCGTACCTATCCACGCTAGTGCTGAAGTACTCTGTAAAATCTCTCCAACATCAGAAAGAAAAACTAAAAGGAGAATGCCATTTCCGTACATAAAAGCTATCTCTGGAGCTTGAACTCGGATTTATGGTGCTTTCAGGGCAGTCTGTGGAAACTCCATTACTCTCCAGTCAAGACAATTGCTTCTGAGCACACAAAGTGAGCTTGATGAGAGTTCTACCGCAGAGTACCATCCGTTACCTTTTCGTGATATAGATTTCTATGTTGGCATATATATGAGCACGAAGTTCGTATTAATGACGTTGACACCAACTAGTTTTAAGAACGTAGGCTTCCGCGGCCGGTGTCATAGCGATTAAAATTCTTCTGGGTATTATGCCGCGTTCAAATGGCTCTGAGCACTATGGGATTTAACATCTATGGTCATCAGTCCCCTAGAACTTAGAACTACTTAAACCTAACTAACCTAAGGACATCACACAACACCCAGCCATCACGAGGCAGAGAAAATCCCTGACCCCGCCGGGAATCGAACCCGGGAACCCGGGCGTGGGAAGCGAGAACGCTACCGCACGACCACGAGATGCGGGCCTTATGCCGCGTCATTGCTAAAAACTAATAACAATAATAAACTAAAACCCTGAGGAAGGCCGTTGCAATTCGGCCGAAACGTCGGTTTTAGTATATTATTGTTATTAGTTTTTAGCAATGACTCGGCATAATACCCAGAAGAGTTTTAATCACCAACTAGTTTGATAGGAAACACGAAGAGGAAAGAGAAAAACGTTCAGTGCCATACAATCTCGATATACCTACCGTTTTCTAACCATTCATTCCCTTTCGTGAAGGAGAAGGATGGGCCGACTGAGAGTTTTCGGCTATTTGCAGCCTTTGTTCTGATTTTTTTCTCTTTACTTCTTTTCTTTTTAATACATTAAGTTAACGTTACTTATCTGGTATCGACAATAGTTTCCTTTTCAATAATTATGTGTTGAAAAACATTTTTTAACCTGAGTAGTGATTAAAAACTGTTACAGATATGAGAAAGTATACTTAGTGGTAAGTGGTGAAAGATATTTAGCTCAAAGAAAACATATGTTCTCTTAGATATAAACGAAGATACAAAACTAGTCATTACACAAAGATAAAATACAGGAAGGTAAGTTTTAGTTTGTACATTAATGAATACATTCGTTTTGAAATTGCCATACTCTGGCTTTGCTTTAAACACGAGTCAGTGGTAACTAGCACAAAAAGAATATATGTACATAGGCAAGTAGTAGTAGGAGAATAAGTAACAATGAAAATGAGTTGCAATGGCTGTAGTTAAAAGTGGTTGAAACTTAACGTACTTTGCACATGCTTTTATAAGGACAGACCACTATTAGCTGTGGACGCAACGTCACATCTTTGCTTTACAGGTTATATACATGACTTAACTAACATAAATTTGGTCTAAATAGCTTCTTTTGTTTCTCGTGATTTTCTTTCTTTTTGTTCCTTTATTTAATTTGATGTTCTATGATGCTCGTGGCATGGTGCATGTAGATAGTCACCTTTCAGTCACTGTCAACATTATCACCATGTTCATGGAGAGGAACTACGTGTTATGAGTGTGGCGCGTCTTGTGTCAGAGTAAGCAGTTCTTCTGGGGTGTCGCCGTACTCTTTGCTGGTGTTGTGCGCTATGACTGTTGCTGCGTGGATGTATTTGTGCCTGGATTTGGCTGTTCGTCTAGATCACTTCGTCAGGATGTCACTTATGACTCGTTTGTTCTGTAGGATATGTCTTCTGAACCTGGCACGATGGGTTGCGACTCTCGGCTGCAGTGGGGCAGCTCCGGTGTGGCACGGCAGATGGAGGCTGCTTCGCAGCCGGTGTAGTTCGATGGCGTACAGCAATTCTGACATAGGCCTGCCAAAGGAGTGGCGTCGTGCTCCATCGCTGGTGTTATGCACGTTCTATAAGTGATTACTGCCGTGGTCGGACGGCACGCATAGAATAGTCCTTGTACAAGCCTTACCAGTTTCTGTCTTCGGCGTACTACGTCAGTGCAGTGATCCTTCCAACTAAAATATTTGTCTAGATGTACGTCTAGGTATTTTGTATTCTCTGATAGTGTTCGTGGACTTCCCATAAGAGGAGTTGTAAGAGCCTCACATCTTGCCGTCTTTTCTGGGATAGGTTACGATGTCTAAACGGTATAGTTGTAGCCTCTCCCCGATGTTATTCAATCTGTATATTGAGCAAGCAATAAAGGAAACAAAAGAAAAATTCGGAGTAGGTATTAAAATCCATCGAAAAGAAATAAAAACTTTGAGGTTCGCCGATGACATTGTAATTCTGTCAGATACAGCAAAGGACTTGTAAGAGCAGTTGGACGGAATGGACAGTGTCTTGAAAGAAGGATTTAAGATGAACATCAACAAAAGCAAAACGAGGATAATGGAATGTAGTAGAGTTAACTCGAGTGATGCTGAGGAAATTAGATTAGGGAATGAGACACTTAAAGTAGTAAAGGAGTTTCTCTATTTGGAGAGAAAAATAACTGATGATGGTCGAAGTTGAGAGGATATAAAATGTAGACTGGCAATGGCAAGGAAAGCGTTACTGAAGAAGAGAAATTTGTTAACACATCGAGTATAGATTTAAGTGTCAGGAAGTCATTTCCGAAAGTATTTGTATGGAGTGTAGCCATGTATGGAAGTGAAACGTGGACGACAAATAGCTTGGACAAGAAGAGAATAGAAGCTTTCGAAATGTCGTGCTACAGAAGAATGCTGAAGATTAGATGGGGTAGATCACATAACTAATGAGGAGGTATTGAATAGAATTTGAGGAGAAGAGGAGTTTGTGGCACAACTTGACTAGAAGAAGGGATCGGTTGGTAGGACATATTCTGAGGCATCAAGGGATCACAAATTTAGTATTGGAGGGCAGCGTGGAGGGTAAAAATCGTAGAGGGAGACCAAGAGATGAATACACTAAGCAGATTCAGAAGGATGTAGGTTGCAGTAGTTACTGGGAGATGAAGAAGCTTGCACAGGATAGAGTAGCATGGAGAGCTGCATCAAACCAGTCTCAGGACTGAAGACCACAACAACAACAACAACAACAACTTATTAATGATATTTCGGGTATATATATATAACACCAGTTACCTGTTGCCAGCGTAACAATTCGTTTGATCTCAAAAATGGTTATCCCGGCTGATATTTGTCATTCTGCTAAAGAAATCTCCACTTGACGTTGTGTAGAAAAGTTGTCTGTAAAGTCGTGTGAGTGGGATTAAATTGCATATCATTTATCAGATTTTACACAACTGTTACTTAAGATGGAAGCACTTTTCTCTAGCAAAGGGAACATTTAGTCACAAAATACTACCCGCGCACAACACTGACGTATGTCTCCTATTAAAATCTTTCATGTAAATCGTCCGAAATAATTAGGCTTCATACATCAGCAAATGAGAAATTGATATTACGTAACGTGCTGTGAGCACTATTTTTAAAGATGGAATCTGAGTTGTATTCTGTCTTTTAAAGTAGATTCGGGACCACCGGTGCACATTTATTTCCATTTATTTATATCTAACAACATTTATGTTTGTTAAAATTCTAGATTCAGAACTGCCGCGGAGATAATTTTGGTAAGAAGGCGGCAGACAGACGATAGTCAATTTGACTATTGTTATTCAGGATTCCTTTTTATATCAAGCTAATATATTTAGATAAAATTCTTTAAGTCCTTTACTTTCTATTCTTTACCATTTAAAATTATTTACTAATAATTTTAAACGAAATTACTTCATATTTTTTATACCAGCTACTAGTAAACTTCGATGTAAGTTACTAGCGCTAATGGCTAATGGCTAATTAAAAACATTAATTAAATTGGATTACAATTGAAATAAATACATATCCACGTCTAGACAATAGCGACTCTATTTTTCAAATAATAATTAACAATATCGTTACAGGTTTTCTCTTTATAGACCTCACACGTCTCACGTCCAAATAGTTCATCGGTTACCACAGGAAGAACAACTGAACCACAATTATCACAGATAACAAAAACATTATAATTGTCGTTGTCCATGAATGTAGTTCTCTCATAATAGTTTTAATTCACACAGAAATTAAATTATTACAGAAATAATGAAAAAATTATCGTCATTTTTACGCGATACAGTCTTTTTTATACGTAGTATCGATAATATTTGTTGAAGTTTGTACACTTAGTTCATTTTAACATCTTGTGGCTAGAACGTAGTGTTACATGGTATTTGACTTTATTCGCCACTTCCTCGTCCATGTCTGAAGTGAGTCTAGGTACAGGCGTGTCTTTCTGTGTAATACGGGTGGAGTGTGCGGAGCACCAATAAGCTGTATCGTCTGCTTACATAGCCAGTTTCTCGTTAGTACGAGTGGCTTCTGGAACATCAGTGGTGCAAAAAGTGTAGAGCACGGGAGACATGATACCCCTGCACAACATCTGCTTGTGGTCTGAAGTCATCTGAGGTGGAATCGTTGCACGTACTTTGCGTAGTCTATCTTGGTGTAGCGATCCACTTCAGTGCATTGATTTATTTCTACCTTTGTCCTTCAACAGTGAGGAGGTTCGGAACAACCTCCAAGCTAATTTTGTTTTTATTTTATTGGAAACACCGCTCACGACGATTAGGTCAATTCCTCTAAAGTTTCTGCTTTATTGTCTTTGAGTAAACTAGTATGGTATAGACAGAAACATTCTCTTCACCTGTTGACCGCTATCAGCAATGACCGCAATCATTCGCCTTACGTGATGGTCATCTGATGATGACTCATCATCAGATGGCACTGTTCTTACTAATAGTACGTGCGGACTTCAAATAGTAAGTTACACATTATTGTGGTCCGCAGCTCGTGGTCGTGCGGTAGCGTTCTCGCTTCCCGCGCCTGGGTTCCCGGGTTCGATTCCCGGCAGGGTCAGGGATTTTCTCTGCCTCGTGATGACTGGGTGTTGTGTGATGTCCTTAGGTTAGTTAGGTTTAAGTAGTTCTAAGTTCTAGGGGACTGATGACCATAGATATTAAGTCCCATAGTGCTCAGAGCCATTTAAACCATTTGAACATTATCGTGGCAGGCCCAGTATATCATTCTGGCGATCGTTGTACAGTTGTGACAAGACAGAAAAAGACCTGAATACGTAAGTACTGAATATAGCGATTTATCCAGGAGTCATTTACGTTATAAAATCATTAAGTCTACTTGATGGAATGGCTTGCAGGTATTTGATCTCGTAGGATTACGAACAGTGCACAGATAACTTAAGAAGTCATTGCTTATGTTCGCTAGTTATATGTTAATTAAACACCACCACACGTTCTGCTTCTGGTAACAGCCCCTACGTTCTTTATAGGACAAACGAACCAGAGAGTGTGGTTAAAGTAAAAGTCTTAAGATTTTGGCTCCGAATAGAGTTTCACTGGTCCCAATTAGAGAGTAAAGCCACGCGGCTCCTCGCGTTCATTGGTGCATGGTGCACGAACAACAAACTCACAATAACGACTAACAAAGCTGTTTACCTACTTATAAGAGGCACACTGAAAAGAAATCCAATTATAAAGTTAAACAACACATCTATAAAAAGGAAAGCTATAAGTCACCGCGGCATTTATGCTGACGAGCATTTACATTTTAACGAACATACCAGACTAATAAAGCGACGCCGGCCAGTGTGGCCGTGCGGTTCTAAGCGCTTCAGTTTGGAACCGCGTGACCGCTATGGTCCAGGTTCGAATCCTGCCTCGGGCATGGGTGTGTGTGATGTCCTTAGGTTAGTTAGACCTAAGCAGTTCTAAGTCCTAGGGGATTGATGACCTCAGAAGTTAAGTCCCATAGTGCTCAGAGCCATTTGAACCAATAAAGCCACGAAATTCATGTACCAACTTGTAAGACTGAACACTATAAGATACAGACAATGAGGACATATGACACAGCACTCTGAGTCAATAACTTGTTCTGTGGCTAATACTTGGGCACATCGATAATGCTTTTGTACGCATAAAACCATTGTCAAGCGTGGCCAGGGGAGTGTTCTACTACGATTCCCGGGTGCTTTCGGCATCGGCACAACCTCGACTGAAGCAATGTGTGTGGCACAGGGAGTTTTCCCTATATATATATTACAATTCTCCACAGAGCAACGGCCTACTGGCTGAAGAGGGAAAGACGCAACAAAATATGAGAAATAACTGGACAAGACGTAACTGCCAAGAGAAAATTAAACAAGTGGAAAACTGATTCATAGCATACAGAATGTGACACGACCGATAAGGGAAGACTAGTCTACTCTGTCTTCCGCAGTATACGAAAGCAGATGAATTTGAAGTACATAAATTCAAAACACGGCATGGTGCACTGTCTCCCGAACCACGGCCCTTATCCTGTGCATCTATACAGGTTTGCCCTAAAACAGTCTCACACATTTGCCTGTGGTGAGAATGGCACGCCTGAAGGCACAGTCTTCATCCGCGGTACCCTATGACATTTAAGACCTAGTTTAGGAAACCAGGAAATAGGCCAGTTAATATGCAGACGACTGGAACTCTATAAACAATAACGCAGGCAAAATATTGCGAGCATTACATGCGGCATAAAAGTGGGAGAGACTATACGCTAGAATAAGACAGGCCCCATATCTGACAGATCAGCAGTACATATTAAACAACACAGGTACAGACACAGACTCTGAATCAGATTCTATATCGCACACAGGAATAGAAGACGAGATATGTATACAAACATAGCAAAAGTAACCTAAGGTTCTCCAACACTAAATTGAAGCAATGTGAAAATATAACTCTGTATGCAGTTGGTTGTTATAACAGTTCATAGCGTGTAACACTATATGAAGATGTGACATCTCTTCTTCTTCTTTCGCTGCATCAAGTGTGATTGGCTTGAAGTTTTACCGAGGCCTCGCACGTGATGCAGCTGACTATGACATTTTAAATCATCTCCCAATCTCCACTGTCACCTTACGTTAGCAAACATATTATAACTTAGCTAATCAATACATTATTAATTAAGTATTACTACAGTCAAGCCAGCATATGTAAAAGATGTAACCATACAAAAGAAGGTATAAAGGGAAGAACTATCAAATCATATCTAAGTCAAATTGTCATCCCTTCTTTCTTCAATTAAGTACACTTTCAATTTTTAACTTAAAATACATCCACAACCTATTATGTATCTTTCTTATCATCATTATCTGAGTTAGCAACAGATTCAAACAAAATTGTATATATATTAGTACATTCGTGCTTTCTCATATATATATATATATATATATATATATATATATATATATATATATATATATATATATATATATATATATAAGGTCAATCACCTAACGTTACCGCTGGATATATTTCGTGAACCACATCAAATACTGACGAACCGATTCCACAGACCGAACGTGAGGAGAGGGGCTAGTGTAATAGGTTAATACAAACCATAAAAAAATGCACGGAAGCATGTTTTTAACACAAACCTACGTTTTTTTTTAAATGGAACCCCGTTAGTTTTCTTAGCACATCTGAACATATAAACAAATACGTAATCAGTGCCGTTTGTTGCATTGTAAAATGTTAATTACATCCGGAGATATTGTAACCTAAAGTTGACGCTTGAGTACCACTCCTCCGCTGTTCGATAGTGTGTTTCGGAGAGCACCGAACTACGTAGGGATCCAAAGGGAACGGTGATGGACCTTAGGTACAGAAGAGACTGGAACATCACATTACGTCCACATGCTAACACCTTTTTATTGGTCTTTTTCACTGACTTACATGTACATTACCATGAGGGGTGAGGCACACGTACACACGTGGTTTCCGTTTTCAATTACGGAGTGGAATAGAGTGTGTCCCGACATGTCATGCGAATAGATGTTCAATGTGGTGGCCATCATTTGCTGCACACAATTGCAATCTCTGGCGTAATGAATGTCGTACACGCCGCAGTACATCTGGTGTAATTTCGCCGCAGGCTGTCACAATACGTTGTTTCATATCCTCTGGGGTTGTAGGCACATCACGGTACACATTCTCCTTTAACGTACCGCACAGAAAGAAGTCCAGAGGTGTAAGATCAGGAGAACGGCCTGGCCAATTTATGCGTCCTCCACGTCCTATGAAACGCCCGTCGAACATCCTGTGAAGGGTCAGCCTAGTGTTAATTGCGGAATGTGCAGGTGCACCATCATGCTGTTACCAGATACGTCGATGCGTTTCCAGTGGGACATTTTCGAGCAACGTTGGCAGATCATTCTGTAGAAAGGCGATGTATGTTGCAGTGCTCTCCGATACACACGATCGAACAGCGGAGGAGTGGTACTCAAGCGACAACTTTAGGTTACAATATCTCCGGATGTAATTAACATTTTACAGTGCAACAAACGGCACTGATTAGGTATTTGTTTATATGTTCAGATGTGTTAACAAAACTAATGTGGTTCCATTTAAAAAACGTAGGTTTGTGTAAAAAAACATACTTCCGTGCATTTTTGTATGGTTTGTATTAAACAATTACACTAGCCCCTCTCCTCACGTTCGGTCTGTGGAATCGGTTCGTCAGTATTTGATGTGGTTTACGAAATATATCCAGCGGTAACGTTAGGTGACTCACCCTATATATATATATATATATATATATATATATATATATATATATATATATATATATATATATAAAGATTCTTAAATAGTGTACTAGTAATAAAACTGAATCTGCGTCATGTTACACGTGAAATCACACAATGTCCTACCTGCTGCATAACAACAGGCAGCTGGTCTTTACTTGAGTAATAAATAAACAAAATAGTACTAGCTGACTTCAGATAGTAAGTTACACATTATTATGGCAGGCCCAGTACCTTCTATTGGATGTTGCACTACTTTTCAAAGTGACCCACAAAGTGACACACACACATGACACCGTTCCTCAAAATAGTCGCCCAGTCTCCGTAAACAACGATCGGACGGACGAACGAAATTTGCTCCTCGCTCACGGAGCCATTTGAGAACTGTTGTGTGGACATCCTGGAAAATCTTTTTCCGCCAGACGTTCATCCTCGGATGCCTGGACATTTTCCACTCTCGTCGATTTCGGCGGCCTTCCGGCCAGATCAGCGTCACACACGTCCGTCTGGCTTAGGTCAAATTGATGGCACTGTTTCATTAAGGCTGGACGGGACGTTACATTTGGTCTATACACCGCCAGAACTTCACAGCTAATCTGTACGCAGTCTAGAAGTTTTTTCCACGAGAACCGTACCGTCAGGCTTATTTCAACTTTGGAGTACGTTTCGTGTTGCCACACCCATTTCATTCGCACATAGTGATCCAGCTGTCATCACCGTAACAGGAGTGTGTCTGCAGGAAACCTGGAACATTTCCCCTCTTCTAACAAAAAAATGGCTCTGAGCACTATGGGACTCAACTGCTGAGGTCATTAGTCCCCTAGAACTTAGAACTAGTTAAACCTAACTAACCTAAGGACATCACAAACATCCATGCCCGAGGCAGGATTCGAACCTGCGACCGTAGCGGTCTTGCGGTTCCAGGCTGCAGCGCCTTTAACCGCACGGCCACTTCGGCCGGCCTTCTTCTAACAATGCGCCGCTATTGTTGTGCAGTGGTAGTAGCGTGAGACGAGAAGTCTAACATACTTTCGGAAGTCCACACGAATATATCATTCTGGGGATCGTTGTGAAGCTGTGACAAGACAGGAAAAGATCTAAATAGATAAACGCTGAATGTAGCGAGATATCCTGGACTTATTTACATCATAAAATCATAAAGACCACTTGAAGGAATTGCTTGCAGGTACTTGAAGTCTTAGGATTACGACTACCGCACAAATAACTTCAGATAACTTTGTTTATGTTGGCTAGTTGTATGGTAATTAAACAACACAACGCACATTAGCGTCTGGTAACAACTTCTACGTGCATTACAGGATAAACGAACCAGAGAGTGCACATGAAGCAAAGGTTTTATGATTTTGCTTCGAATAAAGGTTTTCACTGATCATCGGTTGTATTTCCAATAGTTCAAAGGGAAACAGGCAAAACTGCTAAATTTAATTTCAGTAGTGATAAATATTGTAGAAATATTTATATTTCTATATTTCTTTATACTGAAATTCATTTAGCAAGGTTAATATTGCTTGCTATACATTGATAATGAACTAGACATCAGAGTTTATCGTTTTGATGGTTGATTGCTTCAAGTAATGAAAATGATAGGTTGTGTGTGTGTTGGGAACGTGGTGCTGGTGGAGGATGAGTTTGTATTTTTCTTGTTCACATTAGCAGGACAAACGTTATAGGCAATGTAAACTATGCCATGTAGTGTCCCCTTTGCTCTGTCACGTGTAACCAGTGTTGACTCAGGGGGCGGAAGATCTCTGAAGAAGTACTGAGCGGTGCCGCTTCCATGGGTTATGATACACTCATGTTCAGAAGAAAAAACAGATCGCCTTGAACGTTCATATTCACAGGACATGTACATTAGTTCACGGAAGGAGGAAGAACACGCGGAGATGGGTCAGGTCGTATCACCCAGACCACTCCCGAGAAGATCGACATCTCATCCAAATGGGATTGCAGGACAGAAATGGTGCACCAGTGGAACAGTGTAACACATCGTACACTATCATCGGCGACAGTGTGTCGCCGTTTACCGCGGCATGTGTTACATACCCGCCGTCCACGTCTCCGCCTGCCTTAGACGAATGTACGGAAGCATTCTGGTAGGCAATGATATAGGGAACGACGTCACTGTGGACAGGAATGGCATCAGATAGGGTTTTCGGACGAATGCAGTTTCTGCTTGTCTGAAAATGATGGCCACATTTTGGTTCGCCGCATACAGAGGGAGCGGCATCACAGTGACTGCATTCGCACAAGGCATACTGCGCCAATTGAAGACCTTATGGTGTGGGGTTGCTGTTGGGTACAGCCACAAATCACAGTAGTTCCGTATCCAGTACACCGTGACCAGTGCGAGCTACGTGAATGGCATCTTGCAACTCGTAGCCACACCCTTTCTGCACGATACCCCAGACGCCATTTTTCAGCAAGGCAATGCACGACCATATGTTACTGCACTAACACTTGCCTTCTTGGTGTCACAGGACGTCAGCCTTCTGCCATGGCCCTCCTGATCACCAGACTTGTCGCCAACGTAAAATGCGTGGGATACGGTGAAATGACGGGAGAAGCTCTGTGAACCATGACGATCACCACAGATGAACTTTAGAACCTGGTGAATGCAGTATCGATGGCTATACCACAAGACGCCATTCGCGCGCCTTATACAAGTCTACATCTACATCTACATCTACATCCACACTCCGCAAGCCACCTGCCGGTGTGTGGCAGAGGGTACCCTGAGTACCTCTATCGGTTCTCCCTTCTATTCCAGTCTCGTATTGTTCGTGGAAAGAAGGATTGTTGGTATGCTTCTGTGTGGGCTCTAATCTCTCTGATTTTATCCTCATGGTCTATTCGCGAGATATACGTAGGAGGGAGCAATATATTGCTTGTCTCTTCCACTGGAGTTTATCTATCATCTCCGTAACGCTTTCGCGATTACTAAATGATCCTGTAACGAAGCGCGCTGCTCTCCGTTGGATCTTCACTATCTCTTCTATCAACCCTATCTGGTACGGATCCCACACTGCTGAGCAGTATTCAAGCAGTGGGCGAAGAAGCGTACTGTAACCTACTCCCTTTGTTTACGGATTGCATTTCCTTAGAATTCTTCCAATGAGTCTGTCAGGCATCTGCTTTACCGACGATCAACTTTATATGATCATTCCCTTTTAAATCACTCCTAATGCGTACTCCCAGATAATTTATGGAATTAACTGCTATTTTGTAGCTAAATGATAAGGGATATATCTTTCTATGTATTCGCAGCACATTACACTTGTCTACATTGAGATTCGATTGCCATTCCCTGCACCATGCGTCAATTCGCTGCAGATCCTCCTGCATTTCAGTACAATTTTCCATTGTTACAACCTCTCGATACACCACAGCATCATCTGCAAAAAGCCTCAGTGAACTTTTGATGTCATCCACAAGGTCGATGTCATCACGCATGGAAAACGTTATCAGGGCCCATGGTGGACCCTGTGCCTACTAGGCAACAGGATACATGCTGAACCGAGGTGACTGAAATGCGAATCATTTCTGCAGAACATGCTACTGTACATGTCCTATGAATATAAATGTCCTATTTCTAGTCGTTCAAGCTGTTCTGTTTCTTTTGAAGATGAGTGTTTTTGGTTGTGGGCAGCTTGGTAGGAGATCCGTTAACTGGTATCAATGCTTGGCACAGCCAAACACGTATTTTAAGACATATCCTTCAAGGAAATTTTTCCCTGATTCACGCTTGCATTGAAGCTTTCTCAATTGTTCCGATCCGTTCCGGAACACTTAATTAAGTTCAGACGTTTGATAATGATCCTCTTAAGGATTGTTTCGACTGGAAGTAGTTGACACGTTTACTGCTATACGAACCACAAGAGTATGGATTGCCTTTGCCTTTGCCCAAGTCACATACGGAACCATCATTCCTGTCTGAAGGCAGTAATTTCGTTTCCTCTTACCTAAAACGTATTAATCTTAAGGCCGCCGTATTTCATAACTTCGCGGACAAGCTATGCAAAAAAGATATTAAGACTCATATAAGCTTGCCGATTACTAAACGAGTATGCAGTAAGTAACTCTCTGGTATACACAGATTTAACATTTCTTCCGTCCATCGTCCCATAACGCTTCACGGATCAGTGATACCCTCTTTCCTACCACGCGCGTATTTCGGTGCAACAAACACAATGGTTCAAATACGGCTCCAAGGAGGTCAAAGAAACTATCTCAAGTGTATCAGCTTCACATGGAACGTTTCATTTACCGAAAGAGCTTCGGGTGAATATTACGAATGGTAGATGATTTTTATTTGTTTCGTAATGCAAGCCTCTTTTTACGAATTTCCTTTCATTCAGTTCACCTAGGCACCTGTATTAGCTCTTTTTGTGACCGCAATGAGAAGAATTCACTTTGCGGCATAGAAAACACCAGAAACTCTTCTGCCGATGGAATTGGCTCAGTCGTATTTTGCGCTTCATCACCGACTTTCACCAATGCTTTTATATGTTTCGTATCTGGCCTAAAATGGAAAATCTGCATCTTATCCGCAGCAACAAATTCTCATACAAAATTGTTAGATAAATTTTGAAACGGTCCAAACATTCTGGAGACGTACATTTATATATTGGCTTTTGGTTATCATTCAATAAATTGAGCACCCATCCTCCTCAAAACTGGGTTACAGTTCTCTTCCAGTTTCTGGTAGCATCTGGGTTTCTAGCCGTATATCACGGAAATAAAAACGACAAAATTAACTCGGCTGTAAAACCACACATAGAATATGCCCATGGCATCAACTATTTCATGAACCATTAATCGTTGACGGGTCTAGTACAACGCCACGGTCGACTACCTGTCCCATCCCTATCAGACTGCTTGTCTGAATTATGCTTTTTTGTTCTGAAATTGTAAAACCATTACATGATCAATATCTATGTAAAAATGTTCCACGGAGGAATAAAACAATAACAGCTATTACTACACTACTACTTCTGGCAGTGCAGCACTTACTGGACACGTTTATGGTGTTTCTGTATTCTTGTCGTGAATCATCTTTTAACTGTCTCTTACTTAATTGCAGAACATAAGGGAAGTAACTTCCCATAACGCTCCAGCTATTTCAGTTGATTACAAATCGTGTAAATCAAAGGATTTTATGGATTTTTACGAAACATATCAGATTATCTACTTGAACCACACGTGCACAGCGGTTCTAGGCGCTACAGTCTGGAACCGCGCGACCGCTACGGTCGCAGGTTCGAATCCTGCCTCGGGTATGGATGTGTCTGATGTCCTTAGGTTAGTTCGGTTTACGTAGTTCTAAGTTCTAGGGGACTGATGACCTTAGAATTTAAGTCCCATAGTGCTCAGAGCCATTTGAACCACACACACACACACACACACACATACACACACTCACAAACAGGCGCGCGCGCGCTCGTACACACCTCGACTATTTTAAAAGTTGGAAACAAAAGTACTGAGCGGTTGAGTTTGACACTTAGTTTACGTTTTATGTAGAACATATTATGACCACAGAGGAAAAAGTAGGTAAATTCATGTGAATAAAATGTGCAGGATCGCTGTTTCAATAAAAAACAGAGTGCTTCATAACCGGCGTTCTGCTCCTGAACGTACCTTAATTTTTCTTAGCACATACTTACGTGAGTAACAGAAAGTCTGTTAGCTGTCATATTAGCATTTTCATAATAAATAGAAACCATAAATTAATTTAGTGTGGCATGAAGCTGCTTGGGGCAAAAAGAAATATACAAAGAACACATTTCGTCCATTCTGGGGTTTAAAATGTTTATAAGAACACGAAATGCAGTTGCGTTTTTGCTTATTGTAAACCGTTTAATATTGTTCAGTTTTTTAATGTAATAGTAAGTTATTCATTTGTTAGCTATGAAATTACAATACTCATGTGCTAGAGACAATACTCATGTGCTAGAGACGAGTAGAGGCGTTGAGATTCGGAGAAACCGAAGTATTCAAATCTTTTGTTACGTTATACCTTTTCGGCGACCGAATTTTGTAAAACAGGTCAATTTGCAGCTTCAATACATATCTTATGTGACCTGAACCTCTTTCTGCATCTTTTAACATTGCATGTGACTTATTTTTTTAGTGTTGGCATTCGATATTTTCGTCAGAGATAAATTGCTGTGCTCTAGTATGTTGTAGAAAAAAGGAAATAAAAGAAAAATGTACCGCTGGCCACCAAAGCCCACAAATAACATCGTAGCACTAACAAATACATAGCTCCTGAAACAATAATGGACCGACTGAGATTCAGCAGTGATTTCGACGTTACAACGTAAATAGAGAATAAAGCTGTACCGTCTGATTAACTAATTGTAGGTTGCCCAACTCAACATGAAAATAAATTTCAGTGCTAGTTTGATTCAGTACGACGTTTATGTACATTCCTTTTTTCCACCAGCAGGCGCTGTTTTCTTTTTCACGGTGTACTGAAAGACTCTACATGTCTCTGACTAACCTCGTTCATCCGTAGAGGACATGTTCGCAATAATGTACATAACTCAAGTTCCACGAACGAAGCGTAAGATGGTTTTCACAAAAAGTGGACTTAAGTCAGTTTTCTCGTTGTGCTGTTAATATGGGAGGAGGGAGGGTATAATGACTAGTGCGGGCATAAGGGCCATTTGAATTTCTCATCCGTACCGGTACAGTGCTAGAGGCGGACGTAAACCGCATAAACGTGTCACCTCAACCCCTTCGGTTGCGGATAGTCATTTGAAGAGACAGGATATCGAGTTGTTTTGCTGCCACGTTTTGTATGAATTTGAGACAATGAGATCGAAGGAGCCGTTCTCACTTCATGTTGCTGTTATAAATGACGTAACATGTTAGGTTGTAACATAACTCAGTTTAAAGGGCGGTTACTTACTGACAAATTCTCATGTCAACAATTGTTTTATGGGAGGCCCTCGTCAACTGAAAACAGCTTTAGTGCAATGGCGTCTAGGAGAGTACTATGGCCAGCCAGTGGAGAATGTATCCGCCCAGAATTTTCTTCCTTTTTCACTGTTATTTCTGTAAACAGATATTGTATATTGACATCAAGAAGGTATATGGAGGGCTTCAGTCCTTTTTCCTTCAAAACAAGAAATGGAATTGATTTACAAATATTTGCTGTTGCTGAAGGCTAGATTCTTCGGTCTGACAGTTAAGGATCTGTAATGAACAGTATCTGAATCGCACGAGAAGGGAAATGTCACGTGTAATTTTAATAAGGAAAGCAGAATGGCTGGATTGCAGGTTTCCTGAAAAGATTCCCACATTCAGGTTGTGGTCAGGTGTACAGGGGATGCAGTGTGGGCTCACGAACAAACATCGGCAACTGGTGAGGACGAAAATGGGTATTTGTGCGAAAACTGTGCGTAAAATGTTTTAAACACTTATTTTATGGGTAGCAGTAATCCACTTTTCTTGAAAAAAGTAAATAATAATTGTATTAGATACTTAACTTTTTACTCTAAAATGTTCTATGTACTCACTTGGCCGAAAATCGTAACAAATTTTGGTCTTATGTCAAAGCGGTAAGTGGATCAAAACAAAATGTCCAGACACTCTTTGACCAAAATGGTACTGAAACAGAGGATGACAGACAAAAGGCTGAAATACTAAATGTCTTTTTCCAAAGCTGTTTCACAGAGGAAGACTGCACTGTAGTTCCTTCTCTAGACTGTCGCACAGATGAAAAAATGATAGATATCGAAATAGATCACAGAGGGATAGAAAAACAATTAAAATCGCTCAAAAGAGGAAAGGCTGATGGACCTGATGTGATACCAGTTCGATTTTACACAGAGTACTCGAAGGAAATGGCCCCCCTTCTTGCAGCGGTGTACAGTAGGTCTCTAGAAGAGCGTAGCGTTCCAAAGAATTGTAAAAGGGCACAGGTCATCCCCGTTTTCAAGAAGGGACGTAGACCTATATCTCTAACGTCGATCAGTTGTAGAATTTTGGAACACGTATTATGTTCGAGTATAACGATTTTTCTGGAGACTAGAAATCTACCCTGCAGGAATCAGCATGGGTTTCGAAAAAAAAAACGATCGTGTGAAACTCAGCTCGCGCTATTCGTCCACGAGACTCAGAGGGCCATAGACACGGGTTCACAGGTAGATGCCGTGTTTCTTGACTTCCGCAAGGTGTTCGGTACAGTTCCCCACAGTCGTTTAATGAACAAAGTAAGAGCATATGGACTATCACACCAATTGTATGATTCGACTGAAGAATTCCTAGATAACAGAACGCAGCAGATCATTCTCAGTGGAGAGAAGTCTTCCGAAATAAGAGTGATTTCAGGTGTGCCGCAGGGGAGTGTCGTAGGACCGTTGCTATTCACAATATACATAAATCACCTTGTGGATAACATCGGAAGTTCACTGAGGCTTTTTGCGGATGATGTAGTATATCGAGAGGTTGTAACAATGGAAAATCGTAGTGAAATGCAGGAGGATCTGCAACGAATTGACGCATGGTGCAGGGAATCGCAATTAAATCTCAATGTAGACAAGTGTAATGTGCTGCGAATACATAGTAAGAAAGATCCTTTATCATTTAGCTACAATATAGCAGGTCAGCAACTGGAAGCAGTTAATTCCATAAATTATCTGCGAGTAGGCATTAGAAGTGATTTAAAATGGAATGACCATATAAAATTAATCGTCGGTAAAGCAGATGACAGACTGAGATTCATTGGAAGAATCCTAAGGAAATGCAATGCGAAAACAAAGGAAGTAGGTTACAGTACACTTGTTCGCCCACTGTTTGAATATTGCTCACCAGATAGGGTTGATATAAGAGATAGAGAGGGTCCAACGGAGAGCAGCGCGCTTCGTTACAGGATCATTTAGTAATAGCGAAAGGGTTACGGAGATGATAGATAAACTCCAGTGGAGGACTCTGCAAGAGAGACGCTCAGTAGCTCGGTACGGGCATTTGTCGAAGTTTCGAGAACATACCTTCACCAAGGAGTTAAGCAGTATATTGCTCCCTCCTACGTATATCTCGCGAAGAGACCATGAGGATAAAATCAGAGAGATTAGAGCCCACACAGAAGCATACCGACAATCTTTCTTTCCACGAACATTACGAGACTGGAATAGAAGGGAGAACCGATAGAGGTATTAAAGGTACCCTCCGCCACACATCGTCAGGTGGCTTGCGGAGTATGGATGTAGATGTAGATGTAATTTGTACCGTAAATAATTTTATTTTTCTCTCAATACTTTTTCAAAGGTAAAAATCGTTTCCTCACTTTATTTAGCTCTTTTTACCTCTGTGGCCATTATGTCCTACTGCGTCGGGCACGCTTATCACGTGAGTGTTTTTAAGATTATTGGTCATATTTGTCCTCTCATTTTGTCGAACGACGCTGATAGGAATTTGTCATATATGAGGAAAGTCTGACTCTACATCTTGTGGTTTTGGAGTACCTAGATAGCCCGTAACTTACATTTAAAAACAGAAACATCAAACGGTAAGTTGCTCGTTTTTCCCGCTCTACCCGTGCTAATTGAAACGTCCCCTTGGAAAACTTAATGAATTAATATGCAGATAAACCTCTTACATTATTTGATTTTCAAACAGCTGAGCAGAACTGAACGTACTCAGACATTTCGCTCTTTACCTATTCTGATCAACACTAAACTGACACACAAAATTTTTAGCGCAACGCAATCTGACTTTCAATAATCCCTACAAATAATGTCCCTGACTAACATTAACCCATACCTTTCACAAATCACTTACCTCACAAAAATTTTTGTTACTCGAACTACTGAAATACTGCGAGCGCCAATACTGCCAGCTAAATAAAAGGGTTCTAATACTGCCAGCTGAATAAAAGATTCTAACAATAACCTATCCCTTTCATAAATCGCTTACCTCACACAAATTTTCGTTACTCGAACTACTGCAATATAGCGAGCGCCAATACTGCCAGCTAAATAAAAGATTTAACTACTGAAGGCACTACTGATAGGCATAGTTAGCAAATGAAAGATTTTGATAGAGAACAAGCAATGTATTTACTTTAATAGTGTTCAAAAGTCATAATATATATACACTCCTGGAAATTGAAATAAGAACACCGTGAATTCATTGTCCCAGGAAGGGGAAACTTTATTGACACATTCCTGGGGTCAGATACATCACATGATCACACTGACAGAACCACAGGCACATAGACACAGACAACAGAGCATGCACAATGTCGGCACTAGTACAGTGTATATCCACATTTCGCAGCAATGCAGGCTGCTATTCTCCCATGGAGACGATCGTAGAGATGCTGGATGTAGTCCTGTGGAACGGCTTGCCATGCCATTTCCACCTGGCGCCTCAGTTGGACCAGCGTTCGTGCTGGACGTGCAGACCGCGTGAGACGACGCTTCACCCAGTCCCAAACATGCTCAATGGGGGACAGATCCGGAGATCTTGCTGGCCAGGGTAGTTGACTTACACCTTCTAGAGCACGTTGGGTGGCACGGGATACATGCGGACGTGCATTGTCCTGTTGGAACAGCAAGTTCCCTTGCCGGTCTAGGAATGGTAGAACGATGGGTTCGATGACGGTTTGGATGTACCGTGCACTATTCAGTGTCCCCTCGACGATCACCAGTGGTGTACGGCCAGTGTAGGAGATCGCTCCCCACACCATGATGCCGGGTGTTGGCCCTGTGTGCCTCGGTCGTATGCAGTCCTGATTGTGGCGCTCACCTGCACGGCGCCAAACACGCATACGACCATCATTGGCACCAAGGCAGAAGCGACTCTCATCGCTGAAGACGACACGTCTCCATTCGTCCCTCCATTCACGCCTGTCGCGACACCACTGGAGGCGGGCTGCACGATGTTGGGGCGTGAGCGGAAGACGGCCTAACGGTGTGCGGGACCGTAGTCCAGCTTCATGGAGACGGTTGCGAATGGTCCTCGCCGATACCCCAGGAGCAACAGTGTCCCTAATTTGCTGGGAAGTGGCGGTGCGGTCCCCTACGGCACTGCGTAGGATCCTACGGTCTTGGCGTGCATCCGTGCGTCGCTGCGGTCCGGTCCCAGGTCGACAGGCACGTGCACCTTCCGCCGACCACTGGCGACAACATCGATGTACTGTGGGGACCTCACGCCCCACGTGTTGAGCAATTCGGCGGTACGTCCACCCGGCCTCCCGCATGCCCACTATACGCCCTCGCTCAAAGTCCGTCAACTGCACATACGGTTCACGTCCACGCTGTCGCGGCATGCTACCAGTGTTAAAGACTGCGATGGAGCTCCGTATGCCACGGCAAACTGGCTGACACTGCCGGTGGCGGTGCACAAATGCTGCGCAGCTAGCGCCATTCGACGGCCAACACCGCGGTTCCTGGTGTGTCCGCTGTGCCGTGCGTGTGATCATTGCTTGTACAGCCCTCTCGCAGTGTCCAGAGCAAGTATGGTGGGTCTGACACACCGGTGTCAATGTGTTCTTTTTTCCATTTCCAGGAGTATATATATATATATATATATATAAAATTACTATTAAAAACAGTCTTGATCACAATTTATTTAACAAGGTGACCGGTTTCAACCACTACTGTGGTCATCTTCAGACCATTGAGTAGGAACCTCTTTCCTTGAAGAATCACTAGTAGTGATTCTTCAAGGAAAGAGGTTCCTACTCAATGGTCTGAAGATGACCACAGTAGTGGTTGAAACCGGTCACCTTGTTAAATAAATTGTGATCAAGACTGTTTTTAATAGTAATTATTTATAAGACATTGATCACTGTTGTGCCCATAATGTATTCAAAAGTAATATATATATATATATATATATATATATATATATATATATATATATATATATATATATCAGTCCATGATATACAATATTACAAATTTACTCTTTCTGATGGACACACGTCCAGATCGTCCGCTCTCAAAATTCCGCCATCTCTCTCCCCACATCCACCACTGCCGGCGGCTCACCTCCAACTGCGCAACGCTACGCGCTGTTAACAGCTAACTGCCCAACACTACAATGGCGAATATTAATCCATCAATGCAAACCAACCACAGCCTTCACACAGCACAGTCAGTGATTTTCATATAGAGCGCTACATGGCGTTACCAACATAAAAACCTAAACAGCCTACATACATAATGTATCAAATAGAAAATTTTCTGGTACGAATGGCATCCCTGAGCCAAACTGGAAAATTTTCGCATTGTGATTGGCCTTTGGCCTTGTCCTTGTCCGAGGGTACGGTGAACGCAACATCAGCCGCTGACTGACAGTTCACACTTCGGACGGCAGCAAGCTCGTGTGGCAGCTAATTGCAAATTGCGGTCGTGAATCAGGCGGTCAGCGCCGGGCGCAAAGCCGTGGCGGGCGTGATAGCGCAACGTGCAGGCGTGCGAGGCGTACATGGCCGAGGACATTGGCGGCGGGGACGACGGGGGCGGTAGCGGTGGCGGGACATCTGATAGCGACCGGACACTGGAGGCGGCCGAGCCGCCGCCGCCGCCCTGGAGCCGATAGGCAATCTCCAGTGTGGCTCACGGGAGCTGAGCTGGCGGTGTCGGCGCGTCAGTGCGGGGGCTTAGCTCTGCATCAGTCTCGCCTGCAGCCTGCCGCCGGTCTGATCCTCTAGCTGACTCCAGTCTCTAATTCCGGCTAATGCAGCGGCTTCGCGTCACTGGATATCATGTACCGGGTACTCTGCTTCTGTCTCCGGAACAGATTAGTACCGATGAATATCCTGCACTGCACATCTTCATCTACATCTACACCCATACTCCGCAAGCCACCTGACGGTGAGTGGCGGAGTGTGCGCTCTAATCTCTCTGATTTTATCCTCATGGTCTCTTCGCGAGATATACGTAGGAGGGAGCAATATACTGCTTGACTCCTCGGTGAAGGTATATTCTCGAAACTTCAACAAAAGCTCGTCCCGAGCTACTGAGCGTCTCTCCTAGAAAGTCTTCCACTGGAGTTTATCTATCATCTCCTTAACGCTTTCGCGATTACTAAATGATCCTGTAACGAAGCGCGCTACTCTCCGTTCTATCTTCTCTATCTCTTCTATTAACCCTATCTGGTACGGATCCCACACCGGTGAGCAGTATTCAAGCAGTGGGCGAACACGCGTACTGTAACCTACTTCCTTTGTTTTAGGATTGCATTTCCTTAGGATTCTTCCAATGAATGTCAGTCTGGCATCTGCTTTACCGACGATTAATTTTATATGGTGATTCCATTTTAAATCACTCCTAATGCCTACTCCCAGATAATTTATGGAATTAACTCCTTCCAGTTGCTGACCTGCTATATTGTAGCTAAATGATAAAGGATCTTTCATTGTATGTATTCGCAGCACATTACACTTGTCTACATTGAGATTGCCGGCCGAAGTGGCCGTGCGGTTAAAGGCGCTGCAGTCTGGAACCGCAAGACCGCTACGGTCGCAGGTTCGAATCCTGCCTCGGGCTTGGATGTTTGTGATGTCCTTAGGTTAGTTAGGTTTAACTAGTTCTAAGTTCTAGGGGACTAATGACCTCAGCAGTTGAGTCCCATAGTGCTCAGAGCCATTTGAACCATTTACATTGAGATTAAATTGCCATTCCCTGCACCATGCGTCAATTCGCTGCAGATCCTCCTGCATTTCAGTACAATTTTCCATTGCTACAACCTCTTCATATACCACAGCATCTTCCGCAAAAAGCCTCAGTCAACTTCCGATGTCATCCACAAGGTCATATTGTCAATAGCAACGGTGCTACGACACTCCCCTGTGGCACACCTGAAATCACTCTTACTTTGGAAGACATCTCTCCCTTGAGAATGACATGCTGCGTTCTGTTATCTAGGAACTCTTCAATCCCATCACAAAATTGGTCTGATAGTCCATATGGTCTTACTTTTTTCATTAAACGACTGTGGGAAACTGTATCGAACGCCTTGCGGAAGTCAAGAAACACGGCATCTACCTGTGAACCCGTGTCTATGGCCCTCTGAGTCTAGTGGACGAATAGCGCGAGCTGGGTTTCACACCATCGTCTTTTTCGAAACCCATGCTGATTCGTACAGAGTAGATTTCTAGTCTCCAGAAAAGTCATTATACTCGAACATAATACGTGTTCCAAAATTCTACAACTGATCGACGTTAGAGATATAGGTCTATAGTTTTGCACATCTGTTCGACGTCCCTTCTTGAAAACGGGGATGACCTGTGCCCTTTTCCAATCCTTTGGAACGCTACGCTCTTCTAGAGACCTACAGTACACCGCTGCAAGGAGGAGGGCAAGTTCCTTCGCGTACTCTGTGTAAAATCGAACTGGTATCCTGTCAGGTTCAGCGGCCTTTCCTCTTTTGAGCGATTTGAATTGTTTTTCTATCCCTCTGTCATCTATGTCGATATCTACCATTTTTTCATCTGTGCGACAATCTAGAGAAGTAACTACAGTGCAGTCTTCCTCTGTGAAACAGCCTTGGAAAAAGAGATTTAGTATTCGGCCTTTAGTCTGTCATCCTCTGTTTCAGTACCATTTTGGTCAAAGAGTGTCTGGACATTTTGTTTTGATCCACCTACCGCTTTGACATAAGACCAAAATTTCTTAGGATTTTCTGCCCAGTCAGTTCATAGAACTTTACTTTCGAATTCATTGAACGCCTCTCGCTTAGCCCTCCTCACACTACATTTCGCTTCGCGTAATTTTTGTTTGTCTGCAAGGCTTTGGCTATGTTCATATTTGCTGTGAATTTCCCTTTACTTCCGCAGCAGTTTTATAACTCGGTTGTTGTACCACAGTGGCTCTTTTCCATCTCTTACGATCTTGCTTGGCACATATTCATCTAACGCATATTGTACGATGGTTTTGAACTTTTTCCACTGATCCTCAACACTATCAGCACTATCTGTACTTGAGACAAAACTTTTGTGTTGAGCCGTCAGGTACTCTGTAATCTGAACTTTGTCACTTTTGCTAAATAGAAAAAAATCTTCCTACCTTTTCTAATATTTCTATTTACAGCTGAAACCGTCGATGCAGTAACCGCTTCATGATCGCTGATTCCCTGTTCTGCCTTAGCTGTTTCAAATAGTTCGGGTCTGTTTGTCACCAGACCTTCTAATATGTCATCGACACGAGTCGGTTCTCAGTTAAAGCACAGATTTTTTGAAACACAGTAATTCTCTCCCATTGAGACGCAGAGTTTGAAATTTGGCTGTAAGCTACCTACAGACTTTCTATGTAACGACGGAAAAGTGTGGCGCGCTGTCACTTCACCCCACACTTGGCGACGCTTCAAACAGCAAGGGGTCGACACGTGCCAAAAAAAAGGTCAGATCTCGGAAGTTCATGTGAGGTGCAAGGTGGGTTAATATTGTCATATTGGCACCAAATTTTACCACAATTCTACTCAATCCAGCCGTGGACGCGTGATCTACATCTACGTGATTACTCTGCTGTTCACAATAAAGTGCCTAGCAGAGGGTTCAATGGACCACCTTCAAGCTGTCTCTCTACCGTTCCATTCTCGATCGGCACGTGGGAAAAACGAGCACTTAAATTTTTTGTGCGAGCCCTGATTTCTCTTATTTTATCGTGATGATCATTTCTCCCTATGCAGGTGGGTGCCAACAGAATGTTTTCGCAATCGGAGCAGAAAACTGGTGATTGAAATTTCATGAGAAGACCCCGTCGCAACGAAAAACAGTCTTTGTTTTAATGATTGCCACTCCAATTCACGTATCATGTCCGTGACACTATCTCCCCTGTTTCGCGATAATACAAAACAAGCTGCCCGTCTTTGTACTTTTTCGATGTCATCCGTCAGTCCCACCTGATGCGGATCCCACAACGCACAGCAATACTCTATAATAGGGCGGACAAGCGTGGTGTAAGCAGTCTATTTAGTAGACCTGTTGCACCTGCTAAGAGTTCTGCCAATGAATAGCAATCTTTGGTTTCTCTACCCACAATATTATCTATGTGATCGTTCCAGTTTAGGTTATTTGTAATTATAATCCCTAAGTATTTAGTTCAATTTACAGCCTTCAGATTTGTGTGACTTATCGCGTAATCGAAATTTAGCTGATTTCTTTTAGTACTCATGTGAATAACTTCACACTCTTCCTTATTGAGGGTCAATTGCCACTTATCGCACCATACAGATATCTTATCTATCTCATTTTTCAAGTCGTTTTGATCATCTGATGGCTTCACAAGACTGTAAATGACACCATCATCTGCAGACAATCTAAGACGGCTACTCAGATTGTTTCCTATGTTGTTAATATAGATCAGGAACAATATAGGGGCTATAACACTTCTTTGGGGAACGCCGGATATTACTTCTGTTTTACTCGATGACTTTCCGTCTGTTACTACGAACTGTGACCTTTCTGACAGCAAATCACGAATCCAGTCGCGCAATTGAGGTGAAACTCCGTAGGCACGCAGTTTGGTTAGAAGAAGCTTGTGAGGAACGGTGTCGAGAGCCTTCTGGAAATCTAAAAATATGGAATCAATTTGACATCCCCTGTCGATAGCACTTAATACTTCATGAGTATAAAGAGCTAGTTGTGTTTCACAAGAACGATATTTTCTGAAACCGTGCTGGTTAGGGGTCAATAAATCTTTTTCTTCGAGGTACTTCATACTGTTCGAATACAGTATATTTCCAAAATCCTACTGGAAATCTACGTTAGTGATATAGGCCTGTAAATCAGCGGATTACTCCTACTTCCCTTTTTGGGTATTGGTGTGACGTGAGCAATTTTCCAGTCTTTAGGTACGGATCTTTCTGTGAGGGAGTGAGGCCTTGCCTTTATTAAGTGATTTAAGCTGCTTCGTTACTCCGAGGATATCTACTTCTATGTTTCTCATCTTGGCAGTTGTTCCTGAGTGGAATTCAGAAATATTTACTTCGTCTTCTTTGGTGAAGGAGTTTCGGAAAACCGTGTTTAATAACTCTGCTTTAGTTTCACTGTCATCAGTGACTTCACCGTTGCTATCGCGCAATGAAGGTCACACGACAGGTAGGTCGTCATGGCCCCTCCTACCCACGTTTCATCTTCTTTTGACACCTCTTCACTGGAGGTACGAACCGCGATGCCGAGTGTTCAGAATGACGCGGTTTATTAGTGGTTGTGAGAGTAAAACCATTTCAGACCAACGCCGCTCTGATGCGACGCGGAAAGGCCTCTGGGAGTGGCGTAAAATGCGTCGATGAAACCAATCCATCTGTTGGGGCATTCATTTACCCACATGTCGCGGTGGAATACAATAGTTTGCAGTGAGATATGCAACAGAACGACGATCTTAATAATCTTTGGTTGGTTGGTTGGTTTGGAACAGCAGACCAAACAGTGAGGTCATCGGTCGCATCGGATTATGGGAGGATGAGGAAGGAAGTGGACCGTGCCCTTTCAAAGGAAACATCCCAGCATTTGAGCGAAGAGATTTAGGGAAATTACGGAAAACCTAAATCAGGATAGCCGGATGCTAGTTCGTCCCTAAAGCAAGTCCAGTGAGCTAACCATTGCGCCACCTCGCTCTATGACACCCCTGCGCGCCTCAGCCCTTCTCTAAGGAAGACGTGGGTTCGCAAAACCATTGAACGTTATCTGAACCCTTTGTAGTGTAGCGCGGCCGCAATGTTTGTCTTGGTGTGCAGGATGTAACCAGTAGGAACTGATCAAAGCCTTTCGACGATACCTGAACGTGGTCCAACGCTGCAAAGTCTGATTGCGCTTTTTCAGCCACCCGAGTCGCGCCCTTCTGTAGGAGTTAACGTGAGTTCTGACAACAACGATCGTATGTAACTAAGTGAACGTGACTGAATGAGTGTTTTTACGAGTGGTTTCGGGTTTTTTTTTTGTGGGGGATGCTGAGTTGGTTGTCGTCTTCTAGGAGCAGGTGATGTCTGCTTCTCGTTTAGAGGGTAGCACAGGATGGCCAACTTAGGTTCCCAGTACCTGGACAGAGAGGTTTACCCCTTTTAGTCTGAGGGTGGTTTGTCTGTCAGGTTGGTGGCGGAAGCGTACCCCTCTGGTAGCTTCAGTTGCACCGGTGGAGATAGGACACTCTGCAGCTAGCGGTTGGTGAGTACAGTCCGTAGCTCCTAGAGAAGGTATTTGCTGATAGGAAGTAGGTCGAATTGTAACTTCCTCATGGAATATAGTTATGTAATTTCGGAATGTGGCATAATTATTTTGTTAAAAAAATCGGGGAAGATGGTGCTTGAAATTAAAAGGGCGGAAGTTGCTTTGTTCCCATCGGACATCATGGTGTGGAATTTCTAGCGGTGAATATGTTCAGGAAAAGCTAGTCAGTATAACTTCGGGTGAACGTGAGTATAATACAGTTTTCGAGCGAGTGTGATTTGTATTGTTATAATTTTAGTACAATATCAGTTTTTCGTGTTGATAGAGGAAATGTTTGTGACGGTTTGTTTCTGAACGGACACGTGTAAGTTGAAACGGTTGGGGGGGGGGGGGGTTCTGCCTTGCCGAGTTAATTTTATTTCGTGGTGGCAAAATCATTTTGGTATTGCACCATTAAAATTTCTTATATTTGTGCTTGCTTTAATGTCTAATTTCTGAACAGTTGACTCGTAATCAAGTTTATCACGTGCTGAAGTTCGGCCGTTCGTAAGTGGCAGGGGCGATTTCTACGTCGTATATCTAATCTAAAAAACCTTGTGAATCGGGTAAACCACTTTCCGAGCTAGTGCATGAGCATAATGGTGATGGGTATCCCTCTAACTATTTTTGTCGTGGGTATATAGACGGAATGATTGAATTATTGTGTTCCACTTCCCTCCTGTGTGTTTTTCCTTTTTCATTGCGCTATCCTACCATTTTTGCGAATTATTTAGTTAAATTTTTTATTCAGGCATCAGTCGTGTGTATTCATTGGATGTGCATCAAATTCAGTCATGAGATAAATGTGCTACGTAAAAGATAAATTCAGCATCCTTTACCTTTCCCATTGATGCCAATTTTAAAATCAACATTCTATTCCCTGATTTATTTAAAGCTAATCTGCTTGCTTGTGATGAACAAAAATGGGAGGAAAAATCAAAGTGAGCGGTGTACTGTCTCAAAATTAAGGAATTAAGATGTAATTAAACAAGCTCATTGATGTACGACTTACAATGCTGTTTATCTTGTTAGTTCCTTTGAAAAAATTGCATTCTTATAGTTAAATCCTTAATTTAATTAAACTGATAATATCCAGTTCGGTCTTTTCTTAATTGTTAGGAAGGGCTTGGGCTGGTGGCGACCCTGTAATTTTGAAAAGGTTCAAATGGCTCTGAGCACTATGGGACTTAACATCTGAGGTCATCAGTCCCCTAGAACTTAGAACTAATTAAACCTAACTAACTAAGGACAACACACACATCCATGCTCGAGACAGGATTCGAACCTGCGACCGTAGCGATCACGCAGTTCCAGACTGAAGCGCCTAGAACCGCTTGGCCACACCGGCCGGGTGTAATTTTTAAATTTATAACTGTCCTTGTGAGGTGGCTTAACCAGAAATTGCGCACAAGGGCTACGTCTCCATTATTCTTGGAACGTAACGTATGTCGAGCCTTGGCTAGGATCCGTTTACAGTTCTACATACATACTTTACATGAGCTCGATCCGTTCGTTCACGCGACCCAGAAAGTTATAGACACCGGCAGTCAGCCTGATGCCGTGTTCCTTGACTTAAAAAATGCGTTTGATATACACTGAAGAGCCAAATAAACTGGTTCAAAATGGTTTAAATGGCTCTGAGCACTATGCGACTTAACTTCTGAGATCATCAGTCGCCTAGAACTTAGAACTAATTAAACCTAACTAATCTAAGGACATCGCACACATCCATGCCCGAGGCAGGATTCGAACCTGCGACCGTAGCGGTCGCTCGGCTCCAGACTGTAGCGCCTAGAATCGCACGGCCATTCCGGCCAGCAAATAAACTGGTGCACTTACCTAATATCCTATATATAGCTCTGAAAGCTCATATCGATGATGTTTCGTTCAGTTGTTCGTACACTGACACTTGTTGATGCCCCAGCATTGAAATCTGCAGCAGTTTGCGGAAGGGTCGCACATCTGTCTAGTTAAATGATTCTCCTCAGTGTCGTTGGTCCGGTTCTTGCAGAATCTTTTTCCGGCCGCAGCGATGTCGAAGATTTGATGTTTTACCGGATTCCTGATATTCACGGTACACTCGTGAAATGGTCGTACAGGAAAATTCCCACTTCATCGCTGAGATTCTGTGTCCCATCATTCGTGCGCCGACTATAACATCCCGTTCAAACTCACTTAAATGTTTATAACCTGCCATTGTAGCACCAGTAACCGATCTAACAACTGAGCCAGACACTTGTTGTCTATACGGGGTGCGGCTAGAAAAAAACCGGACTGATGCTGGAAAAAACATTTATTTACAATTATTTACAATTTCATGTTATCTCCTTCAATGTACTCTCCTCCTCGGTCTCTACACCGCTCCATACGAATTTTCCACTGTTCATAGCAATGCTGCAGATCATTTTCGGTAAGTCCATACATTACTTCCGTCGCTTTTTCTTTTACCGCTTCAACAGTCTCAAATCTAGTTCCTTTCAAAGCTAACTTGACTTTAGGGAAACGAAAAATGTCACAGGGGGCCAAATCAGGTAAGTAGGGTGGATGATCTAAGATGGGAATGTTGTGTTTTGCCAAAAACGTCTTCACTGACAACGCACTGTGAGCTGGGGCATTGTCTTGGTGAAGGATCCATGACTTTTTTCTCCACAAATCGTTCCGTTTTCTCCGTACTCGCTCACGTAGGGTAGCCAGGACGCTAATGTAGTAATGCTGATTCACTGTTTGTCCCTCTGGTATCCAATCAATGTGCACAATCCCTTTGATGTCAAAAAAACAATCATCATTGGCTTGAATTTCGATTTTGACATTCGTGCTTTTTTTGTCGTGGAGAACCAGGAGCTTTCCAATGCATCGATTGGCGTTTAGTTTCGGGATCGTAAGTAAAAAACCACGATTAATCGCAAGAAGGTAAGAAGGTGGGATCACTTTCAATGTTTTCCAGGATGTCAGAACAAATCATTCTTCGGCGTTCCTTCTGTTCAATTGTGAGACACTTTGGAACCATTTTTGAACACACTTTGTTCATGTTGAAACTTTCATGAAGAATCTGCCTAACACTTTCCTTGTCAACTCCTGTTAACGCAGACACTGCTCTGATTGTTAAACGGCGATCTTGTCGAACAAGTTTACCGATTTTTTCAATGTTTGCATCAGTTTTTGCTGACACTGGTCTGCCAGTGCGAGTGTCTTCGCGGCCATCTTTAAATCGTTTAAACCACTCAAACACTTGTGTTCGCGATAAACAATCATCGCCGTACACTTGTTGTAACATTACAAACGTTTCACTTGCAGATTTTCCTAGTTTGAAACAAAATTTGATGTTAACACGCTGTTCTTTCTGTACACTCAACATTTTCCGACGCACAGACAAAACGTCAACTACTTAAAAGAGACGCCACGGGCAGACTGAGTGCAGGAGGCAGATGAAACTCGAGCAGTAGGCGGAGCGAGAGTCACGTGACAGGCCACGCGACTTTCAGCCTTATTGCATTCGTTTTATTGTTTCACCAGTACTAGTCCGGTTTTTTTCTAGCCACACCTCGTATAGGTGTTGGCGACCGCAGCGCCCTACTCTGCCTGTTTTCATATCTCTTGTACTTGAACACGCATGCCTATACCAGTTTCTTTGGCGCTTCAGTCTACTTCCACACTGCCGTCCAATGAACAGAATCAGATCAGCTGTGTGACTGGGTTCATGAGCTCAAAAAACGGTTCAAATGGCTCTGAGCACTATGGTGCTTAACATCTGAGCTCATCAGTCCCCTAGAACTTAGAACTACTTTAACCTAACTAACCTAAGGACAACACACACATCCATGCCCAAGGCAGGATTCGAACCTGCGACCGTAGCGGTCGCGCGGTTCCAGACTGAAGCGGCCGGCGGTTCATGAGCTGCTAGCCATTACAACACATCATGTATTCTCAACGAAGAGATATCTTCACACGCAAAAGTAATGCACACACGGCTGCACAGAATACTGTTCTGACCAAGGCTAACATCGCAACGTATTGAGCACACTGCACAGGTCCCGTTGGTGGTCAAAGACAACAGCATGTCGTGCAGGCTTGACTAGCATATGAATTTATGGTCAAACATGAATTTCTCGCTTTGTTTCCATTTTTTTTTCAACTCCTGTGGATGTAGCTGTAAGGTCACATGTAGATTTGAAAGATAGGCAAAATTTCGTATGTAATTGTGTTCCTCCTGCCACTAAGTTCGCACAACAACTACAGTTAACAAACAAATAAACTTCTACTACGAAAACAAGAAAAAATTAATAGAATTATTTAAATAAGAAACTTTTAATGGGGAAAGACAGCATGTAACTTCATTTCGATATATGCTTTTCCTCAAACTATTTACACTTGATTCATCTCGGGACAAGTTACCTACCTCTCCCCTGGAAGCATCTTCTAACACACCCACTTTTATATTGCTTCTACAACCTTGCCATACGACGCTGAGTGGAGAGATATTGGATACGACAACAGGACTGATATGGTATTTAGTGAAGGGAGGCCGAATGATCGCCACTGCGTAGCAAGAATGGTAAACAATGCTGCCATCCGCTTCATGATCACAATAGCAAACGGCTTTTTCCGACAGGGTACAACAAAGACGTTACACAGCAGTTCACAACACAGATACTTGGTGAATGTTCTGATCTCTGACTGGAGTGCCTGTTTCTCTGACCTGTCACCCACAGAGCGTGTCTGGGATGCTATGGGAGGTCATGCACTTTCATACACTACTGGACATTAAAATTGCTACACCACGAAGATGACGTGCTACAGACGCGAAATTTAATCGACAGGAAGAAGATGCTGTGATATGCATATGATTAGCTTTTCAGAACATTCACACAAGGTTGGCGCCGGTGGCGACACCTACAACGTGCTGAAATGAGGACAGTTTCCAACCGATTTCTCATACACAAACAGCAGGTGGCCGGCGTTGCCTGGTGAAACGTTGTTGTGATGCCTCGTGTAAGGAGGAGTAATGCGTACCATCACATTTCCGACCACCAGCGGCGTACTTCGGCC
This sequence comes from Schistocerca nitens, assembly GCF_023898315.1. Lineage (NCBI taxonomy): Eukaryota > Metazoa > Arthropoda > Insecta > Orthoptera > Acrididae > Schistocerca > Schistocerca nitens. The sequence continues at coordinate 47,415,417 of NC_064619.1, read as the reverse complement.
CCACATAATGCCACCCCAAAACAGCAGGAAACCTTCACCTTGCTGCACTCGCAGGACAGTGTCTCTAACGCGTTCAGCCTGACTGGATTTCCTCCCAACACGTCTCCGACGATTGTCTGGTTGTAGGCATATGCGACACTCATCAACGAAGAGAATGTGATGCCATTCCTGAGCGGTCATTCGGCATGTTGTTGGTACCATCTGTACCCTCTATATGGTGTCGTAGTTGCAAACATGGACCTCGTCACGGACGTCGGGAATGAAGCTGCGCATCATGCAGCCTATTGCGCACAGTTTTAGTCGTAACACGACGTCCTGTGGCTGCACGAAAAGCATTATTCAACATGGTGGCGTTGCTGTCAGGGTTCCTCCGAGCCATAATCCGTAGGTAGCGGTCATCCACTGTAGTAGTAGCCCTTGGGCGACCTGAGCGAGGTATGTCACCGACAGTTCCTGTCTGTCTGTAGCTCCTTCGTGTCCGAACAACATCGGTTTGGTTTACTCCAAGAGGCCTGGACACTTCCCTTGTTGAGAGCACTTCCTGGCACAGAGTAATAATGCAAACGTGATCGAATCGCGGTATTTACCGTCTAGGCAAGGTTGAACTACAGACAACACGAGCCGTGTACCTCCTTCCTGGTGGAATGACTGGAACTGATCGGCTGTCGGTCACCCTCCGTGTAATATGCGCTCCTGATGCATGGTTGTTTACATCTTTGGGTGTATTTAGAGATATCTCTGAACAGTCAAAGGGACTGTGTCTGTGAAACAACATCCACAGTGAATGTCCATCTTCTGGAGTTCTGGGGTGATGCAAAACTTTTTTGATGTGTGTATATCTACGACATAATACGTTTATTGTTTCTCTCTGAGCCGTGCTTGGGCTCCCATCGATATCCGATCGGGGCGATCAAAGACTGTGTTGCTGCACCTTTGGAGGTGGTCTTCACCGTGATGGGATAGGAGGCGCGTGAAGAGGGGAAATAAGGATTTAACGTCGCACGGTAGATAGAGGGGAGGGGAAAGGTTCTTGGCTGCAGAGGCACCACTCATTGCATTGGACGTGTTGTACCGGCTGTTTACCGGCGTGTGGTGCAGCATGAGAAACTTTGTTACAGGGCAGGCCGTTCGTCAGCTTGTTGCGCGTCGCTTGCATTGCAGACTTCTGCCAGGCAAGGTCTAAACTTGGCTGCAGGTCATTGAGGTATATCATTGGTGATTACGGGCATCTCATCTGCCCCTGAGGACTGTGTTAAATCTGGTGAGCCTTCATTTATTTTTATCTGAGGCAATGCGTTTTGCACTGTGGGATACCCATTTTGATTGCACAGTCCCTGACAGCACTTGAACGAAATTAGAAGTTTGTGTTGATTATGTTTTTAAGTGGCTTCTTTGTGGTGAAACAAGTTCGTATTCTGGTTAGTTGCACACGTCTGTTAACGTAAAGTAAGTGCCAGCTAAGCATCTGATATTACACAAACATTTCTGTCTTCGGTTTACTAAATCCAGTGTACTGCCAAGTGCAGATTAACTAGTAATTATTCTTGCACCGTATTTCATGTTTGAGGCACTATATTCCAGGTGAATAATTTCCGTTCCTGTACGTGTAGCCAAATGGCCCATCAGCGGTAATCGTATTCTTAACTTATAAGGTACCCAAATGACCTGGACGGAGCTGAGCTTATTTGGTGTGTTGATCGGGTGCCCTTGCTACAGAGACGATGATTATGAATTGTTATTTATTTTGAAACCTGCCTTTCTAAAAACCTCGCTAGTAACCAGTGTTACTGTATTCTTTTACTTGTTTCAAGAGAGCTTTGATAACTGTAATTGCTTAGTTCAAGCTGTAAACTTCATGGTTGAAATTTTAAATTTTTTATTTAATTTCAGTTGTTGCTTCAATCAGCTGCCTTGTTTAAACTTGTTAAATTAACTACAATATGTCTTTTAAAAGATTGCGCCCAATTTCCTTTGCGGAGAAGTCTAGAAAATGAAAGCAACTGTTGTATTAAAACATCACTGTACTAGAATCACAATACCTAGAGCTCTCCTGCTTCATGCAGTTTTTACCACTGTAATGGGTTGGTGAATGACATCATAGCGTTTCTCTCACAACATATATACGTAACAGAGACTTTAGTCATTAATAATACAGGGTGTTTCAAAAATGACCGGTATATTTGAAACGGCAATAAAAACTAAACGAGCAGCGATAGAAATACACCGTTTGTTGCAATATGCTTGGGACAACAGTACATTTTCAGGCAGACAAACTTTCGAAATTACAGTAGTTACAATTTTCAACAACAGATGACGCTGCGGTCTGGGAAACTCTATAGTACGATATTTTCCACATATCCACCATGCGTAGCAATAATATGGCGTAGTCTCTGAATGAAATTACCCGAAACCTTTGACAACGTGTCTGGCGGAATGGCTTCACATGCAGATGAGATGTACTGCTTCAGCTGTTCAATTGTTTCCGGATTCTGGCGGTACACCTGGTCTTTCAAGTGTCCCCACAGAAAGAAGTCACAGGGGTTCATGTCTGGCGAATAGGGAGGCCAATCCACGCCGCCTCCTGTATGTTTCGGATAGCCCAAAGCAATCACACGATCATCGAAATATTCATTCAGGAAATTAAAGATGTCGGCCGTGCGATGTGGCCGGGCACCATCTTGCATAAACCACGAGGTGTTCGCAGTGTCGTCTAAGGCAGTTTGTACCGCCACAAATTGACGAAGAATGTCCAGATAGCGTGATGCAGTAATCGTTTCGGATCTGAAAAATGGGCCAATGATTCCTTTGGAAGAAATGGCGGCCCAGACCAGTACTTTTTGAGGATGCAGGGACGATGGGACTGCAACATGGGGCTTTTCGGTTCCCCATATGCGCCAGTTCTGTTTATTGACGAAGCCGTCCAGGTAAAAATAAGCTTCGTCAGTAAACCAAATGCTGCCCACATGCATATCGCCGTCATCAATCCTGTGCACTATATCGTTAGCGAATGTCTCTCGTGCAGCAATGGTAGCGGCGCTGAGGGGTTGCCGCGTTTGAATTTTGTATGGATAGAGGTGTAAACTCTGGCGCATGAGACGATACGTGGACGTTGGCGTCATTTGGACCGCAGCTGCAACACGGCGAACGGAAACCCGAGGCCGCTGTTGGATCACCCGCTGCACTAGCTGCGCGTTGCCCTCTGTGGTTGCCGTACGCGGTCGCCCTACCTTTCCAGCACGTTCATCCATCACGTTCCCAGTCCCTTGAAATTTTTCAAACAGATCCTTTATTGTATCGCTTTTCGGTCCTTTGGTTACATTAAACCTCCGTTGAAAACTTCGTCTTGTTGCAACAACACTGTGTTCTAGGCGGTGGAATTCCAACACCAGAAAAATCCTCTGTTCTTAGGAATAAACCATGTTATCTACAGCACACTTGCACGTTGTGAACAGCACACGCTTACAGCAGAAAGACGACGTACAGAATGGCGCACCCACAGACTGCGTTGTCTTCTATATCTTTCACATCACTTGCAGCGCCATCTGTTGTTGAAAATTGTAACTACTGTAATTTCGAAAGTTTGTCCGCCTGAAAATGTACTGTTGTCCCAAGCATATTGCAACAAACGGTGTATTTCTATCGCTGCTCGTTTAGTTTTTATTGCCGTTTCAAATATACCGGTCATTTTTGAAACACCCTGTACATTCTCCTGCCCTCATCTCGTGGTCGTGCGGTAGCGTTCTCGCTTCCCACGCCCGGGTTCCCGGGTTCGATTCCCGGCGGGGTCAGGGATTTTCTCTGCCTCTTGAAGGCTGGGTGTTGTGTGATGTCCTTAGGTTAGTTAGGTTTAAGTAGTTCTAAGTTCTAGGGGACTGATGACCATAGATGTTAAGTCCCATAGTGCTCAGAGCCATTTGAACCAATACATTCTCCTTCACTAATTACAACAGTCTGCCGACGTTGGTGTAGCTTTTCGATACGGCGACTATAGAACTCATCGAGACATGTTCGGAGTGGTTTTTCGTCCTGAAACGAAGTTTCTTGAAGGTTGCTCTATAGAGGCGGGAAACATGAAAATCTGAGGGTGCAGCGTCGGTGAGTGCCAAATGACTTCCCATCCCAGCTCCTGAATAGTGGTTTTGTCAGTCTAGCAGGATGCGGGCGGGCACTATCGTGGAGTAGCATCACTTCACGCTGTCTTTTTTGGTCATTGCTCTTGGACTGCATGTGCAAGACGTCTCAGTCGTTGGCAGTAAATGTCAGCAGTGATGACCACACCTCTGGGGATCAATTCGTAGTGCACGACACCGTCTCTGTTCCACCAGATACATAATATTATCTTTCGTGGATGCGCGCGGGTCTCTGCACAGGGAGTTGCTGCTTTGCTTGAGCTCGTCAATTTCTGTTTTTTTTCCATTGTGTTAACATCAACACAGCATTTCAATTCAACAGTAACGATACAGTATAGGAATGGATGATTTCGTTCACGAGCCAATTGGTGACGAGCAAACAGAGATGCACATATAGCCACCGGCTGAGTTTTCTGATTTTGTCTTAGACCAAACGGTACCCAGAGACCTGATTTTTCAACCCTCCGTATTGCATGCAAATGTCACACGCTGGTACAATAGTCCAATTCATCACAGCTGCCAGTTCTCGACTGCACTATGCATAAATGGGTTTAAATGATTTTCGGCCGGCCGCGGTGGTCTCGCGGTTCTAGGCGCGCAGTCCGGAACCGTGCGACTGCTACGGTCGCAGGTTCGAATCCTGCCTCGGGCATGGATGTGTGTGATGTCGTTAGGTTTAAGTAGTTCTAAGTTCTAGGGGACTGATGACCGCAGCAGTTGAGTCCCATAGTGCTCAGAGCCATTTGAACCATTTTTGATTTGAATGATTTTCATTAAACCCTGAAGGTCTTACTGAAGATGGAAAGTCGCTAGCGTCAAAACAACCCTCCTTAAAATAAGAAAACAATTTTCTTGCCATGCTCCGTCCAATGCCATTAGTCCCATACACTGCACAAATGTTTCTGGCTGCCTCTGCTGCTGTCACCCTTCCATTGAATTCAAACAGAAGAATATGTGGGAAATTTCCTATTTCTCCACTTAGCGCTCAGTTTTCTAGCGTTCACAGCTCCACTAACTATTTCCAAACAACAAAATGACAATTTATAACGCCAAACAGCTACAACGTCCCAGAAATAAAAATTGATAATATTTGACCATAAACTCATAGCAACCGGATTACAAACATTCAAAACAAAAACGCTACGAACTTATGCGCCAACTTCATAACTACCGCCACCATGTCATTCTCTTCGATAAAAACGCTTCCTAGATACATATTTCAAACTCACAGATGTCCATAAGGGTTGAATGTTGTACATCCAATAAAGTAAATACAATAACAAGTGAAAAGGCAGTTTTTATTTCTGATCTCTCTGCTGACAGCGTTGGCTCAAGAGTAACATGTTTCGCGCTCACTGTAGTGCTTGTGCTTAAGCTGTGATGATACAGTGATTTCAGATCAGTGTATTATGATCGATCCGCTATTCGTAAGCATCAAGGAAGAAACGAGGCCAGCGATTGGTTTACTGTACTTTGAAGGGTCTAAAGCTGTGGAGGACATCCGCAGAACCCCGGTATGGTGATAGCTGCCTTGGTAAACGAAAAAAAAATACGAGTGGATAAATAACTTTAAAATTAGATGAAAGACAAGCATAAACAGATTCACACATTTATTTACCCGGCTGTCCTCCACAGCAAGCACAAAAATATTTGTCATGTAAATAAAACGGCCATTTCTTGCTGCAACTCTATTTTTCCCAGACACGTTTCACCTTTTTCTTACTCTAAGACATCTTAAGTGGGATCTAGAACGATACAGTTTTGTTGTTTTTACATTATCAAACAGTTGACGCGTTTTTTATGTAAATAACTAATAACTTACTGTAAAGATGACAGGGAACGCAGATTCCAACAAACTGTAAGTAATTACTTATTTACGTAAAAAACACGACGTGTACTCTTTGATAATCTAAAAACAAGAAAACTGTATCGCTCTAGATCTCACAGAATAAGCCTTAGAGCAAGGAAAGGGCGAAACGCACCTGGGAAATATAAATTACATTTGCAGCAAGAAAATACGGTTTTATTTACAAAACAAATATAGACAGATTCGCTTCGAAATGGCGAAATTAGATGTAAGGAGTTTTGAAGAGAAAGGAGATGACTTTTTGAGGCGCATAGAGTCAGCTGTTGCGAGATGGGTTCATCGTGACGTACTACACAGTAACTGCTGGAGCATGAAGTGGGAACACCAATCTTCGCCTATAGGGAAAATATTCAAAAGCTTGGCTTATGCAGGAAAGAAATGGTGACAGTATTTGCGGGTGTGAGCAATCCGCTGTCGATCCGTTACACTCCTAAGGGCCAAACAATGAATAGTGGCAGCGACCGTCAGAAACTGCAACATGTGAAACCCAAGATCAAGACGAAGAGCAGGTGAAGTTTCCACGAGCTATAATTTTGCTTCAGGTCATAAGCTGGGAAACATTCAGATGGATTCAGATTCTTGGTTTCGAGCGGCTGGAGCACTCACCGTTCAATCCTAACATAACTACAGGTAATTTTCATCTTTGTGGTTCTATGAAGGAACATACACGCAATACACACATACAGACACACGCACACACACACACACACACACACACACACACACACACACACACACACACACACACACACACACACACACACACACACAAGCCTCAGACGAAAACGTACGTTTCTAAATGTTGAACATCGTAGAAGAGCAGGATTGTAATTGTATGCACCACGTGATGCTTTATGTATTAGTCAATGACCGTTGTAAATTTTCAAGTACTCCTGTATTAAAGGTTGTGTCAAGTTAAGTAAATCTTTTTATTCAATCATGTGAGAAAGTGAACTACGTTGTAGTAAAGATACGGCATCTACCAGAGCAATCAAAGAACCCACAGGTATTGATGGATGATTGTAGTTTCGTGTGGTCATAACATACATATTCTTTTTCCCACACCTTTCTCTTGAATTTATCTCTTCATCATTCGTCTTTCACTCAACAGCTAACACGTGTTCATGCTAGTGCTCTTATGTAGCCATGGTTCTTTCTGTACCCGCATAAGGAAGTAACGTAGGAGAAGACACTAGATTGGGCTGATCATATAACTGTGATAATTGCGATGACTGACAACATTTTTGTCACCGTAACAGGACATGTTTGCTAAGACAATAGAAGACTCGGGGAATATTTCATAAGGCAGCTATTTTCGGTAAGTAACTTTCTCAAGGAGTGGTACCAAACGACGATCACACGAAGGTAGACGTGTGCTTTGACTACGCTGTGTAATGTAATGAAAGAACAGTTGTACTGATTTCAGTGAGCCAGACTTCGGTATGAGTTCAGCTTTCACTGGTAATGCAGTTATATTTCACATAACCTTCCTGGATTTTTGAAATTCTTTCTCGATTCTCAGTCTGGGAAACAATCAGTATATACAGTGATGGCCAAACACTCCTAAGTAAACGTCACCTCACCTCTTTCCGCAGTACCACCACACAATTGTGTATGGAATTATCGTGTCTAAGACGTTCTTGTGAAGAAAACTGAAAAGTTATTCTAATAGACTATAGAGAATCAGCTCTAACTGTAATTGTTATTGTCTTTTATAGCGTCTGAGAAACATTTTCGAGTTAGCAAACGGTACAAATTAGATGACTTCCTTAAACTTGAAAAAATGAGGAACTGAATAGAATGCTGTTTCTAGTTGTAGTTTTACCTCTTGGCAATTTCATTAATTTGGTTCGCCATTTATTGACTAACAGAATCGCACGCAACTTATCGAGAGTTTTCTGCAGGGTGATTGCCAACTCATTTATTGTGAATAGAAGCGAGCTTACAACTTAGGCACCACACAAAGTTGATAAGTAGCGCTGCATGACAGGCTAATGAAAGCAAATGATGCAACTTAATAAAAGGATTTCGACAGGATGCTTACAGCATAGTTGGGAAAATCTTTTCAAGGAACGTTTCATTATATTACCTTTGGTCCACTATTCTTCTTCCTCCGAATAATGCAACAATTCTGTATCGAAGCAACGAGTGCTTCTACCGGAACGAGCACCTTCCTGGTGATCGGATGACCACAGTAACAGTCACTTTCACTGCTACAGTTCTGATTCGATTTTTCAGTGCACGAGATACGCTACAGAAAAAAAAAGTCATTCAGTACTTCTGAACTCACACGAGAAACGATAGGAAACAGGGTTAATACTTGTACGGTAGACGCAAAGATGCCTTCAAGAAAGTAACCTCCCAACCCGCCCACTGTGCAAAGATTTGCCCATAGGTAGTGTGTGCAGTAATTACGCCGATATAAAACTCTTAGTTCACGAAAAACTTCATCTGTTTACTGGGAGAGAATCTTATGTTTGTAAACTTGTACTTGCTCGTATCAGTGTTTTAAAGCTGTTGGTAAACTTCAGGTCTTACATTTGCTCCAAGTTTCTGTGGGTATAAATCATTGGTAACTGTCTGTCATATTACCAGTTAATCGATGAAAATTGAATATTGTAAGTGGCTTCGAAGAAAAGATGAACTGTGAAGCAATTATCCGAATAGGACGGAAGTCGGCAGACGTGCTCTACGCGTACAAACAAACAAACGATTAAAAATTCAAAAAAATGGGACGTGTTTGGAGGCGCCCCGGGAGCGGTGGGATACCAAGCTGGAAGTCACCAGCCATACCACCAGATAACCATGAGTGGTGATCTGGGACGCCATTTCAGTTCAACCCAGAACCTCTTTGGTTGTCATCCGTGGCAGCCTTACAGCACAGCGGTAGGTCGACGATTACTACGCTCCGTTTTGTTTTCCGTCACGGCAAGCCATCCTAGGGTTTACATTTAATCAACATAAAGCACACCCACACGCAGCGAGTGTTTCCACTGATTGTTTCGTGTTTGCGAAACCGTACCTTGGCCAGCAAGATCGCCGGATGTTTGAGAACTTTTGGAGCATGATGGGCAGGGCCTTCCAACGTTCTCGGAATACTGTCGATCTAAGGCGCCAGTTGGATAGAATTTTTGACGATATCGATTTGGAGGACATCCAACAAATCTGTCAGTCAGTGCCAATCCGAATAACTATATGCATAAGAGCAAAGGTAAACCAACGCACTATTGACTTGGTGAATTTGTGAAGCTCAGTCCCTTGAATAGATCATACACTACTGGCTATTAAAATTGCTACACCACGAAGATGACGTGCTACAGACGTGATATTTAACCAACAGAAAGAAGATGCCGTGATATGCAAATGATTAGCTTTTCAGAGCATTCACACAAGGTTGGCGCCGGTGGCAACACCTACAGCGTTATGGCATGAGGAAAGTTTCTAACATATTTCTCATACACAAATATCAGTTGACCGGCGTTGCCTGGTGAAACGTTGTGGTGCCTCGTGTAAGGAGGAGAAATGCGTACCATCACGTTTCCGACTTTGATACAGGTCGCATTGTAGCCTATCGCGATTGCGGTTTATCCTATCGCGACATTGCTGCTCTCGTTGGTCTAGATCCAATGACTGTTAGCAGAATATGGAATCGGTTGGTTCAGGAGGGTAATACGGAACGCCGTGCTGGATCCCAACGGCCTCGTATCACTAGCAGTCGAGATGACAGGCATCTTATCCGCATGGCTGTAACGGATCGTGCAGCCACGACTTGATCCCTGAGTCAACAGATGGGGACGTCTGGAAGACAACAACCATCTGCAGGAACCGTTCGACGACGTTTGCAGTAGCATGGAATATCAACTCGGAGACCACGGCTGCGGTTACCCTTGACGCTGCGTCACAGACAGGAGCGCCTGCGATGGTGTACTCAGCGACGAGCCTGGGTGCACGAATGGCAAAATGTCATTTTTTCGGATGAATCCAGGTTCTGTTTACAGCATTATGATGGTCCCATCTGTGTTTGGCGACATCGCGGTGAATGCACATTGGAAGCGTGTATTCGTCATCGCCATACTGGCGTATCAGCCGGCGTCATTGTATGGGGGGCCATTGGTTACACGTCTCTGTCACCTCTTGTTCGCACTGACCGCACTTTGAACAGTGGACGTTACATTTCAGATGTGTTACGACCCGTGGCTCTACCCTTCATTCGATCCCTGCGAAACCCTACATTTCAGCAGGATAATGCACGACCGCATGTTGCAGGTCCTGTACGGGCCTTGCTGGATACAGAAAATATTCGACTGCTGCCCTGGCCAGCACATTCTGCAGATCTCTTACCAATTGAAAATGTCTGGTTGATGGTGGCCGAGCAACTGGCTCGTCACAATACGCCAGTCACTACTCTTGATGAACTGTGGTATCGTGTTGAAGCTGCAAGGGCAGCTGTACCTGTACACGCCATCCAAGCCCTGTTTGACTCAATGCCCAGGCGTATCAAGGCCGTTATTATGGCCAGAGGTGGTTGTTCTGGGTACTGATTTCTTAGGATCTATGCACCCCATTTGCGTGAATATGTAATCACATGTCAGTTCTAGTATAATATATTTGTCTAATGAATACCCGTTTATCATTTGCATTTCTCCTTGGTGAGGAAATTTTAATGGTCAGTAGTGTACAATGGTTTTGAAATTATCATTTGTTTTCATGTACATGTACATCACAGCTACTGATTTCTGTCCGACTCAGATAATTCATTCTTCATTCATCGTGAGCCGTTTTTTTTTTTTCCTCGTATAATGGATAATGTTTGCTCCAATATCACTTACAAGTGATATTCTCGTAGTTACTTTGGAAGTGATAGAAGAATTGTTGCGCGATAATCCTTAATCCTTTTAGAACATCAAGTTTAGGATAACGCACTTCCATAAAATTCTGAGTTTTCCAGATTGAAAAAGTCGTACAGAGGACACGAAAAAATAGAAAAACACGAAATGGTTGGAAATCCTGGAACAATAAACGGTAAACAGTCAAACAGTTTTAAGCTTCCTCCCTTGCTTTACACTGCAATCGGAACTTTTCACTAGGTGTAGCTTACAGGTTTCGGTGACATTCAGAGTGGCATCCACTAGATGCGTATCTAAAATTCATGGGTTTCCAAATTTTTTCATTGTCATCCCTTTAAAGTTAACGATAAAGCCATCGTAAATAAATAGTGTTACACCATACCTTAGTATACCGTTCTCCAATTCACTAAATTCTACTCCTAAAGGATTATAATTCACACTGTTCGGCTCAAATAAATCTGTACACTCACTCGGATAATCCAATGTTAAAGAGAAATAATCACTTACTTAAGACTTCAGTTTCAATAATTAATACACTCCTATCTGCAGCAGTAACATGTCTGAACGATGTAATAAAAGAACTAGCTAAATTTTTCGTCACGTATGCGGAGTTTGCATAAAGTTCAATATTAAACTTCGCACGTTAACAATGCTTACATCGCCGGGTTCCAGTAACAGTGTTCTGCAACCACTAATTTTGCCGTCTTAGGTAATTTCTAGGCCATGTTCGCCAACTTGCGCTCTCATTAGCTGAAGGGTGGTAAGTTTGGCAGTTCTCGACTTGCCGCGATGCAGCAACTACACAGCACAATTTCCCTTAGCCGAGGCGCTGTCAATGACGATGTTATAATTGAATACAGGGTGCCGTCCTGGTAGAGCAACTTGAAAGCGGCACGTTCAGTCCAAAGAGTACACAAGCACAGTTTCGCATAGTTGAAGGTTTGTCAATGACGGTGTTATAACTGAATACGGCGTGCCGTCCTTGTAGTTCATCTTGAAAGCGCCACGTTCATTCCGAATAGTAACACAGGAAGAGATACGGTACTCTTAGAAAATGACAGTATCTTCACATTTGTAGAGTTCACTGTAGCGTAACGTCTTGTATCTGTCGCTTCACGGTGCCAAGTGATGCAGGTAACACGATAAAAATATATAACTACTTAGATTAAAGAAAATCAAACTCTTGAGGTTATAAATTAGTTCAGAAACTTCAGTAAATAATGTGTACCTAAATTTTCAAATCTGTTCATGGTGGTGATTTTAATTCTTTAATCACAGAGCTTGATTGCAAACATACATCAATTTATTGTCCATTTGGGTTCGTGGTGACCCTCTTCAGATCTGTTTTATGATTTAAAAAAATTGAATATAATAAATGTGCAACGTAAACTACATAAGGTGACGTTATGCTAGGCTATTCCACAATACGTGGCTAGGTACTGAACATAGGCCAGACGAACATACGTGAATGTCAGCAAGTAAAGAAGTGAAAACACAGGTTGGCCGTAAAACTTAGTGTCAGTTTGGTCTGCCGACTGTTTCTCTTGGGTGCATAGGTTTTACGTAACACCCAAGGCGAGCAGTTGTTCTCACTTTCTTGACTGCCTTGGCCGGCCGAAGTGGCCGTGCGGTTAAAGGCGCTGCAGTCTGGAACCGCAAGACCGCTACGGTCGCAGGTTCGAATCCTGCCTCGGGCATGGATGTTTGTGATGTCCTTAGGTTAGTTAGGTTTAACTAGTTCTAAGTTCTAGGGGACTAATGACCTCAGCAGTTGAGTCCCATAGTGCTCAGAGCCATTTTTTGACTGCCTTGGAAAAGTCAACACGCTCTTCCGGGAAACGTAGACAAACAGTTTAAGCTCGATGTTGCAGCAGTGTTCCTCAGTGGTAAAGCCTTTGGAGGTTAGTAAAGGCTACCGGTTAGATTAGCATTTAAGCATTTTGTTTGTCATTAGTCACAACAACTTGATTAACTGATATTACGACGATAGCTCGAAAGCACAACAGTAACAGAACCACAATGTCATCCATGGTGCCGTTGTGTTGCCATCGTGTCATCATATTCTTTTACTTCTATATTTCTACATTTTTTGTATGTTATTTTCTCCTGTTGACCGATCAATGATTACCGTTCCAATAACACGCAAATGTAGAACAGTGTCCGCGATTAAGTGGTTTTCTTCTACCAGTAATTGAGGCCTTTACTGAACACAGATTAAATCGACAAAAATTTTTACTACCCCTACTATTACGTGAACGATTCAAGATATCGAAACAACGTTTTAAGAAAATTATAGCAGGGAAAGTGCACGGAACTTTGTTGCACATTCAATTCCCTCAACTCTTGTACCAGCCGAGATACTGAAGCATTTGTGGTTTATCTAAAATGAAGTGACGTGCTTGATTTAACAGCATTGGAAGGCTCTTGAAAACAGTTCCGTAGCATTTGTTACAGTTGATATCGAAAAGTTTCTCAAACACTGACTTGTAGCACAGGATTTGTGTGGAGTTGTGGTTTCGGTTGGAGGTTGTGCGGGCATGTGCTTCTTTTCAGAACATTGTTATCTATCACCATGTATTGTAGTATGGAAACTCTAACAAGATCTGCAGATATGTCTGTTACAGTTAAAATAAAAAATAAGTGTTCTGTTCTGCAGTGGAACAATTGTTAGTTAAACTGGGCACAGCAAAATAATAATAAGAAAAAAAACGTAAACGGATCGAAACAATCCTAAAAAATGCCTTACTCGTCCCAGGCAACATTACAAGTGGCCACAAACCAAGAAACAAATATCATAATATCACTTCTGTAATAAATTTGCTAGAGGGCACCCAGGACCGTGTTGTATAAGTCAGACTGGCAACTGACGCATAGGGAAGTACCCTCTAGAAGAATCTAACTCCACGGTCTACTCAACAAATGCTAGCGCACAACGCAGCTACAGACAAAGCAAAGCGGCACAACACAGATAAAACTCGCGGCTTTATAGAACGAGTGAATCACAGTCCCTGACTGAGTACAGTAATCGCATTCGAATGAAATAGCACTGTCTTCTGCAATACAGAATATCCCTTCACACAATATAAAACGACTTCGCTGTGTTTGAAGACACCTCACCAGGCTCAAGTTGACTTCACTACAGCCAGCACCCACCGCACGATGGTTTACTCTGACCAAACCTTTCAGCTGCCCACTAATAAATGTGGGCAACAAAAGCACAACACATGGTGCTCTGGACAATTTTGCGGTAACAAACCCTTCCCCGCTCTTCGTTTATGGCTGCGGGGGTTTCTTTCTCCATCTGGACGCCAGGAAAAAACTTCAACCGTTCTTAAAGCAAACGATGTCCAGTTACAGCTATGTCAAGTCCCGTAGAAACACTTGGACTCTGCAAACACGGTGCTAGACCTCACGGTGCTCAACATTCCAGTATCTCTCGTCCTCTCTATCTATTTATCGATCTTGCTGGCCGCCAACATACTATTGCTTGTTCCGTCTCACTTAGCGACGTCCGTCCGAGGGTCGGCAGTATCGATGCCCGCGCATAGGAGGTGCCCTTTCGTGGAGCCCGCCGCAACAAACTGCCTTAAATCTCGTGTACCATGTAGGTATGTGCAGCGTAGTTTGCGTGGACGAGGTGCAGAATATCACTTTGATACATCCATAAAAGTCAAAATATTTGAAACGCACATTACATTACTGACCATAACCAACATTGCGTGGTGTTTTTAACTGATTTAAATAGAGTGGCAGTGGAGCTTGTAAACGTATTGTCACATCGCTGGCTTAGTTGTGGAGTATCTTTGCGGGCAGCCGCGTCTGTCGAGTCGAGCGCGGGACACGGAACTGTTGTGTTGTGGGTAGCTCTGCATGTGAGAGGCATTGTTAGTATGGAAGTTGAAGTGTTGCCACAAGTGCTATTACAGTAAATTATGAAATAAGTAAATCATTCAGAGGAAAGTGTGTCAAGGAGAAATTTAAAAATGAGAATTGCTGCTGATAACGTATTTGTGTGTCCTCTCGTTGCGTGTCGTACCGTACAGTATCAATCATCCGCGCCGTGTTCGGTCTCTCAGAATGAACTGATGTGAATCAGTAGAAATTAGTTGCCATAAAAGAGTGCAGTCAAGTGCCAGTGTCTTGTAGCGAGCGTGAGGACGTGCGTTCGATCATCGCGTTTCCGCATTATCAACAATCAGCTACGCCGCGACGGTTACGCGCACGCTCGTACAAGTGAGAACTAACAAGGGAACCTCCCCATCGCACCCCCCTCAGATTTAGGTATAAGTTGGCACACTGGATAGGCCTTGAAAAACTGAACACAGATCAATCGAGAAAACAGGAAGAAGTTGTGTGGAACTATGAAAAAATAAGCAAAATATACAAACTGAGTAGTCCATGCGCAAGATAGGCAACATCAAGGTTAATGGCGCTCAGAAGCGCCGTGGTCCCGTGGTTAGCGCGAGCAGCTGCAGAACGAGAGGTCCTTGGTTCAAGTCTTCCCTCCAGTCAAAAGTTTAATTTCTTTATTTTCGCAAAGTTATGATCTGTCCGTTCGTTCATTGACGTCTCTGTTCACTGTAATAAGTTTAGTGTCTGTGTTTTGCGACCGCACCGGTAAACCGTGCGATTAGTAGACGAAAGGACGTGCCTCTCCAATGAGAACCAAAAACATTTGATCGCAAGGTCATAGGTAAACCGATTCCTCCACAGGAAAACGCGTCTGATATATTCTATACGACACTGGTGACGGTATGTGCGTCACATGACAGGAATATGTTCTCGACCCACCTAACTTGTACACTTGGCGAATGGGTAAAAAGATTCTTCTACCTTACCCGATTTCGGTTTTCTTGAGGATGTGTTAATCACTCCCAAGGAGTGATGAAAACATAAGAGTTTGTCACATAAACTGGAAACAAAAAATTAAAATTTTCACTCGAGGGAAGACTTGAACCTAGGACCTTTCGTTCCGTAGCCGCTCTCGCTAACCACGGGACCACGGCGCTCCTTAACTCCCATACTCATTGATGTTGCCTATCATCGCATGGTCTACTCAGTTTGTGTATTTTACTAATTTTTTTCATAGTTCCACACAACTTCTTCCTGTTTTCTCGATTGATCTGTGTTCAGTTTTTCAAGGCGTATCCAGTGTGCCAACTTATACCTACATCTGAGGGGGGTGCGATGGGGAGGTTCCCTTGTCAGAACTGAAAAATTAACTTTACGAACATTGTTGTATCATTACTAGTGTCAAGGAGGACTATCAGCAGATATCTGTATGTGTGGCGAGCGTAAGAACTTTCGTTCGATCATTCGGCTTCCGCATCATCGACAATTCCCCTCGTCGTATCGGTTCCTCGTACGCTCGTCTGAGTGATGTTGTGGACAGATAATCATCAAGATTATTAATAAGGATAAACATTTACGACTTAGAATGAAAAACAGTGCAACCTGCGATTTTCTTTTATCGTCTCTGAATATAGTTGTTCATACCAAACGTAAGACAGTGTTGTGTTTTGACATTGAGTGGCTCCCGTGACTCGCTTGCATATTTCGATAGATAATTTCAGGCAAGCCAACAGCTGTGTGGAGCAGGACAATACGACCGCCGCGGGATTATCAGGTACGTGGAGCGGACAGCGCGCACGGTCTCGAAAAGCAGGAACGACAACCAGTAAAAGGTTCCCCCACCCCAATTTGTACTCACGGGCGTGTTACAAGCTGAAGGTCTCACTAAATTTGAAGAAAGGTAATAAACACACAATTATTTGCAACAGATTACTAATAATAAACCGTAAATGATGAACGTTAATTCAGGATTTAGCCATTGAATTTAAATCGGACGTAATTTAGCTGGTGATTTATTGGATACCCAAAACAGAACCGAATTAACCAGAAGATTAAAAAAGGGAATCAGCGGCCACTCACATCAATTAACGTTACCTGTGACCGTATAGAAATTAATTTTGCAGCATAATTCAGCTCCACAAATGTTTAAGAACAGAAGTTTGACTCAGACAGTCATTTACTTTAACCAAACAACAACTCCAGAATCATTAGATGGAAGAGCGTACATTAATAAGTGGTAATCGAATTGACATTCTGCAACAAATTAAGTAACTGGCAAAAGCATAATCCTGCAATTAAAATTAATGAAATAATAACGAACAATACAGGGTGATTCAAAAAGAATACCAAAACTTTAAAAATGTGTATTTAATGAAAGAAACATAATATAACCTTCTGTTATACATCATTACAAAGAGTATTTAAAAAGGTTTTTTTTCACTCAAAAACAAGTTCAGACACGCGAGCAATATCAACACGATACTCAAACTCGTTCCATACTCTCTGTAGCATATCAGGCGTAACAGTTTGGATAGCTGCTGTTATTTCTCGTTTCAAATCATCAATGGTGGCTGGGAGAGGTGGCCGAAACACCATATCCTTAACATACCCCCATAAGAAAAAATCGCAGGGGGGTATGATCAGGGCTTCTTGGAGGACAGTGATGAAGTGCTGCAGACAGTGCTTGAACCAATTTCAGACGATAAGGTTTCATAACTAACATTTTTCGTAGGACTCTCCATACAGTTGATTGTGGAATTTGCAGCTCTCTGCTAGCTCTGCGAGTCGATTTTCCTGGGCTGCGAACAAATACTTGCTGGATGCGTGCTACATTTTCATCACTCGTTCTCGGCCGTCCAGTACTTTTCCCTTTGCACAAACACCCATCCTCTGTAAACTGTTTATACCAACGTTTAATACACCACCTATCAGGAGGTTTAACACCATACTTCGTTCGAAATGCACGCTGAACAACTATCGTCGATTCACTTCTGCCGTACTCAATAACACAAAAAGCTTTCTGTTGAGCGGTCGCCATCTTAGCATCAACTGACGCTGACGCCTAATCAACAGCGCCTCAAGCGAACAAATGTACAACTAAATGAAACTTTATAGCTCCCTTAATTCGCCGACAGATAGTGCTTAGCTCTGCCTTTTGTCGTTGCAGAGTTTTAAATTCCTAAAGTTGTGGTATTCTTTTTGAATCACCCTGTATATTCAACAGCTTCCCAGCTCGGAGACAGTTAATATGGCGTATCGGCGTGGGCTGTATTTATTGCCCGGTACAGGACGACGCCATATTCAACTGAACTGTGTCACTGTGTCGCCATGCAAAATACTAACGCGAATTCTTTACAGACGAAGGGAAAAACTGGTAGAAGTCGATCTCGGAGAAGATGAGTTTGGATTCCGTAGAAATGTTGGAACACGTGAGGCAATACTAACCTTACGACTTATCTTAGAAGAAAGATTAAAGAAAGGCAAACCTACGTTTCTAGCATTTGTTGACATAGAGAAAGCTTTTTACAATGTTGACTGGAATAATCTCTTTCAAATTTTGAAGGTGGCAGGGGTAAAGTACAGGGAGCGAAAGGCTATTTACAAATTGTACAGAAACCAAATGGCAGTTATAAGAGTCCAGGGACATGTAAGGGAAGCAGTGGTTGGGAATGGAGTGAGACGGGGTTGTAACCTACCCCTGATGTTATTCAATCTGTATATTGAGCAAGCAGTAAAGGAAACAAAAGAAAAATTCGGAGTTGGAATTAAAATCCATGGAGAAGAAATAAAAACTTTGTGGTTCGCCGATGACGTTTTAATTCTGTCAGAGACAGCAAAGGATTTGGAAGAGCAGTTGAACGGAATGGACAGTGTCTTGAAAGGAGGATATAAGATGAACATCAACAAAAGCAAAACAAGGATAATGGAATGTAGTCGAATTAAGTCGGGCGATGCTGCGAGAATTAGATTAGGAAATGAGACACTTAAAGTAGTAAAGGAATTTTGCTATTTGGGGAGCAAAATAACTGATGATGGTCGAAGTAGAGAGAATATAAAATGTAGACTGTAAATGGCAAGGAAAGCGTTTCTGAAGAGGAGAAATTTGTTAACATCGAGTATAGATTTAAGTGTCAGGAAGTCGTTTCTGAAAGTATTTGTATAGAGTGTAGCCATGTATGGAAGTGAAACATGGACGATAAATAGTTTGGGCAAGAAGAGAATAGAAGCTTTCGAAATGTGCTGCTACAGAAGAATGCTGAGGATTGGATGGGTAGATCACATAACTAATGAGGAGGTATTGAATAGAATTGGGGAGAAGAGGAGTTTGTGGCACAACTTGACTAGACGGATGGATTGGTTGGTAGGACATGTTCTGAGGCATCAAGGTATCACCAATTTAGCATTGGAGGGCGGCGTGGAGGGTAAAAATCGTGGAGGGAGACCGAGAGATGAATACACTAAGCAGATTCAGAAGGATGTAGGTTGTAGTAGGTACTGGGAGATGAAGAAGCTTGCACAGGATAGAGTAGCATGGAGAGCTGCATCAAACCAGTCTCTTGACTGAAGACCACAATAACAACAACAATGCCTCAGACAATTTGTAATGAAACTGTTTTAGTTCTGGAGATGGGTTGCACATTAATGAGATACTCTGTGATCTTAAGTTCCGCAGTTACAAGAACCTCAGACAATGTAAAATTAATTAGTCTCATGCTCTTCCCCAAAATGTCCACTGAATACATGTGGCAACAGCTCTTACAAGATGCCGGCAAGTGTGGCCGAGCGGTTCTAGGCGCTTCAGTCTGGAACCGCGCGACCGCTACGGTCGCAGGTTCGAATCCTGCCTCGGGCATTGATGTGTGTGATGTCCTTAGGTTAGTTAGGTTCAAGTAGTTCTAAGTTCTAGGGGATTCATGACCTCAGAAGTTAAGTCCCATAGTGCTCAGAGCCAGTTGAACCATTTTTGTTACAAGATGACTATGTACACACGCATCGGAAGCGCCGTCCCTGAGCGCCGTTACTAAGTGGCTTGAAATAACGGTTTCAACTAACTATCTCCGCTGAAACAGGCCATGAAGGCCCAACGGTACCGACCAGCCGCCTTGTCATCCTCAGCCCACAGGCAGATATGGATGAGGATGTTGAAACTACTCTCCCAGCAATATGTCATTTTACGAGCCCGGAGCCGGTATTTCTCACTCGAGTAGCTCCTCAGTTTGCCTCAAAAGGGCTGAGTGCACCCCGCTTGCCAACGTCTCTCAGCAGACAGGATTGTCACCCATCCAAGTGCTAGCCCAGCCCGACGGCGCTTAACTTTGGTGATATGACGGGAACCTATGTTACCACTGTGGCGAGGCCGTTGATCTTGAAATAACGGTTGGGTGCCCATAGTAATTATCGATGCATACGACGGGAACAGAACGGGCGAATAACAGCTGGCGGTGTTTAACACAATCAACACTTTAGCTCTGAAGAACTACAGTAAAACTTACTTGCATACCTAGATGTAACCAGAAAGAAATACCGTTCCTGTTACAGGAGTTTCAGCTACAGAATTCGTGGAATACCGCCGGATAGTCGTTTCCCATTCCGTCCATATTAGTAGGGCCCAGCCAACGCCCATACAACAGGGTTCTGCCTCCAAACAGCAGTAGTATAGCAAGCGCCCAATAAGTAGCCTTCCGCCACCAGGAGGGTGTCAGACACATGGTGCGCCAAGCAAACCTTGGCTGTCTCCACTTGCCGCTCCACCGAGGACTCCCTTTCCCGGCTCCCGCGTACCCCGCATGCCCTCTCGGTGATGCTACCACCGTAAGGAAAGAATATAGGAATTACAGATGTGCCCGATCAACGGTGAACTCTGCACTGGCGGTGGGAAAGTGTGAAGAATAAATGTGTCGCTTGGCACACAACAATATAAGCGAAAGTGTAAACACTATTATTTATAAATGATAATTAACTGAAACCCTCAACTGCCGATAGGTGGTGTTGATATACATCGATGGGGATAGCTGAAAATGTGTGCCCTGACCGAGACTCTAACCCGGGATCTTCTGCTTACATGGCAGATGCTCCATCCATCTGAGCCACCGACGACACAGATGAATAGCGCGACTGCAGGGACTTATCCGTTGCACGTTTCCCGTGAGAGCCACATTCCCAACTGTCCACAATCTGCATACCTAAAGTACCTAATAGATATTTGCCCATTCACTCATTACTTGCTCACACTATGGTGACGATTCCCGTAAGAATTCGGGCTATCTGTGCGCATTCGTACAGGCGAAGGTCAATGGCTGGGTATAGGAAGATAGTAACAGTTCTCGAAAGATCAGATACCATTGATGACTGTGCAGCTTCTCTGGAATAAATGATGTTGTTGTTGTGGTCTTCAGTCCTGAGACTGGTTTGATGCAGCTCTCCATGCTACTCTATCCTGTGCAAGCTTCTTCATCTCCCAGTACCTACTGCAACCTACATCCTTCTGAATCTGCTTAGTGTATTGATCTCTTGGTCTCCCTCTACGATTTTTACCCTCCACGCTGCCCTCCAATGCTAAATTTGTGATCCCTTGATGCCTCAAAACATGTCCTACCAACCGATCCCTTCTTCTAGTCAAGTTGTGCCACAAACTTCTCTTCTCCCCAATCCTATTCAATACCTCCTCATTAGTTACGTGATCTACCCACCTTATCTTCAGCATTCTTCTGTAGCACCACAGTTCGAAAGCTTCTATTCTCTTCTTGTCCAAACTGGTTATCGTCCATGTTTCACTTCCATACATGGCTACACTCCATACAAATACTTTCAGAAACGACTTCCTGACACTTAAATCTATACTCGATGTTAACAAATTTCTCTTCTTCAGAAACGCTTTCCTTGCCATAGCCAGTCTACATTTTATATCCTCTCTACTTCGACCATCATCAGTTATTTTACTCCCTAAATAGCAAAACTCCTTTACTACTTTAAGTGTCTCATTTCCTAATCTAATCCCCTCAGCATCACCCGATTTAATTTGACTACATTCCATTATCCTCGTTTTGTTTTTGTTGATGTTCATCTTAGATCCTCCTTTGAAGACACTGTCCATTCCGTTCAACTGCTCTTCCAAGTCCTTTGCTGTCTCTGACAGAATTACAATGTCATCGGCGAACCTCAAAGTTTTTACTTCTTCTCCATGAATTTTAATACCTACTCCGAATTTTTCTTTTGTTTCCTTTACTGCTTGCTCAATATACAGATTGAATAACATCGGGGAGAGGCTACAACCCTGTCTCACTCCTTTCCCAACCACTGCTTCCCTTTCATGCCCCTCAACTCTTATAACTGCCATCTGGTTTCTGTACAAATAGTAAATAGCCTTTCGCTCCCTGTATTTTACCCCTGCCACCTTCAGAATTTGAAAGAGAGTATTCCAGTTAACGTTGTCAAAAGCTTTCTCTAAGTCTACAAATGCTAGAAACGTAGGTTTGCCTTTTCTTAATCTTTCTTCTAAGATAAGTCGTACGGTTAGTATTGCCTCACGTGTTCCAACATTTCCACGGAATCCAAACTGATCTTCCCCGAGGTCCGCTTCTACCAGTTTTTCCATTCGTCTGTAAAGAATTCGCGTTAGCATTTTGCAGCTGTGACTTATTAAACTGATAGTTCGGTAATTTTCACATCTGTCAACACCTGCTTTCATTGGTATTGGAATTATTATATTCTTCTTGAAGTCTGTGGGTATTTCGCCTGTCTCATACATCTTGCTCACCAGATGGTAGAGTTTTTCTCATGACAGGCTCTCCCAAGGCCATCAGTAGTTCTAATGGAATGTTGTCTACTCCCGGGGCCTTGTTTCGACTCAGGTCTTTCAGTGCTCTGTCAAACTCTTCATGCAATATCTTATCTCCTATTTCATCTTCATCTACATCCTCTTCCATTTCCATAATACTGTCCTCAAGTACATCGCCCTTGTATAAACCCTCTATATACTCCTTCCACCTTTCTGCCTTCCCTTCTTTGCTTAGAACTGGGTTGCCATCTGAGCTCTTGATATTCATACAAGTGGTTCTCTTCTCTCCAAAGGTCTCTTTAATTTCCCTGTATGCAGTATATATCTTACCCCTAGTGAGACAAGCCTCTACATCCTTACATTTGTCCTCTAGCCATCCCTGCTTAGCCATTTTGCACTTTCTGTCGATCTCATTTTTGAGACGTTTGTATTCCCTTTTGCCTGCTTCATTTACTGCATTTTTATATTTTCTCCTTTCATCAATTAAATTCAATATTTCTTCTGTTACCCAAGGATTTCTATTAGCCCTCGTCTTTTTACCTACTTGATCCTCTGCTGCCTTCACTACTTCATCCCTCAGAGCTACCCACTCTTCTTCTACTGTATTTCTTTCCCCCATTCCTGTCAATTGTTCCCTTATGCTCTCCCTGAAACTCTCTACAACCTCTGGTTCTTTCAGTTTATCCAGGTCCCATCTCCTTAAATTCCCACCTTTTTGCAGTTTCTTCAGTTTCAATCTGCAGTTCATAACCAATATATTGTGGTCAGAATCCACATCTGCCCCTGGAAATGTGTTACAATTTAAAACCTGGTTCCTAAATCTCTGTCTTTCCATTAAATAATCTGTCTGATACCTATTAGTATCTCCAGGATTCTTCCAGGTATACAACCTTCTTTTATGATTCTTGAACCAAGTGTTAGCTATGATTAAGTTATGCTCTGTGCAAAATTCTACAAGGCGGCTTCCTCTTTCATTTCTTCCCCCCAATCCATATTCACCTACTATGTTTCCTTCTCTCCCTTTTCCTACTGACGAATTCCAGTCACCCATGACTATTAAATTTTCGTCTCCCTTCACTACCTGAATAATTTCTTTTATCTTGTCATACATTTCATCAATTTCTTCATCATCTGCAGAGCTAGTTGGCATATAAACTTGTACTACTGTAGTAGGCATGGGCTTTGTGTCTATCATGGCCACAATAATGCGTTCACTATGCTGTTTGTAGTAGCTAACCCGCACTCCTATTTTTTTATTCATTATTAAACCTACTCCTGCATTACCCCTATTTGATTTTGTATTTATAACCCTGTAATCACCTGACCAAAAGTCTTGTTCCTCCTGCCACCGAACTTCACTAATTCCCACTATATCTAACTTTAACCTATCCATTTCCCTTTTTAAATTTTCTAACCTACCTGCCCGATTAAGGGATCTGACATTCCACGGTCCGATAAATGATAATTGATAAATGATAAATGATAATTAATTAAAACCCTCAGCTGCTGACTGGTGTTGTTGACATACCTCGATGGGGACAGCTGAAAATGTGTGCCCAGACCGGGACTCGAAGCCGGGCTTTCTTGCTTACATGGCAGACGCTCTATCCATCTGAGCCACCGAAGACACACAGGAACAGCGCGAATGCAGGGACTTATCCCTAGCACGCTCTTACGGGAATCGTCACTTTAGTGTGAGAGAGTAATTGCTGGCTCAAATGGCTCTGAGCACTATGGGACCTAACAGCTGAGATCATCAGTCTGAGAACTGAGAACTACTTAATCCTAACTAACCTAAGGAGATCACACACATCCATGCCCGAGGCAGGATTCGAACCTGCGACGGTAGTGGTCACGCGGTTCCACACTGAAGCGCCTAGAATCGCTCGGCCACTCGGCCGGTGACGCGAGTAATGAATGGATGGCCAAATATCTGTTAGGTACTTTACGTATGTAGATTGTGGACAGTTGGGAATGTGGGTCTCACGGGAAGCGTGCAAGGAATAAGTTCCTGCAGTTGCGCTATTGCTCTGTGTCCTCGGTGGCTCAGATGAATAGAGCGTCTGCCATGTAAGCAGAAGATCCCGGGTTCGAGTCCAGGTCAGGGGCACACATTTTCAGCTGTCCCCATCGAGGTATATCAGCAACGACTGTCGGCAGCTGAGGGTTTCAGTTAATTATCATTTATTCTATCGAAGCTGCACGGTCATCAATGGTATCTGTTCTTTCGAGAACAGTTACTATCTTCATATATACAATTAAATATGGATATTAATGCGTGGTGTGTCCACACTTCGCCTTTGTGACAACTTGAAGTCTTCTGGGGATGCTTTTTAGCGGGGTGTCTGAATGCCTGTAGAGAAATGGTAGCCCGTTCTTCCTCAAGAGTGGAAACCAGAGATGGTAGTGATGCGAACTGTTGGTTTCGACCGCGAAATCTACATCTACATCCATACTCCACAAGCCACCGGACGGTGTGTGGCGCAGGGTACCTCGAGTACATCGGTTCTCCCTTCTATTCCAGTCTCGTATTGTTCGTGGAAAGAAAATTGTCGGTATGCTTCTGTGTGTGCTCTAATCTCTCTGATTTTGTCCTCATAGTCTCTTCGCGAGATATACGTAGTAGGGAGCAATATACTGCTTGACTCCTCGGTGAAAGTATATTCTCGAAACTTCAACAAAAGCCCGTACCGAGCTACTGAGCGTCTCTCTTGCAGAGTCTTCCACTGGAGTTTATCTGTCATCTCCGTAACTCTTTCGCGATTACTAAATGATTCTGTAACGAAGCGCGCTGCTCTCCGTTGGATCTTCTCTATCTCTTCTATCATCCCTATCTGGTATAGATCCCACACCGGTGAGAAGTATTCAAGCAGAGGGAGAACAAGTGTACTGTAACCTACTTCCTTTGTTTTCGGATTGCATTTCCTTAGGATTCTTCCAATGAATCTGTCTGGCATCTGCTTTACCGACGATTAATTTTATATGGTCATTCCATTTTAAATCACTCCTATGGCCTACTCCCAGATAATTTATGGAATTAACTGCTTCCAGTTGCTGACCTGCTATATTGTAGCTGAATGATAAGGGATCTTTCTTTCTATGTATTCGCAGCACATTACACTTGTCTACATTGAGATACAATTGTCGTTACCAGCACCATGCGTCAATTCGCTGCAGATCCTCCTGCATTTCAGTACAGTTTTCCATTGTTACAACCCATTTATCTACTACAGCATCATCCTCAAAAAGCCTCAGTGAACTTCCGATGTTATCCACAATGTCATTTATATATATTGTGA
The DNA here is from genome assembly GCF_023898315.1 of Schistocerca nitens. Classification (NCBI taxonomy): domain Eukaryota; kingdom Metazoa; phylum Arthropoda; class Insecta; order Orthoptera; family Acrididae; genus Schistocerca; species Schistocerca nitens. The sequence goes on along the minus strand of NC_064619.1, from coordinate 47,389,645 downwards.
ACAGCAGCGGTCCTACGACGCTCCCCTGTGGCACACCTTAAATCACTCTTACTTCGGAAGACTTCTTTCCATTGAGAATGACATGCTGCGTTCTGTTATCTAGGAACTCTTCAATCCAATCACACAATTGGTCTGATAGTCCATATGCTCTTACTTTGTTCATTAAACGACTGTGGGGAACTGTATCAGACGCCTTGCGGACGTCAAGAAACACGGCATCTACCTGGGAACCCGTGTGGGAGTCAACGCCCCAAGGAAAGGGCTGGTTTTATCGACACCCTTTGTGCCACCTACTGAGGGCTTTTAGTGTCGATTCTGAGCGGCGGTGCGTCTGAAATGTTTTCCTAGGGCACATCCTAAAAAGAAGCAGCTGATTTCAGTACTAGGTGTCGCGGTTCTAACCTCAACAGGAGAGCCGTCAAAGGAAGGAGTAAAATGTTGGTAACAGGTGGTGTGACGACATTCTCATACTGTGACAAGTCTGCGGTGGCATTGGGCAGAACTGTGGTGCAATTTGGTGCCGATGTGATATCACTGGCCCACCGTAAAAATTACATGAACGTCTGGGCTGTGTTCTGTTATCGCACGTGTCGACATCTTACCGTTTGAAGCTGGCCGAGCCCGAGGGTAATGTCGCAGCGGCCGACGCTTTTGCAGCGTTACAGAGGAAGGTTTTAGCCACATTTGACTAAATTTCAAACTTAGGAAGGGTAGACAATTACGGCGTTTCGGAAACGTAAGCCTTCAGTTTTGTTGTGTTCTGCAGTAAATTTTGACAAACTCTTTGATAAAAAAAGGAAGATTATCACTTAACGTTCTGTCGATAGTCATTGGAGATAAAGATACAACTCGGATTAAGAAAGGCTGGGGAAGGAAATTGGCTGCGCGCTTTTCTGCGGAACCATTCCGGAATTTTCCTGAAGCGATGTAGGGAAACAACCGAGAATCGAAATCTGGGTGGCCGCAGGAGGATTTGAACCGCCGTCCTCCCGAATGCTAATGCAGTGTGCAAACGAACACGCCACCTCGCTATGTATCTCTGTGAGAGGAGGTTTCGTTGAGTTACTCGCCATTTCAAACGCTTCCGAATGCCGTTAAAAATATATAGTTCCATTTAGAAGAAAAAGGTCACCAATACTTGTTTCAATGCCTCGGCTGGAAAAGAATTACGTACCCTTCTTCGTACTATCCATTGCCAAACACCTCATTTCCATATTTCGATTTCAGAGTAAAAGAGAAGCAAGTTATCCGTGATTCAGCCTCTGTATATATTTCTTTGATAGTGAGGTAATCTCCCCTACTGTCCTTAATTTCCATTGTTGTTTTTGTTGTTGTTGTTGTGATCTGCAGTCCCGAGACTATTTTGATGGAGCTCTTCATGCTACTCCACCCCGTGTAAGCTTCTTCATCTCCCAGTACCTACTGCAACCTACATCCTTCTGAATCTGCTTAGTGTATTCATCTCTTGGTCTCCCTCTACGACTTTTACCCTCCACGCTGCCCTCCAATACTAAATCGGTGATTCCTTGATGCCTCAGAATATGTCCTACGAACCGATCCCTTCTTCTAGTCAAGTTGTGCCACAAATTTCTCTTCTCCCCAATCCTATTCAATACCTCCTCATTAGTTATGTGATCTACCCATCAAATCTTCAGCATTCTTCTGTAACACCATATTTTGAAAGCTTCTATTCTCTTCTTGTCCAAACTATTTATCGCCCATGTTTCATTTCCATACATGGCTACACTCCACACAAATACTTTCAGAAACGACTTCCTGACACTTAAATCTATACTCGATGTTAACAAATTTCTCTTCTTCAGAAACGCTTTCCTTGCCATTGCCAGTCTACAGTTTATATCATGTCTACTTCGACCATCATCAGTTATTTTGCTCCCCAAATAACAAAACTCCTTTACTACTTTAAGTGTCTCATTTCCTAATATAATTCCCTCCGCAACACACGACTTATTTCGACTACATTCCATTAGCCTCGTTTTGGTTTTGTTGATGTTCATCTTATATCCTCCTTTCAAGACACTGTCCATTCCGTTCAACTGCTCTTCCAAGTCCTTTGCTGTCTCTGACAGAATTACAATTTCCTTTAGTAGCTAGATAATTATCACAGTGAATCCAAAAGTAATTATGCCTGCAAGTGCAAGAGGAACCTGATGACTGAGTCACATACAGGACAGGACGCTGTATAGCGGGTGCCCAGTTCCGAACAGACAGCGCCAGGAGGGGATTATCACATTTGAAAACGGAATTCAGAAGGGATTTTCTTGTGGCAACGTGGCAAATTTTGGCGACCTCTTTGAGAGGAGGAATAGTTGAGTTACTATGGTAGAGGAGAATAAAATGTGATAAAGCGACGTCTTGAAGACTGCGGACGATGCGGGCAGCTGCCAGTGAGCCCTCTGTCTGTAGCAAAGTGAGAAGAAGGGCCCGTCAGAATTAGATTGAGCCACTGAGCCGGCAGAGAGACGCCAGCGACTTGCTACAGTCAGTCACCGCGGCTCTGCTTCGCGGTCCCCACACAAGGTACACAGATAGGCTCTCTGCTTGCTCTCCGTCTCTTCCCCTTTTACCACCAACGTTTCGTATCTATTTCCTGCCTCCAGGGGAAGGTTCGGGCGAGCGATATTGCTCCCCGACGCTGTGCGATATGAAAGGAAGTCGATATTCCAATTTTGATGTACCGTAGCAGTCCGCTCTGTGAGATGCCGCCCTTATCGCTTACATTTTCTGAGGAATAAAGTCGCCTGTTCCTTTCCTTCTGTGCACGTCAGTTAGGAATTACGTCCTGTCCCTCTGTCGCTGCCGCCCGCTCGTATTGGCCCACGACAGCCACACAAAGTCCTTTGGTGGAAAAACGACTGCAGTGGAGTTTGACCGTATTTACTATCTTTAGTCTAAAACCATTGTAATATCACGAAATGCATAGTTTCTGTATTGACTACGATACTGTAGGTTGTTTTCAAATAGAAGTTAATAGAAGAGAACTAAAAAAAGACAAACACCCAGAAGGAGAAGTATATCTTCCTAGTGAACAAATTAAGACATAATATTGCCGATTTGGGATTCAAATGGAGTACAAAAGCTTCAAGAGCAGATCATAGCAATTTTAAAATCGAAAGCGTTTGCGTTTCTAGTTCTTATATACTCAAAATGGGGCGATACAGTGTTCATTACACGTATTAAAACAATCTACCGCTTTGTGGAAGTATTATTTTGAACTTTTTTCTATCGAAGTAATGTATTTCGAATACATGCTTATTAATTTTACCACGATCGTTTCTTTTTATTAATCTGAAACATCGTCAGTAGTCTGAAATCAAGCATATTTACAATTCTGGGCCGTTTAAGATCTAAAATTAGTTACTTTCAAAAACTATTGATCTGTGATGTTTACTTACTGCATTTCTGTCTGATTTCCGCTTAAATCTGGAACTGTGCTCTACATTTACATTTTCCAGATAGTCATGCGTTTGGCACTGTGCACCACTCTTAGTTCATGCACTATATATTCCCATACGTAAAATACCGCTAAATTTTGCACCATTACTTTCCATTTACGTTCTCATTGCCAAATGTATGCGCAAGTAGCGTACATTGTGAGTGTGATTGTCAACTTGTAATGTTATGTGTGCCTCACTGCCTTTTTTTAAATTAATTTGTGCCTAATTTTATTCTGAGAAGCTCAGTAATGTATGTAAATACCGTAAATGTAAATGTGATTCAAAAAGTACTTGAAGTGAAGCGCAGCTGAACATCAAGAAAATCTTTAGCGCGCAATCCCCGCAACGATAGTAGTTGTGAATCTTTGAGTATGGACTCTAAAAAAAGAGACAATTGATTTATTAAAAAAAAGAGGACTGTTAATCTGTATCTTGTTCAAAGAGGACGTGTTGCTAGGCCGTCGCTCAGAACGTATTGTTACATTTAATGAAAATTGATATTTTAGTGAGTAAAGTATGTGTAAGAGTTGCTAAACATTTATGTATACAAATTTTCTGGAAGAGAGGAATAGAAATATCTTGTTTGTGGAAAAGGAGGTGAACTTCATTGTCGTCGCCGTCTATCAATCGACAGAATTGTAAGTGTACAAAATTCACTAAAATACAGGAAAGGAAATGCATTCTCTATAATTTTCATTCAATACGTAACAACCTATCATAATATCTTAATTACAGTAATTGGATTATGATATTGTACAATAGTATGGTGCTGAACTCCACTGACCGATTTTGATGTAGCAGACGTGTAGTTTGAAGGAAGTTTGTGTGCCAAGCAATCTCCTTGTCTCGCGAAAAGCAGATTGCTGTTTGATCTTATTTACTTACGACAGTGGTCCCTTAGGTGTGAAAAGCTACGAAAACTTGGGCTAAAAGCTATCCGCAATACGGCCAAGTAACTAACGGTGTCGTATTTTAAACCTTAAAGAACAATATCTTCCTCCAAATTGTAATACGTCACCAACTGGTGCAGAAGCTGATCATTCAAGGAGGCAGCAGCCAAAATTCAGGTACCAGTTACGACTTAAAGTGAAAAATCTCAATCAAAAATCAGTCTCTCTCCAAACACATATATAAATACACATATCATTAAGATAAATGTCATTTTATAAACTTATCTGTTTGTTTTGGTTTTCCGTCCATCTGTCAAACTTGGTTTTGATCTGTGATTTGCCATATATAAGCTAGATTGTTTTAATTACAGGCAAATGCATTTATTTGCGTATGTGAGGAAGTAGAATAGTGGTGAAGGAGTTAATTATCTAAATGGGATATGGAGGGGAGATAAAGACACGTAAAAGGGAGGGTGGAGGTCTTTTTTTCATACGATGTGTCCAGTGATTTACTATTGTGTTTGGCCTCCGACATTTATCTAGTTGTTGATAAAGTATTTATTTTATGTTAACGCTTTATGAATATATGTATGCATCCCATGAGATGCGAAGATAGCTTTTCCTGATCTGAGCGATGCTTATACCCTCTTGTGGCTGGCTTAAGATATCCCTGTTTAAGGTGGTCTGAGCCTTGTGCACACGCACGTGAACAATGTAACGTCTTTTTTTTTTACGTTGGGTCTACATGACTTAAGTCTCGCACCTGTTCCAATGTGACTTAATTTTCCAGTATTCGGGGCTGGAGCGAGCGGCGCGGGGAGAGGGGGGGGGCGTGGGTGGAGGAGGGAGAGCACAGAGGTGTTAACATTTACTTACGCCCATTGGAAGTTAACTGACAACAAATCCATAAAAATCTCGGAGTAGCAATGCAGCTCAGCTAAATAAAAGTGACTTGGATTTTTTACTAAATCTGTCAACAAGTGTTGACAGATTTTTTCTTGAAACATAAGACACCACATAAATAGTGACTTGGTGGCTATCATTCGCTGTTCAACATAAAATCCACTAGCATGTTCATTTTGCATGAGCTATTCAGTGTTAAAACTCCATCAATATTAATTCAGAGTCAAACATGATCCCGTACAAAACCGTAATCCAAGCGACCACGAACGACTTTAAGCCCAACGACTATCGGAAATTTTCTGAGCCAAGTCAGCCAACTAGAATTTAGCATAGTCCAACAAAGCTGCAGCGATTATTAGCGCCGAATACTGGAAAACTGTCCCATTAGAATAGGTGCGAGACATAAGTCATGTAGACGCAACTGGTTTTTTTTTTTTTTTTTTTTTTTAAATAAGACTACATTATTCCCATGAGTGACCAGAAAACCCAGACCAAGTTAAACAATGAGATCTTAAGCCAACCACAAGAGAAGAGGATATAAGTATCGCTCAGATCAGGAAAATCTATCTTCACATGTCATGGGATGCATACATATGTTCATAAATACCACATACAGCCGCACACGTCTCACCACGCTACAGCTACAACGCAGCATACCCCACTGCCGCAGGAAGCCGGAAGACTGGTCTCCAGCAAAGATCACGTGAGGCTATTTATATTCTGGACCCCGTGAAGCAGCTTCTGGGCCATCGAAACTACATTTTGCCTCGTCGGTTCAATGTTTTCCATTTTACACAGGCCTGACGTACACTCCCTGACAAAAAATTGAAACAACCAGAAGGAAAGGAGGAATCGAAACGAAACTTCACAGGTTGAAAGAGTTGTTGTTGTTGTTGTTGTGGTCTTCAGTCCTGAGACTGGTTTGATGCAGCTCTCCACGCTACTCTATCCTGTGCAAGCTTCTTCATCTCCCAGTACCTACTGCAACCTACGTCCTTCTGAATCTGCTTAGTGTATTCATCTCTTGGTCTCCCTCTACGATTTTTACCCTCCACGCTGCCCTCTAATGCTAAATTTGTGATCCCTTGATGCCTCAAAACATGTCCTACCAACAGATCCCTTCTTCTAGTCAAGTTGTGCCACAAACTTCTCTTCTCCCCAATCCTATTCAATACCTCCTCATTAGTTACGTGATCTACCCACCTTATCTTCAGCATTCTTCTGTAGCACCACAGTTCGAAAGCTTCTATTCTCTTCTTGTCCAAACTGGTTATCGTCCATGTTTCACTTCCATACATGGCTACACTCCATACAAATACTTTCAGAAACGACTTCCTGACACTTAAATCTATACTCGATGTTAACAAATTTCTCTTCTTCAGAAACGATTTCCTTGCCATTGCCAGTCTTCATTTTATATCCTCTCTACTTCGACCATCATCAGTTATTTTACTCCCTAAATAGCAAAACTCCTTTACTACTTTAAGTGTCTCATTTCCTAATGTAATTCCCTCAGCATCACCCGATTTAATTTGACTACATTCAATTATCCCCGTTTTGCTTTTGTTGATGTTCATCTTATATCCTCCTTTCAAGACACTGTCCATTCCGTTCAACTGCTCTTCCAAGTCCTTTGCTGTCTCTGACAGAATTACAATGTCATCGGCGAACCTCAAAGTTTTTACTTCTTCCCCATGAATTTTAATGCCTACTCCGAATTTTTCTTTTGTTTCCTTTACTGCTTGCTCAATATACAGATTGAATAACATCGGGGAGAGGCTACAACCCTGTCTCACTCCTTTCCCAACCACTGCTTCCATTTCATGCCCCTCGACTCTTATAACTGCCATCTGGTTTCTGTACAAATTGTAAATAGCCTTTCGCTCCTTGTATTTTACCCCTGCCACCTTCAGAATTTGAAAGAGAGTATTCCAGTTAACATTGTCAAAAGCTTTCTCTAAGTCTACAAATGCTAGAAATGTAGGTTTGCCTTTTCTTACTCTTTCTTCTAAGATGAGTCGTAAGGTTAGTATTGCCTCACGTGTTCCAACATTTCTACGAAATCCAAACTGATCTTCCCCGAGGTCCGCTTCCACCAGATTTCCATTCGTCTGTAAAGAATTCGCGTTAGTATTTTGCAGCTGTGACTTATTAAACTAATAGTTCGGTAATTTTCACATCTGTCAACACCTGCTTTCTTTGGGATTGGAATTATTATATTGTTCTTGAAGTCTGAGGGTATTTCGCCTGTCTCATACATCTTGCTCACCAGATGGTAGAGTTTTGTCATGACTGGCTCTATACACTCCTTCCACCTTTCTGCCTTCCCTTCTTTGCTTAGAACTGGGTTGCCATCTGAGCTCTTGATATTCATACAAGTGGTTCTCTTCTCTCCAAAGGTCTCTTTAATTTTCCTGTAGGCAGTATCTATCTTACCCCTAGTGAGACAAGCCTCTACATCCTTACATTTGTCCTCTAGCCATCCCTGCTTAGCCATTTTGCACTTCCTGTCGATTTCATTTTTGAGACGTTTGTATTCCTTTTTGCCTGCTTCATTTACTGCATATTTATATTTTCTCCTTTCATCAATTAAATTCAATATTTCTTCTGTTACCCAAGGATTTCTATTAGCCCTCGTCTTTTTACCTACTTGATCCTCTGCTGCCTTCACTACTTCATCCCTCAGAGCTACCCATTCTTCTACTGTATTTCTTTCCCCCATTCCTGTCAATTGTTCCCTTATGCTCTCCCTGAAACTCTCTACAACCTCTCGGTCTTTCAGTTTATCCAGGTCCCATCTCCTCAAATCCCCACCTTTATGCAGTTTCTTCAGTTTCAATCTGCAGATCATAACCAATAGATTGTGGTCAGAATCCACATCTGCCCCTGGAAATGTCTTACAATTTAAAACCTGGTTCCTAAATCTCTGTCTTACCATTATATAATCTATCTGATGCCTTTTAGTAGCTCCAGGATTCTTCCAGGTATACAACCTTCTTTTATGGTTCTTGAACCAAGTGTTAGCTATGATTAGGTTATGCTCTGTGCAAAAATCTACAAGGCGGCTTCCTCTTTCATTTCTTCCCCCCAATCCATATTCACCTACTATGTTTCCTTCACTCCCTTTTCCTACTGACGAATTCCAGTCACCCATGACTATTAAATTTTCGTCTCCCTTCACTACCTGAATAATTTCTTTTATCTCGTCATACATTTCATCAATTTCTTCATCATCTGCAGAGCTAGTTGGCATATAAACTTGTACTACTGTAGTAGGCGGGGGCTTCGTGTCTATCTTGGCCACAATAATGCGTTCACTATGCTGTTTGTAGTAGCTTACCCGCACCCGTTGAAAGAGTATGTGATGTTATTTCACTGACTACAAAAATGAGTCAAACTTACAATGATTCTGGCAGTATTGGCCCACTTGTCAGCCTGAGGTTGCACCTGCTCTAGACTGGATGCATGAACTGATTTGGTTGGAAAACGTGTATGCCCTCCAGAGGTGAGATAGCCCACAACTGCTGTAAAATGGTCTTTTATATGCTGGATGCTAGCACTCGGATGTAGTCGACGTCCGAGCTGTTGCAGTATATGTTTCATAAGGGGCATATGGAATTAAAATTCAAGGTGAAAGCATACCAATGATACGATTCACTTACGACTTTGCTATCCTGAGTGAAAGTGATGAAGTATTACATGGTCTGGTGAATGGCCTGAACAATCTAACGAGTACAGAATATGGACTGAGAGTAAATCGAAGAAAGATAAAAGTAATGAGATGGTTCAAAAGGCTCTAAGCACTATGGGACTTAACATCTGAGGTCATCAGTCCCCTAGAACTTAAAACTTCTTAAACCTAACTAACCTAAGGACATCACACACATCCATGCCAGAGACAGGATTCGAACCTGCGACTGTAGCAGCAGCGCGGTTCCGGACTGAAATGCCTAGATCCGCTCGGTCACAGCGGCCGGCAAAGTAATGAGAAGTAGCAGAAATGAGAACAGCGAGAAACTTAACATCAGGATTGATGTTCAGGAAGTAGATAAAGTTAAGGAGTTCTGCTGCCTAGGCTGTAAAATACTGAAATGACGGATGTAGCAAGGAGGACATCTAAAGCAGAGTAGTAACGGCAAAAACGGCATTCCCGGCCAAGAGAAATCTACTAGCATCAAACACAACCCTTAATTTGAGGAAGAAATTCTGAGAAAAGTACGTCTGGCGTACAGCACAGCATGGTAGTGAAACATGGACTGTGGGAAAACCGGAACAGAAGAGAATCGAAGCATTTGAGATGTGATGCTGCAGACGAATGCTGAAAATTAGTGGACTGATAAGGTAAGGAATGAGCAGGTTCTGAGCAGTATCAGAGAGGAAAGGAATATGTGGGAAACACTGTTAAGGAGAAGGGACAGAATGATAGGACAGCTGTTAAGACATGAGAGAGTGAGTTCCGTTGTACTAGAGGGAGCTGCAGAGAGTAAAAACATCCAGCAAGTACTGTGGTTCAGGATGTAGGCTGCAAGTGCTACTCTGAGATGAAGTGGTTGACACATGAGAGGAATTCGTAGCGGGCCACATCAAACCGATCAGAAGCCTGATGGGCCAAAAAAAAGGAGGGAGGCCAATATCTGGAGATCTTGGTGTTCAAGTGAGTGACTCAGCGTAACACAGACAGTTTGTAGAAACACTTACCATTTTTGGATGAATATTGTCCTGTTGAAGAAAAATGGTCCCACGATACCTTCGAATGTGAGGAAACACATGAGATCAAAGTATAAAAACTCAGTTCTTTGACTACAACATGCCCCAGTAGCTGGTTGCAACAGATCATACACGTGAGAGCTACTTTACAGTAAAGAGCACTCTGAATAGCGTCGCATTGTCTCTAGCGACGAATCATGGCTCTGCCACATCCAAATGCCCCTCAGATCTGGACATCGCTCGATTCGACCAGCCGCCCTAATGGAGATAAAAAAATAAGCGTCGTTTTACTCTCTGTCACGCATTGGCAACGCTCTGTCACAGGAGCGTGCGGCATCTGCATGTCCTTAACCGAGATCACTCAACATCTAAGGCTGTTCACACCCCTTACATGCCCTACCGTCTAGTAAAAACACTCAACAGGAATCATTCTGGTTGCCGTTCTACTTGTCGTAGAGAATTACAACTCTGATAATTGACATACTCGCCCATGGTGCGTACGTTTGCGAAGCTACATTGACATACTATGATGTCTATTGAGTGCTTCACTTGGTTTGCAGTGTTAAGTGACGGAGAAGTCGAGAAGTAACAGGAGTTCCATATTTTACCAAAGATGCTGATGCTTACAATGGATGAACTTTGATAGTGATGTCGATGTCGATAATTTCTGTATGACTCAGCTTTTAGCATCCACCCCAAAAGAAATCAGTCTTACATACGCTGATACATAGAACTGTATCTGTTACTGGCAGGGACGATCATGCTTCCGACATCAGATATTCAAGAAACTGTTTCCTGAAGAACGGCTGTAGGTGTCTGATTATTAAGTTAACTATCTCTAAGAAACGGAAACACAGAGATACTTAAGAGGTCAGACTATAGATCACCTGTCTTGCTTTGGAGCTACAAGAAACATAGTAGGAAGAGCCCTGGGCGACAAGTTATTCGTTCCATTTTTCGATAACCCAAGAAAATTACAGGGATCTAGCACTGACCTGAGTGTTCCTGGGGTTTACAAAATTCCTTGTGAATATGGTAGCAGTTACATTGGACAAGCCTTACGAACGATTTGAGAACGCAGTACAGAGCACAAACACCACATAAAACATACAGGTTTCAAAACTTCGTTTGCCGAACACAGCGTTACGAACAAACAGTGGATTATGTTTGATGAAACTCGGGTTCTGCCATTAAAGAAGCCATTGACATCAGAACCTGTAACAACTTTAACGGTAACAGTGAAAAGGGGAGCTTGATACTGAAAGATAATGGATATATCAGATGAGCCAGCCTCCATCTAACGAAATGAACATCGCTGTCAGTGGCCCTCCGTGACAGAGATGAACGTAATATGAGGTATCATTTCGAAGTTCAGTGATTTCATGACGTCTTCTTGAGATACACCGTTCCGAGACTGATTTAATTCCAAAGGCTTCAAAGTAGTAACTACGGAGGTAGCTTCTACTAACAAGCGTAAACAACAGATGTGCACTCGGCCAGTCAGTTATAAGTGAGCAGTGTTTGAGTAGTCGTCGGGTCAATGTTGTTGTCATAAACCGCAGTGAAACACCGTCTACAAATCAGGAGTTCAAGAATTTTCCAGACTCTTCTGAAGAGCGGAAAAGTGTGTGCGAAGTTTGTCTTGCATACCTTCACTGCCAAACCATATCAACGACACATAACGTAAACAAAAAAAAAATAGTCATCATATGTGACGAGACTTCGTGTTAGGAGTACAGATGTACCACAAAATGAAAAACTGCAGAGATTCACATGAAAAGCCAAAATTTTGATGACATAACCGATATTGAAGCCAGTGTGATGAGTGAGGTGAACATCATCCTAAAGACAGACTTTCCTGAAAGTTTCACATGATTTTAGGAGCGTTCTGTCCATTGTAGTCAAGTGGGAGAGACTGTGCAGAACACCTGAAGCATTAAAATCATCTTAATCTCTCTACAATTATTTATTAATGCAGGGTGCAAACATTTTGGACTGACATAGTGATACAGCTGCGTAAATAAAGTACCGTGTCTTCTATAGATCAAACGATGACGATGAAGGAAATCGTTGAGAGCTTGGGACTGCATAAAACTCAGACAGCAAGAAATACGTAAAGCATTTATTAAAGAACTAGCTGTTACCCTTGGCTGCACTGGCAGGTCAGTGGTTTCTTGTGATGAGTAAGGCTATGTGAGCTACTGTGCGTGTAATAGCGTCAGCTGCCCTCACGTGTCTGTCTGTTCAGGTAAGCACAGCTGGTGAGGTGCGCTCTACTCCCCCCCCCCCCCGCCCCCTCCCAAGCTGTCACAGCGCACGATGCGTTGTCAAAGCACAGTGTTGCTGCCGAGCAGTGCGTACAGAGGGCATGAGCAAGAGCATGTATCCACGCATCATGCTACTGAAGTAGCTACACTTTTTTCCTAACGTGTTGAGAAAAATATGTGCACTTGTGCATTCTATTAATCGTGGAGCGGAAGAAGGCATGCTCTTGTTTCTCAGGATGCCAAGAGTTGGAATTTATTATATTATCTCTGGTGGTTGGTTTCATGTACATGTCTAATGTCTGGCGGTTTTGTCTCTGCTAATTTCCAGGTCAATGGCAATGGTTAAGGGGCTCCTGAAAGGCTCAAAATCATGAAAAGTTCAATTTTTACTTTTTTGCGTTTTCTGAATCTGCAGACTATTACCTTTTAATAGATATATAATTTATTCAATTCCGAAGACTACAACTATTTTTAAATTTTTTTTGAAATGTGTTCTACATGGGCGTGACCCACTGTGGCGCTGTTAAATTGCTGTCAAATGGTGTTATTATTAACGTCCGTGTTCATCAGGTACATTTTAGTGATGTGAGATAAAGTATGTGTTGTGGCTAACCTGTGATGGTTCAATATATATCGCTGGTGTGATTGTCGAGTGTTTCATGTTTATTTACTCTGTCGTTATCTCGAAAATATTCGTAATTAATTCTGTTTCTTGAGTCTCTGTTTTGTTGAAGTATAATAATGAGTAAAAGTAAAGTTATTAGAAATCCTCTGAAGGCTTTTAAGAAAAGGAGAAATGTTGGAAAGCCAAAGGTATGTGTTATTACTGTAAACAATAAAGACGATGAAAATCCCCAACATAGCTTGTGTCCCAAAGAAGAAGACAGTTGGTGTAAATATAACAAAGGATTGCTAACTGGTGAAGTGTACACTCATAAACACAGTCTGCCTCATGCAATAATGGAGGTGATAAAACCTATTTTCAGAGACTTAGCAGCACCTGAACTGTTGGAAAAGTGTATTCACGGAAAAACTCAAAACCCCAATGAAAGTGTAAATAGTGTTATATGGTCGAGAATCCCCAAGACTGTATTTGTTGGAATAGAAACGCTTCACTTTGGTGTGTATGATGCTGTTGCGACTTTCAATGATGGCAACATTGTAAGGTGCAAGGTATTTAGAAATATGGGAATGAAGATAGTTTCTAACATGGTACGAGCGATGCTTGCTTTAGACAAGGAACGCCTTCGGGCTACAGACAGGGCTGTAAAGAGTCTAGAAATACAAGCAAGAGTAAACAGGAGGAGGAAAAAGAGGAATCTGGAGGAGGAGTTTGCAGAGGATGAAGATAATCCATCCTATGGACCTGGAATGCACTAAAAAGTTAATCCAATCTTTGTCGCTCGATTCCCAAAACTTTTATTTTCTCATACTAATTACATGTTTTGTAAGGATCTTCCAAACATATTTGTTTCAAACTTTCAGTAAATGTTACACAGTGCCTTCTGCATAATTTAACACAGCCTTTTTCCAAAAAACTGTATATTGTTGAATATATAAATAAAAAATTGCAAAAAAATGTTGTGAATTTTCATTACAATTGAGAAAAAAAAAGTCATATTTAATAACTGAACTAAAATTTTGTAAAATCCATGTGTTAAGTTGTAGCCCATATTCCAATAAATAATCTGTAAAAAGTACAACTTCCTACCTCAAATACTTTGTGAGGAAAGATGTAATTTATAAGCGTTATTTTAACATTGCAAGTATAGGGCGTTCCGGAGCCCCTTAAAAGATCGCCTACTATTATACAGGGTGAAAAATGGTTCAAATGGCTCTGAGCACTATGGGACTCAACTGCTGAGGTCATTAGTCCCCTAGAACTTAGAACTAGTTAAACCTAACTAACCTAAGGACATCACACACATCCATGCCCGAAGCAGGATTCGAACCTGCGACCGTAGCGGTCTCGCGGTTCCAGACTGCAGCGCCAGAACCACGCGGCCACTTCGGCCGGCCAGGGTGAAAAGTAAACCGACAAACTCTGGGAGGTTGTAGGGGACATCAAAACAAATATTTTTCCCTAATGTCATTTTTTCCTAGGAGGATTACTTAAACCGGTGGAGGCCATATTACGCTCTTCAGTTGTTAGAGGCCGTATTACGATATTGAGTTGTTAGAGGGCATATTACGCTCTTCAGTTGTAGGCAACTGCTGTCCACCAGTGTAGTAGTGCATTGTCTCTGTTTACTAATGGAGCGATACACCTGGAGTGAGTACACTTATACGGTTGGTGCGTAATACGTAGCGCACCACAACAGACGAGCTGCACAGCGGGTTTATCAACAATATCCTAATCACCGTATCCCGCATCATACGACCTTTGCTGCTGTGTACCAACGTCTGCGTGAGACCGCGTCATTTAGCAGATTACCTGGACAGGGACGCCGTCGCACGGTAAGAACGCTGCAATTTGAGGAAGCTGTCTTGCAGCAAGTGGAGCGGGATCCTTCAATCAGCACTCGTGCAATGGCACCTAACATCGGGACGAATCACACGAATGTAACAACAATCCTTTGAGAGCAATTGTTACTTCCAGTTCACTTACAGTGTGTCGACTACCTGTAACCAGTTGATTATCCACCCAGAACACAATTTTCGCAGTGGTACCTGGAACAGTGTGAAATGCATCCTACATTTCCATCGTTTGTATTGTTTACCGAAGAAACAACGTTCGGGCGTGATGCAGTCTTCAAAATGCACAATTCGCATGTTTGGAGTGAAGATAACCCACATCCCACAGTTACTAGCACTCATCAAGTGCGGTTCTTCGTTAATGTGTGGGTTGGTGTCGTTGGGGACTGTTTAATTGGGCCGTATCTGCTACCTAGGCAATTAGATAGAAAGGCGCTATTACAATTTTGTCTCCAGAGCATTGCCAGAATTGCTGGAAGACGTCCCGCTCCCTACAAGACAACGTATGTGGTTCCAACATGACGGGGCGCCGGCACATATCAGTCATCGTGTGCGTCGATTTCTGGACCGACGGTTACCAGAAACGTGGATTGGTAGAGGTGGTCCTGTACCATGTACTGCTCGATACCCAGATATGTCCCCTCTGGACTTTTTTGTGTGGGGAGAGATGTCCAACCTTGTTTACGCAACTCTTGTTGCATCAGAAGAGGATCTGTTTGCCCGGATAGTAGTAGCAGCAGCAGGAACAATTCAGGATACTTCTGGAGTTTTTCCCCGTGTCAGACAGAACATGATCAAACGGTGTAATCTTTGTTTAGGTGTCACTGGAGACATTTTTGAAAATCTACTGTAACTGAAATTGGGGTGTTAATGTGTTGTCTCTTAGTAATAAAAAAATGGAAAAGTGTTTGTTGGTTTAATTAATTTGCCGCCAGAGAAATCTTCCTCTACCGGTTTAAATACTCCTCATAGGAAAAAATGACATCAGGGAAAAATATTTGATGTCCCCTACAACCTCTCAGAGTTTGTCGGTTTAAATACTTTTCACCCTGTAGACATACTGATGGGACGCTAATGCTGGTTGATGGAAACAATACAGACATCAATAATACCCACCAAGCACTGAACAACCTCCATCCTAATATCAAATTTACTCTGGAATTGGAAATAGACAATCTAATAAACTACATTGACCTCAAAATTAGCAAAGACATCAATCGCCACACATTTGACATATACAGAAAACCAACCAACGCAGATAATGCAATAAATGCCAACTCGTGCCATCCTAAAAGACAACAGCATGCCTTTTTCCACTCCATGATTAATTGAATGCACAATTGCAGATATAAGAACGTAGGCTCCCGCGACCGGTGTCGCAGTGATTAAAATTCTTCTGGTTATTATGCCGCGTCTTTGTTAAAAACTAACAATAATAAACTCAAACCGACGTTTCGGCCGAATTGCAACGGTGTTCCTCATGGCACAACTGGTTTTGCATGGGGATGGGTACTTCTATTTATTACATACTATCGATGTCTGACGTGCTGTTGTAAAGCAATTCGGCCGAAACGTCGGTTTTAGTTTATTATTGTTGTTAATTTTTAGCAATGACGCGGCGTAATACCCAGAAGAGTTTTGATCACAATTGCAGATATTTCTATAAACACATTAGAAGAATCCTTTTTCCATTCACGGTGGACAATACTTAATAAGAGCGTCTGCTATTACAGATATGTTGATGATGCGCAGATACTGATAGGTGACTACACATTATACAACATGTACATTAAGCAATAAGTAATGGGAAGTACGGATGAAACACATTCAAGACTGTATAAGCGTGGAATTCATTAATTTGAATTGTATCCACCAATAAAAGCAGTTTCACAAACGCAGTAAAGTTCAAACGTCCTAGAGTAAATAGATTTTTCAGAGTAAACATTTTTCCTTAATTCGCGTAAGATTCTTCAAATCAGTGAGTATATTGTACTACACATTTTGCAAAGTAGTCCATCTGCTTCCTCAGAGTGCAGACTATCTCCATACCAAATTTCATCGAAATCAGACCAGCGAGTTAGCCATGAAAACGTAACAGACAGAGCTACATTCGCGTTTATAGTACACTCCAAGGAAAAAAAAATTCATGCACTTCGACGGAATTATTAGAATGGGACGAAAATCATAGATTGTGGTGTATATGAACAGACAAATTAATCCAGTATCGAAAAGTCTGGTGATTTAATCAAAAAATGTTTCAAATGGCTCTGAGCACTATGGGACTTAACATCTGAGGTCACCAGTCACCTAGAACTTAGAACTACTTAAACCTAACTAACCTACGGACATCACACACATCCATGCCCGAGGCGGGATTCGAACCTGCGACCGTAGCGGTCGTGCGGTTCCAGACATGATTTAATCAACAGGAAGTGCTTCAAGAACTGAGCAAGTCAATAAGACGTTGGTCCATCGTCCCTTATGCAAGAATTTATTCGACTTTGCATTGACTGACAGAGTTGTTGGGTGTCCTCCTAAGGGTAATATGAAAAATTCTGTTCATTTGGCGCGTTAGCTCGTCAAAATCGATTGTTGGAAGGCCCTGTTCACTATGCTCCAAACGTTCCCAGTTGGGGAGGCATATGGCGATCTTGCTGGGGAAGGTCGGGTTTGGCATGCACAAAGACAAACAGTAGAAACTCTCGCCGTGTGCGGGCGGAGATTATCTGGCTGAAATGTAAGCCCAGCATGGCTCGCCACGAAGGGCAACAAAATGGAGCATATGATATCTTCGTCACACCAGTGTGTTGCAAAGTTGTCGCGGATGAAAACCAAATGGATCCTGCCATGCAAAAAAGAAATTATGCCCCAGCGGGCCATATGACAGGCGACAATCAGGATACCATCCCAATGGCGACCGCGGAGTGTCCGAACACGTCTTCGGCCTGGACTCCCATTGACTGGGGTAGAATTGTCTTCAGTGATGAGGAGTTTCGCTTCGAACTGATCCCTGTGAGCAGCGAAGACGTGACTAGAGACACCTAGTACCTTTCACTTTATTTTTGAAGCTATTACTGCCGTCTATTAGACACGTTATTTCGTCTAAAAATTTGTCGAAAATTTTTATAGCAGCATATTTTACCCCTTTCTGTGCCGAAGATAGGTTGAGGAAAGGGTAGTGTATGTCTTTCTCTTTTCTTGTATTACAATCATGAATATTACTGTTGTTTTTAAAATGGTCCATGTTGTTGAGAACAGATTTCATTAGTGAGTAGATGTATTGTGAGGCTGTTGTAAGAATTCCCAATCTTTTAAAAAGATGCCTGCAAGATGTGCGACCATGAACCCCACACTTTATTCTAACCACTTTCTTTTGAGCAGTGAATACTTTTTGTCTAAATGTTGAGCTACCCCAAAATATTATTCCGTATGACATCAGAGAGTGAAAGTACGCAAAGTATGTTAGCTCACTAATTTCTATATCCTCAAAATTGGCAATTATTCTGATCGCAAAAGTTGCTGAACCTAGTCGCTTTAGGAGATCCAAAATATGAATTTTTCAATTAAGATTCTCATCTATATGTAGACCCAGAAACTTAGTATGCTCTACCCTGTCTACTGAATTCTGTTGATGTTTATATTTATTGAAGGAACTGTACTTTTTGCAGCAGAAAATTGGATGTACTGTGTTTGTTCAAAGTTTAAAGCAAGCCCATTTGCAGAAAATTAATGACTTTTCCAAAGACCTTATTTGTATCATTTTCCATTGGACTTTCTTTTACTGGATTAATAATGAAGCTTGGATCATCAGCAAACAGTGTGAGTTCAGCTTCCTGTTTCAGGTAGGAAGGGAGGTCGTTCACATATATCAAGAACAGAAGGGGACCCATGATTGAACCCTGTGGAACACCTAATGTAATTTCACCCCAGTTAGATGAAGTGGCAAACTTCAAACAGATACGACGGTAGCAGATAAAACTTTAAAACACGATATCTATTCTTTTTTTTCGTGATCAGATTTTGGAGAAAGGAAGCCTGTACGACTCCCCAAGCTTTTCTCAAGTTACCCTCGAAAATCCCATGGAGATTAACTGTTTTGGAGATCAGCTTGCCCAAACAGGGAGATACGACAGTTTTACAGATTTATTATTAATGAACATGTGACTACGAAAAATCACGTTCTCATATTATTTAAGAAGCTAAATAGTTGTGCTTTACTGTTTTGCATAAAGAACACGCGTCCGGTCGCCTTCTCGGCGACAAAATAAACCTCAACAAACTCCAACACGCCCGATGTTGCCCCTTGCGACAAGCGTACGCGGTTAATAATAAATTCTCCAGCAACATTCAAGGGGCGGCGACAGACCGTGGGAAGTTTGCCAGGCGTGCGAAGAGCGGCAAGGCGGTCGGCGGCGGCAGCAGGGGAAAGGGTGCGTCAAGGGGCGTGCCGGAAAGCGCCGTAAAGGATAAAAAGAGAGAGCAGCGGCGGCACGGCGGAGGCGTGCGCCCAGGGCGGAAGCCGCGCTGCCGAGGGGGCGGTCGAGTGCGGGCGTGTCTCAGCCGACTCCGCTGTGAGCGCAGGGGAAGCACGCAGGCCCGCGTGCCCAGCTGTGGCGGCAAGGATGTAGTAGTAGTAGTAGTAGTAGTAGGTGGACAGGCTGACCCTACTAGCACAAACTTTAGAAATTGAACTCTCATAAGTAAACGTCAGGTAGCAAGGATTTATATGTCACAAGCATACATCAACAAAGTGGGGAAATAATAAAAGGAAAATTGACAGAACTAGAGACTGGGCCTCTGTGGCAATAATTCCAAATTGATTTTCTGTTCTTTCAAGTCAATACATCGGAGGAAAAAGAACCGCTTCGCTTGCCCTTGTAAGATGGCAAGAACTATGCCCCTTACATGAAGTCATTAAAGATCACCTAACTCACATTGAGCGAACGTAGGGCTGAACAAAAATGACTGACAAGGCACATTTGCATCTTGTAGAGGGTATAGTATGGACCTATTGGTATAATTAATGTCGGCTGATGGTTTTAAAGTAATTCACACGATGTGAAAACTTTGTGGAAACGCGTCAATTTACTGGAGGCTAGTATATCCCAGGGAAGTATTCAGAGTTGACCGTGGCCGGCTGGGGAACGGCGAAGGGAAGCGGCATTAGGCAGCTTAGGGCGGCTCAAGCTCTGAGAAAGCGGTAACGGGGTGCAGCCTCCAGCTGCCTTAAGGTGAGTGACAGTGAGTGGGTGGTTGACCCCATGCTGGTGTACTGGGAAGCAGACAGAGAACTTGTATGCCTGTTGATAAATGTCCGTCATCCTGTTTTCAGTGAAACATGCGAGAAAGCCATGCAAAACTAGGGTGGAGCGGTCAACAGAGGCCAAAATATGCGTGTTCGTGACTATAGCAACTTCACACTGAATTCACACTCTGCAGAGTCTGAAGTAAATCAGGTGAAGAGTGAGAGAATGAAATACGCTGGCCTCTGATGGGAACGTAGGACCAAGGAATTTGAAGTACTCTCCTGGGAGTCAGAATTCCGAAAAAATTGGTGTTTTGTGCAGATGCTAGCCTTGATGGGTGGCCTGGGAGGAGCTAAATAGCAGAAGGTGAGAGAAAGGCAAATTTTGGGGAATTTGTTCACTTCCCAGAGCAGGCATTGGTCAGTGCTGGGAAGCAACGCATAATTAACGCGACTTGCGCTGCAATTGCCGTAAGTGATTTTGCTGGAGGGGAAACCGAGGTGAACAGCAGACTGAGTGCCGACGTGGCGTTCTTTACTCAGCTTGCCTGAGAGAGAGTGAGCATCTCTGCAGTTTAGGACTTAGAAAACGGAATGATCGAGCTTGGAGATAGAAAGGTTTGGTTCAGCTATGTACTGAGCAAGATAGATAGGAGTGAATAGACGAGCGCAGCCTTGCAGCACCATGAGGCCAGCCGACGTCCGCACAACGACGACGCCCCGCCACGCTGAATTCGGTGATATTGCACCCGCTCCGGCTTGAGTTAGACACTGATTAATTTGTTGGATCACGTCGGCAAAGTTTCCACGAGGGTTTCATGGGCCGTGTATTGTGGAATTCTTCTCCCACTTCGCATTACAACTGGGTCAGTCGACTGGAATTAATTTTGATTTATCGCGCTTTACTCCACATAGCTGCAATTTATTACCACTGCCTGTTAGGAGAGTCATGTAATGTGATGATTGAAGGTCGGGAGTTAAAATAAATTTGTGCTAATCGACTGCATCTGTTTTCAATCCAGTAGTTGATATCCCAAGTCACTATCTTAATTAATTTTATGTTCAACATTTGCATCTGGTGTTCAATAGCTGAATATAACATCAATGTGCACTCCTTTTTAATTAAAAGTGAGCAATTCTGAATCAATTAATGTCAACACTGCCACCGCAGTTCAATCAGGAGTCACAGGGCCTTATTACTTTCTTTGCGTTATCCAATATTGCAGCAGTTTGCAGTCTCTGTTGATCTGTTAGCCGATTAGCTGGGATGAACACACATTAAAACCAGATAAGTGATGGGTGGGGTGTTACACCCTTTATTTCCATTTGTTTTCTGAGAACATTATAGATTCATCGATAAAACTCGAGATACTTGTAAAAATGAACAGTCGAAAAAAGTCATAAAAACGTTAGTATATCGAGCTCAAAAATACTCTCTAACGCCTCAAAAGTACTCTTAAGGGGTCTTAAATCCTCTGTAGTACTTTTTTCGCTTGAAATATACTTTGATCCGAAAGAGGTGGAAGGTGTGTTAGTAAACATCATAACGTAATAGACACTACTTAAAACACTTCACAACCACAACAGCTATCATCGCACAACCACAAACGCTGTAGAGCACGACAGGAGAACCAAGTGCAGCATTAGACAGACAAACCAGTGATTGTCGGTACACTGTCCGAGAAGAAAATGTGAATCTCCCACAACGGGAGAAGGAAACGAAATGAAACTTCACGGGTTGAGGCGGTTAGTGATGTTATTTCAGTGATTACAAAATGGCATCAGATTTACAAAGAACTTGGCAGTATGAAACCACTCAGTAGAATGATTTCCAACCCAATCTATCCTGAATGCATGCAATGATTCGGTTACCAAGAGAGTCATAAAACCCTTGTATTCTATCGTGACGCAATCTGGCCTACAATTACGTTAAACGGCTCCTTGTTATCATGCATACTGGGACTGGAATGGACTCAACATCTGAGCTGGTCCCACACATGTTTAACGAGGGTCACTCCAAAAGAAAGGCACACTATTTTTTTAAAAATCCATCTTTTATTCTACATGTTTGAAACTTTCACTGTGTGTAGATACAATACTTTCCTTTCTCCACATAATTTCCATCCCTCTCAACTGCCTCACGCCATCTTGGAACCAGCGCCTGTATACCAGCACAGTAAAATTCTGGACCAACCTGTTGGAGCCACTGTTTGGCAGCTTGCAGAAGCAAGTCATCATCTTCAAACCTTGTTCCACGAAGAGAGTCTTTCAGTTTCCCAAAGAGATGTTAGTCACATGGATCCAGGTCAGGACTGTAAGGCGGGTGTTCCAGTGTTGTCCATCCAAGTTTTGTGATCGATTCCGTGGTTTTTTGAATGACATGTGGCCGTGCAATAGCAAAACATCCTGCTTTTGCCGATGTGGTCGAACACGATTCAGTCGAGCTTAAAGTTTCTTCAGTATCGTCACATATGCATCAGAATTTATGGTGGTTCCACTTGGCATGATGTCCTTCCAGCAGAAGGTGTGGTTTTGAATTTTTTTCTTTCATGAATTTCCATGATGCCACTCCATTGATTGCCTCTTCGTCTCTGGTGAAATATGATGGAGCCATGTTTCATCACCTATCACAATTCTTCCAAGAAATTCATCTCCACCATTCTCGTACTGTTCCAAAAGTTCGCTGCATACCGTTTTCTTATTTCTTTGTGAGCCACTGTCAACATCCTGGGAAACCACCGCCACAAACCTTTTTTAACGCCAACACTTTCAGTATTCTGCAAACACTTCCTTCCCCTATCCCAACGTAGCGTGACAATTCGTTCACTGTGATACGTCTGTCAGCAGTCACCAGTTCGTTAACTATATGCACATTGTCTAGAATGTGTGCAGTACGAGGCCTGCCGCTGCGAGGACAATCCTCAATATTGCCGTGCCCGCTTTCATCACGTAACCTGCTTGCCCACCGACTAACTGTACTGTGATCGACAGCAGCATCCCCATACACCTTTTTCAACCTCTTGTGGATGTTTCCCGCTGTCTCGTTTTCACAGCACAGGAATTCTATGACAGCACGTTGCTTCTGACGAATGTCCAGTGTAGCAGCCATCTTCAAGACATGCTGTGACGGCGCCACTCACGGGAACAGGTTGAACTAAGTTTGAAAACAAGCAGGAAGGATGTATCTACATACTGTAAAACTTTCATACATGCATAATGAAAACTGTATTTTTACAAAAATAATGTGCAATTCTTTAAGAGTGACCCTCGTATTTGGGCAGATCTTGGGATCTTGTTGGTCGTGGGAGTACCTCAACATCACGCATACAGTTCATAGAGAAACATCGACGAGCATTCTCCTATTGTAGACGGTACCACGATGCTGTGGCGTGAGAGGAGGACGCAGGACGTACTTGATGTACCATCAGAGTTCCCTCGACCACTACCAGCCGTGACCTCAAGTCATAACCGGTGATTACCCACACCATGACGCCATGCGTGACACAGCTGCACCTCTTCAAAACATTAGAAGAGTGGGATCCCCCCACAGTGTCCCACCATGCTTGCTGATGGTCAGGGTAGTGCAAAAACACGATCCACCCCCGAACACAATATGACGCCATTCATTATCAGTCCACGCATCCCGGACACGGCACCTCTCTAAACGGATCCGTTAGTGTTGTGGTGTTAATGACACCCCACGCATGGGATTTCATTTTATTTTATGGAAACTACTAGCCCCCAATTAACGGTACGGGATAACACGGATTGATGCAGGGAGTCCATTAATATCGTTCTCGGACGGCAGCTGCTGACGTGAAGGTGTTACGACGTGGCTGGTACGATCCTCCTTTGTGATACTCAGACGTGGTCGACTGGAATCTTGAGGACGAGTATGTCTATCCTGATGTTCCCATGCAGTACAACATGGGCGCACCGTCACATACGAGTGGCCCGCAAATTTGCATACTCCTCAGTTCTACAAGTTGTGCAAATGGGGACCCACAGTAACGCGTATTTCAAATTTTGATATTGCCGTTACACAAGAGTATACGACATCTCCGAGTCCTTACACTGATGACTCATCATCTGACGCTGGCCTGTAACAACACTAAACACAAACATCCACATCTACATCTACCTCTGCATGAATATCCCGCAAATCACACTTCGGTGCCTGGCAGAAGATTCATCGAACCACCTTCACAATAATTGTCTATTATACCAATCTTGAATAGAGCGGAAAAAACGAATACTTAGATCTCCCCGACCAAGCTCTGATATCCCTTATTTTACTTTTAATGATAGTTTCTTACTATGTAGGTCGGCGTCTATAAAATACTTTCGCATTTGGAGGAGAATGTTGGTGATTAAAATTTGCTGAGAAGATTTCGCTGCAACGAAAAATATCTTTGCTTTAATTATGTCTGCCCCAAATCATGTATCATGTCAGTGTGACTATCTGCCCCTATTTCACGATAATACAAGACGTGCTGCTCTTCCTTGAACTTTCTCGATGCACTCCGTTAATGCTTTCTGGTAAGAATCCCAGACCGTGCAGTAGTACTCATAAAGAGGACGAACAAGCGTAGTCTCTTTAGTAGTTCTGTTGAATTTCCTAATAAATGAAACGCAGTCTTTGATTCGCCTCCACACATCATTTTCTGGGTGTTCTTCCGAATCTATGCTGTTCGTAACTGTAATTCCTAGGTATTTAGCTGAATTTAGATTGGACTGATTTATCGTGTAACCGAAGTTTAACGATTCCTTTCAGCACTCATGTGAATGACCTCACCCTTCTCATTATTTAGGATCAACAGCCAATTTTCGCGCCATACAGATATCTTTTCTAAAGCATTTTGGAATTGGTTTTGATCTTCTGATAACTTTACTACACGATAAACGACAGCATCATTTGCAAACAACCCAAGACGGCTGCTCACATTGTCTCCTAAATCGTGTATATACACTCCTGGAAACTGAAATAAGAACACCGTGAATTCATTGTCCCAGGAAGGGGAAACTTTATTGACACATTCCTGGGGTCAGATACATCACATGATCACACTGACAGAACCACAGGCACATAGACACAGGCAACAGAGCATGCACAATGTCGGCACTAGTACAGTGTATATCCACCTTTCGCAGCAATGCAGGCTGCTATTCTCCCATGGAGACGATCGTAGAGATGCTGGATGTAGTCCTGTGGAACGGCTTGACATGCCATTTCCACCTGGCACCTCAGTTGGACCAGCGTTCGTGCTGGACGTGCAGACCGCGTGAGACGACGCTTCATCCAGTCCCAAACATGCTCAATGGGGGACAGATCCGGAGATCGTGCTGGCCAGGGTAGTTGACTTACACCTTCTAGAGCACGTTGGGTGGCACGGGATACATGCGGACGTGCATTGTCCTGTTGGAACAGCAAGTTCCCTTGCCGGTCTAGGAATGGTAGAACGATGGGTTCGATGACGGTTTGGATGTACCGTGCACTATTCAGTGTCCCCTCGACGATCACCAGTGGTGTACGGCCAGTGTAGGAGATCGCTCCCCACACCATGATGCCGGGTGTTGGCCCT
Organism: Schistocerca nitens; assembly: GCF_023898315.1. Taxonomy (NCBI): domain Eukaryota; kingdom Metazoa; phylum Arthropoda; class Insecta; order Orthoptera; family Acrididae; genus Schistocerca; species Schistocerca nitens. Next base: position 47,364,118 of record NC_064619.1, on the reverse strand, counting down.
GTGTGCCTCGGTCGTATGCAGTCCTGATTGTGGCGCTCACCTGCACGGCGCCAAACACGCATACGACCATCATTGGCACCAAGGCAGAAGCGACTCTCATCGCTGAAGACGACACGTCTCCATTCGTCCCTCCATTCACGCCTGTCGCGACACCACTGGAGGCGGGCTGCACGATGTTGGGGCGTGAGCGGAAGACGGCCTAACGGTGTGCGGGACCGTAGCCCAGCTTCATGGAGACGGTTGCGAATGGTCCTCGCCGATACCCCAGGAGCAACAGTGTCCCTAATTTGCTGGGAAGTGGCGGTGCGGTCCCCTACGGCACTGCGTAGGATCCTACGGTCTTGGCGTGCATCCGTGCGTCGCTGCGGTCCGGTCCCAGGTCGACGGGCACGTGCACCTTCCGCCGACCACTGGCGACAACATCGATGTACTGTGGAGACCTCACGCCCCACGTGTTGGGCAGTTCGGTGGTACGTCCCCCCGGCCTCCCGCATGCCCACTATACGCTCTCGCTCAAAGTCCGTCAACTGCACATACGGTTCACGTCCACGCTGTCGCGGCATGCTACCAGTGTTAGAGACTGCGATGGAGCTCCGTATGCCACGGCAAACTGGCTGACACTGACGGCGGCGGTGCACAAATGCTGCGCAGCTAGCGCCATTCGACGGCCAACATCGCGGGTCCTGGTGTGTCCGCTGTGCCGTGCGTGTGATCATTGCTTGTACAGCCCTCTCGCAGTGTCCGGAGCAAGTATGGTGGGTCTGACACACCGGTGTCAATGTGTTCTTTTTTCCATTTCCAGGAGTGTAGATAAGGAACAGCAGAAGGCCAATAACACTACCTTGGGGAATGCCAGAAATCTCTTCCGTTTTACTCGATGACTTTCCGTCAGTTACTACGTCTGTGACCTCTCTGACAGGAAAACATAAATCTGAGACGATATTCCATAAGCACGTAATTTCACTACAAGCCGCTTGTGCGGTACAGTGCCAAAAGCCTTCTGTAAATCTAGAAATACGGAATCAGTTCTAAATCCCTGAACCAATGGTCCTGGTGGCTGTTCTACCTGTCACACAGAATTGCTAATACATTTACAAAGTTACGTTGACACCTGGCTAAGTTAAAACCATGAATTTAAAAAGAAATGAACCCTTCCAACACAGAAGTTATAAAAGTAAAGTAAATTTCATTTACTCAATTCGGTTGTATATCTTTTAATGGAAGAAAGTTCTACTTCTCTTTTTTTATGCATACTTAATTATCTTATTCTTTTACAACACTTGTTTACGAACTTCATTTGTCATCTTTTTATTATTATTATTTAGTGAGTAGATATATAAATTCAATGAGTTTCTCACTCTAGAGTAATCTAAATATAAGTGACCATGGGAAAAGCATGATTTATTTAATTAAAAATTACAATATTTTCAACTGTTGTGTTTGTGCCTTATTTACAGTGACACTAAACGCTGCTCTTATCAGAAATCGTTCTCTTCTTGTTCCATTACATAATCTTGGTGAATATAAATCTCTCAGTAAGCAATTGGTGACTCAATTTTTAATTTGAAACCATGTAACGACATTCAGTGTTCTTGATACTTCCATCTAATTCAAAAATTCGGTGGGAAAATTAACGGTTTCATTCGCATCAACCAATGAATAAATCTTGTTTTAAATTGTTAAATTAATTTCTTCAACTACTTTATTTCTTTTTGCTACAGTGGATTCTTCAAACAACCAATTAAAGTTTGTGTGATTTTGAAAAACGTGTGGCAGAATTTATCTGTTAAATCACCTGGACGTTATACGCAAATCATTTGTACATTTAGTTTTTGCACTTACACAATCAATTGTGTCAGTACCTTCACCAGTTCTAAGAGTTTATTTACGATAGATTCGTTATGTTTTTATATCTTTTGATAGTACCTGTGTCAGCTACGACTTTCTTATGTTTCATGTACAGCGTCAGGAAATAGACATATCTGAAGATCATATAGATTGGAATCATTAATAAAACACAGCGACAAATTTTGCGGTTAAAGACTTTTAAATTCTATAAATTTTAGGAATTGGGCTTTTAACTGTGGTTATGTCTCTTTGCAAACTCACTCCTACTTGCCTGTTTCATTTCACTGTCTGCTGTTGTCGAGTCTGAGTTTTATTCATACTACAATGGGTGCTTGGCTGTCTCATTCGGTAATAGTTTTCAAGCTTACAGCTCAGCTTGAAGCCACCTCTCACTGCTTGATTTAACTATTGACAATATATTTCCAATTACGGGCTACTAATTAAATGAATAATATTAATTAATTTTTAACTCTGGGATTAACTGAAATAATGCCCAACAGATAACGATCCGTGAAACTGTCATCAGCCAGCACAATCAGTGTAGAGGGACAGGAGGGGGGGGGGGGGTAGAGATTCGCTTAATTTAATTTCCTTCAGTTATATAAGTATCCTTGTGAAACAAATTCAATTGATTATTGGGAATTTACTTTGACTGGGAGTAAACAAAGGTTTCTTTTCATGTCAAGAGCTACACAGAGATCCTGCTATACAGATTTTATTTCTGAAACTGACCACCATGTTACAGTTTCTTCTCCCCTAAAGAATAGGACTATTACATGTGCAAGGCTACATGTAATAAGTACCAGTTGGGATTAATATTGCGCTCGTAGGGCTACTAATAGGTAGCAGGAAGGTTTCATGTAATGGAAATAAATTCATCTTACAACACACAGTCCTTACTGGCATACTAGATACCCTCTATATTAACTGCTGGCAGTGTGAAGGCTTAGCGGCGAACACCAGCAGAATACAGTTCATACTGTCAGATCTCATAACAATGTAACTGCACTCAAAAGCTATCGTGCTACTTGAATGATTACGGACCGTCAATCAATGAAAAACTTCTTTTGATTACATTTCAAGGAGCTGAAGGCAATTTGAGATTAGTAATCACTTCAGAGAGAGTATTCAAATATAAACTGGCTATACGATCACTATAATCATTTTTGCTAAATATAGCTAACTCATATGGTAAAAATTACGTTAAGTGCGGGTGATGTGCTTAGAGAATTTACTGCGGCAGTCTACCGAATTTAACTGACACAACCACTACAAAATCTTAGATGAACTACCACAACAGTTTTGAAATTAAATTAAAATACAAGCACTCAAAATTAAAGCACAATTCACCACACACAGTTATGACTGCTTAGCGAAGCAATAATAATTCTGATATTCACTGAAGTAGTACTGCATGCTGAACCTCTGTACAGTGCACAAAACATACGTAGCGACAAGCGACAGCTGGTCCATGTGATATTGCCACCCGCCACAAAAAATATGAAAAATAATCATCATTAAACAAGAAAGTATACTTACTGGGCTGCTGTTTTCCTTAACAATGACTGTACATTAGTAAAGAATAGGCACTGATGGTTAATGACCACTGAGAACTGGCTCCCGAACTTAGTGCGAAACAAGTGGCTGCAAAGTAAGTACAAAGAAAACGATCCCAAATTCGCAAATGATATCTGAAAATTATCCAAAGTCATTATAAATCCCATCTAATAACTATTCAAGGCAAATATTTTTAATTAATACAGCAATTTCTCACAGGTGGTCTTCATTACCAATAGGGGTACTACCGTTACTCCGCTCTTTTTTTTTTTTTTTTTAATGTGTTAATTGTTCCCGTTAAACTGTTCCGATTAACCTTCTAACATATATAACAATTTTTTGCGGTTGGTAATAGCCCGTAAAACTTTGAAATTTTATAACTTAAGGCTGTTGAGTTTGAAGTGCATTCAACACTATCACACAAATAAAACATCATCAGAACAAAATAAAATTTATAAACCCGTACACAGAAATGAATCTTTTATCCACTCTCTTAACTGAGGAAGTTTTAACTTCTGATTTCCAAACGGAAAGGTGCCACGATGAGAGCCAGCAGCACACACAGTTGTAGCTACACTGCTACAATCATCTAAATGGTAGAAAACACTAAAACGAAAACTGCTATGTCTTCGAGCATTTCCCTATCTATGTGGACTTAAACTACTGCGTTTCGAGCATGATACAAGATAATATAGCTTTTTTGTAACCTACTTTTCTTACCTTATCAGTTTACCCTAGATGGGGACATCCGCACTCTAGACCCTCCAAGTACACAGTGCATTTAACGGCGCAACCTGGCGCCAACATCTTCCAGTTTCAACCAATGGGTGGAACAAGTCTCCCATTGGCGGAGCTATCTGACGTCCTCTAAACTATAGGTACCATGTGAAAACCTATGCACATTTCTTTGCTCAACATAGGCCACAGGTTTCTCTTAGCAAACCAACCACGCTCTACTCATGTCTGGTTAGTTGTATCTTTGCCACAACCCAAAACATCATCCATTTCTTTCCTCATTTTCATGAGAGGTAAGGAGAGGACTAAGGAAATGCATGTATGTATTGAACCGGGGACCTACAAACGATGGAGAGGCTTCGTCCCTGCCGTAGCCCTCAGTAGTACACAGTGTCGGCCCGCATCGAACCCTGGGTTATTGTGCGGTTCGGCCCCCAGTGGACACCTCCGTCCCTCCCGAGATCTACTCATTCGAGTGTAACCCCAATGTTTGCCTGGTAGAGTAATGGTGGTGTACGCGTTACGGAAAAAGGAATAAAAGTGAGATAGTGTTAATACTGTCATCCTTCTTTACCTCCTCTGCATTGCTGCAGATGACGTGTCACTGAGCACATTTGTACTGTGCATGCAGTACACGTGAGGTGCCTAGTTGTTTCCACTGTGGAATACGAGTTCTTGTACACTTCATGATGATGATGTCCCCAGCGCAGAAAACAGCTCGCAGATCGTGGATTCTTTTTCTTGAGGCTGAAATTAACTTCGCAAGGAACTGCTGCTACGAATAAACTATAACTCATTTGGGATGCTACTCGCGTCTTTATTGATATAGACACGAGAAACTATTCTTGATCACAACGTATTGAACGTATCTTTCCACAGTCATTATATCTGGCTAAAATTACATGAAATACATCCTGCCACAGACAACATGTCTGTCTACTGGAATCGTCAGAATTGGAGAATAAAATTACATGAATCAAATACTACTATTACAGACAACATGTCTGTACCTAGCGACGGTCGGAACTGTAGTAAATAAAATTGCATGAAACAAATACTGCTATAACAGGCAACATGTCTCTCTACTGGAACCGTCAGAACTGGAGAGCCGGACTGCCCGAGACACTTCGCGCGCCAAGCCAGCAAGGCGTGACCCGAACGCCACCGAAGTGTATCGGCAGTAATATCGTCAGTCTTTTGTTTTAGTAATACTTTGATTTTAATAATTTTGAAATGACTGACTGATAGCTGGCTGTTGAGAGATGTTTATTTAAAAAAATTAAGTAATTTGGATGACAGGTGTAATTAATAATAGCAACTAAAGTTTAACGTTTTGGCGCCCTACCGCCGCACACAGCAGCCAATCACAGAGCAGCAGCATCATGCAGGCGGTCTTTCTCACGGGAATGGTACTGTATCTAACACCTGTCACCGGTACCTCATCCCACATTGCGTCATCTATATGCTTCTTACATCTCCACTGCCCTGGGAATAGCTTCCTGGAGCCTAATATGATGGCTGAATAAGCCAGAAATATTACAGCGTACGTAGAGAGAGTGTTCACCACACAGAGAAATCGCCGACATAGTGTAACTGAGTCGGAATAAGGGGAACCAGCCAACATTCGCCGAGACAGAAAAATGGAACATAGTTTAAATGCATTTTCAGTTTCAGGTGGACATTGTGTGAGCTACCTGTTTCGAGTAGCTTCTCTTTGGCTACCACAAACTCCGGTCATCGATATAACGACTTCTTAAGTTACCGCCCGGAAGGGCTTGAATGGAGCGAACGAGCAATACCGCTTTAACTTCATCAATTTGAATATTAATGTTGTCATAGCTTCGTTCTTACGTCAAGATCGACATGACTGCATATACACTAAAGTTCCCTAGAAACTGGTATAGGCCTGCTTATTCAAATACGGAGATATGTTAAAAGGCAGAACACTGCGCTGCGGTCGACAACGCCTATATAATACAAGTGCTTGGCGCTACTAAAACGGCAGGTTATCAAGATTTAAGTCAGCTTGAACGTGATGTTATAGTCGGCGCACGAGCGATAGGACACAGCATCTCCGAGGTAGCGATGAAGTGGGGATTTTCCCGTACGACCATTGCCGGCCCGTGTGGCCGAGCGGCTCTAGGCGCTTCAGTCTGGAACCGCGCGACCGCTACGGTCGCAGGTTCGAATCCTACCTCGGGCTTGGATGTGTGTGATGTCCTTATGCTAGGTTTAAGTAGTTCTATGTTCTAGGAGACTGATGACCTCAGATGTTAAGTCGTATAGTGCTCAGAACCAAAGAGCTGTACGACCATTTCACGAGTGTGCCAGGAATACCAGGAATCCGGTAAAACATCAGATCTCCACATCGCTACGACTGGGAAAAGATCCTTCAAGAACGGGAACAACGACGACTGAAGAGAATCATTCAACGTGACAGACGTGCAACCCTTCCGCAGATTGCTGCACATTTAAATGCTAGACCGTCAACAAATATCAGCGTGCAACCAATCATCGATAAGAGGTTTTGGAGCCGAAAGCATACTCGTGTACCCTTGATGACTGCACGGCACAAAGCCATACACCTCGCCTGGGTCCGTCAACATCGACATTGAACTGTTGATGACTGGAAACATGTTGCTTTGTCGGACAAGTCTTGTTTGAAATTGTATCGAGCGGATGGACGTGTACGGGTATGGAGAGAACCTCGTGAATCCATGGACCCTGCATGTCAGCAGGGGACTGTTAAAGTTGGTAAGGGCTCTGTAAACGAGTGGTGCGTGTGCAGTTGGTGTGATATGGGACCCCTGATATGTCTAGAAACGACTCTGACAGCTGACACGTATGTTGAAACTACCCCTTAGAAGAATTATTAACGGCTGTGCTTAAACTGACACACAGTATTTTTAGCGGAACGCAATCTGACTTTTAATAATCCCTACAAAAGAATGGTCCTGACTAACAATAACCTATACCTTTCATGAATCACTTACCTCACAAAAATCTTCGTTACTCAAACTACTGCAATACAGCGAGCGCCAGTACTGCCAGCTAAATAAAAGATTCTAACTACTGAAGTCACTAACTACTGATAGGCATAGTTAGCAAATGAAAGATTTTGATAAAGAACAAACAATGTATTTACCTTAATAGTATTCAAAAGTCATAATATATATACACTCCTGGAAATGGAAAAAAGAACACATTGACACCGGTGTGTCAGACCCACCATACTTGCTCCGGACACTGCGAGATGGCTGTACAAGCAATGATCACACGCACGGCACAGCGGACACACCAGGAACCGCGGTGTTGGCCGTCGAATGGCGCTAGCTGCGCAGCATTTGTGCACCGCCGCCGTCAGTGTCAGCCAGTTTGCCGTGGCATACGGAGCTCCATCGCAGTCTTTAACACTGGTAGCATGCCGCGACAGCGTGGACGTGAACCGTATATGCAGTTGACGGACTTTGAGCGAGGGCGTATAGTGGGCATGCGGGAGGCCGGGTGGACGTACCGCCGAATTGCTCAACACGTGGGGCGTGAGGTCTCCACAGTACATCGATGTTGTCGCCAGTGGTCGGCGGAAGGTGCACGTGCCCGTCGACCTGGGACCGGACCGCAGCGACGCACGGATGCACGCCAAGACCGTAGGATCCTACGCAGTGCCGTAGGGGACCGCACCGCCACTTCCCAGCAAATTAGGGACACTGTTGCTCCTGGGGTATCGGCGAGGACCATTCGCAACCGTCTCCATGAAGCTGGGCTACGGTCCCGCACACCGTTAGGCCGTCTTCCGCTCACGCCCCAACATCGTGCAGCCCGCCTCCAGTGGTGTCGCGACAGGCGTGAATGGAGGGACGAATGGAGACGTGTCGTCTTCAGCGATGAGAGTCGCTTCTGCCTTGGTGCCAATGATGGTCGTATGCGTGTTTGGCGCCGTGCAGGTGAGCGCCACAATCAGGACTGCATACGACCGAGGCACACAGGGCCAACACGCGGCATCATGGTGTGGGGAGCGATCTCCTACACTGGCCGTACACCACTGGTGATCGTCGAGGGGACACTGAATAGTGCACGGTACATCCAAACCGTCATCGAACCCATCGTTCTACCATTCCTAGACCGGCAAGGGAACTTGCTGTTCCAACAGGACAATGCACGTCCGCATGTATCCCGTGCCACACAACGTGCTCTAGAAGGTGTAAGTCAACTACCCTGGCCAGCAAGATCTCCGGATCTGTCCCCCATTGAGCATGTTTGGGACTGGATGAAGCGTCGTCTCACGCGGTCTGCACGTCCAGCACGAACGCTGGTCCAACTGAGGCGCCAGGTGGAAATGGCATGGCAAGCCGTTCCACAGGACTACATCCAGCATCTCTACGATCGTCTCCATGGGAGAATAGCAGCCTGCATTGCTGCGAAAGGTGGATATACACTGTTCTAGTGCCGACATTGTGCATGCTCTGTTGCCTGTGTCTATGTGCCTGTGGTTCTGTCAGTGTGATCATGTGATGTATCTGACCCCAGGAATTGTCAATAAAGTTTCCCCTTCCTGGGACAATGAATTCACGGTGTTCTTATTTCAATTTCCAGGAGTATATATATATATATATATATATAATCATTTCATGACATCCAGTCTTACAAATTTACTGTCTCTGATGGACACACGTCCAGATCATCCGCTCTCAAAACTCCGACATCTCTCTGCCCACATCCACCACTGCTGGCGGCTCACTTCCAACTGCGCAACGCTAAGCGCTGTTAACAGCCAACTGCCCAACACTACAATAGCGAATATTACAACAATGCTAACCAGCCACAGACTGCACACAGCACAGCCAGTGATTTTCATACAGAGCGATACGTGGCGTTACCAATATAAAAACCTAGACAGCCTACTTACAACGTAAGCGTCCTGTTTCATCACCTGCATCCATTCATGTCCATTGTGCGTTCCGACGCACTAGGGCAATTCCAGCAGGACAATGCGACACCCCACACTGCGAGAATTGCAACAGATTCTGTCAGTTCCCTCCAGCACTACTTCAGACTGTAGTCGAGTCGTGTTTCAGCACTTCTGCCTGCTCGCCATGGCCCTACACGATATTAGGCAGGTGTACCAGTTTCTTCGGCTCTTCAGTGTACATTATTAAAAACAGAAAAGGTATTTTTGAATTTCAGTAGGTTAGAAACATTATTTTGCGGAACAGAACAGTAGATTGAAAAGACTGTATTCGCCACACACATCATCAAATAAGTATTCTTTCGTCGAGGTCACGTATGCTGCTCGCAGACCAAAACGGGACAACAAACGAGGGAATAGGTCGTCATTTTGTTGGCTGGTCGTGTGCGCAGCGCGGGGAGTGGGGCCATTTCCCGGCTAAACGAAGCGCTTTGTCCTGTCGATACAACGTGCGGCGAGCCGAGCTTAGGCAGTCACGTCACGTAGCGGACGGCCCGGTGCCGTGGTGAGCCAGCCAGAGGCGCCGGCTAGCTACTGCCTTCTGCCGGCACTGCGGAGGCAGCCGGAGGCTCGACTCGCTCTGCGCTACCCGCAAAACTTCGTTTCATGACGCGACTCTGTACACAACCTACGTGAGACTGCAACACTGCTAATGTATGGCTCCAGGTGGTTAGTCCTGGTACGGTCGAATAACAGTGACTGACAGTTCATTGCAGAGAGACAGACAATACAGGACACAGTATGACGGGCATGACGCAGGTTATGCACAATTGAGACAAATTTTAATTATACTACCGCACCAAAAGTAAATAAATTAAGCATCCAGAGGAAATGGTTGGATTGTAGCGTCTGGGGTCTAGGTGGAAGTTGTAAAGAAAATGATTCTCTACTTCTAAAAAAAAAAAACTTTTAAATAATAAAACATTACCTATACAAAGAAACTGATTATCCCTGTTAGTCATGTACGAAAAAAAAACAGCGAATTGGCATAGTCTTTGTCAGAACGTGCTGTATCTTATGTGAGGCCAATAAGACGTCAATTTTAATCTAAATATGATATGCCAATGTTTACGTAATAAAAAATAAATAAATTAGGTAATTCAGTATAATTATTATATAGATGCGATAAATCACTTCAACGGGGACCAAATGGACAATTAAAGTCAATATAATTCCAGTAAACCAGCAAAAGTAAAAACAAATTATTGTAGGGGCCTACATAGACATCGCGCATCTGCTAGATGCCCACGAAATACGTAATTTTGTTTTGAAGCTGACAGCCAATGAGAAAATAGGTGCAGTTTTCAAGCATAAATGGAGGGCAGCATCAGCTGGTAATATACGTAATTGTATGGTAGCTAATTTTACTACACAAAAAATAAAATATGCACTCCCTCCAAAAGAAGTTACAAACAAACATTAAAATAAAATTATAATCAGCAGCAAAATGTCTGAGAAGAATTTTGAAAGAAAATTATTAATTGAACTTTTAATTCGGCGGGTTTTCAACACTGTCAACAAGACGAAATAATGGAAAGAATATTTACTGGAACTAAACAAAATTGAGATATTGTGACAGTATTTTTAAAATAGGTAATTTAACTGCAATTGTCTTTAATTTTGAAATGAGAGAGAGCGTAATAATTTTGTTTTAATGTCTAACTGTTGCTGCAGGCAGTGCGATGACGTCAGCGGTAGTCCGCGCGGACGATGTGTGAAGTGAATCCTGGTTCGTGGCGTGAAGGTAATGATGGTTCCAATGGCTCTGAGCATTATCCGACTTAACTTCTGAGGTCGTAAGTCCCCTACAGCTTAGAACTAATTAAACCTAACTAACCTAAGGACATCACACACATCCATGCCCGAGGCAGGATTCGGCTCCAGACTGTAGCACCTAGAACTTCACGGCCACTACGGCCGGTGAAGATAATGATGGATCCAGGACTTGCGCGTTGCGTGTTCTGTACATAGGCAGTTTACGCATTCTAAGATTCGAGGATTTCGATGATTTTCTCCTATTGTCGACATTGTGGCTGATCTCACTAGGGGTAAGATAGATACTGCCTACAGGAAAATTAAAGAGACCTTTGGAGAAAAGAGAACCACTTGTATGAATATCCAGAGCTCAGATGGAAACCCAGTTCTAAGCAATGAAGGGAAGGCAGAAATGTGGAAAGAGTATATAGAGGGTCTATACAAGGGCGATGTACTTGTGGACAATATTAAGGAAATGGAAGAGGATGTAGATGAAGATGAAATGGGAGATACGATACTGCGTGAAGAGTTTGACAGAGCACTGAAAGACCTGAGTCGAAACAAGGCACCGGGAGCAGACAACATTCCATTAGAACTACTGACGGCCTTGGGAGAGCCAGTCCTGACAAAACTCTACCATCTGGTAAGCAAGATGTATGAGACAGGCGAAATACCCTCAGACTTCAAGAAGAATATAATAATTCCAATTCCAAAGAAAGCAGGTGTTGACAGATGTGAAAATTACCGAACTATCTGTTTAATAAGTCACAGCTGCAAAATACTAACGCGAATTCTTAACGGACGAATGGAAAAACTGGTAGAAGACGACCTCGGGGAAGATCAGTTTGGATTCTGTAGAAATGTTGGAACACGTGAGGCAATACTGACCTTTCGACTTATTTTAGAAGAAAGATTAAAGAAAGGCAAACCTACGTTTCTAGCATTTGTAGACTTAGAGAAAGCTTTTGACAATGTTGACTGGAATACTCTCTTCGAAATTCTAAAGGTGGCAGGGGTAAAATACAGGGAGCGAAAGGCTATTTACAATTTGTACAGAAAGCAGATGGCAGTTATAAGAGCCGAGGGGCGTGAAAGGGAAGCAGTCGTTGGGAATGGAGTGTGACAGGGTTGTAGCCTCTCCCCGATGTTATTCAATCTGTATATTGAGCAAGCAGTAAAGGAAACAAAAGAAAAATTCGGATTAGGTGTTAAAATCCATGGAGAAGAAATAAAAACTTTGAGGTTCGCTGATGAGATTGTAGTTCTGTCAAAGACAGCAAGGGACTTGGAAGAGCAGTTGAGCGGAATGGATAGTGTCTTGAAAGGAGGATGTAAGATGAACATCAAAAAAGGCAAAATGAGGATAATGGAGTGTAGTCGAATTAAGTCGGGTGATGCTGAGGGAATTAGATTAGGAAATGAGACACTTGAAGTAGTAAAGGAGATTTGCTATTTGGGGAGCAAAATAACTGATGATGGTCGAAGTAGAGAGGATATAAAATGTAGACTGGCAATGGAATGGAAATCGTTTCTGAAGAAGAGAAATTTGTTAACATTGAGTATAGATTTAATTGTCAGGAAGTTGTTTCTGAAAGTATTTGTATGGAGTGTAGCCATGTATGGTAGTGAAACGTGGACGATAAATAGTTTGGGCAAGAAGAGAATAGAAGCTTTCGAAATGTGGTGCTACAGAAGAATGTTGAAGATTAGGTGGGTAGATCACGTAACTAATGAGGACGTATTGAATAGGATTGGGGAGAAGAGAAGTTCGTGGCACAACTTGACTAGAAGAAGGGATCGGTTGGTAGGACATGTTCTGAGGCATCAAGGGTTCACAAATTTAGCATTGGAGGGCAGCGTGGAGGGTAAAAATCGTAGAGGGAGACCAAGAGATCAATACACTAAGCAGATTCAGAAGGATGTAGGTGGCAGTAGGTACTGGGAGATGAAGAAGATTGCACACGATAGAGTAGCATGGAGAGCTGCATCAAACCAGTCTCAGGACTGAAGACTAGAACAACAACAAAACAATCGACATCGATACTGGCAAGATATAGGTTCGAGGGATTCCAAGACTTCAGAGAAAGTTTTAATTTCAAGTTCGAAGTCGGACAACAAATGACAAAAGAAAAATTTTTCGTGTGATAAATTACAGATTAAGAATTTTCGTTTTTTTTTTTCTTTTTTGTATACTTCTACTGTGGAAACTTTCTTCTTGCCAAAATTCGTGACTATACATGAAGAGAAAATACCCTATATGTTTAATTGAGTGACTCTGTGAGTATCAAAATACGTAACATAAATGACCGTATTCTTTGACTGCTCTGACTTTGAAGCTAAAGTTTATTAAACCGCCAAGGGGCCACAAACTTCAGTATGTGACAAATGTCATCTTCATACGTGTAACCGTTACTAAGAAAAAGAAAGACGAACGGACAAACGGTCGGATAAAAAAAACTTTGTGATTTTAATATAAACTTGCAGCTTTTGCATTTGTTCCTGTGGTTGTACTTTGAAGCCTTGCTTCTTGCCAAAATGCACGGCTCTAGAGCAACGGGAAGAAACCCAAAGATTTTGATCAGAGAGTTTGCGAGTGTAAAAATATGTCACCTAAACATCCGTGTCTTTTGATGGCAGGGACTTAGAACCTAACATTTATTATGTCTCCAAAGATTCATAGACCTTAATATGTGACATAAATTTCATTTTTATACGTCTACCCGTTCCTGACAAATGGGGTCTAAACAGACTGACGGAAAAACAGACTGATAAAAAATTGCAAAAAATCTTTTTGCGAGTGACACACATACGTATTAACAATTTCGGATATTACTTTTTGATTGCCGAGTGAAACCCTGCTCCATCGCAAATTTCATGATTCCAGGGCAACGCGAAGCACCATGCAGATTTCGATGAGTGGCAGTATCAAAATATGTAATACATATGGCCGTATCTTTTGATTGCATTGACTTAGAAGCTTCACTTTTTTACGTCCCCAAGGGACCGTAGACCTTAATATGCGACAGGTTTCAACGTGATACATTGTTGAGAAGAAAAGGTTTCGAACACTTGGGCAGGCAGAAACACGGACGTGCAACAAAGTGATATTATAAGGCTTCCGTTTTCACCGAAAGAGGTGCGGAACACTAAAAATGATGTAAAACAAGTTATTTACTTTATTCTGTGTAACAAAAGAATGACAAGTTTTATATTTTTTCAACTACCAGTGCAAATATAGGTGCAATATCAAGAAACAGGGCGCATCATATGTCATAAGAAGGGAGTCTTCTGAAAGATGTTCTTATGTGATGAATGATGTTTTCTTCCTACGACATTTCTCCATCGATGAAACGTTAATACTTCCATTGTTCTTACCTCTCTCTGTTGTCATCTGTGGTATACTTTATCTGTTAATGTCGGTCATCTCTTTGCTTCTTTGTTCTACAATAACTAATTCTTCATCTCGCTCACCAACCCAATATATCACGACCAGTAGGTTCAAGTTGCTGCTCAAGGGTACACAACGGTATGTTTAGCTGTAGAAGAGTCCCGATCGGAAAAAGTGGGCTAACTTGGCAATGTCGGGCGTCTGTCACTGCCAATCACGTAACGCGATTCTTTTAAGGTTTCTATGGCAACCAGTCAGTGTTGGCGCAGTGTTTGACACTTATGGCTTGCATTCAATGCTGCGACAGCAGTTTGCACTCCGTCGTTCGAGTGCAAACTGGTATGCTAGCTGCCATACATCTTGTTTGTTCATGAGTGTTACAGTCATCTCGTGAGGCGTAGCACCCTCACAGCCAGGAATGCGCTTCAGCAAGAGAACACTGTCCAGCCTTCCTGTGTCGTCTCGTCTTGATCTTTATTTTCACTTACCAACGTGTAGCAAGGCTTTTCTGACGACTATGTTTCCATTTCTTCTTACGTCTGAGCTACGTTCAGTACGTTGATCACTTTTAGCCTACCTGTGATGTCCTTACCATCATTCGTTTGTTTTCTCAGGGATGAAGGCTGTTGCCAGAAGTATTTTCTTGGTCTATTGTCACACAGTGGCAACATGGTGGACTGTAAAAACCAACTTTCGTTCGTACCACCCCTACGTTTTTTCTTATTAGCGTGTGATGAGGCGTCGTCTAGTAGAAAGGGAACTTTGCTTCGGATATTTTTTAAGGTAAAATGTCTGTACTGATGGAACAGTCTGTGTAAGAAACAGTCTCTGGAAGAGCTATGGTGAATTACGAGATTGGCAACATGAATGTTAGAGGAGAAAATCTCCCTATGTTCTGCAATAAATTTCACTTAGTAATAGAAAGTACATTGTTTTTAGAAAGCACAAGAAGAGGAGGAAGATTTGGAGAATACCAGGAGAAACAGAAAGATAACAAGTGGATGATATTACGGTGAGATAGTGATTCTATAATTGAATGAGGGGTTGTAAGGCGTACACAGGAGCAAACACGAACTTTGATCGTAAGCAAATCACGATGAAGCGATGACTGACGTTTAAGAGCATTGTCCGGAAGAAGCAATACATAGTAAGTGCAGTACTTACGGACTTAAGTAAGTTTCGCACGATGTGTTACTATCAAGTAACATAGCCCGATGGAACTTGGACCATACGAGGAAACAACTGCTACCGTATAGTACGGTACACTAAAGTACAGAAAGCGACTGAAAGAATTATGCAATGAGACCAACAGAGATGACACTTTCATTCAAAGACAGAAATTACACTGAAGTCTGCGTTTTTTTGGTACTCTCCCGGACACTGCGAAGAGCCGAGGCATGGTCCTTGATAGGATGTGTGATCATCTCGGACAGCAGTCCTTGCTCTGCAACGTCCTCAGATGCTGGCTTGAAGGTTAATAATGAGTTCTTGTGAAATGGCGTTCCGTGCCTCCACCAAAGCGGTTGAAAGCTACTGGATGGCTATTGGTGCATGTGCTCGCGCTGTAACAAGTCTCTCCAATGCAACTGACAAGCACTCGATGGGATTTAAATCGAGGCAACGGACCGACCAGTCCATTCGCCGAAATCCTCTCGTTCCAAGAGATGGTTCCAATGGCTCTGAGCACTATGGGACTTAACATCTGCCGGCTGGAATGGCCGAGCGGTTCTAGGCGCTTCAGTCTGGAACCGCGCGACCGCTACGGTCGCATGTTCGAATCCTGCCTCGGGCATGGATGTGTGTGATGTCCTTAGGTTAGTTAGGTTTAAGTAGTTGTAAGTTCTAGGGGACTGATGACCTCAGATATTAGGTCCCATAGTGCTCAGAGGCATTTGAACCATTTGAACTTAACATCTGAGGTCATCAGTCCCCTAGAACCTACAACTACTTAAACTTAACTAAGGACATCACACACATCCATGCCCGAGGTAGGATTCGAACCTGCGACCGTAGCGGTCGCGCGGTTTCGGACTGAAGCGCCTAGAACCGCTCGGTCATAACGGCCGGCCGTTGCAAGAAGCGGCCGCTCATTTTCATTGATAAAAACGAAGTCATGGACGAATGCACCCTTGATAAGACGTACATAGGGAAGGAGTAAAATGTCACAATAAAACTGAGCTTTGAGTTTACAAGATTTGGAGGTCAGTACGTCCAGGCAACATTATACCTCCACATTGAATGGCAGCTAGACAACCAAAACGATGTTGTTCGACAACATTCCTGGGTGCATTACGTGCTCCCATCACTCATAAAATTATGTAAAATGATACAAAATGTTTGATAGCCTCCGAAAAAGAGGAATATTTTATAATGAAATAAGTTTAATTTATTTAGAGGGACCACCTTAAGAAGACAGCGAGTCATGCCGTCTAAACAACGCGAACAACCGGCAGAAGTCCCGATTATTCAACATGTCACCATATTATCGGGAAAACCCTGAAGAATCCTATTCCAAAGATCTTCAGCATCAGATGATCTCGGTTTTGTGAACTCCCTATCGAGGTCATTCCGTAAGAGTTCAATGTGATTTAGCTCGGGTGACTGACTTTGCCAAATAATATGCTTGAGCTTCCCACATTTCTCTTTTCTATTGACATACCATCTGCGCACTTTAGAAGCATGTTTGGGATCATCGTCCTGCTGCAGAACGAATCCACGACCAATACGTGTCCTGCCAGATGGAGCTGCGTTGTTAGTCAGTATCCTGTGACAGCTTTACCTCTTTAACGTTCCATTCTTTCTCACTATATCACCGATATTACCACTCACAAGAAACCCCTGCACCATGACTGACCCCCCACCATGCTTCACCGTTGGCATCATACACAGATACTTCATATTTCCTCTACGCAGTCAACGAAGAAACATTCGACGATGGTGTCCAGATATTTCAGACTTAAATTTGTATAATGCCTTACATGATTGCTGCACACTCCAGTTTTTTTGTTGGTATGCTCACTGCAATCTCTTCACCTTGGTTTGTTTGCGTAATAAAGCTTTTTTGGCCTTTTGAAGTTTGTACACGAACATGGTGTTGCACTGCTGAGGCATATGATACACTTCTAGCGAATTACAGGTGCAGTACAAGTCCGCGGACGTTCACCCTCTACACGTATTGAGGCGTAGCGCCTTCGCATCGCTCCTGTCACTTGTTAGGACGATATCGTTATAGGCATGACTCATCGACAGATGTCACCAGCTGACATGGACCTGAGTTAGAGAGCTGCACGTAGTTGTACTAGTAGGCGGCAGAGGTCAGCAGTTGACGGACAGTGCTAGCAGTCGTAGTCAAAATAATGTTGTAAAGTTATGTTTGATTAATAATCAATGTATTTGCATAATTATAATTGTTTTATATGTGTAGTAATTAGTAGTGTGAGTCTTGTATGAGTGAAGAAGAACAGAATTAAATGAAAATTGTTTTGTTTATTCACGAAGCACCAGTTAAACTATACAGGTGATTTACTATAAATAAACGTGCTGTTAGTTTGTGGTACTAATAAATCGTGAGTAGAACACAAATTAATCGGTAATTTCAGAAGGAGTAATTTTATATTTGATACTTTTCTAAATTTATTTATTTTGGCTCAAATGGCTCTGAGCACTATGCGACTTAACTTCTGAGGTCATTAGTCGCCTAGAACTTAGAACTAATTAAACCTAACTAACCTAAGGACATGACACACATCCATGCCCGAGGCAGGATTCGAACCTGCGACCGTAGCGGTCGCTCGGCTCCAGACTGTAGCGCCTAGAACCGCACGGCCACTCCGGCCGGCTTTATTTATTTAGCAATTGCCATAGAAAGAAATGTTTTACTATGATTGGTCATTGAAGTAAAGCGCGGGTAAGCGCTGGATAATACTGCAACCTGATCTGCTGCCCGCATCTCGTGGTCGTGCGGTAGCGTCCTCGCTTCCCACGCCCGGGTTCCCGGGTTCGATTCCCGGCGGGGTCCGGGATTTTCTCTGCCTCGTGATGGCTGGGTGTTGTGTGCTGTCCTTAGGTTAGTTAGGTTTAAGTAGTTCTCAGTTCTAGGGGACTTATGACCACAGCAGTTGAGTCCTATAGTGCTCAGAGCCTGATTTGCTGTTTGTGATATCAGCCAATCAGAAAAATGCAGGCTCGCGCCAATCTATGCTGGGAACAAAGCCTTTGGTTGATCTAGAGGGGTCGGGGCTGAGGGTTCGAACTAATAACATCTCATTGAAAGCAGCTCCGACGAAAGTACTGTAAAATCGCGGAAAAATGCTAATTACGAGTTCGCGAAGCAGTACAAAGTGTAGTTAAGTGAACGGTATAGTGGAAGTCGTGTGGAATTTCGGACGGCATATCAAAATTATTGCTTTTGACTGTTAGTTAAAACCGCGTGGCGTGTTGTGCGATCTGAGACTGGGACAGGTGTCACGTGTAGAGCAGAGTGCACAACATTTGAGCGAGCATTTTCACAACTAAAAGATCCGGTGAACTCTATTAACTTCGGTAACGGGTGTAAATACCATAAACTGGCTACGTGTGTGATTGTGGTGTGCGTGGGAGCTTTACGTTGTGTAGACACTTAGTACGGACTTGGCAGTATTAACTGTGATCTTTATCGTAAAAATACACCTGAAAATTTACATTGCCAAGTTAAAACTTTTATTTCAGTAGCTACCCACATCCCGCTTACCGGACAATTCTATGTATGTTGCGACCTGCAATAGACAGTAGTGGTCTAGTATTTTCTACTACAGCTTTTAGCTAGACAAATGAACATTGCTGGACCCTGGCAGGGCGGTAAAAAGTAACGTGCCGCGCCGCAGTATGAACCGATCATCCGTGTATTATGTTACCCGGTGTTTTTCAGATTTCGAAACACTTGTACTAACACCAGTTTAGTTGAACTACTGCAATGCATACTTCACTGTAGATTCGGCAACGCCAACTGTTGTTCCTTCTGTCCTACTAGACTACCCACCCTGATGCAGAGCTATAGTTACAGCACGTTTTTCAGTTCCAGTCTCCCGCTTCCATACCATTATGGGATAATATGACATAAACTGGTCAGGTACAAAAACAAAGATCTAGATGCACATAATGTACAGTAAAGTAATTCTACACATGCAGCTGAAGGAATGTGACATATTCGAAATGAGCCATATTAGGTAAAGGTACATTTGTGGTGTTGTGAATATTCATTGGCGCCCACTATGGAAACGACCAGTTAAATACACAACAGAAACGCTTAGTCTTTATAGGTTTTAATTGTTTTATTATCATAATGGGAATATGAAAATATTAAAAGCTAAGTCCTTCACCTGTAGTGTAGAACAGGCACTAGAACTAAGAGAGAGAAACGGGCATGACGGATCTAGAGAAATTAAAGTACAAATTGAGAATCACATAAGGAGACAGGAAGGAGTTCTGTTACACTGGTAGCAAAACGAGGCATGATAGATGAAGCAAGCAAGGTATAGGCTAGCACAATCAAAGAGAAAATTCCTTGTCAAAAGGTGTGTGCTAATAACAAACTTAAGCCGCAACTGCAAAATTAGTAAAAATATAAAATGAAATAAAAGATAAATTCTTAGAATGTATGCGTAACGAGTGACGATGTTTTCTGCTTGACTTTTCGAGGAATAGTACTCGGCGACATGAAACTTTCGAGCGGCCTGAACAACTTGCATGGCGCCACGCTGGACGTGACAGTACTATTTTCTGAAAGAGCTCCTTACTTAGCTTTCATGTCTTCAAGTCCCCAGAAACACTCCTCAGGACATTGTCTCAAATGTCATACATGCCGGATCATTGTATTAGTGGAACCTCACTACTTCTCAGACATTTGTGAAGATCAGGAAACGTGGGACTGGGAGGAGAGAAGGGTGCTGGTGGTTTTGCTGGACATGTTTAACTTCATCGTCTATTAAGACAAAACGAAACTGACCTTTACACATCACTGCAAGAGAGAGTTCACTGGCTGATCACAGCAGTTATCCGGAAATAATTTGTTACATTTAGCTATAAAACAGCAGATCCTTAATCGTGCAGCTGATGTCATTTCGTATGGGTGTAATCTCTCACGCACATTGTATTAAAACAACAAATAATAAATTGAGGCATACACGCATTATCAGGGCACAACAATACAGGAAACACGATAACTGAGTGATAGGGGCCAATATTAAACTCAAAATATTAAGACGAATCTTTCAGGAAATTCTTTCAATTAATTATTCACTCAAAGCTACACAGGAACATACATGGCGTCCACGTCAATTTACTTGCGACACATCGAAACCTTTGCATACTTCAATGCAGCTGGCGCACTGAACCTCACATATTCAAAGAAAACTCTGCAGAAGAACATACGTGGCATGCACACCGGTTGAGTCACATGGACATGTGTATGTCTCAGTAAGGCAAAATGGTTCTTTGTAGTACTTAAATATGTGATTGTAGACACAAGTACACGACAACGCATACTTGACACTAATTTTAGCAAATAGGAGCGATCGAGAACGAAACTTGACATGTGATAACAGGCACGAAGACTCGTACGAGAGACCAACGAACTGACATGCATAGTTTAACAACACATTAACTCACTTTTACTAAGCACAACTTCACGAACATGGCTACCCGAAAAAAAGACAACGCCTCACGAAGCATAATGACCGACAGAATAACACTGGCTCACACATATACTCGACCTGCAGTACCCTCTGCCGGCTGGGGTGGCCGAGCGGTTCTAGGCGCTACAGTCTGGAACCCGCGACCGCTACGGTCGCAGGTTCGAATCCTGCCTCGGGCATGGATGTGTGTGATGTCCTTAGGTTAGTTAGGTTTAAGTAGTTCTAAGTTCTAGGGGACTAATGACCTCAGAGCCATTTCCAGCACCCTCAGCTTGCCTCCGTCTTAATGTTTCCGGGACGTCTTACCCCAGACACACAATAGCGAGACGATGGCCAGCCTACACCTTACACCTGTTGCTCGTGAATCCACAGTGTCCATCTGGACGCGGTATCGGCACACGACATCGAGGTGACGACAGGCCGACCGTCTGTAGCCAATGACTGTTGCACCACCACACTCACGCGATACCCGTTCTCCGTGCACGACACCGACAAGTGGAAGACAAACACAGCCAGCACTCGTTCCTCACAGCTGAAGGCTGCTTGACCTGTTCAACGGCAGCGGCAACAACTTCAATACACAGACCGACCGCTACCCGCGGCAATGCAACGCACCATGTGTTTCCTTCCTCGTTGGTAGCAGACTCGTGACAGAGATCGCGCACCTGCCAACGCTGCTCGACTTTGGTTCAAATGGCTCTGAGCACTATGGGACTCAACTGCTGAGGTCATTAGTCCCCTAGAACTTAGAACTAGTTAAACCTAACTAACCTAAGGACATCACAAACATCCATGCCCGAGGCAGGATTCGAACCTGCGACCGTAGCGGTCTTGCGGTTCCAGACTGCAGCGCCTTTAACCGCACGGCCACTTCGGCCGGCGCTGCTCGACTTTCACCTCGGCCACAGATTACCAGCGCCACGGCGGACTCGTGACAGATCTATCTACTATCGACTCATTCAGTATGTACACTACTGGCCATTAAAATTGCTACACCGCGAAGATGACGTGCTACAGACGCGAAATTTAACCGACAGCAAGAAGATTCTGTGATATGCAAATGATTAGCTTTTCAGAGCGTTGCCTGGTGAAACGTTGTTGTGATGCCTCGTGTAAGGAGGAGAAATGCGTACCATCACGTTTCCGACTTTGATAAAGGTCGGATTGTAGCCTATCGCGATTGCGGTTTATCTTATCGCGACATTGGTGCTCGCGTTGGTCGAGATCCAATGACTGTTAGCAGAACGTGTAATCGGTGGGTTCAGGAGGGCAATACGGAACGCCGTGCTGGATCCCAACGGCCTCGTATCACTAGCAGTCGAGATGACAGGCATCTTATCCGCATGGCTGTAACGGATCGTGCAGCCACGTCTGGATCCCTGAGTCAACAGATGGGGACGTTTGCAAGACAACAACCATCTGCACTAACAGTTCGACGACGTTTGCAGCAGCATGGACTATCAACTTGGAGACCATGGCTGCGGTTACCCTTGACGCTGCATGACAGACAGGATCGCCTGCGATGATGTACTCAACGACGAACCTGGGTGCACGAATGGCAAAACGTCATTTTTTTCGGATGAATCCAGGTTCTGTTTACAGCATCATGATGATCGCATGCGTCTTTGACGACATCGCGGTTAACACACAATGGGAAGCGTGTATTCGTCATCACCATACTGGCGTATCACCCGGCGTGACGGTATGGGGTGCCATTCGTTACATGTCTTGGTCACCTCTAGTTCGCATTGACGGCACTTTCAACAGTGGACGTTACATTTCAGATGTGTTACGACCCGTGGCTCTACCCTTCATTCGATCCCTGCGAAACCCTACATTTCAGCAGGATAATGCACGACCGCATGTTTCCTGTGCGGGCCTTTCTGGATACAGAAAATGTTCGACTGCTGCTCTGACCAGCACATTCTCCAGATGTCTCACCAACTGAAAACGTCTGGTGAATGGTGGCCGAGCAACTGGCTCGTCGCAATACGCCAGTCACTACTCTTGATGAACTGCGATATCGTGTTGAAGCTGCATGGGCAGCTGTACGTGCACACGCCATCCAAGCTCTGTTTGATTCAATGCCCAGACGTATCAAGGCCGTTATTACGACCTGAGGTGGTTGTTCTGGGTACTGATTTCTCAGTATCTATGCACCCAAATTGGGTGAAAATGTAATCACATGTCAGTTCTAATGTAATATATTTGTCCAATGAATACCCGTTTATCATCTGCATTTCTTCTTGGTGTAGCAATTTTATTGGCCAGTAGTATATTTGACACTTGTTTTGGATTATATATATATATATATATATATATATATATATATATATATATATATATATATGTGTGTGTGTGTGTGTGTGTGTGTGTGTGTGTGTGTGTGTGTGTGTGTGTGTGTGTGTCAGATTAAGAAAATGTCAGGAATACACTCGTAATAAATGTAAATTTTCTCTTGTCTTTTCAGGTGGGTCAACTGCTGACGGTATTTGTGCTAGTAAAGCAGTCGTCGAAAACAGAGGAAGGTAGGAGGTACAACTTCTTGAGAGCACGAAACAGCAGTTATTGCTTTTTAGTACTGCAGATTTTCTTTTTCACGTTGCTCTTTTATAATCGTGTGCACCGTTATGTCAGGAAATGTTGTAAAGATATCTTCGTAATGTGCTATTGAACAGCGTGCGTGCAGTTCATGTTGCCAAGCTCGAAGCAGAAACGATTTAGCTTTAGAAAGTCCCATTATTTCCATCAGCTTATTATATTTTCTCGGCCATCTTTACAAAAAACATAAACGTAACGTGTTGCACATAAATAGGCAAATAAATCCTCTGCTGTATGATTACGCTGTTGGTGCTAAATGACTGGGAACAGTAACTACCGTAAAAAACTTAGGGCTACTAATGTGGAGGCACGTAACTTAGGTTTACTAATCTGGAGGCACATAAAGTGGAACGACAACACTAAACAAGTGGTGTGAATGCCAGACTGGTGTGTGCGTGTGCGTGCGTGCGTGTGCGCTTCATCCAGCAATTGTAAGTCTATTTCTAGGGAACCAGTTGGTAACGGTTTGCATTTGACCACTATGATGAGGAGCAGATGGTCAACATATGCGACTACCCATGTGCGTTCGACCCCTTCCATTAGTGTTAGGAGGGTATTCAATGTTAATATTATAAAAACAGGTTGGAACGCGTACGAGAAATTATTTGTGTGTGTGAAATCTTATGGGACTTAACTTCTAAGGTAATCAGTCCCTAAGCGTACACACTACTTAACCTAAATTATCCTAAGGACAAATTCACACACCCATGCCCGATGGAGGACTCGAACCTCCGCCGGGACCAGCCGCACAGTCCATGACTGCAGCACCTCAGACCGCTCGCCGAATCCCGCGCGGCGAATTATTTGTACTTGCGCCTTTGCACGTTTATGCTACTCTGAAATGAAAAAATGTCCACACGAGGTGAAATCGTGGCGAGTCGCATGCGTCTTCAGAAGGCCGACACAACGACAACTTTGACAGGTTGATGATGCATGTTTGAAAGCCGGAGGTGAGAGGAGGTGGTACGGCGACGAGGTGTTAGAAAACCAAACAAACGGTAGCGCTTGAGCCACAGCACTGTGCTGAAGCTGATGCAATACCGCAGGTGTGCAGCTGAGTGTGTCGACTGCAGGTCATTTAGACTAGGAGCTGAATTATCTTCACTTGTGCCACTGTACTTAGTTTTACGTCGTATTTAAACCAGACTGCACTCAGCACCTGAACGCTCACAATGGTGTGCCGAGTAACAAACTGAGTCACGTGACATGACCAGAATCATGCTCCAGTGGTTTGAGGAGCGTGGTAGTGAACTCATGTTGATCTGTTGGCCTCCAAAGTATCCTTATTTGAACCCGATGGAACCTATCTGGAACTCTATCGGGCGCTAGTTCGGGGCCCACAAGCTACCAGCCCGTAAATATACAGGAATGCATGACCTATGCGCACACATCTGACGCCATATTCCTTCATAAATCTACCAGGGACTTCCTGAACTCATATCGCGCTCCAGAAGTGGATCAACACGCTATTAAACAGGACGTCCGTTTTTATTTTCTCTCACCAGTGTAGGTCGATTGGGGAAACTCCGGACATAAATTCTGTGTCAGGTGCCCAATGCCTGAGTACAAAGTATTAAAACGATCAAATAAAATGGGCTGAATCGGAGGGAAAACCGCAACCGTTAGCGGGAGTGTGGTGAAACTGGGAAATAGGCAAACATGAACGTTCTGTAAAAGTATAGAAGTTAGGTAGCAGAAAATGCAACCTGTTTGTAGGATATAAGAAGGAAAGTATCTACTGGTAAAGGAACTTTCAAAAAGCTGAAAGAATTGGTGACAGAAAAAGGAATTTCTATAAAGAAGGGTTTCACTAAGTATGTAGTACAGTATGGCACCAAATCATAGACAGTCGAAAATGTGAAGGAAAAATATTTGGATGTGATTTTAACGTTATGTACTGGCAGAATGACGAACGAGGAGTATTTATACGAATGGGAGAAGGAAGAAAGCTTACATAGATGATCATAATGACGATTCTTGAGTGGGACATACACTGTGAAGAAGCTGCTTGCAAATAAGAGTTTTTGAGTGAAAGACTGCAGGAAAGTAGACATACTTGAAATTCTGGATGACGACAAAAACGACTAAATTAGCAGCAGACTAAGGAAGAAGCGCAGGGGAGAGGAAAATGTAGAGCTCTCAGTCGATACTTGCGTTAAATTGTGTAAGAAGCCTATATTTCAGCTCGTATTCGGAGTAGGCTGTGCGAAAAATATGCATCCAGAACCACGATTGAATTAATGCCGTCTTTTACGTAAAATTTAGACCTAAGAATTTATTTGTAACACACTCTCTCCCTCTCTCTCTCTAAATATATATGAACCATGGACCTTGCCGTTGGTGGGGAAGTTTGCGTGCCTCAGCGATAGGCGTACCGTACGTGCAACCACAACGGAGGGGTACTTGTTGAGAGGCCAGACACACGTGTGGTTCCTGAAGAGGGGCAGCAGCCTTTTCAGTAGTTGCAGGGGCAACAGTCTGGAGAATTGACTGATCTGGCCTTGTAACACTAACCAAAATGGCATCGCTGTGCTGGTACTGCGAACGGCTGAAAGCAAGGGGAAACTACAGCCGTAATTTTCCCCGAGGGCATGCTGCTTTACTGTATGGATAAATGATGATGGCGTCCTCTTTGGTAAAATATTCCGCAGGTAAAATAGTCCCCCATTCGGACCTCCGGGCGGGGACTACTCAAGAGGACGTCATTATCAGGAGAACGAAAACTGGCGTTCTACGGATCGGAGCGTGGAATGTCAGATCCCTTAATCAGGCAGGTAGGTTAGAAAATTTAAAACGGGAAATGGATAGGTTGAAATTAGATATAGGGGGAATAGTGAAGTTCGGTGGCAGGACGAAAAAGACTTTGGGTCAGGTGAATACAGGGTTATAAATACAAAATTAAATAGGAGTAATGCAGGAGTAGGTTCAATAATGAATAAAAAAATAGGAGAGCGGGTAAGCTACTACAAACAGCATAGTGAACGCATTATTTTGGCCAACATAGACACGAAGCCTACGCCTACTACAGTAGTACAAGTTTATATGCCAACTAGCTCTGCAGATGACGAAGAAATTAATGAAATGTATGATGAGATAAAAGAAATTATTCAGATAGTGAAGGTAGACGAAAATTTAATAGCCATAGGTGACTGAAAATCAATAGTAGGAAAAGGAAAAGAAGGAAACATAGTAGGCGAATATAGATTGGGACTGACAAATGCAAAAGGAAGCCGCCTGGTAGAATTTTGCACAGAGCATAACTTAATCATAGCTAACACTTGGTTCAAGAATCATGAAAGAAGGTTGTATACGCGGAAGAAGCCTGAAGATACTAGAAGGTATCATATAGATTACATAATGGTAGTACAGAGATTTAGGAACCAGATTTTAAATTGTAAGACATTTCCAGGGCAGGTTTGGACTCTGACAACAATCTATTGATTATAAAATGTAGATTACAACTGAAGAAACTGCACGAAGATGGGAATTTAAAGAGATGGGATCTGGATAAACTGGCTAAACCAGAGGATGTACAGAGTTTCAGGGAGAGCATAAGGAAACAATTGACAGGAATGGGGCAAAGAAACACAGTAGAAGAAGAATGTGTAGCTTTGGGGGATGAAGTAATGAAGGCAGCAGAGGATCAAGTTGGCATAAAGACGAGGGGTTGTAGAAATCCTTGGGTAACAGAAGAAATATTTAATTTAATTGATGAAAGGAGAAAATATGAAAATGCAGTAAATAAAGCAGGCACAAAGGAATACAAACGTCTCAAAAATGAGATCGACAGGAAGTGCAAAATAACTAAGCGGGGATGGCTAGATGATAAATGTAAGGACATAGAGGCTTATCTCACTAGGGCTAAGATAGATACTGCCTACAGGAAAATTAAAGAGACCTTTGGAGAAAAGAGAACCACTTGTATGAATATCAAGATCTCAGATGGAAACCCAGTTCTAAGCAAATAAGGGAAAGCAGAAAGGTGGAAAGAGTATATAGAGGGTCTCAACAAGGGTGGTGTACTTGAGGACAATATTATGGAAATGGAAGAGGATGTAGATGAAGATGAAATGGAAGGTATGATACTGCGTGAAGAGTCTGACAGAGCACTGGAAGGCCTAAGTCGAAACAAGGCCCCGGGAGTAGACAACATTCCATTAGAACTACTAACAGCCTTGGGAGAGCCAGTCCTGACAAAACTCTACCATGTGGTGAGCAAGATGTATGAGACAGGCGAAATACCCTCAGACATCAAGAAGAATATAATAATTCCAATTCTAAAGATAGCAGGTGTTGACAGATGTGAAAATTACCGAAATATCAGTTTAATAATTCACGGCTACAAAATACTAACGCGAATTCTATTCAGACGAATGGAAAAACTGGTAGAAGGCGACATCGGGGAAGATCAGTTTGGATTCCGTAGAAATGTTGGAACACGTGAGGCAATACTGACCCTACGACTTATCTTAGAAGCTAGATTAAGGAAAGGGAAACCGACGTATGTAGCATTTGTAGACTTAGAGAAAGCTTTTGACAATGTTGATTGGAATACTCTCTTTCAAATTCTGAAGGTGGCAGGGGTAAAATACAGGGAGCAAAAGGCTATTTACAATTTGTAGAGAAACAAGATGGCAGTTGTAAGAGTCGAGGGACATGAAAGGGAAGAAGTTCGCTGAAGACATGTAATTCTGTCAGAGACAGCAAAGGACTTGGAAGAGCAGTTGAACGGAATGGACAGTGTCTTCAAAGGAGGATATAAGACGAACATCAACAAAAGCAAAACGAGGATAATGGAATGTACTCGAATAAGTCGGGTGATGCTGAGGGAATTAGATTAGGAAATGGGACATTTAAAGTAGTAAAGGAGTTTCGCTATTTGGGGAAAAAAATAACTGATGATGGTCGAAGTAGAGAGGATATAAAATGTAGACTGGCAATGGCAAGGAAAGCGTTTCTGAAGAAGAAAAATTTGTTAACATCTAGATTTAAATGTCAGGAAGTCGTTGCCATGTATGGAAGTGAAACATGGACGATATATAGTTGGGACAAGAAGAGAGTAAAAGCTTTCGAAATGTGGTGCTACAGGAGAATGCTGAATATTAGATAGGTAGATCACATAACTAATGACGACTTATTGAACAGAATTGGGGAGACGAGGAGGCTGTGGCACAACTTGACGAGAAGGAGGCATCGGTTGGTAGGACACATTGTGAGGCATCAAGGGATTACCAATTTAGTATTGGAGGGCAACGTCGAGGGTAAAAATCGTAGAGAGAGACCAAGAGATGAATACACTAAGCAGATTCAGAAGGACGTAGGTTACAGTAGGTACTGGGAGATGTAGAAACTTGCACTGGATAGACTAGCATGGAGAGCTGCATCAAGCCAGTCTCAGGACTGAAGACCACAATAACAACAACAGCTAGTGAAAACCTAAAGAATCCGGCTGTCTTTTTGCAAGGAGCTGAAAAGGCTACCCTGTTTTCGTAATACATGTAACCGTAACTTCAGACTTGCTTCCTGTTCGTGTTATTAGTTATACGGCTATTGCCGTGTTTTCATAGTGGTAAACCACGGTCTTCTCCTCAAACGGCCGTACTGTTACACGTGTGCTTCAGAACAACCGATCCCCGTGCTGCGGCCAGCCTCACGTGAATGCACAGACACGTGCCGGTCCTCGTCTAGCAGTTTCGGCCCACATTAATGGCGGAAGGCCCAGTCGCGGTTTATTGGGCCATTACGTGAACCGCGATGGCCGTAGTCCGGCTTACGGCTGGACACGGGATTACTGCTGCACGGCTGCGTCGACGTCGGTTCGCTCTGGCGGGAGTTTACGGTACGCGTCAAGTGTCGCCCGGTCAAGGGGGGGGGGAGCTTCCTTGTCGCAGACTTCGTGTCGGCCGTTTTTCACCTCCTCTGCGGATATCGGAAGTCAGCGCTTCCGGATGGACGGAAACACCATGAGAGAGGCGAGAGAATCCGTCATACGACAACGCCGGAAAGATCTATAACACTATTGCCAGTGAAATAGGGGACACGGATCTTAAGACTTGCCGGCCGGAGTGGCCGAGCGGTTCTAAGCGCTACAGTCTGGAACCGCGCGATCGCTGCGGTCGAAGGTTCGAATCCTGCCTCGGGCGTGGATGTGTGTGATGTCCTTAGGTTAGTGAGGTTTAAGTAGTTCTAAGTTCAAGTAATCAGAGCCATTTTCTTAAGACTTGGTATTATGTCCCGAAGAATATTTATTCTACGTGTATAGAAAACCAGTCAGAAGTACACGTCATGAAGAACCTATGCTATCTTCTTCATTAGCCAACTTTTTCCTGGTCACTATCTTACACTGCATTGTTTTTTTCTTCTTCGAGTAATCTCTTTAAATTTCCTTGTCACCATAATAACTTGCAGGACTATTCACTCTTACGCGTATTCTAGGTCGCAAGCATACTTCAAAGATGTTTCTCTAGCAAGAAATGCGTGACTGAATGTAGCGGAGTGTTTGACGGGAAAATCGCAGTTGCTTCAGTTAGTCTTTGTCACCGAATTGATTACTCGCGCACACACACACACACACACACACACACACACACAAACACACACACACACGAACTGAACTCTCGCACAGGCCATGAAGGCCCAGGTACCGACTGGCCGCCGTGTCATCCTCAACCCACAGGCGTCACTGGATGAGCATATGGAGGGGCATGTGGTCAGCACACTGCTCTCCCGGCCGATATATATGTTGTTGTGGTCTTCAGTCCTGACACACTTTTGATGCAGCTTTCCGTGCTACTATATCCTGTACAGGCTTCTTCATCTCCCAGTACCTACTGCAACCTACATCCTTCTAAATCTGCTTAGTGTATTCATCTCTTGGTCTCCCTCTACGATTTTTACCCTCCACGCTACCCTCCGATACTAAATTGGTGATCCGTTGATGCCTCAGAACATGTCCTACCAACCGGTGCCTTCTTCGGGTTGTGCCACAAGCTCCTCTTCTCCCCAATTCCCTAATTCCCCAATTCTATACAAAATCTTCTCATTAGTTATGTGATCTACCCATCTAATCTTCAGCATTCTTCTGTAACAACACATTTCGAAAACTTATATTCTCTTCTTGTCCAAACTGGTTATCGTCCATGTTTCACTTCCACACATGGCTACACTCCATACAAATACTTTCAGAAACACCGAGCGAGGTGGCGCAGTGGTTAGCACACTGGACTCGCATTCGGGAGGACGACGGTTCAATCCCGTCTCCGGCCATCCTGATTTAGGTTTTCCGTGATTTCCCTAAATCGCTTCAGGCAAATGCCGGCATGGTTCCTTTGAAAGGGCACGGCCGATTTCCTTCCCCATCCTTCCCTCACCCGAGCTTGCGCTCCGTCTCTAATGACCTCGTTGTCGACGGGACGTTAAACACTAATCTCCTCCTCCTCCTACTTTCAGAAACGACTTCCTGACACTTAAATCTATACTCGATGTTAATAAATTTCTCTTCAGTAACGCTTTCCTTGCCATTGCCATTCTACATTTTATATCCTCTCTACTTCGACCATCATCAATTATTTTGCTCTCCAAATAGCAAAACTCCTTTCCTACTTTAGGTGTCTCATTTCCCAATCAAATTCCCTCAGCATCACCCGACTTAATTCGACTACATTCCTTTATCCTCGTTTTGCTTTTGTTGATGTTCATCTTACTATATCCTCCTTATTGTCAAAAGCTTTCTCTAAGTCTACAAATGCTGGAAACGTAGGTTTTGTCTTTCCTTAATCTATTTTCCAAAATAAGTCGTAGGGTCAGTATTGTCTAACGTGTTTCAATACTTCTACGGAATCCAAACTGATCTTCCCCGAGGTCGGCTTCTACCAGTTTTCCCATTCGTCTGTAAAGAATACGCGTCAGTATTTTGAAGCTGTGACTTTCTAAACTGATACTTCGGTAATTTTCAAATCTGTCAACACCTGCCTTCTGTGGGATAACCTATAAATAACGACATGGGACCTAACTTGTCACACTTTTCCTAACCCATCTAACATGGGCAAATCGGTCCGAAAACGGATAACAAAGAGAGAGATTAAATAAGTAAACGAAGAAAGTTTCTGGCGTATATCTCGCTATTGCACCTTTAATGAGACACCGCTTTGCTGTGTGAAAAAATTTAAGATTAGTCTCAGCCAGTGTTTGCTGGTCATCTGGGCTCAGTTCGCAGTGGGTCTTACCACTGAAGCCAAATCTACTCCAGTCAACGAGATTCCGTGCCGAAGACGGGTGTGGAGACGCCCCAGACAGTGGTGGAACACTAACCTATCACCCGCATTACAGCCCAACAGCCAGCTGTGACGGCCTGGGTTATCACTTTGTCGCAGGACCTCTTTCGTTGCCATCCGCTGCACACTTACAGCAAACCGATTTGTCGACATTCTACCCCCCCCCCCCCTTTGTTACCCTTCATGCAACCAATCTTGGGCTTGCATTTCAGCAACATAAGCCGTCCTGGGCTTACATTTCAGTAAAATAATGCCCGCCCACACACGGTGACAGTTTCTACTGCTTGTCTTCGCTCTTGCCAAATCCTTAGAGTTTAATCGTATTTAACGTCGGGAGTAATGTTCTCATGATACGAGTCTCACTTGAGTCACCGAGCGAGGTGATGCAGTGGTTATGACATTGAACTCGCATTCGAGAGAAGGTTGAAACACGCGTCCAATCATGCTGATTTAGGCGCACACTCCACTGCAGAGTAAAAATCTCATTCTGGAAACATCCCCTAGGCTGTGGCTAAGCCATGTCTCCGCAATATCATTTCTGCATGGTTCGTAGGAGAGCTTCTGTAAAGTTTGGAAGGTAGGAGACGAGGTACTGGCGGAAGTAGAGCGGTGAGGACGGGGCGTGAGTCGTGCTTGGGTAGCTCCGTTGGTAAAGCACTTGCCCGCGAAAGGCAAAGGTTCAAAAAATGTTCAAATGTGTGTGAAATCTTATGGGACCTAACTGCTAAAGTCATCAGTCCCTAAGCTTACACACTACTTAACCTAAATTATCCTAAGGACAAACGCACACACCCATGCCCGAGGGAGGACTCGAAACTCCGCCGGGACCAACCGCACAGTCCATGACTGCAGCGCTCTTGACCGCCCGGCTAATCCCGCGCGGCGGAAGGCAATGGTCCCGAGTTCGAGTCTCGGTCCGTCACACAGTTTTAAGCTGTCAGGAAGTTCCATATTGATTTAGATGTTCCGTGGTTTCCCTAAATCCCTTCAGGCTAATCTGATGGGACTGATTACCCCACTGTTCGGTCCTCTCCCCCGAATCAAACAATCAAGCAACCGTCACTTGATTCGCATGCCTCTACGGAGACCATCATATTTGTTCCTCAAACAAACAAGACTCCTTCCACGTGATATATCTCATCAGGCGTCACTGTGGCGCGCAGAGTCAAATCTGTCAGTCCCAAATCAACACTATCTGACTACAAGTACACTGTTACTTATAATCCGTCTTGATTGCTAAAATGTTTATTCACATGACCGGTTTCGGTTCCTCTAGAACAATCTTCAGATCCGCAATTTCGGTTGTAGGAGTAACTCGTCCACAATCAGCAACCTTCACATGCTGCGTCATGACTGTCATGACTCCCGAAACCGAAATTGCAGATCTGAAGATGGTTCTAGAGGAACCGAAACCGGTCATGTGAATAAACATTTTTGCAATCAAGACGGATTATAAGTAACAGTGTATAAAAAGTGATTGCCGTATCCCTGCAGATGTTATGTCTGTTTTTGCAAATGACTACAAGTATCCATACATCATTGTCTAATGAGCAATTGACTGCTAAATGCCACCAGAGGCGAACCCACCAGTGTAAAAGAAAACGAGGAATGTTGTATTATCAGTGCAGAAGCAGTAACAACAGGGTGGGTCGGTCACGAGAGGTCAGCGGTTTCGAACGTAGAAGAATCATTGGATGTTACCTGAATAACAGATTCATCACAGACGTTTGAGTCCTAAAGCAACCAAACTCGACAACTGAGGATATGACTGTGAGGCAGAATCACGAAGAAACAACCGCAGCTAATTTATCATTTACTGACAGAGAGGGATCGTCGGGCATTGCGGATGGCAGATGTAAAAAATCGCATGAAATCAGCAGAAGGAATCAGTGAGACCCTCTGCGCTTGTAAAAACTTTTTGTTTGTTTATAGACACAATCACACGTTTATGACACAGTCACAACTGGTTTCGGCCATACAATGACCATCTTCAGATGCTAAAACAATACAAACAAAATTTTTATATTAAAAACTAAAAAATAACTGCAATATTTAACCACACTTATTAGTAATCTAGCTGAATTTATGCGAAATATCTATAGTTCATACCTGAAGGCGGCATACACTGAACCCAGGTTCATGCGTTGTCAAACTAGTTATAAAATGTAAAACACCGGTCTTATAGAGATATAAAAATTTGTTAGATTTTGTTCACCGTCTTTGCGCTAGATGCGCGCGTCCTCTATAAGATAGTTTCAAAAGCCTAAAATATACAAATTTACAATTAATAATTAGGTCACATGTACATAAAATTTAAGGTCACAGAACAGGTCGTTAAATCAGTAAAATAACATTTCAGAACAAGGATAAAACATTGCTATAGATGTAAATATTAGTAGCACTCGTAGAGTGTATTTCTGACGCCCGATGGCGCTGTATTACCGGCTGTTGCCTGTTTATGCCGTTGTCCACTAGTATAGCAGGGCCGACACGGACAGCACGACGAGTGCAGTGCTCTGCCGCAGGTGGATGGCGCTCTCCTCCACCTTAGAGGTTGTTCACATCTACTGCGGCCCGCACTGGGCAGTGAAACACTCGACCGCCGGAAGGCTCCAGTCTCAGCTGAAGCACATATGTAGTATAAAAGATCCGCTCAGATGAACAGATCGTCGTAAATGTTGAAGTATGCGTCTGTTGCAAATTTATTCTCTTCATTGAGGAGTTTGTCAGGTTCTATGCGTCTCGTAACATAAATCTCCAGTTCTTCTAAAATGTCTAATCGTTTACTTTTTCTAACTTCATGTAGAATTTGACGCAGTTCGTCGATGTTACCAATATTATGACCCTCCTCTTGTATATGTAAGCCTAGCGCTGTCTTATCACTGGGATACGTGTGTATATTTTAGACTTTCGAAAAAGTATGACTATCTTATAGAGGACGCGCGCATCTAGCGAAAAGACGGTGAACAAAATCGAACACATTTTTATATCTATATAAGACCGGTGTTTTACATTTTATAGCTAGTCTGACAACGCATGAACCTGTGTTCAGTGTATGCCGCCTTTAGGTATGAACTATATGTATTTCGCACAAATTCAGTTAGATTACTAATAAGCGTGGTTAAATATTGAACTTATTTTTTAGATTTTAATATAAATTTTCTTTTGTCTTGCTTTAGCATTTGAAGATGGTCATTGTACGGCCGAAACCGATTATGACTGTGCCATAAACATATGATTGTGTCTATAAATAAACAAAAAAAAAATTAATAGAGAATCAATCACGCACTCCATAGACAAAATGTCGTTTTTCTCAAAACCCATTGCCCTACTAGCAGTCCATCTGGTGTAATGACTGATCATAGGGAGTTAGAAAGAATGAGGTACAATGATCGAA
Source organism: Schistocerca nitens (assembly GCF_023898315.1). NCBI lineage: Eukaryota > Metazoa > Arthropoda > Insecta > Orthoptera > Acrididae > Schistocerca > Schistocerca nitens. The sequence continues at coordinate 47,328,927 of NC_064619.1, read as the reverse complement.
CAGATTCTAGTGAGGCACACATTTTTGTAGTCACCTGAGGTGGTGTAATGGCTGACGCCACTGGACGGAGGATGACTGGAAACGAGTGATTTGGGGTGATGACTCACGCTGTACCGTGCGGCGATCGTATGGAAAGGTACGGATTTCACGAAAACCTGAAAAACGATGATAACATCTTCTCCGGTTGACAGCCGAGTCAATGTGTTGTTCTCCAGTAACGTTTCAGCAACTTCCTTACTTGCCATCTTCGCCTGAAGATGGCAAGTAAGAAACGTGCTGAAATGTTGCTGGAGAACAACACATTGACTCGGCTGTCAACCGGAGAAGATTTTATCATCGAGATTCGCCGAGAAAGCCTGCCTTCTCATATAACCTGAAAAACGTTAACTGCCATCATGTGCAGTGCCAGGAGTGAAGTACGGACGAAGTGATGTTACAGTATCGGAGTCTTTTCCGTGGGTAGGAAGCGGTCCCGATATCGCGCTTTGGAAAACGCTAAATGCGGAACATGTTAACACATTCTACAGCACTGTGCAGCGTAGAGTAGAGGAACAGTTCGGAGACGTTGATTGTAACAGCATGGGAACGCACACTATCATAAACCAGAACTTACGAGGAAATGATTTGCAAGCAACAATCTACCTGAAACGTTGTGGCCTGCCCAGATGCCCGACGTGTGCCCAACGGAACACTTTTGGGAAGAGTTATAACATCGACTTCGCTCCAGACTGCAGCGTCCATCACTACTTTCTAGGGTTCCGGATCTCGAGGAAGAATAGGCTGCCATTCCACAACAGGTATTCAGACACCTCATTGAGACTGTACCCAGTAGAATTCAAGCCATCATAAAAGTTAGGGATTGGCTCATCCTATGCTAATGTCCAAAAATACTGTGCGGATATATTCGTCAGATATTGTAAAAGCAAAACACGAACACTAAAAGGGAATGGACATTGTTAATAAATTTCAAAGCATTGGTGGTAGCAGAGTGTCGGATGACGTTGGTCTAGAAGCCACACTTAGCCACTACACTTTGGTACTCGGGTGGAAAGATTTATTTATTTATTTATTTATTTATTTATTGTTCCGTGGGACCACATTTAGGAGAAGTCTCCATGGTCATGGAACGAGTCAATAATATACAAATGAACCACATGCACACATGACAGCTCGGTCGAGGAGGCAAAATGTGGATGGGGGTTTGTGGGGAGGGAGGAGAAGGTTACGATGTTATCTTGCCATATGCCGATATCCAAAGTGGCTTGCAGCATCCAGCAGGTTGGCGCATATTTACTACCTGAAATCCTGCTCGGGCCACGCTTTGCCGTGTGTGACATTACGCATTCATGTCTATATCTACATCTACATGGATACTCTGCAAATCACATTTAAGTGACTGGCAGAGGCTTCATCGAACCACCTTCACAATTTTCTATTATTCCAATCTCGTATAGCGCGCGGAAGGAATGAACATCTATATCTTACCGTACGACCTCTGATTTCCCTTATTTTATCGTGGTGATCGTTCCGCCGTATGTAGGTCGGTGTCAACAAAATATTTTCACATTCGGAGGAGAAAGTTGGTTATTGGAATTTCGTGAGAAGATTCCGTCGCAACGAGAAACGCCTTTCTTTTAATGATTTCCAGCCAAAAGCCTGTATCATTTCTATGACACTCTCTCCCATATTTCGCGATAATACAAAACATGCTGCTTTTCCTTGAATTTTTTCTATGTACTCCGCCAGTCCTACCTGGTAAGGATCCCACACCGCGCAGCAGTATTCTAAAAGAGGACGGACAAGCGTAGTGTAGGCAGTCTCGTTAGTAGGTCTGTTACATTTCTAAATCTTCTGCCAATAAAACCCACCCTTTGGTTAGCCTTCCCCACAATATATTTTATGTGTTCTTTCCAATTTAAGTTGTTCGTAATTGTAATACCTAGGTATTTAGCTGAATTTACGGCTTCTAGATTAGACTGATTTATCGTGTAACCGAAGCTTAACGAGTTCCTTTTAACACTCATGTGGATAACCTCACACTTTTCGTTCTTTAGGGTCAACTGCCACTTTTCGCACCATTCAGAATATTTTTTCTAAATCGTTTTACAGTTTCTTTTGATCTTCTGATTACTTTATTCGTCGATAGACGACAGCGTCATCTGCAAGCAACCGAAGACGGCTGCTCAGATTGCTTCCAAAATCGTTTATATAGATAAGAACAGCAAAGGGCCTATAACACTATTTTGGGGAACGCCTGAAATCACTTCTGTTTTACTCGATGACTTTCCGTCAGTTACTACGAACTGTGACCTCTCTGACAGGAAATCGCAAATCCAATAACATAACTGAGACGATATTCCATAAGCAAGCAATTTCACAACGAGCCACTTGTGTGGAACAGTGTCAAAAGCCTTCTGGAATTCCAGGAATGCGGAAGCGATCTGAAATCCCTTGTTAATAGCACACAGCACTTCATGTGAATAAAGAGCTACTTGTGATTCACAGGAAAGATGTTTTCTAAACCTATCTTGGCTGTGTGTCAATAGACCGTTTCCCTCGAGGTAATTCAGAATGTTCGAACACAGTATATGTTCTAAAATCCCGATGCATATCGACGTTAACGATATGGGCCTGTAATTTAGTGGATTACTCCTACTACCTTTCTTCAATATTGGTGTGACCTGCGCAACTTTCCCGTCTTTGGGTACGGATCTTTCGTCGAGCGAACGGTTGTACATGAATGTTAAGTATGGAGCTAATGCGTCAGCATACTCCGAAAGGAACCTAATTGGTATACAGTCTGGACCAGAATACTCGCTTTTATTAAGTGATATGAGTTGCTTCACTACTCATATTTACTTCTACATTACTCATGTTGGCAGTTGGTCTCGATTCGAATTCTGGAATATTTACTTCGTCTTCTTTTGTGAAGGCATTTCGGAAGGCTGTGTTTACTAAATCTGCTTTGGCATCACTGTCTTCGATAGTATCGCCATTGTCATCGCTCAGAGAAGGCATTGATTGTTTCTTGCCGCTAACATACACTCCTGGAAATGGAAAAAAGAACACATTGACACCGGTGTGTCAGACCCACCATACTTGCTCCGGACACTGCGAGAGGGCTGTACAACCAATGATCACACGCACGGCACAGCGGACACACCAGGAACCGCGGTATTGGCCGTCGAATGGCGCTAGCTGCGCAGCATTTGTGCACCGCCGCCGTCAGTGTCAGCCAGTTTGCCGTGGCATACGGAGCTCCATCGCAGTCTTTAACACTGGTAGCATGCCGCGACAGCGTGGACGTGAACCGTATGTGCAGTTGACGGACTTTGAGCGAGGGCGTATAGTGGGCATGCGGGAGGCCGGGTGGACGTACCGCCGAATTGCTCAACACGTGGGGCGTGAGGTCTCCACAGTACATCGATGTTGTCGCCAGTGGTCGGCGGAAGGTGCACGTGCCCGTCGACCTGGGACCGGACCGCAGCGACGCACGGATGCACGCCAAGACCGTAGGATCCTACGCAGTGCCGTAGGGGACCGCACCGCCACTTCCCAGCGAATTAGGGACACTGTTGCTTCTGGGGTATCGGCGAGGACCATTCGCAACCGTCTCCATGAAGCTGGGCTACGGTCCCGCACACCGTTAGGCCGTCTTCCGCTCACGCCCCAACATCGTGCAGCCCGCCTCCAGTGGTGTCGCGACAGGCGTGAATGGAGGGACGAATGGAGCCGTGTCGACTTCAGCGATGAGAGTCGCTTCTGCCTTGGTGCCAATGATGGTCGTATGCGTGTTTGGCGCCGTGCAGGTGAGCGCCACAATCAGGACTGCATACGACCGAGGCACACAGGGCCAACACCCGGCATCATGGTGTGGGGAGCGATCTCCTACACTGGCCGTACACCACTGGTGATCGTCGAGGGGACACTGAATAGTGCACGGTACATCCAAACCGTCATCGAACCCATCGTTCTACCATTCCTAGACCGGCAAGGGAACTTGCTGTTCCAACAGGACAATGCACGTCCGCATGTATCCCGTGCCACCCAACGTGCTCTAGAAGGTGTAAGTCAACTACCCTGGCCAGCAAGATCTCCGGATCTGTCCCCCATTGAGCATGTTTGGGACTGGATGAAGCGTCGTGTCACGCGGTCTGCACGTCCAGCACGAACGCTGGTCCAACTGAGGCGCCAGGTGGAAATGGCATGGCAAGCCGTTCCACAGGACTACATCCAGCATCTCTACGATCGTCTCCATGGGAGAATAGCAGCCTGCATTGCTGCGAAAGGTGGATATACACTGTACTAGTGCCGACATTGTGCATGCTCTGTTGCCTGTGTCTATGTGCCTGTGGTTCTGTCAGTGTGATCATGTGATGTATCTGACCCCAGGAATGTGTCAATAAAGTTTCCCCTTCCTGGGACAATGAATTCACGGTGTTCTTATTTCAATTTCCAGGAGTGTATTTCACATACGACCAGAATCTCTTTGGATTTTCTGCCACGTTTCGAGACAAATTTTCGTTGTGGAAACTGTTATAGGCGTCTCGCATTGAACTCCGCGCTAAATTTCGAGCTTCTGTAAAGGATCGCCAATCTTGGGGATTTTGCGCCTGTTTAAATTTGGCATGTTTGTTTCGTTGTTTCTGCAACAGTATTCTAACACGTTTTGTGTACCAAGGAGGATCAGCTCCGTCGTTTGTTAGTTTATTTGGTATAGACCTCTCACCTGCTGCCGATACTATTTCATTGAATTTAAGCTACATCTAGTCTACACTTATATTATTAATTTGGAATGAGTGGAGATTGTCTCTCAGGATGGCGTCAAGTGAATTTTTATCTGCTTTTTTGAAAAGGTATATTTTTCGCTTATTTTTCGAGGATTTGGGGATTACAATATTCAATCTCGCTACGACAACCCTGTGTTCACTAATCCCTATATCAGTTTTGATGCTGGTTATTAACTCAGGATTATTTGTTGCTAAGAGGTCAAGTGTGTTTTCACAATCGTTTACTATTAGCGTGGGCTCATGAACTAACTGCTCGAAATAATTTTCAGAGAATGCGTTTAGTACAATTTCGGATGATATTTTATACGTACTTCCGGAATTAAACAAGTATTTTCGCCAACATATCGAGGGTAAATTAAAGTCACCACCAACTATTATTGTATGAGTCGGGTACGTGTTTGAAATCAAACTCAAGTTTTCTTTGAACATTTCAGCAACTGTATCATCTGAACTGGGAGGTCGGTAAAAGGATCCAATTATTATTTTATTCCAGGTGCCAACAATAACCTCTGCCCATACTAACTCACAGGAAGTATCTACTTCAATTTCGCGACAAGTTAAACTACTTCTAACAGCAACAAACACGCCACCTCCAACCGTCTTTAGCCTATGTATTCGGAACACCGTTAGATTCTTCGTAAAAATTTCGGCTGAGCTTATATCCGGCTTAAGCCAGCTTTCAGTGCCATAACGTTTTGAGCATCAGTGCTTTCTTTTAGTTCTTGGAGCTCTGGTACTTTCCCAACACAGCAACGACAAATTACAACTGTTATACCAATGGTTACTGTATCTACGTTCTTCCTGTGTTCAGTCTGCACCCTTTGTGACTGAAGCCCATCTGGTTTTTTCCCGAAACCCTCTAACCTATAAAACCGCCCAGTTCACGCCACACAGCCCCTGCTACCCGTGTAGCCACCTCGTGCGTATAGTGAACACCTGACCTATTCAGCGGAATCCGTAACCCAACCACCCTTTGGCGCAAGTCGAGGAATCTACAGCCTACACGGTCGCAGAACCGTCTAAGCCTCTGATTCAGACCCTCAAAAAAATGGTTCATATGGCTCTGAGCACTATGGGACTCAACTGCTGTGGTCATAAGTCCCCTAGAACTTAGAACTACTTAAACCTAACTAACCTAAGGACAGCACACAACACCCAGCCATCACGAGGCAGAGAAAATCCCTGACCCCGCCGGGAATCGAACCCGGGAACCCGGGCGTGGGAAGCGAGAACGCTACCGCACGACCACGAGATGCGGGCTTCAGACCCTCCACTCGGCTCTGTACCAGAGGTCCGCAATCAGTCCTGTCGACTATGCTGCAAATGGTCAGCTCTGCTTTCATCTTGCAAGCAAGACTAGTAGCCTTTACCACTTCCGTTAGCCGCTCGAAACCAGAGAGAATCTCTCCTGATCCAAAGCGACACACATCATTGGTACCGACGTGAGCAACGACCTGCAGTTGGGTACCCTGTGCTCTTCATCGTATCCGGGAGGACCCTTACCACATCTCGAATGACTCCACCCGGTATGCACACGGAGTGCACATTGGTTTTGTTACCCTCCTTGTCAGCCAAGTCCCTAAGGGGCCCCATAACGCGCCCAACGTTCGAGCTCCCAACTACCAATAATCCCACTTTCTGCGATTGCCCGGATCTTGCAGGCTGAGTGTTTTCCACTGAAACAGGGCAGGCGACAGCATCCGGCGCAGCGACAGTGTCAGCCGCAGACAGCACCTGGAACCTGTTTGTCAGACGAACTGGGGAGGCCTTACGTGCGGCCGCCTGGGAAGTCTTTCGCCACCTGCTTCGCCCCGGGGCGACCTCCCACTATACCACAAGTGAGGGGTCAGCTTCAGTGCGAGAAGTAACTGGGTTGGCCACCGGTGAGGACCTGATCGGAGGACTCAGAAGCGCTGGACGTCCGTTGGATCCCCACGGCCGGCCCACAGCAGTGGTGCCCATCCACTGCAGCCTCAAGCTGTGTAACCGACGCCATCACAGCCTGAAGCTGAGAGTGAAGTGTCACCAACTCGGCTCGCATCCGCACACAACAATCGAAGTCCCTGTCCATACCAAAGACCGTGGAAAGCTAAACTATGCAGATAAACGGACTATCAGCACGTGCTGCACAACTCTACTGTAGACCCTGACGAAAACGCACGAACTGTGTCTAGTAATACGAAGATATTGAAGAACCTAACTACCGAAACAGGTGAAACTAAATAATTTGCCCCTGATAAGGAACTTGTAATATATCACAAAATCGGTTTACTTTCTGATCCACACGAAAACGTAAGAACTGTGGCTATTAGATTTTAAATTTACACGCAGAAACTCAGAAAACTATTAAAGCACACAGATGATATAGTAAAATTTGACCCTGGTTAGAAACTCGTAAATGTCACAAAAGCTGTTTGCTTATCTGTTGCTGCGTCTGTCGCAGTGGGCTACTACTTCCTGAGACTCTAGGCGGCATGTACTTACAGCCGAATGCGATAACCGCTGGCGTCTTCCGAGAGCGCCATGTAACCACAACCGCTGATGTCCGAACAAAAAAGAATGGGGTGAGGCGACGAGTTCCGGAATTTTATGACCTCGGAGGACCCTCTACTAGGTAGGATTCCGACGTAAAAAGTAGGCCTCCTGCCAGTTGCTAAGAAAGCCAGTGGCAAAGTACTGCCTGCTTCAACGTGAAAGGGAGAGAACGCCTTTGTTTTTCAGACGTTTCCCTTTCCGACTAAGGCGCTAACCTACGCAAGGAAGGACATTTTCTGTACAAACGTGCTTCTTTAAAGAGACAGAATCTTCTCAAAGTTCCAATGGATTCTACGAGGTGTCGCCATTGTGTGGAAATTGCTAAGTTCTCTCATGATGGTCCCACAATAGATCCCTGGATATTACTCTGCAGTATGTGTTCTTATTTGCAGAAATTTTTAACATACTCTTTTTTACCTTTCTCTCTTTGTTCTATACTTTCGTTCCATATTTTATTCCTCTTTTGTCTTTATTTAACGCTTTCTTACCAAGGACTTCGTTGGCTACTTTCATCAAAAGGTTTTTATATTAATCCATCCCAGTTCCATATTCTTAGTATTCAGAATGATCTATATAATCAGTGAGTCTTTTCTGAAACAGACCGTCTATACTTCCTCCCTGTAGCAGCTCGAGTTCTGTTTTCATGGTATTCATTACAACTTTCCTCCATCTCGTCCAAACTTCCATCTTGGAAACTACGATGTAATGTTCACTATTAACGTCAGGGTGCCCTCAGTTTTGAAGGCTTTTGACTGTTAACTATTAGGTAATCAGTCAGTGCTTTTCGTCATCTTGATGATCTAGAAAAATTTGTTTTGAGACCTGAATACTCACGCTAAAGCGGATTATTCCGCCACCTCACACATAATGCAAGTCTTCTGAGAGAGATACCCGTGCACGCGCTGAAACCTAGCGGACAACCCCTCAAAGCGCGGTCTGTTGCATTCACGCTTGTGTGAGGAACAGTGCTCGCTTCTCTTGAAGATTTCGTCTAATTTTTGCCCACCAAACTATTGATGTATGTAAATTTTGCAGTAGAAATACAAATGTAACGTTAATTTATATTTATAGTGCATTTCTGTAGGCACATTTCAGTGTCAAGAGTCTTGTTAGTTCTGTTCCTTTCCGATGTAGGTTACTTACGTCCGCCATGTTAGCGATATATGATGGGGCTATGCCGCCATCCTACAAAGGTGGCACCGTTGCTCCAGGTTAATGCGTCATTAAATTTATGCTATTTTCATACAATTTCAGGTGCCTCCTTTACAAATAAGGACTACAGGGAAGGCACAATAGACAACAATAGGCTCAAGAAGAGCTGCAGGCAGCCGTGCGACAGGTTCCTGTGCGAAAATCGCTTAAAAGTGTTGCACTGGCATTTAAAATACTTAGGTCTACGCTTTGAGATTGACTGAAAAATTAAAAACAAACCCTTGAACCATAATATGGGAAGCTATTAGAGATCTGAGACTGCTGGCATACGATTTGGCAGAGGAACCTCAAACCAAGCATCACTTTAATTGAGAAAGTAAAATGGCAGTTGGCTGTGGAAGCTTGGATATCAGGATTTCTAAGGAGAAATCATCAAATTTCCTTGCCCAAGCCAACAAGTATTAGCAGAGTGACTGGGTTCAATGAAATAAAGGTAGACATATTTTTTCCAAAAACTGAGTTCAATTATAGGTAAATATAAATTTGAACCATCCACAATAATCAACATGGACAAGACTGGTACAGAAACTGGGTCATATTTTGAGGTCTAAAGGTGAAAAACAAGTTGGAGGTGTGACCAGATGGGAAAGAGGGCGCAATATTACAGCTGTGTGCTCTATGAGTGCCTCTGGACAGTACGTTCCCCCGATGTTCATGTTCCCCGGAAAAATGACATCTTCCTTACTCGAGAGACGAGAACCAGCTGGTGCCCTTCACAAATGATCACACAATGGAGGATCTAATGAAGATCATTTCAATGACTGGCTAAAACACTTCAATAAATTCACTAAGCCATCAAAAGAAGAGACAGTTCTGCTCTTACTCGATATTCAAAGAGTTAAAGTATCATCGGATTCGTATGAGTTTTCTCGACAAAATCACATTCATATGTTGTCAGTTCCTCGGTATACATCTCACAAAATACAACCACTTGACCTTACATTTTTCAGTCCGCTGTAAAAAGCTTTCAACAAGAAATGTTACAAATTCATGAGATCAAATTTATACAGAGAGAGAACACCGTATGACATGGCCAAAATATTCATTATTGCCTATATGAATGTGGCAACAATGGAGGAAAGCTTTTCCATATTTGAAAGTACCGTAATATTCCCAGTAAATGCAGATAAGTTTAAAGGAGAGGACTTTGCATCACCTCAGGCTATATACCCGTTCGTCATAGATAACCAGGAAGATGAATAGGTGAATCGTTCCAACAATAACGAACAATTTGCAGAGCTTTGTCCAAACATAAATAGGCCTATACCACAACAGAGAACCTACCCTCAAGAGACATAGAGCACCTCTTTGGAAACTGAAGGGCTTGATGAGTACACAGTAAGATGGTTTGCTTGGAGTTTGTGGGTGCTCTGGAACGTCGTCGAGAAATAAAATTGGGAAAATGTTTTCTCAAGTGTTGGGAAAGGTGTCACCAAAAGTGGCAGTGATTAATGTTAAGGGAAATTCGAAGCGAAAAACGTACTCTGATATTCTAACGTCCACTCCTATGAAATTAGTTCTTGAAGATAGCAAATGTAGATGAAGGTAGAAAATTATCAATAAAGAATTAGCTGATAAGAAACCAGCAACAAACCTTTTGCAAGGAAATACCTATGAAAAAGAGGTGTTGTATTAAAAAGAAGAATGGCTCATCCAAGAAAAAAAAACCGCTACCTTCCTGCTGCAGAATTAAATTTGAGAACTCATCAAATGAAAACAGTATGTATTTAGACGAAACTTTTTATACAATGACAATGAAGAAGATGTTTTTACATAAGATCGGATAATCTTGAACTGCACCTTGTTTGTGGAGAGTACGGCCTCAATGAGCTTTAGTTCAAGTATCAACAGTGTGGACAATGGACACACTCCGAATGCAGTGGTGCTGATTACACAGACAATTATATTTGTGACTTTTCCCAGTAAACTTAAAACTTAACTTTAATCTCTTTATGTTGCATCTCTTTGTGTTGTAAACATTAACTGTATAAAAATATCATTATTTAACAAACTTTTCAATAAATTATTTGATTTATTTTATTTTCTGTTATTTTCTTGTTTTTATAGCAGGTACTATTATCGCCCCAAGGATATGAAGAAATTTCCCATGTACCTGCGGAAGTCCCATCACTGTGCATACATTTAATTAAGAACTGTTTAATGCACTTAGAGTGAAAGTAGAAGAAACGATAAAAAATTGTGCATAACAAAATAATTGTAGAGTCTCGTTGTATTATATTTATGTAATTATAATTAATTTTTAAGTTAAAATCATTTTATCTTAAGGTGGCGCGATTCTCTTGGTCTCCTCTATGTCTTTCTTTGTAAACAACCTTTTCATTGTCTTAAGTTTATTTGGGCTTGCAAATTCTGTTAATCTTACATCGTTCCCATAAATGTTTTTTTCTCTCTCCAAAAGATCCTGCTGCATTTTCAGTTGGCTGGTTTCCAGTTCTGGCGCTGGGATTCCCCTTTATTGTAACGTGATCCGTTTTGTTGGGTACGTTCAGCTATTTTTTGCAGCTGTTCATCCAGTGCTCTAGAATCTCCACCCGGTTGACTGCTTGTGGCAGATACGCCGATTACAGTGAGGGTCCCCACATCACTTTTTAATTTTATCATTAAAAATGTATTGTTGATGAAGTTGTGATCTAATTCTGCTCTTCCACATTTGATATATCATTCTTCCCTGTGCAGAACGAACTCTTGTGGTCTTTTGCACTCCAAGTAATCTCTTAAGTTTATTGTTCCCCTGAGCTTAGTTTTAGTCCTCGTAGTTGGAGAATTTTTTTTCAGCTGACTACACAGTTCTATTTGTTTTGTGGGAGGGGGGATCTAACGTTCCAAGTAACCAGATTTAAGATTTCTGCGATATCAAATGTACTGACACTGCTCGATGTAGGTATGTTACCAGTGTATCCATCCAATATGTTTTCCCCTTGTTGTTTACAAATAACGTGAAATCATCTAAAACGTTACCAGTAATCAGTAGAGTGAATGGTGGTGGGGCCTCCACCTCTACGCCGCTAGTGTTACGCGAGGTCTTCTTGGGAGAGTTGCCACACCTCTTACGCCACTGAGACGGCTGGCTGGCGATGAATAGTATATTAACACACATACATCAACAGAAGGTCTGCATCACCCCTTTGTTTCGAAATTTATGGCACAGAAAAATAAAACTGGCTCCGTGGCATGCACACATATTCATTTTCAGTGTATCCTGGCCATAAAAAATAAAAGAAAATAAATCTATTTTGTCTAAAACTGACGTGGTGAGACCGTGGCTGTGTAAAATTAATGTAGGTTAATTCTTACAAAGAAGAAGACTGCAACCAGCTACTATCAATACTGCTATTTATTTATATAAATATCGCCGTTATCGGTTTCGAACTGGCAAGTTCATCATGAGACGGCTGTTCACATGATTTTCAAGACACACTTTACATTATCATCAGTTTACCCCACAGTGGAAGAATAAAAATCGAAAACTGACGGTAATGTAAAGTGTATCTTGCAAATCTTGTGAACAGCCGTCTCATAATTCGCCACAGTGGAAGAATAAAAAACGAAAACTGACGATAATGTAAAGTGTATCTTGTAAATCATGTGAACAGCCGTCTGATGATGAACTTGCCAGTTGGAAACCGGTAACGGCGCTATTTACCTAAATAAATAGCAGTATTAATAGTGGCTGGTTGGTGTCTTCTTCTTTGTAAGAATTAACCTACATTAAAGAAATTAAAATATGGGGGTGGGTTGGGGATTCCGCACCATACTTCATCAACGGCAATGTGAGGTGCAACTTCCCCCTTTTTTGGATGCAAGCTTGAATCCTTCGTGGCATACTATCGATGAGATCACCCTGGTCGCACATAGTACGTGATCGTTGTCATCGACCAAAATCGGCTCGCTTCAATCGATCACACACGCGTTCGACTGTGGTCACATCCGGGGAACAGGTAGGTCACTTCATTCTGGTGATCCTACCATGCTGAACGAATGTGTTGACCAGGACAGCACGATGACAGTACAACTTGTAATCCATCCAAACTAAATTGCCACCAAAACGTTGGCGGTATGATCCCACTATCTGTTGTAGAGTCTAATGGTTCTGAGCACTATGGGACTTAACATGTGAGGTCATCAGTCGCCTAGAACTTAGAACTACTTAAAACTAGCTAACCTGACATCACGCACATCCATGCCCGAGGCAGGATTCAAACCTGCGACCGTAGCAGTCGCGCGGTTCCGCAGTGAAGCGCCTAGAACCGCTCGGCCACCATTGCCGGCTGTAGAATCTCGTCCCTGCACTGGAGAGCTGTACGATTCTGTACAACGCCATCCAGAGGTGAGGCTATGACCCCACGTAATGGCCCACAGACACATTTTTGCAGGCATTAGATTGCTAGATTTCCTCCAAAACCGTTGTCTGCGATTATATGGGTAAGAACAAACCCGAGTTTCGTCCATAAACAACATCCACTGCCAATCCTGGGGCGTCCACTCTACATGATTTATTGCCCCTCTTTAACAGAGTCCATGGAGTTGTGATCTACACCACGGCGCTCGCCATGGTCGTCGCGAATGGATATTCTCGTTGTGAAATCGTCTCCTAACAATTTGATGCGATGCATGACGTCATGCAGCCTCTTCGAAAGCCCAATTCGGTTCTGGAGCACCAATCCAACGATTCCTTTGAACAAAAGTCGTAGATATCGTTCATCCCTTGTTGTGTTGAACGTGGATGATCTGCATGTATAGATCTTCGATGCTACCTGTCAACTAGAACAAATTACAACTCCGCACATCAATTTGACTCCAAAGCACACGGCAGTTTACTTCCCTGGCTGACTAACCTTCTGTGTGTAACGTGATGACATGGGCCAGAGAATAGAAATCCATTGTCGTAGAAATAATTCAAAAGCCAAGATCGCTTAAATACTGAAACTTCCTGGCAGATTAACGGTGTGCCCGAACGACACTCGAACTCGGGACCGCTTAAATACTGTTTACTGGATAACCGGTTTCAACACACTAAAGGTGCCATCATCAGATCTGAATGTTGATTAATACTTATAAACCATTTGGGTATATCGATACATGTGGCAGACCAGCTGTTATATAATCATTGTCACACAAAATAAAAAACAACTGCTCTCACTCTCATTTTTTCCACAAGATATGTAAAACCGCAGCCACAAGGTGTACCATATGTCTTACGGAAAAGAATGACCATACGAGCAGCTGTTTTTTTATTTTGTGTGACAATGATTTTAAATCAGCTGGTCTGCCTCATGTATCGTTATATCCAAATGGTTTACAAATGTTAATCTACGTTCAGATCCGGTGATGGCACCTTTAGTGTGTTGAAACCGGTTATCCAGTAAACAGTTTTTAAGCGATCTTGGCTTTTGAATTATTTCTACAACAGTGTCCAAATGGTTCAAATGGCTCGGAGCACTATGGGACTTAACAGCTGAGGTCATCAGTCCCCTAGACTTAGAACTACTTAAACCTAACAAACCTAAGGACATCACACACGTCCGTGCCCGAGGCAGGATTCGAACCTGCGACCGTAGCAGCAGCGCGGTTCCGGAATGAAGCGCCTAGAACCGCTTGGCCGTACCTCAAATGGCTCAAATGGCTCTGAGCACAATGGGACTTAACAGCTGAGGTCATCAGTCCCCTAGACTTAGAACTACTTAAACCTAACAAACCTAAGGACATCACACACGTCCGTGCCCGAGGCAGGATTCGAACCTGCGACCGTAGCAGCAGCGCGGTTCCGGAATGAAGCGCCTAGAACCGCTCGGCCACAACGGCTGGCTGCAACAGTGTGATCACCCCACTAAGCAAAATCCAGTGTCCTTCACGGCTCCATGAATATTCACGCTACTGTTCCACACACATCTCTAATAAGTTCCATGCGATGCTTCACTTTCAAGTGAGTTGCTGCAATCCATTCGAGTGCGGCGTTCTATGAGTTGGTAGCGCCGATAGTAACTGTGTGTATGTTTGCAAACAACGTCAGGGGTGATCTACCGATCGATGCAGGAACAATCGCAATAGCAAAACATATGCTCGATTTATATGGGGATGTAAAACTTCTGTTGGTGTGTATACATACAATGCCATCATTTACTGTATGAAATAAATGTTACAGAAAGTAGAACATGGTTGCGACAAATTTGTGAACAACGCATATTCAGAATTAATCAGAATGCGACGAAAATCGGTAGATGTAATGTACATGTACAGACAAACAAATGATTATAGTTTCAGAAAAATTGGATGGTTTATGCAAGAGAAAGAGCCTCGCAAATTGAGAAAGTAAACAACGCATTAGTTCATATCTGGCCCTTACGCAAGCAGCTGGTCTGGTTGACATTGCTGGATGTCGTTCTCAAGATTATTGTGCCGCATTCAGTCCAGTTGGTGTGTCAGGTAGTCTACATCCCGATCTGGTAGGAGGGCCCTCTCCATAATGCTCCAAACCTTCTCGATTGACGAGAGATCTGGTGACCTTGACGGTCAAGGTAGGATTTGGCAAGCACGATGACAAGCTGAAATGTAAGCCCAGGATGGCTTGCCATAAAGGGCAACAAAACAGGGCATAGAATATCGCTGGCGTACAACTGTGCTGTAAGAAGTCTCGGATGTCAACCAAAGGGATCCTGCTACGAAATGAAACGACTTCCCAGGCCATCACCACTGACTGCCGGGCCGTATGGCCGGCGACAGTCGGGTTGGTTCAAATGGCTCTGAGCACTATGGGACTTAGTATCTGAGGTCATCAGTCCCCTAGACTTAGAACTACTTAAACCTAACTAACCTAAGGACATCACACACATCCATGAACGAGGCTGGATTCGAACCTGTGACCGTAGCAGGCGCGAGGTTCCGGACTGAAGCGCCTAGAACCGCTCGGACACAGTGGCCGGCGTCAGGTTGGTTTCCAGATATGTGTTTGCTTGTTCAAATGGTTCAAATGGCTCTGAGCACTATGGGACTCAACTGCTGAGGTCATTAGTCCCCTAGAACTTAGAACTAGGTAAACCTAACTAACCTAAGGACATCACAAACATCCATGCCCGAGGCAGGATTCGAACCTGCAACCGTAGCGGTCTTGCGGTTCCAGACTGCAGCGCCTTTAACCGCACGGCCACTTCGGCCGGCTGTTTGCTTGTCATCAGGGCTCAGTTCGAAGCGGGAATGATCACTGAAGACAGTTCATCTCCACTCAATTAGATTTCGGGGCGAATGTGCCCGATACTAATGCTAACGGGCTTGTTCGTGTACAGAGGTTAATGTTAGTCGGCGCAAGGGGCTCCGTGAGCTTAGCACCATTACCAGGAGCCACCTATTAATGGTCCTTGTTGTCACTGAAGCACCAGTTGCTCATCAGATCGTTGATACGAATACTCAGTCCTCTTGTTCTGTCTTCTCTGTAGGTTGACTTTTTCCTTCTGGAAGCTGTGTTCGGCCATGGATCACCCATTCCTGCCAACATCGACGAATAATGGCATCGTTCCTTCTCAAATGCCGACCGTTTCGTCGATTACTCCAACCGGCTTACTTGAGCCGAACTACACTTCCTCTTTCAAATACTGAAATCTTTGAATGCTGTTCGAGTGTCTGTCTGAGAGGCATAGCTACTATACACGGGTGAAATTCACAGAGACTTTATGCACTGGTATCGACACGTCCCCTGTTTACTATATTTGCTAGCTAGACGGTGAAGTTCTGCTGCAGCGTCCCACATTCATCGGCCGCCAAGGTTTACAATTTTGCCTTTTCCGCCGATACCTGTATGGATATCAATGTGGCTCCTATAACTCAAGTTATCTTACGCCGAGAATTTATTTATAAAAATTCGAGCCTCAAACCATTATATAATATATTTGCTGCTGTAGAGCTATTTTCCAAACCAATATCATTGTAATATTACTTTATTACTGATGCTTAGGCTGACATCGTCGAAGTATCGAGGAATGAGAACGATTCTATAATTTTTATGGCTTCAGTTCTGACAAATTCGTGCTCTCATTTACGCTTCTTCTCGGGGCACTATCGCCCGAAGAACTTCGTTAATAATCAGTCTCCAGGAAATTCAAGCCCTCCCAAGTATCTGACAGCGCAAATTCGCTGGCGCCGGCCTTTAATTGCATTCCAATCGTCACTTTTTTTTCTTTTCTTCCTCATCCATTCGTTTTGTTCTTATCACGTAGCTGCGTTTCAAGCCTCCAATTTCCACCCCTTGATCTTGCTGGCTTTCTTTGTATCAGTTTTTGTTATATGTCGTCAAGTTCACGACGCTCAGTTCTCGTTAGTCGAGACACGTCTCATTAATCACGTGTCCTATTTTACATTTGCATCGAGCACTACTTTTTATCTTTCAGATCTCTGCTTGATATTTTTTTTAACGTCCACTTCATCGTTAATTTCAGTGATCAAGATAATAATTGATCACTAATGACATAAATGTCGTGCACCGTAAATACTAATCTATAACTCTGTCCAATGCAATTAAGCGTGCAAGTCAAACCTACAACACACACACAGTGTTACATACATTTAATTAGTGATTATATAATATATAGTTGTTAGTTATTAATTAGTACCGAAAATTGGCATGAGGGCAAGTTTACTATAAGCAAAGCAAAAACCTTCCAGAAAACACGATCAGCTATAAGTCATGTGATGAGGGTATTACATTTTCTCCTCTCCGCTGATGAAAGCTTGTGGACCAAAGATTATTCATTTCAAGAAAGTATCAATATTTTTGTGATCCCCGTTTCATTTGTATTGAACCCAGTGTTCGGATGGCACTTCAGTTTCTTAATTTCACGTGTTAGCACTTAGAATGAAAATGAGGTTTAGTTCACCGACACTAAGATCGTAACTCGTGAAGCACTTTACATCAGTATTTCCGTTGGCTGCAGAAAACCGATGAGAAGAACCATGACTTGCAGCTAAATGGAATGATTTCAGGTTACACGCACCTTAAGGTAACGCTAATAATTTATGTTAGTAAATATACCATCAAAGATTGAAACGTACAGGAAAAAAACCATACATATTCATCATGAAGTCTTCAGGAGGTTTGTCGTGTTCTTCCGATTAAATAAATGGGAATGCTGAAAACAGAGAAAAAATTCCAAGTGCCAAGGTCATCTACTAGAGACTACATTACAAACGTAAGGAACGAGAAAATGAAGTGACTGCTGTGGAAAGGAAAAGCTCAGGTGAAAGAAAATTTTAAGAGAGAGAGTCTGATACTTACTGAATACGTAATGAAAAATTTTGTTGGTCTTATAAGTAGTAACTAGTCTCATATATTTTCTACACCTAACAACAATAATACACGAGTGTGCACGGCTCCATTTACTGTTGAAAGAGTTAGCATATCAGGGTCACTGAATAAAAAATTATTTTTTGGTGAATATTAAAAACTGAACAAAGAAAGTGCAATCTGAACAAGTTGCTTAATACACGTGTAACGAGGCCATTGACCATATGATATAAAAATAGTATCGATTATTTCTTTAAAATACAAACTGTCAAGAAATTCGATAAAATATTTGAAAAGTGGGGGGGTAAATAAGCACGTTATCTACTATATGAATGTTCTAAATACCGCCTTTGCATAATGTTCACCACATTTTGGTAGGTGATACTACGCATAGTGCTCATTAGTCAAACTCAGCCAAGAACTGGAAGGTCAATAACGTCTTTACAACAAAATACTGTACCATCACGTCCTCCATTGCACGGCCGTTAATATAGATATCAAAAGAAAGAAGGTTGTCCCACTCTGTCTTGTCTGTTACTGATGAGATGCTCGATGTTTGTGCAGAGTTTTCTGGCATCCAAAGGCTACAACTACTAGAAACCAACCATAGTTTTCTTCAGAACAGGGGTGAATGACATTAGGCGTCGAGAGAATTCTTGTCACACTCACAGCAGTAATGAAGGTCGCTGTTTCATTTCACATTACCACAGTCATTCTCTGAGAAGAATTTCACTGCCTGTGCCTCTCGTTACTCAAGCATAATTTTCCAGGAGCTGTTTTCCCATCTGCCAGTAGAACGACAGTATTCTTGGTAGAGTTACAATATTACCATGGAATATCACCTGATCTTTAGCGTAAAAGATTCCAGCCGCTGTTAAGATGTCTACCTGCTCCAAATGAAATTATGTTGTGACATGAGAACGCCAAATTTTGGTTGATAAGTTTCATATTTGTAAATCATCACCTTGTCTAAAAGAGAGTAAAAGCGCGGAAAATCACAGAAGTAACTGATACATATCGGTAGATAACCCCTTCGTCCCAACACTTTTTTCAGTTCGAAGTAGCAATAGTTATGGCAATTAGTCAGTAGCTCTCAAAAAACGCCGCCAGTTTCCAGTGGGTGTAAGGACACACCAGATCTTCGGTTGCGGGATAGGCAAACAGGTCACTGATCAGAGGGGTTACCCTGTTTTTTTCTCTGAAGAGCAGAGGATGACAGGGGTCACGTGTTTAGCAATGAAGGGGTTAGCAAATGGAGCATTGTGGAGCGGGGTTTCAGGGGTTAGAAAAATGGACAGGCGTTCACTCTTCAGATTTAGTCGAGGTAGCATCAAGTGCGTTTGTTGTTGCCCCCCTGTGAACGTTCATCAGAGTTGAGAATGATAAGGTGGGAGGTCAGATAGGCGCCATCATTGATCTAATAGTCTGCTACGCTTTAAATCTGCTTAATCAGTGTGCACGTCACTTAACCGTGTTTGGTGATTTTTAACTCTCGGTATATGTGAGTGAGCCAGATGGGCAATGCGATATCTGGTAGTGAGAATTAGGCCTATTGGGTGCCTCACACACGTTATTTTCAGTTAACTAACATTTGTACAACATTTCTGATATTTCGCGATATCAATTTCTTTTTCTTTCTGTTTGAACCAAGGTTGCTATGTAGTCTTTGTTGTATGAATGAAAGAAATGCTAGCCAGAGTGTCACGTGATAGAGGTTACTTAAATCCTCCCACTGTGTGCCTGCCTCAGTTTATATTATTTCAGTGATGCTTCCTAAGTTTTCAGCGATTTCCGTCCGTAAATTCTTGGAATGAGACGTACCGTCTTTGTGATGAGTTACTCGTGGCGTGGCCCCGCAGGGAAGCCGCGCGGTCTTAGGCGTCTTGCCACGGTTCGCGCGGCTCCCTCCGTCGGAGATTCGAGTTCTACCTCGGGCATGGGTGCGTGTGTTGTCCTTAGCGTAAGTTAGTTGCAGTTAGATTAAGTAGTGTGTAAGCCTAGGGACCGATGACATCAACAATTTGGTCCCATAGGAAATTACCACAAATTTCCAAACTTTTTCGTGGCATTAGATAGTACTTCAGATTTCTTATGATGACATGCAGATTCTCCACCGTTTTTCTCCTTGCTTAAATTGATGAAAACCGCAATCTAAATATATTTCTCGAGATCTATTCGTGTATTATTTTTAAATGTTACTGAAACTCTTTGTCACACGACGTACGTGACACGAGATAGAGTTGTGTGCTGTGGCGCTTGTAGATACCGGGTCCTTGCGTTCCATCCATTTCTTAACATTGCTGGGATTGCGAGAAATAGGTCTAGATCAGTCACGTCTAAAACTGATGCGATTTCCGTGGTGTTTCTTTCATGTGGCCACCCACGTGGAACAGATGAAGTCTGCTAGCGTACCGGTTGCCAGTAGTGTACTATTGTTTTCTCTTGTCTGCCACCTCCCCTCCCCTCCCACCTCCAGCCCCCACACATGCATAATGAAAAGGGCAGTTATTTCTACGTAAAAGTGTATCTAATCGAAACATATAACTAAGCTTTGCCAGCTGCGATCCTTTGTACCACACGTGAACGATTAATAAGTGTATTATGTTAAGCCCGACGTTTTCTTGTGTAGTGAACGGAGAGCTTAGAGTTTAAAATATTACAAATTACATATGTAACCTGCATTTGAATATATCTTGAATTATTAGGACTCCCACACTTCCATTAAATTAGAGATAGCATCCCATTTCCCTTGATATGATTAGTTAATTGAATGCATACAGAAGCAGACTGATTAATCTGGTGCGATAGGGCCTATGAAGTTGAACAAGTTCTTAATAACTACACAATGGAGTAGTGGGCAGTGCACTAGCTATTGCACAATCCAACCAGTACCATGCAGTGGTACGGTCTGGCCTCAACCGACATCTTGCAACTGTAACTGAGAAATTAATTCATACTCTGGATCTGTAATAGGAAGGCACCTATACATACAATGTTGTTTTAACAGTGCATATGGCGTACCAGAAATGGTTAGATTTACATATCAATAGCACAAGCGGATCTGCGGTGCTAGGTATGAACCCATGCTCAAGCACCCATATTAGTAAGTGGTGTAGCCTTCACGGGCGGCAATGCAGGTGCTGACTTTGGCTTCCAATCGATCGAACAGATGACGAATACTGTCCTGGGATATGTTATGCCACGTCTTCTCTACCTGTTTACGTACTTCTGTAAGATTTGCTGGTGGACCGGTCATGCGACTCACTTCTCGTGCCATCATATCCCACACGTCCTCGATTTGAGACAAGTCCGGAGATAGTGCTTGCCAAGGAAGTTCCCGCACGTCTTGCAGAGCACGTTGAGAGTATCACGCGCATTGTGTGAGGGAGCATCAGCCTGTTGGAAAAACACATCACCGTTTCGTTGCCAAAAAGGCAAAACAACAGGTCAAACAACATTCTGCACGTACCGACCGCTGGTTAGCGTCCCCTCCAGAGACACCAAAGGTGAACAAGAGTCGTAGTTTTCAACTTTTTTAGTTTTGTCTTCCTCATTTGTGTGTAATATTACTTTATATTGATAATTTTTACTTATGGACAAATTTAATAAAGGGACAAATTCCAGCAATCAGGAATATATAAACTTGAATGTCAAAGTTGTGGTGCAGTATACATAGGCATGACATGCAGGAATTTTGAAACACGATACAAAGAACATATCAGTTGTTGGAAGTATGAAACAAACCATTCCACATTTTCAGAACATTTAAAACACCATAACCATCATCCTACAAACATGGAACAAGAAATGAAAATAATGAGAATAAGCAACCATGACAAACATCTTATACAAATTCAAGAAAACTTCCACATCCAGAAAGCTATAGCAGAAAACAAACATGTGATAAATGAACAAACACACATTAGCACAGGCTCCCTACTACACTTAATAAAGGAAATGATAAAACAAATAAAAAAAAGAAACTCTTCCCCCTTCACCTTCTGGACACACACACACACACTCACAGCCCAAAAAAAATTTGTATCACACCAAAATACACACACACACACATACATACGCAAACGCACACACGAAGGCATACACGAACAGATCACAGACACTTCAATAATTACACTCGAATGTTTGGCAATAACATTCGATCTTTCAAATGGCTCTGAGCACTATGCGACTTAACTTCTGAGGTCATCAGTCGCCTAGAACTTAGAACTAATTAAACCTAACTAACCTAAGGACATCACACACATCCATGCCCGAGGCAGGATTCGAACCTGCGACCTTAGCGGTCGCTCGGTTCCAGACTGTAGCGCCTAGAACCGCACGGCCACTCCGGCCGGCCATTCGATCTTTGGCAAAAACATTTGACAGTCGGCAACAGAAACCAAAACATTGCATTGAAACAAGCGTTCAGTTCATAGTGCTATGGAATGTGGGAAAAAACCACAAACTGGCATTCATAAGAAGAAGAACAACACCAAAAATGCAACACGAGAGTAATATGTAAGAAATTATCCACGCAACCTGTAAGTACAGTTCAAAACATTACTACTTAATAGCAAATACCAACCACCAGAACCGTTTATAACCTATAGGTACAGTGACAAAAATGTAAATTAAATAGCAAACATATGTACATATTCCAGGCCTCTGATGATGTCTTGCAGAAAATAAAGGCGAAACGCGTATGGCACTAATATTGAGTTTTATTCAGTTGCTGTCAGACGGTCCATAAGTAAAAATTATCAATATACCGTAAGAGTTGTAGTTTATCGCACCGCAGACCATAAGGCCTGGGATGGGGACAGAGTGTCTTGAACAAATGATGTCTATGAGACAGCGTTCACCAGGTCTGCGTCGTACACGCAAATAACCATCACTTGCCTGCAGGCAAAATCTGCTTTCATCGTTGAAGACCATGGCGCGCCATTACATCCTCCAACAGCACCAGTCCAGAATCGCACGTCGATGTTGTGGCGACAGTGAATGAAGGGCTAGAGGTGTGCGTGCCTGCAGTCCCAATAGTAATAAACGGTTCGCAGCAGTTTGTGTCGACACGTCTGGGCTAACAGGCCCTCTTAAGTGCGCTGTGCTTAGTTGGTTGGGTGGTTTGTGGATTAGAGGGACTACTGTGTGCTGTGGTAGTTGTACGATCTGCCAGTTCTGCCCTTTCAATACGAAGATCCTGACATCCATCTGATGTGTGGCGTCCAGATACAGGGTGACACAGGGGATACGGACGGTTTTGAACTGCGTAGTACCGAGGGCGCGGTGGAGGGATAGTACTGATCCACACAAGACGCCATTTCATTTTTTCAGTCACTATGGAGCAGTGGGACTTGCAAAGTCGAGTGTTTGTCTGTGACAGTTTCGTGAAAAGTGGTGAGTCTATTATTGCTACGCAGCGATTGTTTCGTGCGCGTTTTAATGTCGGTCGACATGGAGCTTTTCCGAGCCGCAACACAATCCTCAGATGGGTGGATAACTTCAGATCAACTGGAAACATACTGGATAAGAAGCATACTGGCCAGAGACGCAGAGTAACGACACCAGAAAATGTTGAATGGGTAAGGCAAGCGGCAGTCAGAAGTCCAGGACGGTCAGATAGACGTCATGTTAGTGAGTTACGAATCAATGGTGAATCGGTTAGACGAATTTTGCATAACGAATTAAAATTACGTCCCTACAAAATGCTCATTGTCCAGCAACTTAAGGAAACTGATTTTGCTGTACTAGAAGATTTCGCTTACAGAATCCAAGTGATTTTGGGATCGAATGAAAATGAAATTTTATTGGTGAGCGATGAAGCTCATTTTCATTTAAACGGCACCGTGAATAAGCAAAACCTACGTTACTGGGCTCCAGAGCATCCACACCTTATCCATCAGCGTCCTCTACACTCAGAAAAAGTAACAGTCTGGTGTGCTCTTGGCTGTGTTGGCATCATTGGACCTTTTTTTTTTTTTTTTTTTTAAGAGAACGGGGCCACATTTACTGTTAATTCGGTTTGTTACATTCGTATGCTTGAAACATTCTTGAAAGCAGGACTAAGAAGACGACGAATCCCTTTGAAACGCGTTTTGTTCCAGCAGGATGGGGCAACATCGCACACCGCAAACACTTCAATGACAGTTCTTAGACGCATGTTTCCTGGCCGGATTATCTCACATTTTGGCAATGTTCCTTGGCCTCCCAGGTCTCCCGACTTGTCAGTATGTGACTTTTTTCAAAAGTGTTCAAATGTGTGTGAAATCTTATGGGACTTAACTGCTAAGGTCATCAGTCTCTAAGCTTACGCACTATTTACCCTAAATTGTCCTAAGGACAAACACACACACCCATGCCCGAGGGAGGACTCGAACCTCCAACGGGGCCAGCCGCACAGTCCATGACTGCAGCGCCCGAGACCGCTCGGCTAATCCCGCGCGGCTGTGACTTCTTTCTGTGGGGGTACTTTAATGACTGTGTCTACAACCACAAACCACGAAATTTGGACGAGTTGAAGAACGCAATCATTCAAGAAATTGCTGGAATCCCTGCAGAGATTTTAGTCCGTGTGATGGAGGATTTTGAGAAGAAAATGGCTCAGATGACTCTGAGAACTATGGGACTTAACATCTGAGGTCATCAGTCCCTAGAACTTAGAACTACTTAAACCTAACTAACCTAAGGACATCACACACATCCATGCCCGAGGCAGGATTCGAACCTGCGACCGTAGCCGTCGCACGGCTCCAGACTGAAGCGTCTAGAACCGCTTGGCCACACCGGCCGGCTTTTGAGAAGAGACTTGAGTCCTGCATTCGAAATGATGGACACCACTTTGACGTCATTATTTTTCACAAATTACTTTGTTAACTGAAATGGGAAACAATGAGCTTTGATTTTGTGTAAATAAACATGGATTATTTTAAAGTTGGATGAGTTTTTTTTCATTAAAATCCGTCCGTCTCCCGTGTGTCACCCTGGACCACGTCTACTGGTGTGAGAATGTTCACGTGACCACTCATAGCACCGTTGCAAAACTGAAGCAGCACGTCCAACCTGTTTGCCGACTCTCCGAAACGACCATCCCGGCAGTCAGAGGGCCACAGCTTGAAACCTTTCAAACTCGCTCAGTTGGCTACAGGAAGCACGAGTGCGTCTCTGTGCCGTGGTTGCCTGCTTGATTCACAAGTTTGAATCACACTGAGCCTTCTGGCTGTGAGCATTCCCTGTTGAAGGGTAGACACAGATGACGATCTGGTATCTAAGCCACTACGCCATCTACAGTGAAACCGTTTTCAGTATATCAACTACCACCCAGGTGGCATATGCCGTCATCGGATCAAAATCGACGTCGTCTTTCCAGGTGTACTGATTTTTTTCCGGCAGTGTATAACTTACTGAGCCAGCCGCGGTGGTCTAGCGTCTCTAGGCGCTCGGTCCGGAACCGCGGGACTGCTACGGTCGCAGGTTCGAATCCTGCCTCGGGCATGGATGTGTGTGATGTCCTTAGGTTAGTTAGGTTTAAGTACTTCTACATTCTATGGGTCTGATGACCACAGATGTTAAGTCCCATAGTGCTCAGAACCATTTGACCCAATTTTTTTTATAACCTACTGACAGGCGTGATTATTTCAGATATTTCTTTTACCACTTAGGCAACAGGTAGGAACTGGAGATTACAAGTACACTACTGGCCATTACAATTGCTACAACAAGAAGAAATGCAGATGATAACCGGGTACTCATTGGACAAATATATTATACTAGAACTGACATGTGATTACATTTTCACGCAATTTGGGTGAATACATCCTGAGAAATCAGTACCCAGAACAACCAGCTCTGGCCGTAATAACGGCCTTGATACGCCTGGGCATTGAGTCAAACAGAGCTTGGATGGCGTGTACACGTACAGCTGCCCATGCAGCTTCAACACGATACCACAGTTCAACAAGAGTAGCGACTGGCGCATTGTGACGAGCCAGTTATTCGGCCACCATTGACCAGACGTTTTCAGTTGGTGAGAGATCTGGAGAATGGGATGGCCAGGGCAGCATTCGAACATTTTCTGTATCCAGAAAGGCCCGTACAGGACCTGCAACATGCGGTCGTGCAATATCCTGCTGAAATGAAGAGTTTCGCAGGCATCGAATAAAGGGTAGAGCCAAGGGCCGTAACACATCTGAAATGTAGCGTCCACTGTTCAAAGTGCCGTCAATGCGAACAAGAGGTGACCAGGCGTGTAACCAATGGCACTCCATACTACCACGCCGGGTGATACGCCAATATGGCGATGACGAATACACGCTTCCAATGAGCGTTCACTGCGATGTCACCAAACATGGATGCGACCATCATGATGCTGTGAACAGGACCTGGATTCTTCCCGGCAGATTAAACTGTGTGCCCGACCGAGACTCGAACTCGGGACCTTTGCCTTTCGCGGGCAAGTGCTCTACCATCTGAGCTACCGAAGCACGACTCACGCCCGGTACTCACAGCTTTACTTCTGCCAGTACCTCGTCTCCTACCTTCCAAACTTTACAGAAGCTCTCTTGCGAACCTTGCAGAACTAGCACTCCTGAAAGAAAGAATAATGCGGAGACATGGCTTACCCACAGCCTGGGGGGGGGGGGGGGGGGGGGTGTTTCCAGAATGAGATTTTCACGCTGCAGCGGAGTGTACGCTGATATGAAACTTCCTGGCAGATTAAAACTGTGTGCCCGACCGAGACTCGAACTCGGGATCTTTGCCTTTCGCGGGCAAGTGCTCTACCATCTGAGCTACCGAAGCACGACTCACGCCCGGTAGTCACAGCTTTACTTCTGCCAGTACCTCGTCTCCTACCTTCCAAACTCCGCTGCAGAGTGAAAATCTCTTTCTGGAAAGAACCTGGATTTTGCCGTTAGTGCACGAACGTTCGTCGTTGAGTACACCATCGCAGGCGCTCCTGTCTGCGATGCAGCGTCAAGGGTAACCGCAGCCATGGTCTCCGAGCTGATAGTCCATGCTACTGCAAACGTCGTCGAATTGTTGGTGCAGATGTTTGTTGTCTTGCAAACGTCCCCATCTGTTGACTAGGGATCGAGACGTCGTTGCACGATCCGTTACAGCCATGCCTGTTATATCGACTGCTAGTGATACGAGGCCGTTGGGATCCAGAACGGCGTTCCGTATTACCTTCCTGAACCCAGCGATTCCATATTCTGCTGACAGTCATTGGATCTCGACCAACGCGAGCACCAATGTGCGATACGATAAACTGCAATCGCGATAGGCTACAATCCGACCTTTATCAAAGTCGGAATCGGGATGGTACGCATTTCTCCTCCATACACGAGGCATCACAACAACGTTTCACCAGGCAACGGCGGTCAACTGCTGTTTGTGTATGAGAAATCGGTTGGAAACTTTCCTCATGTCAGCACGTTGTAGGTGTCGCCACTGGCGCCAACCTTGTGTGAATGCTCTGAAAAGCTAATCATTTGCATATCACAGCATCTTCTTCTGTCGGTTAAATTTCGCGTCTGTAACACGTCATCTTCGTGGTGTATCAATTTTAATGACCAGTAGTGTAAAAGGAAAAGCGAGCACATCAACTGGAAATGGTTCAAATGGCTCTGAGCACTATGGGACTTAACATCTATGGTCATCAGTCCCCTAGAACTTAGAACTACTTAAACCTAACTAACCTAAGGACAGCACACAACACCCAGTCATCACGAGGCAGAGAAAATCCCTGACCCCGCCGGGAAGCGAACCCGGGAACCCGGGCGTGGGAAGCGAGAACGCTACCGCACGACCACGAGCTGTGGACAACTGGAAATGTCAAGCACCTTATACAGCAGCGATTGTGTGTCGCATGTTTTCGGCAAGTCCTCGGCAGGTTTCCTGAAGCACCTCGCACAAAATCTCTACCCACAAATCACACAATTCCCGTAAATTACAGGCCGTGATTTGCAAGGCAGAAACCGCCGGCTGATACCATCCCAGATGTGTTCCATCGCGTTCATACCTGGAGAATCCGGGGATAATGACATCGACGTGAGTTCATTACCTCGCTTCGCAAAGCGCAGTAGAATGATTGTCGCGTTGAGATCCGGGCTTTTATCCTACTGAAAGATGGCATGAAAATAGGGGAAGTCATCTAGCTTGAAGGATGCAGGTGGTCTACAATAATGTTCACGTATTCCACAGCTGCCATGGTTTTTCAATTACTACCACATTCCTCAAGGCAACACAGATTAAGGTCCCCGATAGTATAACGGTGCCGCCGCCAGCGTAAGTCTGTGGCGCGACGTATGTTTCGAGCAGCCATTCATTTGCCTGCATGAAGGCCATCTGGACATGACCATCGACGCGGCGTAGCAACAAAGGTGATTCATATTCTAAGATGGTATCTGTCCTTTCGGAAATGTCCGAAAGGACAGATACCATCTTAGTATATATATATATATATATATATATATATATATATATATATATATATATATATATATATATATATATATATAAGGCTCACCGGCCACATGACCATCTTCTTCTTCTGTGCGAATGCACAAACAGTGCCCGAACTCTTTCGGGAATCGGCAACGCGCCGCGAGTAATGAGTATAATGGGCGGGGCCACTACGAATGCAGTGCGGGACAATACGTTGAGAATGTGGGTTTCGCGGGAGGCGTGCCAGAGATAAATCCCTGCAGTCGCGCTATCCTCTGTGTCCTCGGTGGCTCACATGGATAGAGCGTCTGCTATGTAAGCAGGAGATCCCGGGTTCGAGTACCGGTCGGGGCACACATTTTCATCTGTCCCTGTTGACGTATGTCAACGCCAGTAAGCAGGTAAAGGTGTTTATTTCATTGTAAAGGTGATACATCCAACCTGATGACACTTTTCCATTGATTCACGGTATCATCTCGACGATCTCGTGCCCATTACATTACTAAATGACAGTTCGTTGTCAACATGGGAACATGTAGGCATCGTCTACAGCGGAGTCCCAGTTTCGCTGAGTGTGCGCTCAACTGTGTGGCTCCGAAACACTTGTGCCTATACCAGAATTGTACTCTATCATTAGATCTGCCACAGGTCGCCGCTCGTCGTACCTTACATACTTCGCGTAGTTATATATACATTGCGCACATTAATAAAATAATAATTAAATGGTGTGAAATGAGCTCTTCAGAACGGTTGAGATTTAGTTTTGGTTTGGATTTAAATTATTTGTTGAATTTAATTTTTATGCTTTTCACAACTAGTTGGTCAATAATGATTGCTCATGAGCAGACTTTTTGCTCACTTTAGTTACTGTAATACAAGCCAATCTTGAAACACATTTCATTTCATTTAAGAACTGAAATAATGTTTTTGTATTTTGCCTCAACTAATACTGTTAACATGCATGAAATTTTTATCATCTGTAATTGCCCACACACGCGGGAGAATTGTTCTTACTCCTTTTGACAATTAATTGTAGTTAGAGTCGTGGCTCTGGATCTCGACCAATAACTGAAAATGAAAATCTTAAAAACTACGTCTTCGTCCACTGCGTCGGACGGCTGTGGAAAAAATGTTTATTATATTATAAGCGGGTGATTTCTTCGCTTCCGCGAATTTCGTAAATTAAGATTGCTACGTAATGGCGTCTGTAGCTGCAGCGGCGGCTGCAATTGCGCTGAGAATTTCTCAGAATATTGATATTTAAAGGAAACGGACATGACACAGGGCTCACCTTTGACAAATAAAAGTGAACAATAATATTGAACTATTATATTGTCAAATTGATATTACAAATGCACTTACATTAAACAGCAGTGAACCAATATGACCGACTACTAACACGGCAGACAAGAGAGAGAGTGAACTGATAAAAGGAAGACAATTGATGGCAGTTCTTCTTTACATTAATTTTCATTGTTGGTGTGGTGCGTAATTATTACTCTTTGCACTCGAAAGTTTTTGTCAACATTTTATATGATAATAATACAAAGATACAAATTATCTGCCACCTCAGCGGCCAGTATCGCACTAAATATAATATGTAGTATCGAGATAAAAGCTCTCCTCGATATTAATTGTTTTAAATATTTGCGTTCAAGTTTTTTCCAAATACTTTCACTGGGGACAGCACACACAGCGGGCAAAACTTCGACCTCCACGTTCTGTGTTGATGCGTGAAAGTCCAACGTCTTGTCACCTACTCATTTCGTTGTCATTCAACAGCTTCCCATATATTCTCACGTTTGTAGCACCTGAACGTTGACCAGATTTGCTGTTTCCGAGTTTCTCTTTCCCAAGCACCGGGCCATTACAATCTGCCCATTATCAAATTCGCTTATGGCAATGGATTTCCCCATTTGCACCCTTCGTCCTCTCTAGGATGATACCCCATTCGTCTGTGCTCCGCTTGTCTACTTTCTGTATCACGTCACGCGCCAGAAACGCCAACTGCTTCATTCAATTTCTCGGTGCGCACTGATGATATTCCTTTGACTCAATTGTATGTACAGGGTGGTCCATGTACAGGGTGGTCTGTTTTTTTCTAATACGAACCCCCATTTTTTATTACATATTCATGTAGTACGTAAAGAAATATGAATGTTTTAGTTGGATCACTTTTTTCGGTTTGTGATAGATGGTGCTGTAATAGTCACAAACATATGGCTCACAATTGTAGACGAGCAGTTGGTAACAGGTAGGTTTTTTAAATTAAAACACAGCACGTAGGTACGTTTGAACGATTTATTTCGGTTGTTCCAATGTGATACATGTAACTTTGTGAACTTATCATTTCTGAGAACGCATGCTGTTACAGCGTGATTACCTGTAAATACCACATTAATGCAATAAATGCTGAAAATGATGTCCGTCAACCTCAATGCATTTGGCAATACGTGTAACGACATTCCTCTCTACAGCGAGTAGTTCGCCTTCCATAATGTTCTCACATGCATTGACAATGGGCAGACGCATGTTGTAAGGCGTTGTCGGTGGATCACGATAGCAAATCTCCTTCAACTTTCCCCTCAGAAAGAAATCCAGGGACGTCAGATCCGGTGAACGTGCGGGCCTTGGTATGGTGCTTCGACGACCAATCCACCTGTCATGAAATATGCTATTCAATACCGCTTCAAATGCACGCGAGCTATGTGCCGGACATCCATAATGTTGGAACTACATCGCATTCTGTCATGCAGTGAAACATCTTGTAGTAACATCGGTAGAACATTACGTAGGAGATCAGCATACATTGCACAATTTAGATTGCCATCGATAACATGGGGGCCAATTATCCTTCCTCCCATAATGCCGCACCATACATTAACCGCCAAGGTCGCTGATGTTCCACTTGTCGCAACCATCGTGGATTTTCCGTTGCCCAATAGTGCATATTATGCCGGTTTACGTTACCGCTGTTGGTGAATGACGCTTCGTCACTAATTAGAATGCGGGCAAAAAATCTGTCATTGTCCCGTAATATCTCTTGCACACGACGTTCAAAGTCGTCGCCATGCAATTCCTGGTGCACAGAAATATGGTACGGGTGCAATCGATGTTGATGTATCATTCTCAACATCGACGTTTTTGAGATTCCCGATTCTCGCGCAATTTGTCTGCTACTGATGTGCGGATTAGCCGCGACAGCACCTAAAACACCTGCTAGGGCATCATCATTTGTTGCAGGTTGTGGTTGACGTTTCACATGTGATTGAACACTTCCTGTTTCCTTCAATAACGTAACTATCCGGCGAACGGTCCGGACACTTGAATGATGTCGTCCAGGATACCGAGCAGCATACATAGCATACGCCCGTTGGGCATATTGATCACAATAGCCGCACATCAACACGATATCGACCTTTTCCGCAATTGATAAACGGTCCATTTCAACATGGTAATGTATGACGAAGCAAATACCGTCCGCACTGGCGGAATGTTACGTGATACCACGTACTTATACGTTTGTGACTATTACAGCGCCATCTATCACAAAGTGAAAAAATGTGGTCCAACTAAAACATTCATATTTCTTTACGTACTACACGAATATGTAATAAAAATGGGAGTTCCTATATTTAAAAAACGCAGTTGATATCCGTTTGACCTATGGTAGCGCCATCTAGCGGGCCAACCATAGCGCCATCTGGTTTCCCACTTCAAGCTAGACAAGTTTCGTTCTTTGTAGTTTTTTCGTTTGATGCTTATTTCGGGAGATATTTGGCCCGGTCGCTATGAATGGACCACCCTGTATTTCCCAGGCTAATGAAGCAGCTATAAATGCCTGTGTGGAAAATACGATATCTGGATGCGATGCCCCCATACAGTCAGGTTCCTAGGCTCTTAAACCACAGGATGATTTGTCTGTTGGAAGAGAGGTTGTTATGGTTGCGGATCAACACGCTGCGATCGGTCGAAGGAACGACGCTGCAGTGGCATTCCTCCTTACTGCAGGAGGAAGTCCTCTTAATGTGCCTTCAGAAAAGGCACTGACGCATGGATTCCTTCTGTTGCCGGAGAATCCACAACTATGCAGCTTTGTAGTTTACGGCTATCTGTACACCGGATTTTAACAGAATACGCTTTATGGCAAGACGCGGGGGCTGCAACCATCCGCCGGCCGGGGTGACCGAGCGGTTCTAGGCGCTCCAGTCTATAACCGCGTGACCGCAACGGTCGCAGGTTCGAGTCCTGCCTTGGGCATGGGTGTGTGTGATGTCCTTAGGTTAGTTAGGTTTGAGTAGTTCTAAGTTCTAGGGGACTGATGACCTCAGAAGTTAAGTCCCATAGTCCTCAGAGCCATTTGAACCATTTGAATTGCAACTATCCTACCATCCGATCTGCTCTCTATTTCAGGAGACGACGATTCGAATATGGTCCACGTCTTGCGATTGTTTCTGTTGTCCGATCTTCTCAATAGCATTTCAGGGAGAATATTTTAATATGTTTCCAGGTGATTGCTTCATCTATTCTTTTCCCATTGGTTAAGCAGGCACAATACTGTTTCCCTGTTTTAGGTGTTGTATAGTTACAGGCAGCGTATTTTAGTCACAGCCTGATTGGAGGCAAACATCGTTTGGTGTTCTGTGTGAAAGTGTGAGTGAGACAGGGTCAACCATGGTGGCTGAGGACTGGATTTTACATTTTGCCTTTCCGTGCATACTTTTCACGAAACAAAATCGCATTTGTATCTAGTTACTTGAGTAAGGGCGCGATGACATCGCTTTTGAGCGCCTTATACATACCACCATCACCAACAACCACAACACTACCACCATCACAACGGGCACAACCGCAGCCATATGCCAGTCTTTCTGCTGAGACTGTGTTGAATTTAATTGATGAAAGGAGAAAATATAAAAATGCTGTAAATGAAGCAGGCAAAAGGGAATACAAACGTCTCAAAAATGAGATCGACAGAAAGTGCAAAATGGCTAAGCAGGGATGGCTAAAGGACAAATGTAAGGATGTAGAGGCTTGTTTCACTAGGGGTAAGATAGATACTGCCTACAGGAAAATTAAAGAGACCTTTGGAGAAAAGAGAACCACTTGTATGAATATCAAGAGCTCAGATGGCAAACCAGTTCTAAGCAAAGAAGGGAAGGCAGAAAGGTGGAAGGAGTATATAGAGGGTTTATACAAGGGCGATGTACTTGAGGACAATATTATGGAAATGGAAGAGGATGTAGATGAAGATGAAATGGGAGATAAGATACTGCGTGAAGAGTTTGACAGAGCACTGAAAGACCTGAGTCGAAACAAGGCCCCGGGAGTAGACAACATTCCATTAGAACTACTGATGGCCTTGGGAGAGCCAGTCATGACAAAACTCTACCATCTGGTGAGCAAGATGTATGAGACAGGCGAAATACCCACAGACTTCAAGAAGAATATACTAATTCCAATCCCAAAGAAAGCAGGTGTTGACAGATGTGAAAATTACCGAACTATCAGTTTAATAAGTCACAGCTGCAAAATACTAACGCGAATTCTTTACAGACGAATGGAAAAACTGGTAGAAGCGGACCTCGGGGAAGATCAGTTTGGATTCCGTAGAAACGTTGGAACACGTGAGGCAATACTAACCTTACGACTTATCTTAGAAGAAAGATTAAGAAAAGGCAAACCTACGTTTCTAGCATTTGTAGACTTAGAGAAAGCTTTTGACAACGTTAACTGGAATACTCTCTTTCATATTCTGAAGGTGGCAGGGGTAAAATACAGGGAGCGAAAGGCTATTTACAATTTGTACAGAAACCAGATGGCAGTTATAAGAGTCGAGGGGCATGAAAGGGAAGCAGTGGTTGGTAAAGGAGTGAGACAGGGTTGTAGCCTCTCCCCGATGTTATTCAATCTGTATATTGAGCAAGAAGTAAAGGAAACAAAAGAAAAATTCGGAGTAGGTATTAAAATTCATGGAGAAGAAGTAAAAACTTTGAGGTTCGCCGATGACATTGTAATTCTGTCAGAGACAGCAAAAGACTTGGAAGAGCAGTTGAACGGAATGGACAGTGTCTTGAAAGGAGGATATAAGATGAACATCAACAAAAGCAAAACGAGGATAATGGAATGTAGTCAAATTAAATCGGGTGATGCTGAGGGGATTAGATTAGGAAATGAGACACTTAAAGTAGTAAAGGAGTTTTGCTATTTAGGGAGTAAAATAACTGATGATAGTCGAAGTAGAGAGGATATAAAATGTAGACTGGCAATGGCAAGGAAAGCGTTTCTGATGAAGAGAAATTTTTTAACATCGAGTATAGATTTAAGTGTCAGGAAGTCGTTTCTGAAAGTATTTGTATGGAGTGTAGCCATGTATGGAAGTGAAACATGGACGATTATCAGTTTAGACAAGAAGAGAATAGAAGCTTTCGAAATGTGGTGCTACAGAAGAATGCTGAAGATAAGGTGGGTAGATCACGTAACTAATGAGGAGGTATTGAATAGGATTGGGGAGAAGAGAAGTTTGTGGCACAACTTGACCAGAAGAAGGGATCGGTTGGTAGGACATGTTTTGAGGCATCAAGGGATCACAAATTTAGCATTGGAGGGCAGCGTGGAGGGTAAAAATCGTAGAGGGAGACCAAGAGATCAATACACTAAGCAGATTCAGAAGGATGTAGGTTGCAGTAGGTACTGGGAGATGAAGAAGCTTGCACAGGATAGAGTAGCATGGAGAGCTGCGTCAAGCCATTCTCAGGACTGAAGACCACAACAACAACAACATGTGTCGTAACGTGCTAAGTCAGCGTGAAGTTGTGCGCACTTGGCGATCTTTCTGCAGACACTGGCGAGCTACCATGGTCAGTCGCGCCTTTAGTTACCGCTCTGCCCTCGCAGCATAGCGCAGCGTAGTGTATTACCCAACACGGCGCCGCTGACAGGTGTTTCTGCAGCGCCGTTTCTGCCGCCTACGTGTGTACGCCTCGCTGCGTCGCATATTGCTGCGCTGGTGTGTCTTACATCACCGCAAGTTTCACGCGTAGCGCAGTGGCTCCAGCTGACAGTAGGCGCTCGCTGTGCACGCCCACGTGGTTCAGGGCCGACCTGCGAGTGTACTGCGTGTGATTCTGCACGTCTTCGAATAGTCCTTACAGCCCTGAGGCAGATTCGTGGAAAGCAGTTAAGCTTGTTAATGAGAAAAAGATGCAACGTTTTAAGAGTAAGTTAAAAGTGGTGCTATGGGATGACGTTTATAATCGGTAATTCAGCTGCCCTCACTTCTAGGTTTTATGCAGCAAGCAACACCTTCAAATACCACGGTTAAGCTGATTACTAGAAGGTTTCTTCAAAAGGGCAGTACATTTTTTCTTCTCAATCTTTGTAAATTCTGTAGTTGAGTTCCATTTCTAATGACTTTGTCGTCGACTGGACGATACATCCTAACTTTCTTCCCGTCTTCAATGGAACGTCTTCACATAAAGGAAGTGTGTTAGTGACTAACTCAATGGAACTACCTGACTGATACTCCCGAAATGTTCCGTAAGAAGATCGAGGTGTACAAGCAACAAAACAACACATGTATACCAGCTTCGAGAAAGAGGTTTCATAAAGTTTCAAAAGATAGTTCAATAACCCTGTTAAACAACTAGTTCGATATTTCACAAAATAACTTTTATTCAGTTTGTGTTGCATTCTGGAATTCTTGCATGGGTTTTCGCATGTGACTAAGGGTGTGAGCTATCATATTTCATCATTCATTTCATGATGGGAAGAACATTATAAAGTTTATAGTTTCAAGTCTACAAAAAGGCTTTGACGTTTCACATACACTGTGGTATGTTTTGATCCGATTTTCATAGCTTTTCAGTCTGAATTTGTTCTGTCGAATCATTAGAAGCTGTTTATTATTTTCTTCCTTTTTTTTCGAATTCACTTTATAATCATTATTTTCGTGAAATATTATTGAGGTGGTTGCAGTATTCGTATTAGAAAACCTGTTACGAACTGTGCTTGTTCAACGTTTGAACAGTAACGAAAGCAAGAACTACACTTACATTAAACTTGCCTACTCTTCCTTCTTTCGGTGGCGTTCTGGACAGTAAATCAAAAATGTTATGGCTCCCAGGTCCAATCACAGCCACGACTTAAAGTTTGAATATATTCATCATCAATGGCGGTCAAAGACTTTCGGCATAAGGAGTAACTCTCGCTCTGCCAACTACCTTGTCTAAGTAAACAGAGAAGCGGATAGAGGTTCAGCATACCCTCTTGCTCTTGTGGTGGGAAAGTGTCCCCTAAAGGCACAAGAACAAACAACAGTACGAGTATGCAGTACTAGTGCTATAAGGACACTTCATATGCATCCACAGGCACATGTGGCGCGTAATTAAAAGTGTCATGATGATCTCTCGGTTGACAAAAAATTTCCTGATCAATCTCCCATTCAGATCTGTGGGAGGGGACTGGCAAGAGAAGGTGACCACGAGGAAAAGATGCAAGAACGAATGGGTAACATTCTACTAGTTGGAGCGTGGAATATCAGTGAAGTGTACCAGCTTGGGGTAATTTCACAGTAAGTCAGTGATTACACTCGCAAACCAGTTTATTAACACAACCAGTTTATGTTCAAAAACATAAGTTCTGTGCGCCGTTAGCAGTTCGGAACAACTAAGAAAAATCCTTCTTGGAAAATGAAGGAATGATTCTTTGACAGCTAAAAGTTCTTGGAAAACAATTGAAAATAAAACTTTGCCTGAGACTCTCCTCTGAAAAGTTCCATTGCGAGCGAAAACGACTATCTTCTTAACACATTATTTACTTATTTACTTACTGCAAAATTATAGGCCTGTAACCTGATATTTTAAAACGGGTCGTACATCTTGCAATTTTCGTCTTTCATCTTCTTACAGTTTTCTTTTCTCTTGTTTCATCTACAACATTTACTAAGAATGATACTTTTTCAAATAACAATAATTTAAGGTTGAAATACAAATAAATTCTGTTGTTTTAAGAAGAATATAAAAAGATGATAGCATAGAGGAGAGATGTTTAAGTACCATCACCGAATGTGACTGACGGTGAATACCTCGGAATGGTTTCTTCGAGCCGTTGACTGCCAGTCACACATACAAACAGAAACACACACGCGCGCGCGCGCACACACACACACACACACACACACACACACAC
The DNA here is from genome assembly GCF_023898315.1 of Schistocerca nitens. Classification (NCBI taxonomy): domain Eukaryota; kingdom Metazoa; phylum Arthropoda; class Insecta; order Orthoptera; family Acrididae; genus Schistocerca; species Schistocerca nitens. Next base: position 47,291,466 of record NC_064619.1, on the reverse strand, counting down.
ACACACACACCAATACACAAAAATGGTTATTAGTAGAGTAATAGTATTGCTCATCCTGTTTATTACTAATCCTATGTATTAAGTTCAGGTGCCCATCCATGTGCAGCATTTGGTGGTTTCTTGGCTAGATGGCCAGCACCTTATGCTTATTTACTGCCACATCTCGGCTTCCTCCTCCAGTTCTTCCTCATTGTCACTGTTTTCGCTGTCACTGTGGGTATCGCTGTCCACCCTCTGGAGATTGTTGTTACGTTGCACATATGCATGTCTGTTAAGTCGTGTCCGCATGTACTCTTCATGTGTTGTTTTAGAAGTACTGTTTGTCAGTACGTTAATTGTGCCCATTGTTCTTCGTCTCTTATTGCGGTTTATACATCTATGTCTGTATTTGTGTAGCCTATGGTTAGTGTATGTCAACTGTTCGTGCACGGCCCGCAGAAAAAGACAGTGTGTTCTAGGGAACCTTCTTCCCCGCATGTGCATGTAGGTGCGTGCCTCAGACTCACGCGGTTTAAATGCGTGGGATAAGGTCCGTGTCCAGTTAAGAAATGTACAATACCGCGGCTGGGATCGATATGTTTCATTCTCAACCGCTCCCTTATGTCAGGGACGAAGTCGTGCAGTCTACGTGCCTTATCACTTACATCCCACTCACATTGTCCTGTATCCAAACGCCAACTTTTAAGGTGACGTGTCGTCTGTATTGGCACACCACTTATTGTGTGTATTTTATCTAGTCTCCTCATCTTTAACCAGTACTTTGCAGTTCTGCATTTGATCGTGATATCTGTGGAGCGTATTCCGAGCACCACACACAGTGCATCCAGATAGCCTAAGTAGGACAGTTCTCTGCCATAATCTGACCGAAGCTTTGTTGGTGACCACGTTCAGTCCATGTGCCCACGTGCTAGCTGCGAAGCTGAGTACTGATTCAAAGAGCGTACAGTGGTATGTCCGTATGACTGGTAGAGGTAATCTGTACTGCTTTGAAGTTAGCCTCGCCAGTTTGTGTAGTATTTTTTCTGCTTTGTCTGTTGTTAGCCTTATGTGTTCGTGGAAATTAAATTTTTCATCTATGTGTACAACAAAATGCTTGTGTCCCCAATTTTAACCGAAGGATTCCTTTGGAGTGATCCTTTCAGTAATGTGTATGTTGTTTTGTTTTCGGCTATCCTGAGTTTATTGTTGTCACTCCATTGTGTAACTGTTTGTAGTATTCCACTGGGTTTCTCTTCTAACTGGGCTCTGTTGATTGCAGTGACTACAGGTAATAGATAATCTGCGTAGGCGACAATTCCGTCTGACATGTCATCCACATTCAGAACTTGTAGGAGGGGTTCGATTGTTATGTTCCAGAAGATGGGGCCGCATGTCGACCCTTGTGGACAGCCTTTGGTAATTCTTTTAATTACTTTCCGGCTGTCCATCTGCCATTCGACTACTCGAACTTCACAAAAGTCTAGGAAACGGTTGTACAGTGACTGCGGTGCCTCCAGATGTTTTAACCTTTGAAATAGTGCGGGCCACCAGAGACTGTCGAACGCTCCGGCAATGTCGAACATTACTGCCATGGAGTATTTCTATTTTGTAGTGTTAACTATGTGTAGGGCCTTGTTGATGGTATCATCTATTGATCTGCCAGTTCTGAAGCCGAACTGGGGTTGGCTCATATCCCTGAGAGCTCTATGTGTTTGCAGGTGCTTACACAGTAGCTTCTCCTGAATCTTCACTAGGATGTTTATTAGGCATATTGACCTGTAAGTCTTTGGATCTGAAGGATCCCTGTCCGCTGATTTCTTAATGATGACTGGTTCGGAGGTTTTCCATACTGTAGGTACCCTGCCCAGCCGTAAGGCATCGTTCAGTAACGTTGTTAGAAACGGGGTGATCTGCGGCGCTATTTTCTTAGTGTTTACGAGTGGATACCATCTGGTCCAGGTGCTTTCTTGTTTTTGAGCTTTGAGATTGCTAGCGCAACCTGTTCTTGCGCAAAAAGATTGGTGACAGTTGCAGTGTTGTATAGTGTGTGTAGGTTTTCTCTTAGTGTTGCATGATATTGTGTGTCCGTTTCGATAACGTCGTCAGGGAGCAGTTTATACAGCAGAAACTCAGCTGTATTCCTCCATTCCCTAGTCATCGTGCCGTCATCCTGCCTTAGCGTTCCCAGAACCAGTAGGGTTTTTATCTTCTCTGTTAGTATTTTGTATGGTTCCCCCACGTATTTTGCTCTGTTTGTGTTGTAACAAATAGCTCCCATTGTTGTCTACGCGTATTGTATAGGGTCTGTCTGAATAAGTCTTGTGCATGCCTATATGCTTCACGTCTTATTCGTCTGTCCCTTTCTACTATCGCTCTTTGATATAATTTTCGTTTGCGTCTTGCATATTGTTTGAGTCTCGTGAGTTCGTTGGTCCATGGTACTGGTGAGCGTTTGGTGTTCTTTGCTGTCGGTATTGATGTGTTTTGTGCGTGTTGTATTACCTGTGTTAACTTGTGTGCTCTGTAATCGATACTTCCATTGATGTTTTCTAGATCGTGTTAGACATGCACAGTAGACAGAAAATTAAAGTCCCATCTCACGAGCAACACAAGGAGTTCCAGCTTCAGAGTCCATAGCCGGAGCAGACGGTCGTAATGCGCGGTGGTTCCGTGGTGGTCAGGACGACGTCGCGTCCGGGCGGAGGAGACGTGGTGCTGGCAAACTTCTGCTTCTGTTGGCGGAGACGAAACTGCCTGCTGCTTCCCGGGAGAGGGCAGTTGTACTCACGTGGCGGGTGACTACCAGATAGCTATTGGTCTACCTATGTGGGCTAAGATTGGTTGAGGAAAATGACTCGGCAAATGCACCAAAAGTTCCGTATTTGTGGCGGTCTCTACTGCTCCTGTACGAGCCCTCGGAACTAGCCTGCTTCCTGCTGGCCAGGTGAAGTTCGGCCGTGTTCGTCCGGTGCGCCTGCGGAGCTGCAGCGATGACCCGCAGAGCGGGGGCTGCGTTGCGGGTAGAAGACCCGGAAACACATCAAAAGTCTGAAGTTCATAGGGAAGTTAAAAAGCGGAGAAGAGAAGTGCAAATGCCCAGTCTATATCCACTACTGGCCATTAAAATTGCTACACCAAGAAGAAATGCAGATGATACACCGGCATTCATTGGACAAATATATTATACTAGAGCTGACATGTGATTACATTTTCACTCAATTTGGGTGCATAGTTCCTGAGAAATCAGTACCCAGAACAAGCACCGCGGGCCGTAATAACGGCCTTGATACGCATCGGCATTGAGTCAAACATAGCTTGGATGGCGTGTACAGGTACAGCTGTCCGTGCAGCTTCAACACTATACCACAGATCATTGTGACGAGCCAGTTAGTCGGAAACCATTGACCAGACGTTTTCAATTGGTGAGAGATCTGGAGAATGTGCTGCCCAGGGCAGCAGTTGAACATTTTCTGTGTCCAGAGATGCCTGTACAGGACCTGCAACATGTGGTCGTGCATTGTTGTTGTTGTTCTCTTCAGTCCTGAGACTGGTTTAATGCAGCTCTCCATGCTACTCTATCCTGTGCAAGCTTCTTCATCTCCCAGTACCTACTGCAACCTACATCCTTCTGAATCTGTTTAGTGTATTCACCTCTTGGTCTCCCTCTACGATTTTTACCCTCCATACTGCCCGCCAATACTAAATTGGTGATCCCTCGATGTCTCATAACATGTCCTACCAACCGACCCCTTCTTCTAGTCACGTTGTGCCACAAACTTCTCTTCTCCCCAATACTATTCAATGCCTCCTCATTAGTTATATGATCTACCCATCTAATCTTCAGCATTCTTCTGTAGCATCACATTTCGAAAGCTTCTATTCTCTTCTTGTCCAAACTAGTTATCGTCCATGTTTCACTTCCATACAAGGCTACACGCCATACACATACTTTCAGAAAAGACTTCCTGACACATCTATACTCGATGTTAACAAATTTCTCTTCTTCAGAAACGCTTTCCTTGCCATTGCCAATCTACATTTCATATCCTCTCTACTTCGACCATCATCAGTTATTTTGCTCCCCAAATAGCAAAACTCCTTTACTACTTTAAGTGTCTCATTTCCTAATCTAATTCCCTCAGCATCACCTGACTTAATTAGACTACATTCCATTATCCTCGTTTTGCTTTTGTTGATGTTCATCTTATATTCTCCTTTCAAGACACTATCCATTCCGTTCAACTGCTCTTCCAGGTCCTTTGTTGTTTCTGACAGAATTACAATGTCATCGGCGAACCTCAAAGTTTTTATTTCTTCTCCATGGATTTTAATACCTACACCGAATTTTACTTTTGTTTCCTTTACTGCTTGCTCAATATACAGATTGAATAACATCGGAGAGAGGCTACAACCCTGTCTCACTCCCTTCCCAACCACTGCTTCCGTTTCATGCCCCTCGACTCTTGTAACTGCCATCTGGTTTCTGTACAAATTGTAAATAGATTTTCGCTCCCTGTATTTTACCCCTACCACCTTCAGAATTTGAAAGAGAGTATTCCAGTCAACATTGTCAAAAGCTTTCTCTAAGTCTACAAATGCTAGATAATGATTGTTCTGTAATTTTTACATCTGTCATCACCTGCTTTCTTTGGGATTGGAATTATTATATTCTTCTTGAAGTGTGAGGGTATTTCGCCTGTCTCATACATCTTGCTCACGAGATGGTAGAGTTTTGTCAGAACTGGCTCTCCCAAGGCCGTCAGTAGTTCTAATGGAATGTTGTCTACTCCCGGAGCCTTGTTTCGACTCATGTCTTTCAGTGCTCTGTCATACTCTTCACACAGGATCGTATCTCCCATTTCATCTTGATTTACATCCTCTTCCATTTCCATAATATTGTCCACAAGTACATTTCCCTTGTATAGACCCTCTATATACTCCTTCCATCTTTCTGCTTTCCCTTCTTATCTTAGAACTGGGTTTCCATCTGAGCTCTTGATATTCATACAAGTGGTTTTCTTTTCTCCAAAAGTCTCTTTAATTTTCCTGTAGACAGTATGTATCTTACCCCTAGCGCGATAAGCCTCTTCATCCTTACATTTGTCCTCAAACCATCCCTGCTTAGCGATTTTGCACTTCCTGTCGATCTCATTTTTGAGACGTTTGTATTCCTTTTTGCCTGCTTCATCTACTGCATTTTTATATTTTCTCCATTCATCAGTTAAATTCAATATTTCTTCTGTTACCCAAGGATTTCTACTAGCCCTTATCTTTTTACCTACTTGATCCTCTGTTGCCATCACTACTTCATCCATTCCACTTCTACTGTATTTCTTTCCCCCATTCCTGTCAATTGTTCCCTTATGCTCTCCCTAAAACTCTGTACAACCTCTGGTTTAGTCAGTTTATCCAGGTCCCATCGCCTTAAATTCCCACCTTTTTGCAGTTTCTTCAGTTTTAATCTACAGTTCATAACCAATATATTGTGGTCAGAGTCCACACCTGCCCCTGGAAACGTCTTACAATTTAAAACCTGGTTCCTAAATCTCTGTCTTACCATTATGTTATCTAAATCCCTGTCTTACCATTATCTATCTCTGTCTTACCATTATAATCTATGTGAAACCTGTCAGTATCTCCAGGCTTCTCCCATGTATACAACCTTCTTTTATGATTCTTGAACCAAGTGTTAGATACGATTAATTTATGATCTGTGCAAAATACTATCAGGCGGCTTCCTCTTTCATTTCTTAGCCCCAATCCATATTCACCTACTATGTTTCCTTCTCTCCCTTTTCCTACTACCGAATTCCAGCCACCCATGACTATTAAATTTTCGTCTCCCTTCACTATCTCAATAATTCGTTTTATTTCATCATAAATTTCGTCAATTTCTTCGTCATCTGCAGAGCTAGTTGGCATATAAATTTGTACTACTGTAGTAGGCGTGGGCTTCGTGTCTATCTTGGCCACAATAATGCGTTCGCTATGCTGTTTGTAGTAGCTTTCCCGCACTCCTACTTTTTTATTCATTATTAAACCTACTCCTGCATTACCCCCATTTGATTTTGTATTTATAACCCTGTATTCACCTGACCAAAAGTCGTGTTCCTCCTGCCACCGAACTTCACTAATTCCCACTATATCTAACTTCAACTTATCTATTTCCGTTTTTACATTTTATAACCTACCTGCTGGATTAAGGGATCTGACCTTCCACGCTCCGTTCCGTAGAACGCCAGTTTTCTTTCTCCTGATAACGACGTCCTCCTGAGTAGTCCCCAGATCCGAATGGGGGACTATTTTACCTCCGGAATATCTTACCCAAGAGGACGCCTTCATCTTTTAACCATACAGTAAAGCTGCATGCCCTCGGGAAAAAAAAATGGTTCAAATGGCTCTGAGCTCTATGGGACTTAACATCTATGGTCATCAGTCCCCTAGAACTTAGAACTACTTAAACCTAACTAACCTAAGGACAGCACACAACACCCAGCCATCACGAGGCAGAGAAAATCCCTGACCCCGCCGGGAATCGAACCCGGGAACCCGGGCGTGGGAAGCGAGAACGCTACCGCACTACCACGAGATGCGGGCATGCCCTCGGGAAAAATTACGGATGTAGCTTCCCCTTGCTTTCAGCCGTTCGCAGTACCAGCACAGCAAGGCCGTTTTGGTTAGTGTTACAAGGCCAAATCAGTCAATCATCCAGACTGTTGCCCCTGCAACTACTGAAAAGGCAGCTGCCCCTCTTCAGGAACCACACGTTTGTCTGGCCTCTCAACAGATACCCCTCGGTTGTGGTTGCACCTACGGTACGGCTATCTGTATCGCTGAGGCACGCAAGCCTCCCCACCAATGGCAAGTTCCATGGTTCTTTGGGTGCATTATCCCGCTGAAATGTAGCGTTTCGCAGGGATCGAATGAAGAGTAGAGCCACTGGTCGTAACACAATTTAAATGTGAAGTGTAACGTCTACTGTTCAAATTGCCGTCAGTTCGAACAAGAGGTGACCGAGACGTGTAACCAATGGCATCCCATACCATCACGCAGGGTGATTCACCAGTATGGCGATGACGAATACGCGCTTCCAATGTGCGTTCACCGCGATGTCGCCAAACACGGATGCGACCATCATGATGCTGTAAACAGAACCTGGATTCATCCGAAAAAATGACGTCTTGCCATTCGTGCACCAAGGTTCGTCGTTGAGTACACCATCGCACGCGCTCCTGTCTGTGATTCAGCGTCAAGGTTAACAGCAGCCATGGTCTCCGAGCTGATAGTCCATGCTGTTGCAAACGTCGTCGAACTGTTCGTGCAGATGGTTGTTGTCTTGCAAACGTCCCCATCTGTTGACTCAGGGATCGAGACGTGGCTGCACAATCCGTTACAGCCATGCGGATAAGATGCCTGTCATCTCGACTGCTAGTGATACGAGGCCGTTGGAATCCAGCACGGTGTTTCGTATTATCCTCCTGAACCCACCGATTCCATATTCTGCTAACAGTCATTGGATCTCGACCAACGCGAGCAGTTAATGTCGCGATATGATAAACGTCAATCTCGATACGCTACAATCCGACCTTTATCAAAGTCGGAAATGTGACGGTACGCATTTCTCCTCCTTAGACGATGCATCACAACAACGTTTCACCAGGCAACGCCGGTCAACTGCTGTTTGTGTATGAGAAATCGGTTGGAAACTTTCCTCATGTCAGCATGTTGTAGATGTCGCCACCGGCGTCAAACTTGTGTGAATGCTCTGAAAAGCTAATCATTTGCATATCATAGCATCGTCTTTCTGTCGGTTAAATTTCGCGTCTGTAGCACGTCATCTTCGTGGTGTAGCAATGTTAATGGGCAGTAGTATAACTATGAAACTTCCGAAATATATTTACGAATTTACATTGCAGATATTCAATACGCCCTCCACCAGTGACACGAACAATATCACGTCAATACTCAAATTGCTGCCACATTTGGATAAGCATGTTCATCGTCGCTGGTATGACGTCATTACGGATCCGGTTCTTCAAGTGTTCTGTGTTCTGTGGTAGTGTTGGTGCATAAACGTTGTCCTTAAGAAACCCGTCAGGAAGAAGTCACAGGGAGTGAAATTCGGTGACCGCGGAGGCTAGTTGAGAAGTGCTAGGCTGCCTGCTGTTTGTCGGCCAATCCAACGGCTCCGTAGAGTTTGATTCAAATACAGGGTGATTCAAAACGAATACCACAATTTTAAAAATGTGTATTTAATGAAAGATACATAATATAACCTTCTGTTATACATCATTACAAAGAGTATTTAAAAAGGTTTTTTTTTCACTCAAAAACAACCTTTTTCGTAGGACTCTTCATACAGTTGATTGTGGAATTTGCAGCTCTCTGCTAGCTCTGCGAGTCGATTTTCCTGGGCTGCGAACAAATGCTTGCTGGATGCGTGCTACATTTTCATCACTCTTTCTCGGCCGTCCAGAACTTTTCCCTTTGCACAAAGACCCATTCTCTGTAAACTGTTTATACCAACTTTTAATACACCACCTATCAGGAGGTTTAACACCATACTTCGTTCGAAATGCACGCTGAACAACTGTCGTCGATTCACTTCTGCCGTACTCAATAACACAAAAAGGTTTCTGTTGAGCGGTCGCCATCTTAGCATCAACTGACGCTGACGCCTAGTCAACAGTGCCTCAAGCGAACAAATATACAACTAAATGAAACTTTATAGCTCCCTTAATTCGCCGACAGATAGTGCTTAGCTCTGCCTTTTGTCGTTGCAGAGTTTTAAATTGCTAAATTTGTGGTATTCTTTTTGAATCACCCTGTATTTACACACTTGGCGACTCCAGTGAGCTGTGGCCCCGTCTTGGTGAAGAATGAAGTAGTCTTCCTTCAGCCTCGGAAACAACCAAGACACTGATGGCAGTTTACCATGTTTTCACCAAAGAAGAATGAGCCCTAGGCTGAAAACGCATTGACTTTGTTTGAATATTGTGCATGTTCAATGTGTGCATGGTGGGTTCTGTAGACCCCAAATTCGAACACTGTGTTTGTTTACTTTACCAGTAAAGTAGAACATCGCTTCATGACTGAACACTATGCGTTGTTCGAAAGTGTTGTCATTATGAATAGCAGTCTGAAGTTCTTCAGAAAGCACCATACGTTTGCGTTTGTCGTCGTAAAGTAGAGCCCGTAACACCCGTAACTTGTACGGCTTCATAAGACACCGACGTCTCAGAACATACCATACGATATTGTTTATGTATTGAGATGTAACGCCCGATTGGCAAGACGAGTTGATTTTGCATGACTTCGTTGGGAATTGATTTGAATTCGTGCGACGTTTCCATCGGAAACCCGGGAACGGCCAGGACTCTTTTCTTTGCATACACATCCTGCGTCTACAAACTGTCGATACCGTCTGCGAATGAACCATCCATTCGGATGCTCAGTTTGGTACCTCAGCCTTAAACATGTTTGCCCTGCAGTCACGGAATTACACTTCGCAAACTCGAGAACGCAAAATGATTTCTACTGCGGAGTAGCCTTTTGCAACATGTGAGGTCAACGGATCAACCAGGAGACAACCAACATCTATCGGCAGCCAGTATGAACTAGACAATGTATTCGTTCCTCCAATAACCGAGCCGTGGCGCAGCAATCGATAGTTTCGACAATAGAATGCTTTGTAACACACACATTCTTTTTGGAACACCCTGTAGAGTGAGTTTCAGTGGAATGAACTGGAGAGAAGATAATGATTTCTGGTCAGACGAATATGAACAGTAGCAGAAAATGATATAACGGGAGTGGGATGCGTTATGAATAACCGAGTGAAGTGTCGCAGTGGTTAGCACACTGAACTCGCGTTTGGGAGGTTTTCCGTGATTTCCCTAAATCGTCCCAGCTAATGGCCGGGCGGTTCCTTTGAAACGTGACGACCGATTTCCTCCACACAATTCGAGCTAGCGCTCCGTCTCTCATGCCATAGATGGCGACGCGACATTTAAACTGAAGTTCCTTTCTTCCTTGGTTACGAGTGGAAAGTTAGGTCAGAGACAATGGCCTGTTCCAGTGAAGATGGGAAAATGACAAGGGAGGAAGAACAGATAGTGGTAATATGGGCAGAGTATTTCAAAGATACACTAAGCACCAGCCTAGAAGATGAAGAGACAGCCGCACAGGAGGGAAGAGTGGAGCTGGAAGTAGACAATGAAACCAATGAGGCAAGAAAGCCAACACTACAAGAGGTCTCCCAGGCTGTGCACAAGTCAAGAAAAAATCGAGCCCCTGGCGAAGACAGCATAATTGTTGAATTAATAAAAACTGGTGGTGAGGCTGTAATAAAGAAACTGCACACATTAATATCAGATATATGGGAAACAGAAACTATGCCAGATAATTGGAAAATTGAAATAATTGTCCCCATTTATAAGAAAGGGGGCAGAACAGCATGTTAAAACTATAGAGGTGTAACACTCCTAAGTACAGCTTATAAGATCTTCACAAGTATATTAAACGAAAGGATACAGAAGTGTGCAGAAGGCATACTAGGGGAATATCAGATTGGCTTTCGACCAGGCAGAGGAACAACTGATCAAATTTTTGTGATAGGACAAATGATGGCGAAGTTCTATGAATATGATGTAGATCTGCATTTCCTATTCATGGATTTCAAACAAGCCTTTGACAGCATAAATCGGCAAGAACTATACACAGTACTGAAAGAAGTTGGTATATGTGCTAAATTAATAACACTAATCAGAATGATAATGACAGAGACAAGAGCAAAAGTAAAGGTCCTTAGCAGAACAAGTGAAGCTTTGACTTTAATAAAGGTTTGAAGCAAGGGGATAGCCTCTCCACTGTCCTATTCAATACAACGCTGCATAGTGTAGTAAATAAAATCAACAAAAGGCACCATGTTTATGAGAACTAGCCAGATATCTCCATACTCTGATGACATTGCTATAGTAGGAAGAAATACCAATACACTCCTAGAAACATACCGGGCAATGGAAACAGAAGCCTTAAAAATTGGCCTCATAGTAAATGAAAACAAAACAAAATATATGGTAATGTCACAATCTGAGGCCAGAAGAACCCCTAAAAACCTAAACATCAATGGGAAATGTTTCAATGGAGTGTCCTCTTTTAACTACTTGGGAGCCCTAATAACAAATGATAACAGTATTGGAAAGGCTGTAAGGGAAAGAATACAAGCAGGAAACAGAGCTTACTTTGCAAATATGCAGCTTTTCAAAAATAGCCTTGTTACAAGAAGAACTAAACTGTTAATATATAATTCCCTAGTCCTTCCAGTTATCACATGCGGCTCAGAGGTATGGACGTTGACAGAACACGATAAAAATGCACTAAGAAGAATTGAGCGGGAAATACTACGCAAAATCTATGGGCCAATAAGGGAGGAAGAAGGCTGGAGAATACGCTACAATGCCGAATTACAAGAGTTAATACAAGGCAGGGACATAGTAAAATTTGTGAAATCACAGTGAATACGATGGCTAGGACACTTGGAGAGAATGGCAGAGGATATAACCCCAAATAAAATGATGAAAGGTATGCTCCATTCAGTTAGGCGAAAAGGGAGACCTAGAAGAAGATGGATCGACGAGGTAATAATGGATATCACCATATGGGAGTCAGAGGTTGGAAAAGAGCAGCAAATAACCGAGAAGTGTGGAGGAAGATTGTTGAAGAAGCCAAGGCTCACCAAGGGCTGTAGCGCTACTGAAGAAGAAGAGTTAGGTCAGAGAGTGCGTTACTTTGAACAATTCAGTGACAGAACTGTGCCGTGTCGAATGGCACTGCTTGTTCCCCGCCTCCAGAGAGTCCTTTAGAGTGGGGTCTCGCACTGGAGCAGAGAGAGGCTGGATGTCGCGGACACGTGAGCGCCGCCGTGCCCGGGCTAGTGGTATTAACGGACGGCGGAATGGTCAGCTGATGCATGGAGGCGAAGGAGAAAGTGTGGCCGGAGCCAAAAGCGAGGAGCTCGAGTAGCTGGTGTGCCGTGCTAAGGTCAGCTGCGTTCCACTTCGGTCAACGTGGGGCGTGGCCGCTGTGTGGACGCAACAGCCTGGTCGAGCAGTGGTGTCTTTTCGCCACTGGGCGGACAGCTACCGCAGTTGAGGCAGAGAAACGGGCTTCTGCGTGTCAAGAAGAGCACTACCTGACTGCTTTAGCAGCTAACGGTTGCATCCTGGTGGTTTCGAGGTTGATACAGTGCACTGTGTTATTTATGAGCAGTGCTTTACGTGTATTCGCTAGCAAACAACGTCGTGCACGCAAGTCCGTGGTTTTCGTGTAACAACTTGTGGTTGATGATTAGAAGGGATATTGACTATGATACTGCCGATCTGTTTTGTGTATCGTGCTTTAAATACGCCGTTCTGAATTCTGTGAACATTGCTGAAGAAGTCCAAGAGAACAATGGAAATAGCGATGCCTCGACACGTCAGGAGCAAACTGACACTCTACAAGACAAAGAGAGATATAGTTATACAAAATTATCGTGTAAACAGAAGACCAATATGCAAAGTGATGTCACCTCTTAGTAAGTTATCCTCGTCTCTCCACACCATGATCACAGCAGTCATATAAAGAAGCTTCAAGATCTGTATAAAGATGTGTTAAATGTTTCTGCAACGACAGAATAGCCTGACGACGAGATGTCACCTCGAAACAGGTCGCTTAATAAATAATATAGCTGTCAACAAATTTTGTGACTGGTAGGGCTACTTTAAATTCTGTTTAATTGGGAGTAGATTTTCATAGCATGCGGAACGTGCAAGTGTGTGCGCCGCGTGTGAGAGCAGTTCAGTTCCTTAAACTTTATTCTGGGAATGTCATTAGTTACATTAGACATATAGTGATTTTGATTTGAAATATGTCGTGACTGTAACACAGTTCTTAATACAATTTGTATTAAGAATTCATCTTTATACCTGTTCAGTGTGAATGTTCAATAGTTATGTGTTACTGTATAGGAATTTGTTACAATAGGTAGTATGGCAGAGCGTTGTGAATAACTTTTTGTCTTAGCTGTCTCGTCATCAATGCATAGTTACGTGTCACAAAACTGATCCTACCTAAGTCTAATTTCACTCGCAGGAACAAGTCCATCCTCTAGACTGAGGAGTGCCTTCACATATACATTCTGAAACAAAAAAGAAGCGACTCACCACTAAAAAATAATCCGAAATGAACGGTATCTGTAAATACACTCCTGGAAATTGAAATAAGAACACCGTGAATTCATTGTCCCAGGAAGGGGAAACTTTATTGACACATTCCTGGGGTCAGATACATCACATGATCACACTGACAGAACCACAGGCACATAGACACAGGCAACAGAGCATGCACAATGTCGGCACTAGTACAGTGTATATCCACCTTTCGCAGCAATGCAGGCTGCTATTCTCCCATGGAGACGATCGTAGAGATGCTGGATGTAGTCCTGTGGAACGGCTTGCCATGCCATTTCCACCTGGCGCCTCAGTTGGACCAGCGTTCGTGCTGGACGTGCAGACCGCGTGAGACGACGCTTCATCCAGTCCCAAACATGCTCAATGGGGGACAGATCCGGAGATCTTGCTGGCCAGGGTAGTTGACTTACACCTTCTAGAGCACGTTGGGTGGCACGGGATACATGCGGACGTGCATTGTCCTGTTGGAACAGCAAGTTCCCTTGCCGGTCTAGGAATGGTAGAACGATGGGTTCGATGACGGTTTGGATGTACCGTGCACTATTCAGTGTCCCCTCGACGATCACCAGTGGTGTACGGCCAGTGTAGGAGATCGCTCCCCACACCATGATGCCGGGTGTTGGCCCTGTGTGCCTCGGTCGTATGCAGTCCTGATTGTGGCGCTCACCTGCACGGCGCCAAACACGCATACGACCATCATTGGCACCAAGGCAGAAGCGACTCTCATCGCTGAAGACGACACGTCTCCATTCGTCCCTCCATTCACGCCTGTCGCGACACCACTGGAGGCGGGCTGCACGATGTTGGGGCGTGAGCGGAAGACGGCCTAACGGTGTGCGGGACCGTAGCCCAGCTTCATGGAGACGGTTGCGAATGGTCCTCGCCGATACCCCAGGAGCAACAGTGTCCCTAATTTGCTGGGAAGTGGCGGTGCGGTCCCCTACGGCACTGCGTAGGATCCTACGGTCTTGGCGTGCATCCGTGCGTCGCTGCGGTCCGGTCCCAGGTCGACGGGCACGTGCACCTTCCGCCGACCACTGGCGACAACATCGATGTACTGTGGAGACCTCACGCCCCACGTGTTGAGCAATTCGGCGGTACGTCCACCCGGCCTCCCGCATGCCCACTATACACCTTCGCTCAAAGTCCGTCAACTGCACATACAGTTCACGTCCACGCTGTCGCGGCATGCTACCAGTGTTAAAGACTGCGATGGAGCTCCGTATGCCACGGCAAACTGGCTGACACTGACGGCGGCGGTGCACAAATGCTGCGCAGCTAGCGCCATTCGACGGCCAACACCGCGGTTCCTGGTGTGTCCGCTGTGCCGTGCGTGTGATCATTGCTTGTACAGCCCTCTCGCAGTGTCCGGAGCAAGTATGGTGGGTCTGACACACCGGTGTCAATGTGTTCTTTTTTCCATTTCCAGGAGTGTATGATGTACATGTACAGACAAGGAAATAATTATAATTTCAGAAAAAACTGGCTGATTTGTTCAATAGAAAGGGCCTCACAAACTCAGAAAATCAATAATGCGTTGGTCCACCCCTGATCCTTATTCAAGTAGTTACTCCGCTTGCCATTGATTGATAGAGGGATGTCGTGCCAAATTTTATCCAATTGGCACGTTAGATCGTCAAAATCCCGTGGTGGTTGGAGGGCCCTGCTCCTAATGTCCAAATGTTCTAAATTAGGAAGTGATCTAGCTACCTTGCTGACCAAGAAATTGTTTGGCAAGCACATAGACAAGCAGTAGAAACTCTCGCCATGTGCGGGCGGACATTATCTTGTTGAAATGTGAGCTTAGGATAGCTTGTCATGTACCGCATCCTAACGGGCGTAGAATATTATCGACGTACCGCTGTACTGAATGATGCCTCGTAAGACAACCAAAGGGTTCCTACTATTAAAAGAAACGGCACCCCACACCATCACTCCTCGTTATAGAGTCGTGTGGTGGCCGAGAGTCAACCACTGCCCAGGACACCTGCAGACACGTCTTCGCCGGTCATTGGGGAATAATTCGAAGGGAAACTCTTGACTGAAGACAATTCGACTCCATTCAACGAGATTACAGGCCGAAGACCCGTCCAGAGACGCCTCAGACACTAGTGGGATAACAACATCGCTGTCGCACCAACACAGATCATGAGGTTACAGTGAAATCCAGGCCATTAGCTGCTTACAGGCGTTGATAAATATCAACGTGGACAGTTGAAAATGTGTGCCCCGACCGGGAGTCCAACCCAGAATTTGCTGCTCGCATGGCAAACGCTCTATCCAACTTAGCCACCGAGGACACAGAGGCTAATGAGACTGCAGGCAGTTATCCAGTGGCAGAACTTGTAAACGCTGCGCTTTTGGGCACACGATACTCTTTAAAGCCTGTACTATGGTAAGTTGACGGGCTTCACCTTAAGAGAAAGGATTTTTGTATAGATTTTGACCGCGTGTACCTGAATGGAGGCAAATCAGACTTACACCCACTCAGTAATAACAATGATACGTCAAGCAATTCCGGAGTGCAACCACACGTTAGGACGGACTAGAAACAACACAGCAGATGCTACCAAATTGTTAATAATACGGTCGCCAGCCTAATTAGGCATTAACTGAGTTTCTTCCCTGTACAAGTGGATGTACGTTCAAGCATAACAACACGTAGTAACACTGCATAATATGGTAAATTTTAGAACCGGAAAATCTACTGAACTGATAATTTCACTTTCTGTACCAATATGGATAAATCATAAATACATAACATTACACTATAATGTTTACTACAAGATTTTGTACTGTCTATTGACCGGATTAAAATCGGGCATAGGTTACCCTAGAAATAGCACTTTCGAAACACACATACAATGTCAATTTTGAAAAGGGTAAAACACTGATATATTTTGGTTTTATATTGACTTTAATTTTGCTGGTCAAATCAGTTCAGTATATTTCAGAATCCAATTGAATAACAAAGAGGGGGGTGGGGGGAACCTTAAACTGTTATGATCACTGTATTGAAACTTTTGGTTATTGAAATCATTAAGTGCTCAAGATTTCCAATATATGAATTGCTACTCTTTTTAGCTTATTTCCTGCTCATTTAATTATCATTATATCTGCCTCAAAATAATTAAACTTCATTACTGAATCAATTTCAAAATTGTCTTCCAACTTTGTCATTCCTTAGTTATTTACCTATAGATTCATTAACAACAAAGTTCTTTAAACATCATTCTAACATAGCTAGGTCTGCAGGTAATTATTATTAACATAAACTTTAAATCTTCATTTCGGGACACTCGGATTGCACAACTTGTGGGAAGGACCCTGTCTAGGTTAGTTGTGAGGATAATTAACTGATAGGACAGTTCGGGTAAAATTTAAGTTGTTATTGAACAGTATGGAATAAAAGTAACACTGGTCCATACGTATACAGTACTAAAAAGTTCAACCTGTTTGTATCGATGCGGCGGTTGGCGGGCGGCGAGATGGCGAGGCACAGAGCACACATACAATCACAGCAATGGCTCTTGATGTATCGGCATTTTGCTTCTTCTTAGCGTCGCAATACTTTTCCGTTTAGTGCCTATGGAATATTGCCATGCTGTATAGGCGTCGGAAACGGCACATCCGAGGCCCAACGAAATCACGTTTTCCAGGAGAGCCTCCTCGATCCAGATCGTGTTGCTCAGATCAATGCCCAACTCCGACTACTACTGCTGAGCCCGTTATGCCGTGCAGCGCCCGTGTGCATTTTCCCGCGCTCGCCTGCCATCCACCTTTTACCGCTCCCCTACAGACAGGGTATTCACCCGAGGTTTTGCATTCTACATATCCTAATACATTGCCTACGTATGGACCAGACGCACAATTACAACTTTGACATCTTACAATAGTTCCAACGTTTCTTACATTTCAATTCTGTTATAATACTGCTTGAAATTTGACATAAACATTAATATTCACATCGAAAGTTGTTTATGGTTTCCTTAACATAATGGCATGAAACAAAAAAGAAATGAAATCAGTACATCGATTACACTAATTTATCGAAAATCAGAAGAAAAAATTATTATATGTACAATAGTACAGCGTTGGTGTTGTTACAAACTCTTACGGGAAGTGGTAGATTGACTGCCGCGTGTAATGAGCATAGTGGGCAGGGGCACTACAAGTGTAGTGTGTGGACAGTAGGTTGGGAATGTGAGTCTCACGGGGAGCGTGCCAGAGACAATTCCCAGCAGTCGCACTAACCTCTGTGACCTCGGTGGCTCGGACGGAAAGAGCGTTTGCCCTGTAAGGAGGAGATCCCGGGTTCGAGTCCCGGCAGGAGTATACATTTTCAACTCCCCCGTTGATATTTATCAACGCCTGTAAACAGCGCATGGTCTGAATTTCATTGTAATTTCATTCTTCGAGAGCTGCAACATCATCAATGGTATCCGTTCTTTCGGATATGTCCGAAAGAACAGATGCCATCTTCAAATAAACACACATCATGGTGCTGCCAGAAAAGCGAGCACCGCAGCACCAACTGCAAGCATGTATCACTTCTTGGCGTGCTTCTAGTGTCAACGCGACAACTTTCGAATTGTTTTGGACTTTTCATATCGCTTCTTATTTTACAAATCTTACAGTGAATTTATTTTAATGAGTACACCGTAATGAGTTCAATTAAAAGAGACGTCTTACAAATTAGAAAATTCGTATTTGACGGTTTTAAGTGTTTGGAAGTCTTTTCTGAAGGTATTTGACTAGAGTATAGGGTCGTATGGAAGTGAAACGTTAACGATAAGTAGTTCACACAAGAAGAGAAGAGACGCTATTGAAATTTTGTACTACAGAAGAATGCAGAAAATTCGATTGTCATTTAATAAATGGTAAGCCAGTGAAAGGAATTGAGAACAAAAGAAATTTATGGCACAACTTGACTAAAAGAAGGGATGTGTTGGTAGGACACATCCTGATGCGTGAAGGATTGAGTTGGGTGTGTGGGGTGGAGGGGGTGGGGCTTGAATACAGGAAGCAATGGATGTACGAGGGCAGTTCAATAAGTAATGCAACACATTTTCTTTCTGAAACAGGGGTTGTTTTATTCAGGATTGAAATACACCAGGTTATTCCCCAATCTTTTAGCTACACAACACTATTTTCAACGTAATCTCCATTCAATGCTACGGCCTTACGCCACCTTGAAATGAGGGCCTGTATGCCTGCACGGTACTATTCCACTGGTCGATGTCGGAGCCAACGTCGTACTGCATCAATAACTTCTTCATCATCCGCGTAGTGCGTCCCACGGATTGCGTCCTTCATTGGGCCAAACATATGGAAATCCGACGGTGCGAGATCGGGGCTGTAGGGTGCATGAGGAAGAACAGTCCACTGAAGTTTTGTGAGCTCCTCTCGGGTGCGAAGACTTGTGTGAGGTCTTGCGTTGTCATGAAGAAGGAGAAGTTCGTTCTGATTTTTGTGCCTACGAACACGCTGAAGTCGTTTCTTCAATTTCTGAAGAGTAGCACAATACACTTCAGAGTTGATCGTTTGACCATGGGGAAGGACATCGAACAGAATAACCCCTTCAGCGTCCCAGAAGACTGTAACCATGACTTTACCGGCTGAGGGTATGGCTTTAAACTTTTTCTTGGTAGGGGAGTGGGTGTGGCGCCACTCCATTGATTGCCGTTTTGTTTCAGGTTCGAAGTGATGAACCCATGTTTCATCGCCTGTAACAATCTTTGACAAGAAATTGTCCCCCTCAGCCACATGACGAGCAAGCAATTCCGCACAGATGGTTCTCCTTTGCTCTTTATGGTGTTCGGTTAGACAACGAGGCACCCAGCGGGAACAAACCTTTGAATATCCCAACTGGTGAACAATTGTGACAGCACTACCAACAGAGATGTCAAGTTGAGCACTGAGTTGTTTGATGGTGATCCGTCGATCATCTCGAACGAGTGTGTTCGCACGCTCCGCCATTGCAGGAGTCACAGCTGTGCACGGCCGGCCCGCACGCGGGAGATCAGACAGTCTTGCTTGACCTTGCGGCGATGATGACACACGCTTTGCCCAACGACTCACCGTGCTTTTGTCCACTGCCAGATCACCGTAGACATTCTGCAAGCGCCTATGAATATCTGAGATGCCCTGGTTTTCCGCCAAAAGAAACTCGATCACTGCCCGTTGTTTGCAACGCACATCCGTTACAGACGCCATTTTAACAGCTCCGTACAGGGCTGCCACCTGTCGGAAGTCAATGAAACTATACGAGACGAATCGGGAATGTTTGAAAATCTTCCACAAGAAATTTCCGGTTTTTTCAACCAAAATTGGCCGAGAAAAGAAATGTGTTGCATTACTTATTGAACTGCCCTCGTAGTTTGCATTACTTAGACAGAGCTGAAAAGGACTGCGCAGTTAGACTAGCCTGGAGAGATGTATCGAAGCCGTCTTCGGACTGAAGATGGTTCAAAATGGCTCTGAGCACTATGGGACTTAACATCTGAGGTCAACAGTCCCCTAGAACTTAGAACTACTTAAACCTAACTAACCTAAGGACATCACACACATCCATGCCAGAGGCAGGATTCGAACCTGCGTCCGGAGCGGTCGCGCGGTTCCAAACTGAAGCGCCTAGAACCGCTCGGCCACACCGGCCGGCACGGACTGAAGACCACAACAACATATTTTCACGTCTTATTTGATTAACAAGCAGTACTGAAGTTAATGCTATTGCCATACAGGCCATATCCAGCAGACAATCGTGGGGCAGCATTCTCCTCAGGCTGCAAGTCAGCTAAATGCAGGAACTCACCGAACTATAAGGGCGTTTCCAAACCTACAGGTGACAGTTTTGTGAAGTCAACTTTCTTCCGCAACTCGTGACGTTCTTTGAATGGCAAGAAAATAGTCATGGCTGCAAAAGCCAAAAATGTTACACTGACTCAAAACACATACGAATTGCCACTCTTCACGCAAGCTTCCATGGTTTTAAAAGCTACCTAAGGTTTCTAGGCAATGTGTTGTTGTTGTGGTCTTCAGTCCAGAGACTGGTTTGATGCAGCTCTCCATGCCACTCTATCCTGTGCAAGCTTCTTCATCTCACAGTACCTACTGCAACCTACATCCTTCTGAATCTGCTTAGTGTATTCACCTCTTGGTCTCCCTCTACGATACTAAATTGGTGATTCCTTGATGCCTCAGAACATGTCCTACCAACCGATCCGTTCTTCTAGTCAAGTTTTGCCACAAATTTATCCTCTTCCCATTTCTAGTCAATACCTCCTCATTAGTTATGTGATCTACCCATCAAATCTTGAGCATTCTTCCGTAGCACCACGTTTCGAAAGCATCTATTCTCTTCTTGTCCAAACTTTTTGTCGTCCATGTTTCACTTCCATACATGGCTACACTCCATACAAATACTTTAGGGAACGACTTCCAGACATTTAAATCTACACTCGATGTTAACAAATTTCTCTTCTTCGGAAACGCTTTTCTTGCCATTGCCAGTCTACATTTTATCAGTTATTTTGCTCCCCAAATAGCAAAACTCCTTTACTACTTTAAGTGTCTCATTTCCTAATCTAACTCCCCCAGCATCGCCCGACTTAATTCGACTGCATTCCATTATCCTCGTTTTGCTTTTGTTGATTTTCATCTTATATCCTCCTTTCAAGACACTGCCCATTCCATTCAACGGCTCTTCCAGGTCCTTTGCTGTCTCTGACAGAATTACTATGTCATCGGCGAACCTCAAAGTGTTTATTTCTTCTCCATGGATTTTAATTCCTACTCTGAATTTTTCTTTTGTTCCCTTTATTGCTTGCTCAATATACAGATAGAATAACATCGGGGATAGGCTACAACCCTGCCTCACTCCCTTCCCAACCACTGCTTCCCTTTCATGTCTCTCGACTCTTATAAAAGAAATGGTTCAAATGGCTCTGAGCACTATGGGACTTAACATCTGTGGTCATCAGTCTCCTAGAACTTAGAACTACCTAAACCTAACTAACCTAAAGACATCACACACATCCATGCCCGAGGCAGGATTCGAACCTGCGACCGTAGCAGTCGCGCGGTCTCCACTCTTATAACTGCCTTCTGGTTTCTGCATTAATTGTAAATAGCCTTTCGCTCCCTGTATTTCACCCCTTCCACCTTCAGAATTTGAAAGAGAGTATTCCAGTCAACACTATTGAAAGCTTTCTCTTAGTCTACAAATGCTAGTTACGTGGGTTTACCTTTCCTTAATCTATCTTCTAAGATATGTCGTAGGGTCAGTATTGCCTCACGTATTCCAATATTTTTACGGAATCCACACTGATCGTCTTCGAGGTCGGCTTCTACCAGTTTATCCATTCGTCTGTAATGAATTCGCGATAGTATTTTGCAGCCGTGACTTATTAGACTGATAGTTCGGTAATTTTCACATCTGTGAACACCTGCTTTCTTTGAGATTGGAATTGTTATATTCTTCTTGAAGTCTGAGGACTTCAAGACAAGCGGAAAATAGTGTCTGGGAATTATTGTGAGCTGCCACGCTTCGCCACTCTGTCAGCCAGTAAGATTGTTGCCGTCGCGAGAGCGAACGAGAGAGTCTCAGGCAATGCCCGCAGACGCGGCGTGAATGGCGGGGTTATTGATGGGCCGCTGGAGCCTTTTATCTGCCGCCTCTTCTGCTCGGAGAGCGGGCTTTTGTGGCGCCTTAGGAAATTACGAGCGCTTGCGGGCAGCGCGCAATGTAATTACGCAGGCCGCGCTTAGCCGCGTGGGAGTCTACCTGCATTAAGTATGCGGGGGTGGAGGAGGAGGGGGTGGACGTTGGCCGTCAGGTGTCGGGCAAATCCATCATGGCCGCCGGCAGCCTGCTCCAGGAAGTGCGGGCGCGCTCCGGCCCCGCCTGTTTATTACGTCCAGGGAGCTGGCGGCGAATTAAATCCATCTCAGGACTTGTATGCGTCTTGTTTCAGTTCCCCCCCCCCCCCTCTCTGAATTCGAGTCGCTGCGGATCTCGCGCTCTGTGTTTGAGGAAGACAACGACGCTACTTCTCTCAGTAGCGGCTGAGAAGGTAGTCGCTTGCTGTTTTATCTCTCTCTCTCTCTCTCTGTCTCTTTCTTCCTCATCCGTCTTCTACCGCTTCCAACGAAGTTTGAAAGTGGATAAAATGTGCTGGGAAACACTGCCGTGAAATTTACAAAACTGACTCTGACACTCATTGTCACAAGTGCGCTGGGAGAAAAGCACTCATCTTAGGAGTTCCCTTTACCACATTTAAACACCTCGTCTCACATTGTATGTAGCTTATTGTATGATGCAAAATGGTTCAAATGGCTCTGAGCACTATGGGACTCAACTGCTGTGGTCATTAGTCCCCTAGAACTTAGAACTACTTAAACCTAACTAACCTAAGGACATCACAAACATCCATGCCCGAGGCAGGATTCGAACCTGCGACCG
Organism: Schistocerca nitens; assembly: GCF_023898315.1. Taxonomy (NCBI): domain Eukaryota; kingdom Metazoa; phylum Arthropoda; class Insecta; order Orthoptera; family Acrididae; genus Schistocerca; species Schistocerca nitens. Next base: position 47,268,792 of record NC_064619.1, on the reverse strand, counting down.
TAGCAGTCGCACGGTTCCGGACTGCGCGCCTAGAACCGCGAGACCACCGCGGCCGGCTTGTATGATGCAGTTACATCTATACTACACAAACCACCTTATGGTGTGTGGCAGAGGGCACTTTTTGTACTACTGTCATTTCTCCTCTCCCATCATCTAGTCGCAATTGTTCTCAGGAAAAACGATTGTTGGTAAGCCTCCACGTGATCTTGAATCTCTCTAACCTTACTGTCGTTTTCTTTTCGTGAGGTGTACAAAGATGGAAGCAATACTGGGTAATTTACTAATTGCTGACAAAGTGCAGAAAACGATGCCTGCTAGTATAAGGGGTGAAGCCAAATGGACGTAATCCCGGAAATGCGTTAGAAGGAGTTACACCCGCTTGACGGTGGAGATAAAAGATCTTTGTCAGTGACCTCGCTATCGGCACCAGGATGGTGGCCTGTCATCATGGGCTAAAGCGGACCACAACGTGTACCGTTTTCCACGACTACTACCGTTTTCTGGATCACAGTGCGTGAAGGGCTTATCATGTACGGAACTTCCGCCGGGCCGGCAGTTACGTCACTGGTTCGTCGCACAGGCCACCACAGTGCTAGGGATTTCTGTGATCCATCCTCTTCACAGATGCTACCCATACGAGGGACGATATCGCTAACCTTCGCAACACCCACCTGTCGGCTGCGAAGAATCCCCACCGTATTGTGGTAGCTAACCATCAGCAGCGCTTCAGTTCCAGTGTGCGGGTGGGGATTATTGACGACCGCCTCATGGGACCAGTCATCCTTCCACAACGCCTCACAGTCCACGCATATCTGCACTTCCTGTGGGGGAGCCGCCTCGCCAGCAGGAAGACATACCTTTGCTGGTACAGAGGCTTACGTAGATACTATACGATGGTGCTCCAGCTATCTGCCCTCTTGATTGTGGAGCTAAAGCAGTAGCACGGAAAGATTCCCACACGCCTGATCTCCTCTGATGTGCGGTTTCACCCATTTAAAACTGCACTGTGAAAAATATTTTATCTAATTTTCAAGTGGGTGTACCTCCCTTCAAACATTGCTCACTCTATGTTCGTAAGATACACTACTGGCCATTAACATTGCTACACCGAGAAGAAACGCAGATGATAAACGGGTATTCATTGGACAAATATATTATACTAGAACTGACATGTGATTACATTTTCACGCAATTTGGTTGCATAGATCCTGAGAAATCAGTAACCAGAACAACCACCTCTGGCCGTAATAACGGCCTTAATACGCCTGGGTATTGGGTCAAACAGAGCTTCGATGGCGTGTACAGGTACAGCTGCCCATGCAGCTTCAACACGATACCACAGTTCATCAAGGGTAGTGACTGACGTATTGTGACGAGCCAGTTGCTCGGCCACCATTGACCAGACGTTTTCAATTGATGAGAGATCTGGAGTCGAACATTTCCTGTATCCAAAAAGGCCCGTACAGGACGTGCAACATGCGGTCGTGCATTATCCTGCTGAAATGTAGGGTTTCGCAGGGATCGAATGAAGGGTAGAGCCACGGGTCGTAACACATCTGAAATGTAACGTACACTAATCAGAGTGCCGTCAATGCGAACAAGAGGTGACCGAGACGTGTAACCAATGGCGGCACCCCATACCATCACGCCACGAGATACGCCAGCATGGCGATGACGAATACACGCTTCCAATGTGCGTTCACCGCGATGTCGCCGAACACGGATGCGTTCATCACGATGCTGTAAACAGAGCCTGGATGGGTAACCGCAGCCATGGCGAGCTGATAGTCCATGCTGCTGCAAACGTCGTCGAACTGTTCGTGCAGATGGTTGTTGTCTTGCAAACGTCCCAATCTGTTGACTCAGGGATCGAGACGTGACTGCACAATCCGTTACAGCCAAGCGGATAAGATGCCTGTCATCTCGACTGCTTCTGATACGAGGCCGTTGGGATCCAGCACGACGTTCCGTATTACCCTCCTGAACTCACCGATTTCATATTCTGCTAACAGTCATTTGGATCTCGACCAACGCGAGCAGCAATGTCGCCATACGATACGCCGCAATCGCGATAGGCTACAATCCGACCTTTATCAAAGTCGGACACGTGATGGTACGCATTTCTCCTCCTTACACGAGGCATCACAACAACGTTTCACCAGGCAACGACGGTCAACTGCTGTTTGTGTATGAGAATTCGGGGCCGGCCGTGGTGGGCGAGTGGTTCTAGGTGCTTCAGTCTGGAACCGCGCGACCGCTACGGTCGCAGGTTCGAATCCTGCCTCGGGCATGGATGTGTATGATGTCCTTAGGTTAGTTAGGTTTAAGTAGTTCTAAGCTCTAGTGGGCTGATGACCTCAGCAGTTAAGTCCCATAGTGCTCAGAGCCATTTGAACCATTTTTTTGAGAAATTGGTTGGAAACGTTTCTCATGTAGCATGCTGTAGGTGTCGCATATCACAGCATCTTCTTCCTGTCGGTTAAATTTCACGTCTGTAGCACGTCATCTTCGTGGTGTAGCAATTTCAATGACCAGTAGTGTAATTGTTGCACTTTAACCTCTCGCTGACAGCTTCCTGTAGTTTCTCCTCATTTAGTAAAACCACTCTATATATCAGTTGACTCTTCAAGTAAGTACGCTCTCGGATTTATAACTGAAAACCACTCTGCGACGTACAGCGTCTCTCACGTATCCTCTGCCGCTGGTTTTGGGTTACCATCTCCGTAACGCTTTTGACCTAGCTAAACGACCCTCTCAAGAAACGCTCTGCTCTTCTTTCGCTCTTCTCAACTTCCTCAGTCAGTCCTGTCTGGTACGGGTCATGGTCTGACGAATAAGATCATAGTATCGGTCGAACGTTTGTTTTGTGACTTACGTCCTTCGTAGGTGAACTATAACTCCTGAAGATAAATCTTAGTGTGCTATTTGTCTTGGTTCTTATATTCTGCCAATACTCGGACCCTCAGGCGCTTTCTTACACCTAAGCGAGCGTTCTACATATTTTACATAACGTTTATAACGACACAAATATTACAAAAGGCTTACATTAAATGTGGCATACAAGAATTTGAAACAGTTATAACATAATCTATAGAAAACAGAAGTAGCTACAGCAGAAAAAACACCGTTTGCAGTAGTTCCTGAAAATTAGGACAAGAAAAATATCACAGTGATATAAATTTGAGCTGAGGCCCTTAGCAGCAATGGACGTCAGGGAAAAAGTGGGACAGGAAATAAAGGAGAACCTGACGCAACACATGTTGTAAAGACAGGGGGAAACAAATGGTTCAAATGGCTCTGAGCACTATAGCACTTAATATTTGAAGTCATCAGTTTCTAGAACTTAGAACTCCTTAAACCTAACTAACCTAAGGACATCACACACATTCATGCCCGCGGCAGAATTCGAACCTGCGACAGTAGCGGTCGCGCGGTTCCAGACTGAAGCGCCTAGAACCGCTCGGCCACCCCAGCCGGCCAGGGGGAAACAAACTGGCGTGACTGTAAAGCAGTAAAGAAAATCAAGGAGAAATTTGGAGAGTAAATTAAATTTCAAGCAGAAGATGTATAAGGCTTTGAGGTTTGTCGATGACATCGCAATTCTGTCAAAGGAGACAAAGGACTTGGTTGACGAATTGAAGGCAATGGGCCAGTGTCTTGAAAAGAGTTTATCAGATGAATATTGACAAAAGTGAAACAAGGGTAATGAAGTGTACGGATAATGAAGTCGAGGCGAATTAATTCTGGAACTACTGAGAGAGTTAGTTAGGAAATGAGACGCTGAAAGTAGCAGCCTAGATTTGCTGTCTATGGAGATAAATAAATGACGATAGTAGAAACATAGAGTATACTAACATTTAATATAAATTTAAGTGGTAGGAGCTTTTTCCCTTTGTAAGGAGTGTGAGATTATACGTGGAAAATAATAAATGGCGCAGACCAGAAGAAAGGAGAAGATCTTGAAATACGCTCATGCTCATAAAGTAAGGATAATGCTGATACATGGTGAAACAACGCTCTGGTGGGCGGTTTGCGGGTTTAAATCATCTCAGGGTATGACCATGCGGTGCATTTGACCTGCGCTCGTTGCACGGTGGCGCTGGCAGCAGTCCACATACGCAGAGGTGTGTTGGTGCATGTCAGAGTACGGTGCAGCGAGTAAGTGTGCAGACGCTTTCTGACGTGCTAATGGTGACTGTGTGTTGAAAATGGCTCAAAGAATACATATTGATGACGTTATGAGGGGTAGAATACTAGGGCGACTGAAGGCTGGCCAAACACGCCAGGTCGTAGCACGGGTCCTCCGTGAGATGTCAAGATTGTGACAACGATTCCAGCAGTCAGGGAACGTGTTCAGGTGCTACAGTACGGGACGTCCACAGTGTGCAACACCCCAAGAAGACCGATATCTCAGTGCCCGCAGACGGCCACGGAGTACTGCAGGTAGCCTTGCTCAGGACCTTACCGCAGCCACTGGAACAGTTGTCTCCAGACACACAGTCTACTGACGATGTTTTATTCGCCCGGGGACCTGCAAGGTGCATTCCACTGATCCCTGGTCACAGGAGAGCCCGTAAAGCCTGGTGTCAAGAACACAGTACATGCTCATTGGAACAGTGGTATCAGGTTATGTTCACAGACTAGTCCAGGTGTAGTCTGAACAGTGACTCTCGCCGGAATTTCATCTGGCGTGAACCAGGAACGAGATACCAACCCCTTAATGTCCTTGAAAGGGACTTGTTTGTAGGTCGTGGTTTCATGGTTTGGGGTGGGATTATGATTGGTACACGTACACCCCTGCATGTCTCTGACACAGGAACTGTAACAGGTCAGGTGTACCGGATGGTCATTTTGCACTAGTACGAGGGCAGTTCAATAAGTAATGCAACACATTTTTTTCTGAAACAGGGGTTGTTTTATTCAGCATTGAAATACACCAGGTTATTCCCCAATCTTTTAGCTACACAACACTCTTTTTCAACGTAATCTCCATTCAATGCTACGGCCTTACGCCACCTTGAAATGAGGGCCTGTATGCCTGCACGGTACCATTCCACTGGTCGATGTCGGAGCCAACGTCGTACTGCATCAATAACTTCTTCATCATCCGCGTAGTGCCTCCCACGGATTGCGTCCTTCATTGGGCCAAACATATGGAAATCCGACGGTGCGAGATCGGGGCTGTAGGGTGCATGAGGAAGAACAGTCCACTGAAGTTTTGTGAGCTCCTCTCGGTTGCGAAGACTTGTGTGAGGTCTTGCGTTGTCATGAAGAAGGAGAAGTTCGTTCAGATTTTTGTGTCTACGAACACGCTGAAGTCGTTTCTTCAATTTCTGAAGAGTAGCACAATACACTTCAGAGTTGATCGTTTGACCATGGGGAAGGACATCGAACAGAATAACCCCTTCAGCGTCCCAGAAGACTGTAACCATGACTTTACCGGCTGAGGGTATGGCTTTAAACTTTTTCTTGGTAGGGGAGTGGGTGTGGCGCCACTCCATTGATTGCCGTTTTGTTTCAGGTTCGAAGTGATGAACCCATGTTTCATCGCCTGTAACAATCTTTGACAAGAAATTGTCACCCTCAGCCACATGACGAGCAAGCAATTCCGCACAGATGGTTCTCCTTTGCTCTTTATGGTGTTCGGTTAGACAACGAGGCACCCAGCGGGAACAAACCTTTGAATATCCCAACTGGTGAACAATTGTGACAGCACTACCAACAGAGATGTCAAGTTGAGCACTGAGTTGTTTGATGGTGATCCGTCGATCATCTCGAACGAGTGTGTTCGCACGTTCCGCCATTGCAGGAGTCACAGCTGTGCACGGCCGGCCCGCACGCGGGAGATCAGACAGTCTTGCTTGACCTTGCGGCGATGATGACACACGTTTTGCCCAACGACTCACCGTGCTTCTGTCCACTGCCAGATCACCGTAGACATTCTGCAAGCGCCTATGAATATCTGAGATGCCCTGGTTTTCCGCCAAAAGAAACTCGATCACTGCCCATTGTTTGCAACGCACATCCGTTACAGACGCCATTTTAACAGCTCCGTACAGCGCTGCCACCTGTCGGAAGTCAATGAAACTATACATCTACATCTACATCTACATCTACATCTACATTCATACTCCGCAAGCCACCCAACGGTGTGTGGCGGAGGGCACTTTACGTGCCACTGTCATTACCTCCCTTTCCTGTTCCAGTCGCGTATGGTTCGCGGGAAGAACGACTGTCTGAAAGCCTCCGTGCGCGCTCTAATCTCTCTAATTTTACATTCGTGATCTCCTCGGGAGGTATAAGTAGGGGGAAGCAATATACTCGATACCTCATCCAGAAACGCACCCTCTCGAAACCTGGCGAGCAAGCTACACCGCGATGCAGAGCGCCTCTCTTGCAGAGTCTGCCACTTGAGTGTATTAAACATCTCCGTAACGCTATCACGGTTACCAAATAACCCTGTGACGAAACGCGCCGCTCTTCTTTGGATCTTCTCTATCTCCTCCGTCAACCCGATCTGGTACGGATCCCACACTGATGAGCAATACTCAAGTATAGGTCGAACGAGTGTTTTGTAAGCCACCTTCTTTGTTGCTGGACTACATTTTCTAAGCACTCTCCCAATGAATCTCAACCTGGTACCCGCCTTACCAACAATTAATTTTATGTGATCATTCCACTTCAAATCGTTCCGCACGCATACTCCCAGATATTTTACGGAAGTAACTGCTACCAGTGTTTGTTCCGCTATCATATAATCATACAATAAAGGATCCTTCTTTCTATGTATTCGCAATACATTACATTTGTCTATGTTAAGGGACAGTTGCCACTCCCTGCACCAAGTGCCTATCCGCTGCAGATCTTCCTGCATTTCACTACAGTTTTCTAATGCTGCAACTTCTCTGTATACTACAGCATCATCCGCGAAAAGCCGCATGGAACTTCCGATACTATCTACTAGGTCATTTATATATATTGTGAAAAGCAATGTTCCCATAACGCTCCCCTGTGGTACGCCAGACGTTACTTCAACGTCTGTAGACGTCTCTCCATTGATAACAACATGCTGTGTTCTGTTTGCTAAAAAATCTTCAATCCAGCCACACAGCTGGTCTGATATTCCGTAGGCTCTTACTTTGTTTATCAGGCGACAGTGCGGAACTGTATCGAACGCCTTCCGGAAGTCAAGAAAAATAGCATCTACCTGGGAGCCTGTATCTAATATTTTCTGGGTCTCATGAACAAATAACGCGAGTTGGGTCTCACACGATCGCTGTTTCCGGAATCCATGTTGATTCCTACATAGTAGATTCTGGGTTTCCAAAAACGACATGATACTCGAGCAAAAAACATGTTCTAAAATTCTACAACAGATCGACGTCAGAGATATAGGTCTATAGTTTTGCGCATCTGCTCGACGACCCTTCTTGAAGACTGGGACTACCTGTGCTCTTTTCCAATCATTTGGAACCCTCCGTTCCTCTAGAGACTTACGGTACACGGCTGTTAGAAGGGGGGCAAGTTCTTTCGCGTACTCTGTGTAGAATCGAATTGGTATCCCGTCAGGTCCAGTGGACTTTCCTCTGTTGAGACGAAGCGGGAATGTTTGAAAATATTCCACAAGAAATTTCCGGTTTTTTCAACCAAAATTGGCCGAGAAAAAAATGTGTTGCATTATTTATTGAACTGCCCTCGTATGTCCGCCGTTTCAGGGGTGCAGTGGGTCCCACCTCCCTCCTGACGGATGATAACGCACGGCCCCACTGAGGTGACATCGTGGTGGAGTAACTTGAAACAGAAGATATCAGGCGAATGGAGTGGCCTGGCTGTTCTCCAGACCGAAACCCCATCGAACACGTCTGGCATGCTCTCGGTCGATGTATCGCTGCATGTCTTCAAATCCCTAGGACACTTCAGGAGCTCCGATAGGCACTGGTGCAAGATTGGGAGACTATACCCCAGTAGCTGCTCGACCACCTTATCCAGAGTATACCAACACGTTGTGCGGACTGTGTAGGCGTGCATGGCGATCATATCCCACATTGATATCAGGGTACATGTGCAGGAAACAGTGGCGCTTTGTAGCACATGTGTTTTGGTACGGTTTTCTCAACTTATCACCAATACCATGAACTTACAGATATGTGTCGTGTGTGTTCCCTATGTACCTATGTAATTAGCGGCAGTTTCGGGTAGAGCCACGTTGGGTAGCACCACATTCTTCAGTTATCCTTAATTTATGAGCACGATTGTATAATACTGTAGGAGTATGCTGAAGATAAAATAGGTGCTGAATCGAAATGGATAGAAAATAAATTTTTGGGGCAACTTGACTAAAAGATGGGACCGATCGATACGACATCTTGGAGGCACCAAGGATTCGGTAAGCTGCTGCTGGAAGAAACAGTTCCAGATAAAAGCTTTAGAAGGAACCTAATCCAGAGTACAGTGAGCAGTCTGAAGTAGATGTTGATTGCAATAGTTACGCAGAAAGGAAGACGCAAGCACAGAGCAGAATATCGTGGCACGCTGCGCCAAACTGTGTTCGCATTGGAGACAACAACTATATTCTGCATTGCTGTGTCGTCCGGACAAGACACAGCCAGAGCAAAAGCACCACAGGCGCTAAGATGCGAGTTGGTGCCAGTGCCGTAGAGTCTCGCCACTTGCAAGAGTTCCACCAGAGCCACGGGGGGCGCTCACGATGAATATGTCGACTTCGCTTCGGCCAATCGCTGGCCGAATACAATCCGCCAATGACCGCACGACAACGGACAGAACCCTACTCGCAAGATAGTGGAGTAGCTCTCGCCCACTTGGTTATAGATCATCGTCCAGGGCTCTCATAGACAGGGAACGTCGTCTAGTGAACTCTTAGAACTGAGCAGACAGTTGTAATTGCATTTGCTGTGTACTGTGAAGTTTACGATTATTTGCTCTGAGCCATTGAGGGCCTTTTCCGTGCTATTTTACAAGCAGTATTGCAGACTTAATCATTCAACAAGTCACACAGATAAGTAAACCTTTTTAACACATTTCTGTGACTTTGTTACTAATTCGTTGTAGTGTTGTAAAACCTTCGTTCTCCTATCCTGCTACCTGATGCTGGGGCATAGCTGTGTATTAGTGGCAGAGAGAAATTGTCTTAGCGGTGCACTGCACCAGAAGCCGTTTCACGGATTCACAAACTCGGCCTCCACAGCAGTAGCGACGAGGCCTTTACAAAACAAAGACGAGGGTATACAAAATGTATCCACATGGATACTCCGCAAATCACACTTAAGTGCCTGGTAAACGGTTCATCGAACTACTTTCACAATGCTTCTCTGCTATTCCACTCTCGAACAGCACGCAGATAAAACACTCACCTGTCTGTTTCCGTGCGAGCTCTGATTTCCCTTATTTTCTTAAAATGGTCGTTTCTCCTTGTGTAGGTCGGCATTAACAATATATTTTCGCATTCGGAGTAGGAAGTTGGTGATTTAAATTCGTGAGCAGATCCCCCAGCAACGAGAAACGCATTTGTTTTAATGACGTCCACCCCAAATCTTGTGTTATATTCGTGACACTCTCTCGACAGTATAAGCGTGTTGCTCTTCTTTGAACTCTCTCGATGTTCTCCGTTAATCCTGTCTTAAGGATCCTAGACGGCGCAGCATTACCCCAAAAAAGGACGAACAAGGGTAGTGTTGGTAGTCTCTTTAGTAAATCAGTTGCATCATGTAAGTGATCTGCCAATATAACGCAGTCTTTAGTTCACCTTCCCCACAATATTTTCTGTGTATACTTTCCAGTTTAAATTGTTCGTATTTGTAATTCCTAGGTATTTAATTGAATTTACAGCCTTTAGATTTAATTGATTTCTCGTTCAACCGAAGTTTAACGGATTCCTTGTAGCACTCATATAAATGACCTCCCACTTTTCATTATTTAGGGTCCATTGCCGATTTTTGCACGATAAATATATCTTTTCTAATGTTTCTGCAATTGTTTTGATCATCTGCTGGCATTACTAGGCGGAAACGACCGCGCTATCTGCAAACAACCTAAGACGGCTGTTCATATTGTCTCCTAACTCGTTTATATAGACAAGGTACAGCAAAGGATCTATAGCACTACCTTAGGGAAAGCCAGAAATCACTTCTATTTTACTCGATGACTTTCCGTCAATTACTACGAACTGTGACCTCTCTGACAGGAAGTCACAAATCTTGTCACAAAACTGAGGCGATACTCCATAAGCACGCAATTTCACTACAAGCCGCTTGTCTGGTACAGTATCAAAAGCGTTCTGGAAATCTAGAAATACAGAATCTATTTGAAATCCCTTGTCGACAGGGCTCAACACATCATATGAGTAAAGAGATAGTCAGGTTTCACAAGAACAATGTTTTCTAAATCCGTGTTTACTGTGTCTCAGTAGACAGTACTCATCGAGGTAATTCACAATGTTAGAACACAACATATGATCCAAAATCCTGCTGCATAGTGACGTTCATGATATAGCCTTGTATTTAGCGGACTCCTATTGCCTGTCTTGAATACTGGTGTGACCTGTACCACTTTCCAGTCTTTGGGTACGGATCTTTCGTCGAGCGAACGGTTCTAAATGACTGTTGATTATGGAGCTATTGTATCAACATACTCTGAAAGGAACCAAACTGGTATACAGTCTGGGCCGGCAGACTTACATTTATTAAGTGATTTAAGATGCTTCACTACTCCGAGGATACCTACTTCTAAGTTACTAATGGTGGCAACTGTTCATGATTCGAGTTATGGAATATTTACTACGTCTTCTTTGGTGAAGGAATTTCGGAAGGCCGTGTTTAGTGCCTTTGCTTTAGCAGCACTGTCATCGATGGTATTTTCATTGTCATCGTGCAGCGAAGGCACTGATTGTGTCTTGCCACTAGCATACTTTACATATGACCAGAATATCTTTGGTTCTGCCAGCTTTCGGACAAGGTTTCGTTACGGAAGCTGTGATATGCATGTCGTATTGAAGTCCGCGCTTTTTTCGAGCTTCTGTAAAAGCTCGCCAATCTTGAAGATTTTGCGTTCTTTTAAATTTGGTATACTTTTTTCGTTCTTTATGAAACAGTTGTCTGATCTGTTTTGTGCAACATGGGGGATCAGCTCCGTCGTTGTTAATTCATTTGGCATAAATCCGTCAATTGCTGTCGATACTGTTTCTTTGAATACAAGCTACGTCTAGTCTACCTTTATATTGTTAATTTGGAAGGAGTGGAAATTGTCTCTCTGGAAGACTTCAAGCGAAATTTTAAAGGGTTTTTTGAATAGACATATTTTTCGTTTATTTTTGGAGGATCTGGAAGTTACGGTATTCGGTCTCACTACGACAGCCGTGTGTTCACTAATCCCTGTACCTGTTTTGATGCTGGTTATTTGCTCAGGATTATTTGCTGCAAAGAGGTCAAGTGTGTTTTCCCAGCCGCTTACTACTCAAGTGGGCTCAAGAACTAACTGCTCGTAATAATTTTCAGAGATCGAGTTTAGCACAGTTTCGGATGATGGTTTATGCATACTTCTGGATTTAAACATATATTTCCGCCAACATATCGAGGGCAAATTGAGGTCACCACCAACTATAACTGAAATTAGGCTCAAACTTCCTTTGAACCGCTCTGAATTGGGAGGTCGGTAGAAGGATCCAATTATTGTTTTATTCCAGCTGCCAAAATGACCTTTACCCATACTAACTCACAGGAACTATTTATTACACTGATTTATTACGGATTCTGCCTGTCCCCCTCGAGAGGCCACCTATACTGGTCACTGTAGTCACACCTAAGGCTACTTGAAGACGCACGTGAACTCATACAGAAAAAACTCGGATTCTTATAGCACCGCCACTCTTCTGACAAAGCACTGGTCCATCAGCTGATATCGTATGCTTGCACCTCCTATACTAACAAGGTAATAAGCAACTGATGATTGGGGAATTAACCAAAAATTCGTCACCTGAGACTGTTTTCTGATACAAGTGTACTAGCTACACCAGCGTGGAAAGAAGAGGGAATTAATGAGTTCCAGTTTGTATTTTCTACTACCTGTCTAAGGCACCGGACTGTGTGTGTCACAGTATTCTCCTAGACGAATTGAAGTTTTGTGGGACTGATTGTATATCCAACAAATGAATAATATCACATCCAACCAAAAAATGTAGAAAGTTGCACTTAGTAAGTCAAGCATTACAGTATGGGGACATAATTCTGACTGGGAAGAAATCATATGTTGGGTCCCCCAAGGCTCCGTCTTAGGTCTACTATTGTTCCTCATATATGTACACAATGCTCCGTCTAATATACAACAAGCAGAAGTAGTTGTTTTTGTAGATGACACTAGTATTGTAATCTATCCAAGCAGACATACAGAAACAGAAGAAATGTTAAAGAGAGTTATTACAAGTATCATTGACTGGTTTTTAGCGAATGGCTTTACCCTCAGTTCTACAAAGAAGATGATGTTTGGTTTGTGGGGAGGTTCAACTGCGCGGTTATCAGAGCCCGTAAAAATTCTCAATCTTTACTCAGTCCTGTCTCGCCACTTCCATGAATGATGATGAAATGATGAGGACAACACAAATACCCAGTCCTCGGGCGGAGAAAATCCCTAACAGGGCCAGGAATCGAACCTGGGACCCTGTAATCCACAGGCAGCAACACGAACCACTAGACCACAAGCTGCTGACATTTTATAAAAAACACACAACATATTCTGTTCTGAACATCAATGGGTACTACACCAATGTTGAATGTAAACATTATGAGGAAATAATAAATAGGGTGGAAACCTCATAATTCTTATGTGTCTGTATTGATGACAATTTAAATTGGAAAAAGTACATTTTAGAACTCCCAGTTCAGCCAAAGTTGCACTTCCAATCATTGCAAGTCTTGGGAAGAGACAAATCAGTAAGTTGACATATTTTGCATGTTTTCATTCAATAATATCATATGGAATAATGTTCTGAGGTAAATAATCCTTAAAAAGGAAAGTCTTCATTCCGCAGGAATGAGCTCTGAGAATAATATGTGGTACTCACCCACGGTCATGTTGTAGGCATCTGTTTAAGCAGTTGGGCATTCCGACTACTGCTTCACAGTATATTTATTCCATCATGAAATTTATTGTAAATAATCCTCTACACTCCAAAATGAACAATAATGTACATAATTACAGTACCAGAAGGAAAAATGATATCCATTACTCCATATTAGCGTTGTCTTTAGCTATAAAGGGTACCCAATGCAGCAACAAAAATTTTTGATCACTTACCTAGTGATATAAAATGTCTAACAGACAGCAAAGTAAAATTTGAAAACGAACTGAGAAAGTTTCTCCTTCTATTCCGAAGGGAAATTTCTACTACTGTAATATGTAAAAGGTGTTGGGTAGGCGTTGCTAACTCGTATCTGTACACTTTTTTCTTTTTTAGAAATGTTCAGAACGTAAACCTATGTACAAGTTAATTTGCGATGTGAATGTAAAATAACTCGTTCGACATCGTTATGATCTATTGCGCAGAACGATCCATAGAACTAACTAACCGAGGACTCGCGGTGTTGTCACTACGTACGCAACAGTTGGGCGTCACGATTATCTACATATATTATAAATTAAAGCCTCGTCTCGTTTTTCTGTCTGTACGTGAAGACTAATTCCAGGAACTAGAGTAGGTATTTTGATACTGTTCTTACTACTAGACACACTGATTCACGAGGAAGATTAGTGTATTTATATAGCTTATATATCTCATTTCTGGGTGCACTCAGCCTTGTGATGCCAACTGAGGAGCTACTCGACCGAATAGTAGCGGCTCCGGTCAACGAAAACCATCATAACGACCGGGATAGTCGTGTGCTGACCACACACCCCTCCTGTCCGCATCCTCAGCTGATGGACACGGCGGTCGGATGGTCCCGATAGGCCACTTGTGGCCTGAAGACGGAGTGCCTGCCTTACATATCTCAACATGGCAACGAGAGGAACGCAGGAGTTGCTCAAAACTCGCCACTGAAGTCACGCTCCTGCACGCTTCACTGAGAGGGAACGCGGTCGGCGTGTAGACAGCGCCAGCAGCGCCGCCGTTCACACACTCGTCATACTCCTGGAACTACAGCAGGAATGAAAGAAGCCGGTACAGAAGTGACGTAAATGTGATTCCTAAGGTAAACAAACCGAATATTACACTGTTACTCGCTTTTCGAGTTTCCAGACAGCGGGTAAACATTTCCGAAACTTCACAGGTTGTGAAGCGACCGCAGGCCTCTGTGGTGACAGTGCATCACAGGACTAACTAAATAATTATGAACATCAGTTGCAAAACCTGAAGAGTCCTGAAACAGAACGAAGAATTTTTCAGTGGCTGAAACACAATCAATATACTACACTGACAGGGCACCCAGCTTCAATAAATCAGGGTTAATCTGAAAGTATGCTAACTGGCCTTGTTATCTAACATGAATTAATTAGACATTCTGCAAAACAGTGAATTAGGCATTCAGTGACTTCTAAATGAAACAAGAATAACAATTATTTAGGTTTAGTTCGTTAAAGTGACACATAAACCATCTGTCAAGTAACAGTAATTTTAAAGTAAAACCTTGGCGCATCTGACAAAAGGGTCTGCGATAAGATTCTAATAATCAAGTATAAAAATGAAAACAGCAATTGTGGAGTTCTCCTGTGATCCTCATGATGTTAGTATAAAAGACAGATAGTACTAGAGGAGAGAATGTCTCCCATCTAAGGCCGGAGGTGGAAGCAAATTGCTCCTTTGAATATGAAAGCAAGTGTTCAGACCAAAGCTTGAGGTTACTGAAACTCTAAAGGAATGACTGTATCGTCCCCACAGATCATCTCGTTGTCGCCGCACGATCTCACCATATTTTTACAGAAGGAAGCTGAAGGGGCTGCAGAATGAGTAATGGCGGTGCACCAACGACCCACGCCTGCGACTAAGCTCGAGTCAGCTCGAAGTATTTCCAAGTCTCCCAGCTCACCTACCCGAAGATGGACCATGACTGCGTCAAAGGCCAGGGGAGCAGATGTCTGTTGGCGGAAGCTGCCAGAGATGAAGAAGTCAAGGAGTCGACAGCCGAAAATGGCGAATTCTTAAAGACAAAAACTCGTACCCTGAAGCGCCAAAGAAATTGGTATAGGCAAGCGTATTCAAATACAGAAACATGTAAACAGCAACAATACGGCGCTGCGGTTGGCAACGCCTATATAAGACACCAGATGTCTGGCGCAGTTGTTAGATCAGTTACTGTTGCTATAATGGCAGGTTAAGTGAGTTCGAACGTGGTGTTAACAGTCGGCGCATGAGCGATGGGACACAGTCTCTCCGAGCCAGCGATGAAGTGGAGATTTCCTCGCATGACTATTTCACGAGTACCGCGAAATCAGGAATCCTGTACAACATCAAATCTCCGACATCGCTGCGGCCGGAACAAGATACTGCAAGGACGGGACCAACCACGACTGAAGAGAATCGTTCAACGTGACACAAGTGCAGCCCTTCCACAAACTGCTGCAGATTTCAGTTCTGAAGCTATCAGCAAGTGTCAGCTCACGGACCATTCAACGAAACATCATCGATATGAGCTTTCGGGGACTACTCAAGAGGACGTCGTTATCAGGAGAAAGAAAACTGGCGTTCTACGGATCGGAGCGTGGAATGTCAGATCCCTTAATCGGGCAGGTAGGTTAGAAAATTTAAAAAGGGAAATGGATAGGTTAAAGATAGATATAGTGGGAATTAGTGAAGTTCGGTGGCAGGAGGAACAAGACTTTTGGTCAGGTGAATAAAGGGTTATAAATACAAATTCAAATAGAGGTAATGCAGGAGTAGGTTTAATAATGAACAAAAAAATAGGCGTGCGGGTAAGCTACTACAAACAGCATAGTGAACGCATTATTGTGGCCAAGATAGACACAAAGCCCATGCCTACTACAGTAGTACAAGTTTATATGCCAACTAGCTCCGCAGATGATGAAGAAATTGACGAAATGTATGACGAGATAAAAAAAATTATTCAGGTAGTGAAGGGAAACGAAAATTTAATAGTCATGGGTGACTGGAATTCGTCAGTAGGAAATGGGAGAGAAGGAGACATAGTAGGTGAATATGGATTGGGGGGAAGAAATGAAAGAGGAAGCCGCCTTGTAGAATTTTGCACAGAACATAACTTAATCATAGCTAACACTTGGTTCAAGAATCATAAAAGAAGGTTGTATACCTGGAAGAATCCTGGAGATACTAAAAGGTATCAGATAGATTATATAATGGTAAGACAGAGATTTAGGAACCAGGTTTTAAATTGTAAGACATTTCCAGGGGCAGATGTGGATTCTGACCACAATCTATTGGTTATGAACTGCAGATTGAAACTGAAGAAACTGCAAACAGGTGGGAATTTAAGGAGAAGGGACCTGGATAAACTGAAAGAAACAGAGGTTGTAGAGAGTTTCAGGGAGAGCATAAGGGAACAATTGACAGGAATGGGGGAAAGAAATACAGTAGAAGAAGAATGAGTAGCTCTGAGGGATGAAGTAGTGAAGGCAGCAGAGGATCAAGTAGGTAAAAAGACGAGGGCTAATAGAAATCCTTGGGTAACAGAAGAAATATTGAATTTAATTGATGAAAGGAGAAAATATAAAAATGCAGTAAATGAAGCAGGCAAAAAGGAATACAAACGTCTCAAACATGAGATCGACAGGAAGTGCAAAATGGCTAAGCAGGGATGGCTAGAGGACAAATGTAAGGATGTAGAGGCTTGTCTCACTAGGGGTAAGATAGATACTGCCTACAGGAAAATTAAAGCGACCTTTGGAGAGAAGAGAACCACTTGTATGAATATCAAGAGCTCAGATGGCAACCCAGTTCTAAGCAAAGAAGGGAAGGCAGAAAGGTGGAAGGAGTATATAGAGGGATTATACAAGGGCGATGTACTTGAGGACAGTATTATGAAAATGGAAGAGGAGGTAGATAAAGATGAAATGGGAGATAAGATACTGCGTGAAGAGTTTGACAGAGCACTGAAAGACCTGAGTCGAAACAAGGCCCCGGGAGTAGACAACATTCCATTAGAACTACTGATGGCCTTGGGAGAGCCAGTCATGACAAAACTCTACCATCTGGTGAGCAAGATGTATGAGACAGGCGAAATACCCACAGACTTCAAGAAGAATATAATAATTCCAATCCCAAAGAAAGCAGGTGTTGACAGATGTGAAAATTACCGAACTATCAGTTTAATAAGTCACATCTGCAAAATACTAACGCGAATTCTTTACAGGCGAATGGAAAAACTAGTAGAAGCGGACCTCGGGGAAGATCAGTTTGGATTCCGTAGAAATGTTGGAACACGTGAGGCAATACTAACCTTACGACTTATCTTAGAAGAAAGATTAAGAAAAGGCAAACCTACGTTTCTAGCATTCGTAGACTTAGAGAAAACTTTTGAGAACGTTAACTGGAATACTCTCTTTCAAAATCTGAAGGTGGCAGGGGTAAAATACAGGGAGCGAAAGGCTATTTACAATTTGTACAGAAACCAGATGGCAGTTATAAGAGTCGAGGGGCATGAAAGGGAAGCAGTGGTTGGGAAGGGAGTGAGTCAGGGTTGTAGCCTCTCCCCGATGCTATTCAATCTGTATATTGAGCAAGCAGTAAAGGAAACAAAAGAAAAATTCGGAGTAGGTATTAAAATTCATGGAGAAGAAGTAAAAACTTTGAGGTTCACCGATGACATTGTAATTCTGTCAGAGACAGCAAAGGACTTGGAAGAGCAGTTGAACGGAATGGACAGTGTCTTGAAAGGAGGATATAAGATGAACATCAACAAAAACAAAACGAGGATAATGGAATGTAGTCAAATTAAATCGGGTGATGCTGAGGGGATTAGATTAGGAAATGAGACACTTAAAGTAGTAAAGGAGTTTTGCTATTTAGGGAGTAAAATAACTGATGATGGTCGAAGTAGAGAGGATATAAAATGTAGACTGGCAATGGCAAGGAAATCGTTTCTGAAGAAGAGAAATTTGTTAACATCGAGTATAGATTTAAGTGTCAGGAAGTCGTTTCTGAAAGTATTTGTATGGAGTGTAGCCATGTATGGAAGTGAAACATGGACGATAACCAGTTTGGACAAGAAGAGAATAGAAGCTTTCGAAATGTGGTGCTACAGAAGAATGCTGAAGATAAGGTGGGTAGATCACGTAACTAATGAGGAGGTATTGAATAGGATTGGGGAGAAGAGAAGTTTGTGGCACAACTTGACTAGAAGAAGGGATCGGTTGGTAGGACATGTTTTGAGGCATCAAGGAATCACAAATTTAGCATTGGAGGGCAGCGTGGAGGGTAAAAATCGTAGAGGGAGACCAAGAGATGAATACACTAAGCAGATTCAGAAGGATGTAGGTTGGGGAGATGAAGAAGCTTGCACAGGATAGAGTAGCATGGAGAGCTGCATCAAACCAGTCTCAGGACTGAAGACCACAACAACAACAACAACAATGAGCTTTCGGAGCCGAAGGCCCACTCGTGTACCCTTGATGACTGTACAAGACAATGCTTTGCGCCTCGCCTGGGCCCGTCAACACCGACATTGGACTGTTGATGACTGTAAACGTGTTGCCTGGTCAGACGAGCCTCGTCTCAAATTGTATCGAGGGGATGGACGTGTGCGGGTATGGAGACAACGCCATGAATCCATGGACCCTGCATGTCAGCAGGAGACTGTTCCAGCGGGTTGAGGCTCTATAATGGTTTGGGGCATCTGCACTTGGAGTGATACGGAACTCCTGATACGTCTAGACACGAATCGGACAGGTGACATGTTCATAAACATGTTGCCTGATCACCTGCATCCATTCACGTCCCTTGTGTATTCCGACGGACTTGGGCAATTCTAGCAGGATAATGCGACAATCCACTTGTCCAGAATTGCTACACAGGGGTTCCAGGAACACTCTTCTGAGTTTAAAAACTTCTGAATTCCACCAAACACCTTTCGCTCTCCTTGTTATTGCTCGCGTAACAACTAATATATTGATAAATGGATGAGATAAAATGTGTTGCTACGAAAAGGGCCCTGAAATTCTTTTTAGAGATGCTCTGCTGTGACTTTCTTTGGATCATTAAATTTCAACAAAACAAAATGTATTATGTTCTTATTATTCTGGATCTAGCTTTCTATAAAAGGAACATTGTTTCGTTACTGTAACTCGCTATTAAGTTCAGCATATCTTTTTTTCTTTACAGTTACTGAAAAGGTTACTGAAAATTATTTCGTTATCAATACTGATGTTACAGTACGCAATGTTTGTTCAACATCAAAATTTTGCAGTGGATTTTTCTTAACATTAAAACACCAATAAATATCACGACTAACACGAGAACATGATTCTGTTATCAGAGGAAAAATGTTTTTACTATAATGTTTCCCAGACCAGAACTACGCACAACAAGATTTCTTTTATGTCATGAAAGTAAACTATCTTGTTGCACAGTTAATGATATAACGTCATCTGCAGCCCGCGTCCACCTGTAAAACGCTTCATAAAATCTGCTGCTGTGCCCTGCAATCCCGAAAGCTGAAAGAAATAAGTTTAGTTCTCTATTACCTGTCCGCTTGTTTGCGGTATGATTGGTTTCATGTAATGCAGTTTGAATGCGCCGCGCCAGCGGCTCGTTCGTTCGTAGCGCAGCTCTGCACCACGGATAATATTTAAATAGCTGAAAATGTCTTAAAAGGATGGGATAAAATATCAGGCATGCTTATTACAAACCATAATGCAAGTTTTGACTGAGTAACTCTATTCAAAACATTTAGACAGATTAAATTCTTACACACATTTACAAATCAATGCCTAATGGCGTCCTTCTCTCAATCTTGACAAATGAATGCGAGACAAGCATACAATATAGCGCCACAGGCTTTTCCTACTCACGCAACTCCAAAAAGGCGATAGAGAAATTAATGCTTGGTCATAACTATTTATACTTGGTTTAATACATTTACAGCTTGGTTTGATATTTAATAAGTATCGTCTTTGGCGGTTCCAGTACTAGCCGACACAAATATTATCTTTAAAAAAATTGATACATAATTCTATAAACGTATAAAATGACACGTAATGGTTTCCCTTTATTACATAAAGTTCACCCAATCATTGTCCACGCAGAAATAAAATTATAATCATCCAGTTTAATTATTTTTCCCTTTTTCTCCACATATAATGTGTGTTTTGCCGGGAGACGTTACACACCCCAGCCATGAACATTACTGAGCATATCTGGGATGCCTTGCAACGTGCTTTTCAGAAGAGATCTCCACTCCTTCGTACTCTTACGGATCTATGGACAGCCCTGCAGGTTTATTGGTGTCAGTTCCCTCCTGCATTACTTCAGACATTAGACGAGTCCATGCCACATCATGTTGTAGCACTTTTGTGTGCTCACGTGGACCCTACACGATATTAGGCAGGTCTACCAGTTTCTTTGGCTCTTCAGTGTATTTATGCCTTTTGCGCTTCTTTATTGTGTTCAAATTGACTTTGCTACAGATATTCTAACTGAGGAGTAAAAAGATTCTTTAAAATATGCTGGTCCCCTTCTCCGAGTTTTTCTTCAGAACTCTCTTCCTGCCGTTTACTGGTGAGAGATGGCCTCTGTCTTTATCTAAATCTGTTGCAAATGAAGTGGGATCTGAGCAGCACAGTCTAGTTTCTCTCTCTACCTTCCAGTTTATTTACATTAACGAATCCTGGCAGTTCTTGTATTCTGCAAAAATTTCTTTTTGTGAATTCACTCTATTTTCTAAATGTTATCTGTGGCGACCGCTACGTTCCAAAGAAACACAGCTTACTGCGTTTTGTTCACACTAGCGCGTATGCTGGATCTTGATAGAAACAGAATTTCCCATCTTTCCACATTTAAGACATAACCTTTGCTGCTGGAAACCTTGCATCGGGTGAGATCGCACCTATGTTGCCAGTGGTGCGCCTCGTGTCTAGTTGTGGCAACTCAAAAGGGAACTCTGGTGAAGCAGATGGAACTGACCAGCTGCTCTGCCAGCATGTCCCTCTGAGAATTCGCCAGGAGATGGCGGCTCTGCCCGGCTACAGAGCCTTGCTGCTCGACGCAGGACTGGTGGCTTGTCCCACTGTGCTTCCAAATCACTTCATACTTATACAAGCCATGCAATTTCGAATAAAAATGTAAATTAACATAATTAATTTATGAACAAACGTTGATACTATCGTGCGTTCCATTTATCAGTGTTGATTATTTTTTCCGCTTTATACTCTTATTCTGATTTCATGTTACTTACGTCACAGTTTTTGAGAAAAAGGTCATGTACAACGAAACACATGCCATCCATTTCAATCAATTTAATTTAGCTGAAGCACTAATGTTTACGACAGCGAATCAACCTAAAAAATTGTTTGCTCGATAGAATTGAAATTGGACTATTGCTGATAGGTGACAGGCAGCCTTCTCCTCTTTTCTGCTTCACAGGTCAGTCTAACGTGCAGGCGAGGGTCACTGGTGGACAAATACCTCACATTCACATCTGGAAGAGGTCTGGCGAATATTCGCCTTGCAGCAGTCTCCAGTTCGAAGACTAGTTTGATGCCGTTCTCCACACTAGCCCATTTTGTGCAAGTCTCTTCCGTATACACTACTGCTACGTCCTACGGGGGTTGAACAAAACATGGAAACACAGCGATAAATGCATGCTTGGACGTAAATGCTGATGGGAGCCACGCCTGTAGGTTACACTGTTGTAATTGACCACGAACGGCACCTCTGCTGTGTGCTCAATGTTTTACAATTGTCAGTCATGTTCAGAACAGTTTCTGTGTAGTTGTGAGTGCATTGTGTCGGAGCTAAGTGAATTCGAACGTGGGTAGATTGTTGGTGCCCGTATGGTCTGTGCTTCTGTATTCAAGGGAGCCACTGTATTTTATGCTTCAAGAGGCATCGTATTGAGGATTTATACGACATACCGGGAAATGTGAGATAGATCATCCGCGAAGTCAGACACTCATGAATGTGAGTGCTAAGTGATCATGACTGACGGTCATTGAAGAGGATTTTGACAAATAAGACTATAGCGGAAAAAGTCACTGTAGAACTGAACGTAGCACTCACGAACCCTATCACCACCAGAACAATATGAAGGGAAGTCAACAAGCAAGGAATTTCAGAGCGAGGTGTGTTTCCAAAACCAGTCATCAGTAATGCAAATGATCTCAGCAGAAAAACGTGGTGCCGAAGCCCAAAAACTTGTACTATGCACCAATGGAAGAAAGTCATTTGCTCGGACTAATCTTGTTTCACACTGTTCACAACATCTGCACGAGTTAACATCCCAAGAGTGAAACTTGGCGGGGACTCGGTGCTGATTTGGGCAGCCATTTCGCGACATTCCATGGGCTCTATGATTACTCTGCAAGCGGATATTACTGCCAGGATTGTGTGATTACTTTGGCTAATCAGATCCATCGCATGGTACAATGTTTGTTCACCAATAGTGATACTGTGTTCCCACACGACAGGGACCCTGTTCGCAAAGCTCGCATCGTCCGTGAGTGGTTTGTGAGCACGAGAATGTATTCTCACATCTCGCCTGGCGACCACAGACACCAGATCTCTATATTATCCAGTTTTTGTGCTCTGCTTTGCAGAAAAGATTGCGTAAACGCTCTCCACCTCATTTATCGTTACCTTACCTTCAGGTAATTTTGCAGGAAGAATGGTATAATATTCCCTCTAAAATAAACATACAGGGTGTTTCAAAAATGACCGGTATATTTGAAACGGCAATAAAAACTAAACGAGCAGCGATAGAAATACACCGTTTGTTGCAATATGCTTGGGACAACAGTACATTTTCAGGCGGACAAACTTTCGAAATTACAGTAGTTACAATTTTCAACAACAGATGGCGCTGCAAGTGATGTGAAAGATATAGACGACAACGCAGTCTGTGGGTGCGCCATTCTGTACGTCGTCTTTCTGCTGTAAGCGTGTGCTGTTCACAACGTGCAAGTGTGCTGTGGACAACATGGTTTATTCCTTAGAACAGAGGATTTTTCTGGTGTTGGAATTCCACCGCCTAGAACACACTGTTGTTGCAACAAGACGAAGTTTTCAACGGAGGTTTAATGTAACCAAAGGACCGAAAAGCGATACAATGAAGGATCTGTTTGAAAAATTTCAACGGACTGGGAACGTGACGGATGAACGTGCTGGAAAGGTAGGGCGACCGCGTACGGCAACCACAGAGGGCAACGCGCAGCTAGTGCAGCAGGTGATCCAACAGCGGCCTCGGGTTTCCGTTCGCCGTGTTGCAGCTGCGGTCCAAATGACGCCAACGTCCACGTATCGTCTCATGCGCCAGAGTTTACACCTCTATCCATACAAAATTCAAACGCGGCAACCCCTCAGCGCCGCTACCATTGCTGCACGAGAGACATTCGCTAACGATATAGTGCACAGGATTGATGACGGCGATATGCATGACGAAGCTTATTTTTACCTGGACGGCTTCGTCAATAAACAGAACTGGCGCATATGGGGAACCGAAAAGCCCCATGTTGCAGTCCCATCGTCCCTGCATCCTCAAAAAGTACTGGTCTGGGCCGCCATTTCTTCCAAAGGAATCATTGGCGCATTTTTCAGATCCGAAACGATTACTGCATCACGCTATCTGGACATTCTTCGTGAATTTGTGGCGGTACAAACTGCCTTAGATGACACTGCGAACACCTCGTGGTTTATGCAAGATGGTGCCCGGCCACATCGCACGGCCGACGTCTTTAATTTCCTGAATGAATATTTCGATGATCGTGTGATTGCTTTGGGCTATCCGAAACGTACAGGAGGCGGCGTGGATTGGCCTCCCTATTCGCCAGACATGAACCCCTGTGACTTCTTTCTGTGGGGACACTTGAAAGACCAGGTGTACCGCCAGAATCCAGAAGCAATTGAACAGCTGAAGCAGTACATCTCATCTGCATGTGAAGCCATTCCGCCAGACACGTTGTCAAAGGTTTCGGGTAATTTCATTCAGAGACTACGCCATATTATTGCTACGCATGGTGGATATGTGAAAAATATCGTACTATAGAGTTTCCCAGACCGCAGCGCCATCCGTTGTTGAAAATTGTAACTACTGTAATTTCGAAAGTTTGTCTGCCTGAAAATGTACTGTTGTCCCATGCATATTGCAACAAACGGTGTATTTCTATCGCTGCTCGTTTAGTTTTTATTGCCGTTTCAAATATACCGGTCATTTTTGAAACACCCTGTATGTTCATCCATTCCGAAAAGACGGTAAGCTGTTTTGTATGTCAAAGGTTTTCCTATACCGTACTGGGCATGATAACGTATTATTTTTCTGCTGTTCTCATATTTTTGTCCAATCCCTGTGCATTTATTTCGGCCTTATTACTTTCTATGCAGCCCTTAGTTTCCTCTAGAATTTTTACCCCTGACTTCCATCCATTACCATATTAACCATTCCTTGATGTTTCATAGTATGTCCTGTCAGTCTGACCGTACTTTTATTCATCTGCGCCATAAAACTATTTGCTCTTCATTTCGATTCTGCACTCAGGATCTCTTCATTAGTTACCAAATCTACCTACACAATCCCCAGTATTCTTCTGTGATACCACATGCTTCGATTGTCTTCAGAGCGTGTGTACTGGTTCAGTTTCATTTAAAGTTGCATATAAAAAAAATACGTTTAGTGTGCCTGCAAGCAGAACCAGTTTACTTTTGAAACTTCCTGGCAGATTAAAACTGTGTGCCGGACCGAGACTCGAACTCGGGACCTTTGCCTTTCGCGGGAAAGTGCTCTACCTGTTGGTCGGGCATCCTCCACAGTTCATTTAATACTCAGTGAACTGGGGGGGGGGGGGGGGGAATCACGACCAACAGGCATTACATGCATTGAACAAAAATGATAGTGCATTGAGAATGGCTAGTTTCTATCTGAAATCTAGATCTGCCAATAAAATTTAAAAAGGACGACTGATTGCTGAAATCTATTATTTACAAGTCAATACAGTCGCTGCGTGCAACGGCCATCTGAATGGAGGGTAACCTGATGTTTTGCATTACTTACTGAACGCCCATCACATTATTGACGTAAGAAGTACTCGTGCAACCAGAAATTATTTGAACGTCACGTTCGAGATAGAAAAATCTGATCTGGATAATACAATCAAGTAGATAATCTTAGTTTACAGACATTCCATGCAACCGTGAAACGACTGTTAATTAAAACGAACTAATTTTGAAACAGTAACGGGGAGCACACACAAATTAATTACTGCATTACTATTGAAGAGAAAATGAATACCTACAAATTTTTATATACTTCATAACGTTGCGTGTGGTTCGGTTTACGATGACTGTTATGCAGTCACACACAATGCCACTGGATATGATAACATTGTTCTATACATAAGAGCTGCTGCGAACCCTCCGAGTTGATACAACGTGTGTGTTAAGTGTTGTAAGAGTGTCTGATAAGACAGTGTGACAGCTTTGAGTAAATGCTCACAGAAGTGTCGTACTTGGGTTCATAACTGGCGCGCTTGGCTTAAGTTGTGAAAAATCTAAGGCCAGCTTTATCGGGTAGATATCCTCTGTTTTCTCTCCGCTTCATATTTGTGTAGAACTCAATCGGCCTAAGATTTCGCCCTTTTTCTTCAGTAACAAGTAGTTCACTATTAAAAATTTGTCTACTTATTTTTTTATGTCAGTTCTTAAATATCAATATGTCGAGATGATGATTAATATTTATTAACAAATACACGACGTCTGACGAAAATAAAAGATGTACTTACAAAAGATTGTCGGAAGTCATTGTACCTTTCTGCGCGTACACAGCATTGATGGACATGTAAATGATTATAGTTGCATTTCCTTGCAGCCCACTAGCGTACATTAGTGTCGTTTGTGTTTAGTGCTGCTATCAGGTGTGGCAGGGCCGCGAACAGCGTCAGGTTTTGAGTGATCACTGTGAAGGACGCGGAGAAGCCGTGCATTGGTGTGAGACAGCGTTATCAGCACCTGCCAGACTTTGAAAGGTACCTCATTGTGGGTCTTCATTTGGCCGGCTGGTCGAAGACTGCAATATCTACAATTGTTGAGCATTCCCTTGTGGCGCGATGTTGGACTGCACGGTAACGCGAGAGGGCAGCCGTTCTCGTCGTCAAGGCTACAGCCGACCCCGTCTGACCACCACGATGGAGGATCACCGTACTGCGCACCAAGTACATCGTGCCACCTACACAGCTGCCCCTGGCATCCGAGAACAAGTAATGGACTTTCGGTAACATTCTTTGTCGTCCCTGAACAGTGATCAGAGACTAGCAGCAGTCATAGGCTGCCGTTAACACCACAACACAAACGCCCGCGTTTTGATTTGTGGCCTGATGCGAAAGCATCGACTGTTGACGGAGGGCGTCGAATTGTGTTCGGCGATTAATCGCGATTCTGATCCTGGATGACTATAATTAGCAAGTTTTGCAGTGACCTGGGGAGTGCGTCAGAACACGCGTGGGACGTGGTTCAGCTCTGTCCCAGTGCTAGAATCCACCAAATCAGCTAGAGTCACAGCAGTTGTGCTCCGACTTGCTTCAGGAATGTATATCAATGCTTTATGACACCCTTCCCAACTGAATCAGTGCGAACATCCACTCCAGAGAGCGTCGAACGTCATATTGATTAGTGGGTTGATAATGCCAAGTTATATACACTCCTGGAAATGTAAAAAAGAACACATTGACACCGGTGTGTCAGACCCACCATACTTGCTCCGGACACTACGAGGGGGCTGTACAAGCAATGATCACACGCACGGCACAGCGGACACACCAAGAACCGCGGTGTTGGCCGTCGAATGGCGCTAGCTGCGCAGCATTTGTGCACCGCCGCCGTCAGTGTCAGCCAGTTTGCCGTGGCATACGGAGCTCCATCGCAGTCTTTAACACTGGTAGCATGCCGCGACAGCGTGGACGTGAACCGTATGTGCAGTTGACGGACTTTGAGCGAGGGCGTATAGTGGGCATGCGGGAGGCCGGGTGGACGTACCGCCGAATTGCTCAACACGTGGGGCGTGAGGTCTCCACAGTACATCGATGTTGTCGCCAGTGGTCGGCGGAAGGTGCACGTGCCCGTCGACCTGGGACCGGACCGCAGCGACGCACGGATGCACGCCAAGACCGTAGGATCCTACGCAGTGCCGTAGGGGACCGCACCGCCACTTCCCAGCAAATTAGGGACACTGTTGCTCCTGGGGTATCGGCGAGGACCATTCGCAACCGTCTCCATGAAGCTGGGCTACGGTCCCGCACACCGTTAGGCCGTCTTCCGCTCACGCCCCAACATCGTGCAGCCCGCCTCCAGTGGTGTCGCGACAGGCGTGAATGGAGGGACGAATGGAGACGTGTCGTCTTCAGCGATGAGAGTCGCTTCTGCCTTGGTGCCAATGATGGTCGTATGCGTGTTTGGCGCCGTGCAGGTGAGCGCCACAATCAGGACTGCATACGACCGAGGCACACAGGGCCAACACCCGGCATCATGGTGTGGGGAGCGATCTCCTACACTGGCCGTACACCACTGGTGATCGTCGAGGGAACACTGAATAGTGCACGGTACATCCAAACCGTCATCGAACCCATCGTTCTACCATTCCTAGACCGGCAAGGGAACTTGCTGTTCCAACAGGACAATGCACGTCCGCATGTATCCCGTGCCACCCAACGTGCTCTAGAAGGTGTAAGTCAACTACCCTGGCCAGCAAGATCTCCGGATCTGTCCCCCATTGAGCATGTTTGGGACTGGATGAAGCGTCGTCTCACGCGGTCTGCACGTCCAGCACGAACGCTGGTCCAACTGAGGTGCCAGGTGGAAATGGCATGGCAAGCCGTTCCACAGGACTACATCCAGCATCTCTACGATCGTCTCCATGGGAGAATAGCAGCCTGCATTGCTGCGAAAGGTGGATGTACACTGTACTAGTGCCGACATTGTGCATGCTCTGTTGCCTGTGTCTATGTGCCTGTGGTTCTGTCAGTGTGATCATGTGATGTATCTGACCCCAGGAATGTGTCAATAAAGTTTCCCCTTCCTGGGACAATGAATTCACGGTGTTCTTATTTCAATTTCCAGGAGTGTATAAATTTGAATCGATATTGTAATAACTGGAGTATCATCACAACCCTCTCAACCCTTGGAGTTTGATTTTGTTTCATTCTCTCTTTACAGGTGCCTCAACGTTTATGTCAAGCTGTGTATTTCAGCAAATTCGATGCAACATATCAGCTGTGTCGTACCAGTTAGGATATGAGCTGTACGTCATTCAGTCAAAGGTCATTCCCATGCACTATTACGTGCATTCCCGTGATTTATATTTTCTATAATTGAAAGAAGATTGATCAGCGTCCCGTCAATGACGTAGTGACTAGAGTCATAGCTTAAATCAGAATGTCTGTACAAGAGTTTCAGCCCCGTCCTTCGGATCCAGTATCTATCGTCCTAACCGCTGCGTCATATTACTCCGTATTTTCTCTATAATAACACTTAAGTGCATAGGATAGAGTACCATGGAGAGCTGCATCAAACCAGTCTTTGGACTGGAGACCATAACAACAACAACAACAACAACAACAACACTTAAGTATGACTCCGATCTTTCGATATGGTATGATAGTAATTACGCTACACTTATTGTAGGGAGAAGGATTCAAAACAACGATTTACTCTGATTTACAATTAGCATGGAGTCCCTAAATAATTTCAGCCGACTGCTCAAATTCCTTTTTTTTTTCAATTAGGCCACATCAAAGTATCGTCTATGAATTTCTCTCATATGAGCTAGGTTTGCGCTTTAATAACAGTGATTCGGACGGGCGATGGGAGTGTTCATTGCAGTAAGTGAGGCTTAGCGCAGACATAGTCCACACTGTTTTCCCATGGACAACTGTAATATTGTGATTGTGTGTAGACCGAGCCATTGTCGATCCCTCCACATTTCAGTCAACAATATGGAGATGAAATTGCTCCCATCGGTCCGAATTTATTCGAAGAGTCTGCTACACATAATGACCCCTAAGTGCACATAATATGCAAAATTGATGACCTTTAATAATTTATATATGACTCAAGGACTCTCGTACGTGAATACGTTTGACCTGTTACTAGAAACTTGTTGACCATGTATTTATAAAGCACAATTTCAAATTTTGTACAAAACACCTACCAAACTCTATTGTAACCCACAGTGTCATGTACACACTACAGATATCTCCTCTGTACTTCCAGCTCTAGCGCAAACACTAACGTCTGTACTCTAGCCTTTTCGCACTATACTACGGTACTTCCACAATAGAGGGAGGCTGCTCTGTTTCAGCTGTTACTCAGAAGAAACTAAATAGAAAATGAACAAAGTGCCCGAGACTTCCTCGCATTTGGAGAACGATTCCAATCACTGATTTGCTAATACTTTTATTTATTTTCACTCCTGATTGCCCCAAAGAATATATGGAGTACTACAGATAATACTTTTACGTATAAAAAACACGTACATTCAACGGTAGTTTATGGCCTTTATTAAGCGAACTACTTTCTAAGAAGAAGAGAATTAAGCATACAGCAAGGATGCTTTACAATTTACTTTTTCGGTTAAGGAGAATTTCTTGAAGGAAGTCAAATATTGTTCCGAGAGAGGCTACGTACGTTCATATCTCTTCTATCCCCTTTCTTGAATCACGTACGTGTATTTCTGTCTTATAAAATTACTCTTCAGTAATTACCAGCAAATGAAGTTTGTCTACAAATTTCGTCACTCAGCCTCTCCAATTCGCTGGTCAGACCGAAAAGTGACATGTCACTTTTGATTGAAGCGTTGTTGAATAATTCGGTATCAATACGCGTATTTGCCACGTAAGCTCACACGTTGATGCTTAGAGACATGAAAGTGTTGTTCTGCCAATGACCTACCATTTTGTGACTAGGACAACATTAACATTCCCGTCGTAAAGCGAAATACAGGCTTATATCGACCGCCAATTTTCTTTTCGTCGATAAAATGGTCAACAGCCCGCAAATGCAAATTGTCAGGTTCGTTTAAGAAAACTATTATTATTATAAAACAAGATATTAGATACCAGGCAATGATCATTTAGGCAAATTTCTTCTTTCGATCACCGATACGTTTTTTATACTTATTGTACGAAAAAACTTACAAAAAATTCATTCTACACTCTACTCATTAACAAAAGTGATTCTGACTCATTCTTAACTTACTAAAAATATTGTAAAATGAGAGGTTATTAAAATGGGGCTATCAAAAGGATACAAAATTGGGTAAAACATTACAGTTTTAAATTATAAAAGGGCACAATCTTAAATTTCGTTCGTTATATAGCGTACTTAGATTTTTTTATATATTTATTCTTTTTTTTTTTTTTTTTTTCGTCAGTCTTCAGACTGGTTTGATGCGGCCCGCCACGAATTCCTGTCCTGTGTCAACTTTTTCATCTCAGCGTAGCACTCGCAACCTACGCCCTCAATTATTTGCTGGATGTATTCCAATCTCTGTCTTTCTCTACACTTTTTGCGCTCTACAGTTCCCTCTAGTGCCATGAAATTCATTCCATTTTGATGATACAATTATATATATGAGCAGCCTCAGCAACCGGGTACAAACCAGTAAGAAAACTATCTTGTTTTTAGAAAATGATCACATTCTTTTCTTTTCTTTTCCAACAGAACAGTAACACAAATATATCTCGGTGGCAACCACCGATCGTAAATACAGATACTAAAGGTTCATACAAATTCCTAGTTAAGTTAAACGTACGGTTAATAGTATGAACTTTCATGTTGTCTCTGTGTGTGTGTGTGTGTGTGTGTGTGTGTGTGTGTGTGTGTGTGTTTTGTGTGAACCGCTTACACTCTTCAGAGCGTAAATCAGTTATTTTAGTCAGAAAACGGTTAAATGCTTTTAAAAATCATAAAATCAGTCTGATACGCGATTATATACACGAACGCCGTTGGTATGCTCGTCGCGTGGTAAGTAACAAACATTGTTTTAATGAATGCGATGGGAAAATTACCACAGACTGCTTACGTCATCAAGAAGTGATTTAGAAATTATTTCATGACACTGGCTAGAAAGACAAAAATAAAGTTACTTGATGCACTGTCAACAACATTCGTCGTCTTAATGGTCATCTTCTCAGAAAAGAGATTTGAATTCGCAAAAAGCAAAATCAGTACTATCATTATTAGCAGTATTCGAAATAACGCAGAACGGTTCTGTATTGGGTGAAACAATGCGAAGACAAACAAATTAATCGAAACAAACAATTAAAGTAACTGCACATTGTTTCTTAAAATATGGGGTGTGGAATGAAAATAATGAGTCTCATTTTGTCACACGAAAGACACTTAGCTCCTGCAGTTTTTGTAAGGAATAATACTATGATTTGCAATTCAATTATTAACTTGTTAAATTTTAATTTTTTCAACAAATTTAATGTGAGGGAAAATGTGAAAAAACACACAAGTACTTATCAATATAAATGTTTGTAAGAATATCAGGACTTTTTGTATCTACAAGGCATGAAGAAGTGGAGAGCAGTTTTGACTGAAAACTAATTTTGAGAACGTTTGTTACCTCTGCCTTGATATAATTGTGGTTAATGACTTAAAGACAGAGTGTTCCAGCTGCCATTCCACTTCCCTAAAATGACAGTGTAGCTCATAAACGAAAAAGTCACTAACTAAATCAGTGTAGTCGACAGAGCAGTATACTTCTCATTGTTGAATCGTACTCACCAAGCTTAGATTTCTTACAGTTCGAACATCCAAACCAGAACAATCCAGTTTTCTGTCTTCATTTCTGATATGCTGCTCCTTTCTCTCTTAAGCTCGTATATACAATAGGTCCTCAATAACATGTATCACACGTATCGACCTGGCAGGTGTACAAACTACAGGTTGTTTATAAATCATACAAAAGTAACTTTTAATTCTGTAAAGGGTAAATAACATACAGAAATGCTTGACACAGTATGAGTGCACTATATCTTCAAGTTTTATTCCCGCCTAACACTGTTAATTCCCGACGATCTCCATTGGCGACACGCACGAATGAATTACTCCAACAGTCACCATGGAGTCGCATAACGCTGCAGAGAGTGAATAGTCTTGTTTATGCTTCCATGAATCCAAATCCGTCACTACAGCTCAGAGACAATATAGGACTCAATGTCGTAAGTGACTGCCTCAAAGAAAAATGTTATTAGTTGTAGAATCATTTCACCGGAACTGGCTGAGCATCACATGGGACGCTGGATCATGGTCGGTCAGCAGTTTCTGACCCAGCAATTGAGCAACCTCGGTAGTCTTACATTCGTATTCCGGGCAAATCAACGAGACGTGCCTGCTTATTATATTCCTAGTGTTACGGAGTGGAAAGTATTACGGAAACGCCTGTCATTCAGATGTTACAGATTGGAACTGTTTCAAGCATTAAGAGAAAGTGACAGAAAAACACCAGCTTAGCTTTCTACAATTTATATAATGTTTAACGCAATGTAGACTGAAGATGATTTCCTTCATGTAATTGTGTTCGATGTCGAAGCCACCTTCCATATTTCCAATAAAGTGAATCGGCATTATGTTCAGGTATGGGGTGAGCAGAAATTACGTCAAGTAATATGCACGGGACACGCCTAAGGTAAATTTTTGTTTTTGTTCTGGTTGTTTTTTTTTTTTTTGTGCTGTAGACAAACCAAGATTTATGGCCCTTCTGTTTTGCCGAAAGCTGTAGCTGGACATGACTGAACATTCTCTAATGCCTCAATTACAACAGGATATGGTCACACAGTTTCCTTCCAAACAAGATGGTTCGCCACCACATTATCATCGTGAAGTTGCCGCGTATCTCCGTAGGAATGCGCTGACTTGGACTGGGCGTGGTGGGGCAATATCTTGGCCATCACGATCACCTGGTTTAACCCCAATGGACTTCTGTGTACGATATTTCATTGACGACGGAGTGTTTGTTCCTCCGCTTCTGGGACACATCGACGAGCTGCGAGCACAGGTAACACAGGCAATTGTCACCATACATCAAGGCTAGCTTCACAGGATTTGGAAGCAAACTGATTACACATGGAACATTAGTCATGTTACAGAAGATAATCATATTAAGAATTTGTAAATAAAACCTGAAGATCTACTGCACTCAGTAATGTATCAAATTTTTCTATAAGCTGTTTACTTTTTGCGCAGTTGATACCTATTTTTGTATAACTGATTTGTAATTACGCTGTGTATACTCATTTTCGCAGTACTAATTGTTCGCCCCTTTTCCTTTTAAATCGATCGTTTGGCATGGTAGTTTCTTCAAATACATCAGAATCAATTTAGTAAGACAGAAACTCAGGTGTACGTTCGACTCTGTAGACAGGTTGCACCTACCATTCCTGTTTTATCTAGCAATGTCTATTCCTGGACGGCAATACTGAAACCAAAGCGGTGAGGAAATGAAAACAAAATGCCTCTAGGAATTTTATGCAAAATTGGCCGCCAATCAAAGGTCTCTAGCACTTCAGCTAGATGTTTTAGCATTGTGGTACACACTTCTTGTTGTGGACTTCTACTGTTTTAGAAAAAGCAATACAAGTTCCTATTCTGCGTTCAGTGTATTTTAGATCGTTTTCTGGATTTGCGCATAACAGAATACTCGGAGACTGTGAAAGCAAAAATTGTAATAAGCACGGAAATTGTAACTGCTGTAAGGAGGCTTATCAAATAAATTTCATTTTTGTCCATTATCCATTAGTCAGTGTTACTCATCTGTCTCATACCTTAGTTCATTTCTCTTCTGTCGCAGTAGAAATATTTTTTTCCCATTTTTCGCTTCTGGGGAACGCGATGCTTTGTTACGGATCTTTGTGCAGACCAAAACAACATGAAACATAATACAGCAAGATCAGCGTCTGAAGGGCGTTTCCTGCCTCCTTGCATTGCAACATCAAAAGTTTGCTGCTCTGGGTGCCGCAACTTTTATTCGTGGTGAGAGGGTACGCGTCATTCTGACAGGATCCTGTTTCCCTTCTTATTTTCTTGTGGCTCTCTGTAGCACTGGCAATATTTTGAGAAGATTCGTTCTTCAACTTGAAACGGAACTAGACAAATGAAGTGGAAGACTCCCCATCAGGATGACTCTGCCAATCTAGTGTTCTAAAATTGTTAATATTTACTTTTTCTCAAGTGGCACAGCACATATTCTAGCTCTACTTAGTAACCCATGTGCTTGCAACGGTCGTACTGATCGCTGTAACAGTTAAGGTTTACCTGTGAACAAGCGATGATGTACGTCGCATGGCAATGGCGACATATAAAAGAAAATACTGGTGGTACACAGTGTAACCAGATATCACCGGTAGTGCATGTTCCCCGTGATTCTAACGTACTGTTCTTGTGTGTTTCACATTAATAACGAGTTGGAGAAAATGAGTTGTAACGTGGAAACAAAGCATTTCGAGATCTATGTTCATGTAGCACACTTACTTCGCCTACTTGTAAAGAATGTGATCTGCAATATGTGTCGTACATTTCTGTTACACCCTATACAAAAGGCAGTGTCCTGACAGACCGACTGAAAGACTTGTCGTAGCTCATCCAAAACTGCTAAGGATCGAAAGTTCAGATTTGGAGAAGGTGTGGATCTCATATTGTAGGTGTCTTTTAGCAAGGAGTTTTTCGAAATTCCAACCCCAATGGGGTGAAGTAGGGGATGAATGGTTTTTTGAAAAATGTCGCTTTTAAGGTTACTTTGAAGCTATATCTATGAAAATTCGTATTTGGTTTCTCGGTCAGAAATAAAGAAATACATATTTCAGTGTTTTTGGACACCGAACCCCTAAGGGGATGAAGTAGTGGGTGAAACGTTACTGAAAATATTTCATGGTGAAAGCATTTTTAAAGTCAAATCTTTGAAGACAGGTGTTTGGCTTCTCGATTAGAAATGTTCAAATGCGTGTGAGTTCTCAAGGGACCAAACTGCAGAGGTCATAGGCCCATAGACTTACACACTACTCAAACTAACTTAAACTAACCTACGCTAAGAACAAGACACACACCCGTGTCCGAGGGAAGACTCGAACCTCCGGCGGGAGGGGCCTCGCAGTCCGTGACATGGCGCCTCTAACCGCGCGGCCACTCCGCGCGGCCTTCTCGGTTAGAGATGAAAAAATGCTTCACAACTTTTTGGAAAATCAACCCGTCAGGGGGTGAAATAGGGCCAGACTGGTTCACTGACTCTTCATCGCCCAGAATGAAACCTGAAATTTGGGGTGGGGGGGGGGGGGGAATCTTAGTGGTTCAAGTGGCTCTGAGCACTATGGGACTTAACATCTATGGTCATCAGTCCCCTAGAACTTAGAACTACTTAAACCTAACTAACCTAAGGACATCACACACAACACCCAGCCATCACGAGGCAGAGAAAATCCCTGACCCCGCCGGGAATCGAACCCGGGAACCCGGGCGTGGGAAGCGAGAACGCTACCGCACGACCACGAGATGCGGGCGGTGAATCTTACAATGTACGCATCGTTTAAGAAGGGATTGTCCGAAATTACACACACAATTAAGGTGAAAAGCTTTTTGAAACCAATTTTGAAAATAGAACTATGCAAACGGGTATTTGGTTTCTCAGACAGAAATAAACGATATTTTGGAAATTCAACCACTAAAGGGGTAAAATGGTTGGTGAAGTTTATTTTGAAAGTGACTCGTTAATAAACAACTACTACTCTCTTAAAGATACGTTTCATAAAATTTATCTTCTCGGTTAGAAGTTAAAAAATAAATCTTTCATTGGTTTTGAAAATTCAACCCCTAAAGGAGTGAAACAGGGGTTGAAAATTTTTGAGAAAATATTTCGTTACATTTAAAAATCTTAATGGTAAATCTGTGAAAATTGGTATTTCACTTCTCAGTTATATACACTACTGGCCACCGTAAATGCAACACCAAGAAAGACAAGAGGCAGCACAACAAGATTTATTTTGTAGATAACATGTTGACCAAGTATCAAATGATTACGTTTACAGACGTCTGTGACATGTGGTTCCTGCCAGAATCAGTAGCCAGAGTAGCCGCCATTGTTGGACATCACCGCTGCCACACGTCTCGGCATTGAGTCAAAGAGACGTTGGATGTGTTCCTGGGGTACAGCAGCCCAAGCAGCTTCCACACGTTGCCAAAGATCATCTGGTGTGGCAGCTGGGGATGTAATCTGGGTCACTCGTTGAGCAACCATGGACCACATGTTTTCTATCGGCGAAAGATCCGGAGAGCGAGCCGGCCAGGGAAGCAATTCAATCTGGTTATTGACGAAGAACCTTTGGACAATGCGTGCCACGTGTGGTCGCGCATTATCCTGTTGAAATATGGCTGTGGCCCAGCCCTGAAGGTAAGGAAGGACAACCGGCTCCAGCACCTCGGATATGTAGCGTCGGCTATTTAAAGTACCGGCAATGCGTACTAGAGGCGTGCGAGAGTAATATCCAATACCGCCCCATACCATAATACCCGGTGCAAGACCAGTGTGGCGGTGCATAATGCAGCTGTCCAGCATCCTCTCTCCACGGTGTCTCCACACTCGAATCCGACCATCGTGGTGCTGCAGACAGAAGCGTGCCTTGTCAGTAAAGACAACGTCATTCCATTCTGCCGTCCACATCCGTCTGTCATCACACTATTGGCGACGGAGACGTCTGTGGTTCTGCGTCAATGGTAGACGAAGCAATGGACGTCTTGCGGACAGACCACTCTGCCGTAAACGGCGTCGAATGGTACGCGCAGACACTGGATGATGCGTTACAGACGCAATGTGCTGTGCTATGGTTCGGGATGTCACTGAGCGATCCGTCACGGCCATGCGCACAATTTGCCTATCAGCACGTGTAGTGGTGCACCGAGGTGAATGCGATCGACCACGTTGGTCCGTCGTACCCTCCTGCATCCAACGGTCACATAACCGAATTACAGTTGTTTGGTTTCGTCCAACACGACTAGCGATTTCTCTGTATGATAATCCACAATCTCGGTAAGCCACTATCCTTCCTCTGTCGAACTCGGATACATGATCAAAAGATGTTCGCTGTTGTCTACGAGGCATAACTGATCGTCTTGTGAAACAACCACAAGGTAAACACACGTGCCGAACGTACACTCGTCGAAATCGCCAAGCCTTAAATGGCACTATGAGGTGGCGCCACAGGCGCGCGTGATGTGCGTCTGTGCTGAAATTCTAATCATTTGCATATCTCATCGCTGCAAACCCATGGTGTGAATTTCACTTGATTCGGATGCTTCCTTCAGGGTGTTGCATTTACGGTGGCCAGCAGTGTATAAAGATACATGTGTTATTAGATGAAAGTTGCTATGTAAACATCTCCACAAGAACGCAACGGCATGATTAACAAAAACTTGGGAGTCCAGCTATCAGAACTGGTTTTTGTTCAGAAGTACATGCGGGAAAGGCCATGCTTCATATGGCCTTAATTAGCGTGACGGGCTTCGAGGGTATTGTAATTTGCGATCAAAATAAAAATTCGATTAAATAAAACCAAAAACAATCTCTGCAGGCCATACAGTCTAGACGAGCAAAGCAGAGGGTGCTAAGCTAGTTTTGCTATAAATATGGAATAAAGACCAGGAAAGTTTTAAAAATTAAATGTATCCCTTTTATTAGGTCTGCTATGAATAAAGCAAGCCTTTACGAGCGGTATAAGCATTTCATAGAAAGTCATGACTACGCTAAGTATGACGAGCACCCTGGACACACTCGTCAGCCTATGAAATCGTGAAAAAAAGAAAATGCTATGACCGATCGCCCCCTCCATGACCCATGGACCTTGCCGTTGGTGGGGAGGCTTGTATACCTTTCGAGAGTTTTCAAAGAACTGTGACAGCCGCCCGGACAACAGGGAACTGACACGCATTGATACTATGAAATAGTCCCTTGATAATGACTAGGCACTAGCCGAAATTTATATTTTACAAATAAAACCTGCAAAAAAGGACGACTGATTGCTTGCCTGTTTGTTTAGTACGTATTCTAGTATTTAATTCTGTTCAAGACAGTAAAAAAGGCTCAGTTGTTCAAATAATAATATGAAATCCAATTTGCAAAAACAAGTAAATGCAAAGTAAAAAGTGATTGCCTTTTTTCTAAATTTCTTATGCTGAGGTCAATGAAAGTTATTGTTCAAGTAACGAAGTTCAGTACTAACATACAGTTTAACTGCATATTTTCAGATCATTGCCATTTTCAAAATTTAATGCCAAACATAACGTAAGAGTGGCTTCTCAGTTTTCTTTATCACTACATACTCACTTAAGATTATTGTTAAAAAAAGCCTTTAGTTGCCACGTCAGTGTTTAATAATACATGTTTTTCTTTCCCATCATCTTGTACAGGATTTTGGATGTAAATTGCCCTAGTGGGCTGGCGACCGTTAATTACTTCCTTTTCATTCATTAGTGTAACTTTTGGATTCATGATCAGTGGTACCCCTTTCTGTCCAGTGCTGTTCATGAGTGAATGCACAAAATACTCGTAATTTTCATTTTCCAAATTATAGCCCTGTTTGGTTTAATTACTTTTATTTGTAGTAGACTTTCCATCAGAAGGGTCAGTTGTACACGTTCCTCCTACTTATCGGTATCACTTCTTCGGGAAAGGTAGCCTTATACAATTTTAAAAAAAATGCATTAGGCATACACACGATCCATGGTCATATTTTATATCGCAAGCAGGATAGGCCGATAAGTAAGAGAGAGGTTACAATCCCTAATGGAAGGTAACCTGATGCCATCCAATTACTTAACCGCTTACTCTGTTTAGATATCTGGCATGGTGCACAGCTTTTGAAATAGAGCTCTTGGTGAATCCACATAACAAGGGCCACACAGTTTAACGTTCGTGACATTACTATCTCGTCTCATTAAGCGGTATTGTTTCATTATCTTGCAGCTGCTTCGTGGTAATTTTTTGTTAGTGCCGCACATATTTGCTAGAGAGGAACGCATTGCGTTTTTCTCGAAGGGGAGGTGCGCTCAAAGTGTGATCTCAGATTCCTATTGGTTGGCGAGAGGTGGTCAATGAATCTTATTCATAGAGGCGAGCGACATGGCCAGTTTTTACGGAAGTTGGGGCTGCGACCTGCTCCGTGCCATTGTGAGCACAGACTGTGACTGTCCTCGCTGAGGGCATAGGCGGCTGCGCCGTCACTGCCGTCTCCAGAGAATAACTATCACGAAATTCTTACCTATTCCCTATGAACATCAAACGAGGGAGTGCAACAGTGCTGCCCGGCCAATGTGAAAAAATTGGTCGCTTTCCGTCCAAAAATTTTGGTCTATCCAAACGAATGCGTC
Organism: Schistocerca nitens; assembly: GCF_023898315.1. NCBI lineage: Eukaryota > Metazoa > Arthropoda > Insecta > Orthoptera > Acrididae > Schistocerca > Schistocerca nitens. The sequence goes on along the minus strand of NC_064619.1, from coordinate 47,229,263 downwards.
GCCTCTGCCACCGTCTTAAGAAGTTGGCCAAGCGAGAAGACATCACTCTGGGCCGTGACCAATCTAGTGTTAGTCACTGTGCATTTTGCACACCAAGTGTAGGCAGTTTCTGATGCATTACTCTGTTTTTTTTTTTTTCGTTAAATATGCAACATTCTCATCTATAACACTCACAACATCATGTACAAGTTTTATTTTTTTTTTATTTTAATTTACGTAGGAATTTAAGAAGGATATAAGAGTTCCAATCCCAAAGAAAGCAGGCGTTGACAGATGTGAAAATTACCGAACTATCAGTTTAATTAGTCACAGCTGCAAAATACTAACGTCAATTTACAGACGAATGGAAAAACTGGCAGAAGCGACCTCGGGGAAGATCACTTTGGATTCCGTAGAAATGTTGCAACACGTGTGGCAATACTGACCTTACGACTTATCTTAGAAGAAAGATTAAGGAAAGGCAAACCTACGTTTCTAGCATTTGTAGACTTAGAGAAAGCGTTTGACAATGTTGACTGGAATACTCTCTTCCAAATTCTAAAGGTGGCAGGGGTAAAATACAGGGAGCGAAAGGCTATTTACAATTTCTACAGAAACCTGATGGCAGTTATAAGAGTCGAGGGAAATGAAAGGAAAGCATGGGTTGGGAAGGGAGTGAAACAGGGTTGTAACCTCTTCCCGATGTTATTCCATCTGTATACGGAGCAAGCAGTAAAGGAAACAAAAGAAAAATTCGGAGTAGGTATTCAAATCCATGGACGAGAAATAAAAACTTTGAGGTTCGCCGATGACACTGTAATTCTTCAGATACAGCAAAGGACTTGGAAGAGCAGTTGAACGGAATGGACAGTGTCTTGAAAGGAGGATATAAGATGAACATCAACAAAAGCAAAACGAGAATAACGGAATGTAGTCGAATTAAGTTGGGTGATGCTGAGGGAATTAGATTAGGAAATGAGACACTTAAAGTAGTAAAGGAGTTTTACTATTTGGGGAGCAAAATAACTGATGATGATTGAAGTAGAGAAGATGTAAAATGTAGACTGGCAATGGCAAGGAAAGCGTTTCTGAAGAAGAGAAATTTGTTAACATCGAGTACAGATTTAAGTGTCAGGAAGTCGTTTCTGAAAGTATTTGTATGGAGTGTAGCCATATATGGACGTGAAACATGGACGATAAATAGTTTGGACAAGAAGAGAATAGAAGCTTTCGAAATGTGGTGCTACAGAAGAATGCTGAAGATTAGATGGGTAGATCACGTAACTAATGAGGATGTACTGAATAGAATTGGGGAGAAGAGGAATTTGTGGCACAACTTGAAGAAGAGATCGGTTGGTAGGACACATTCTGAGGCATCAAGGCATTCCCTGCACCATGCGTCAATTCGTTGCAGATCCTCCTGCATTTCAGTACATTTTTCCATTGTTACAACCTCTCGATATACTACAGCATCATCCGCAAAAAGCCTCAGTGAACTTCCGATGTTATCCACAAGGTGAATAGCAATGGTCCTACGACATTCCCCTGCGGCACACCTGCAATCACTCTTACTTCGGAAGACTTCTCTCCATTCAGAATGACATGCTGCGTTCTGTTATCTAGGAACTCTTCAATCCAATCACACAATTGGTCTGATAGTCCATATGCTCTTACTTTGTTCATTAAACGACTGTGGGGAACTGTATCGAACGCCTCGCGGAAGTCAAGAAACAAGACATCTACCTTGGAACCCGTACCTGTGGTTAAGGCGACAATGTCCTCCCGATCTGAGGAACAAATGTGAATGCACAACTTCCACATTCATTAGTAATCTGTCATTCTCCGTGCCGCAATGATGAGCACGAGGATGCTATATTACATTCGTAATATTCACCGGATTTAGTATCCTCAGTCTTTCATTTACTTCCACAACTACTGAAATATATAACTGTGAATCATTTTTACTTGAATAAGAGTTTTGACAGCCGCAGATGACTAGTCTGAAGACCTTCCAGAAACACAATTCTGGAATGGATTCTATCGCTGGAAGGAATTTACTTACAATTAATGGACCTACGAGAAAAGTATGTTGACCATTAAACTTATTTTGCACTTAAGAAACACTGTTTTTTGCTATCAGGCCTGGAATGTCGACAGCACTTCTCTCTTTCCTCCGAGTGGGCCTCTTTACCATTGTCCTTCGTTAACTCATTAGTAAATGACCTTCAGGTCTCTTCGACTGGCTCCGTTCAACAGATCGAGCTGTGAGGAGGTGAATACTGCCGGGCGACCCGCCGTATCGTGCGCTGATTTACATACAGAGCGAGACTAAAACTCGTTCACACGCCGGATATTCATAACCAGTGTCTGAGCCAGGCAATGACGCCTGAAAGGATCCCGCAGCCTCCAACGATGACTGCTTTCGCTCAGACCACCGGATACGCCTCGGTATTCCACTCGGTAATTAATTAAGTAATTAATTAATTAGCTAATTCGCAGGTTCCTCAGAGCAAGTCCTGTTCTGTTTCTCGTCGGCCACGCGTTTCCATTAACGGAATTAGCGGTTTGGGTACAGGCACTCAGCTAGTCTGTGTGTCCTCACGGATTTTTGATGGAATTAACGCTTTATGTAGGTCGCACGATTTCACTTCGCTCTCACGAGTAATGTAGCCAGGCTGTTAGCGGGTAATACTATAATGGTCCACTAGTCGAGCAATTACGTATAAACCAGTCGCTTCTGAGACCTGGATTTATGATGACTAAATTCCGTTAGACAGGCAGCACAGATGGAGATAAGTTCTTTCACACCACGCTACACATTACCAACGTTTACGTTTCTTTAATGCGCCTTTGAGGCATTGCTACTCAAACGTTACAGCAGTGGAGTGGTAGTATGATCTCGAACCGCAATCTTTACCATTTGCAAAGAAAAACGATTATCCGGAACAAAATTTGAAATGCATGACTAAAAGCGTTAAGCCTTACTGACTGTGTAGACCCGTGAGGATCTGACAGGACTGAGTGTTTCGCGTCCTAAAACTCTACTCGGTAATTTTGACGTAGTAGAATATCACATTTATTTTGTTTATTTTTTTTGGTTCTTGTGGTTGAGCGATAAACCGAGCGCTTGGAAATCGATAGGTCGCATGTTCGAATCCCGGTTGGGGCATCGGAATTTTAAGTCTGCTTTTGTATCTAACCTCCACCTCTGACCGATGCCAGGAGCCACCAGGTGCAACACTTGGTTAGAGTTCCACAGTAAAGATATAGTTCTCCGGTTGGATAGCTGACCATGCACTCAGCCATTTAGCCACACGCAAGTACTTCATTCTTCATCTTTAACTATTTTCCTTGATTCAACTACACTACTGAAAGAACCGCCTTGAAGGAGCTGAAACGTTACAGTCACTGCCAACCAAGAGGCGGAAAGCCCTATATTGGTATTGTGGTCGCATGACGAGGAATGGCAAGCGTACGAGCGGAGCAGAGACGAATGGGGAATCATTCTAGAGACGATACTTTTTTTTGTCTTTAGTCCTTTGACTGGTTCCTTGTGGTCCGCCATGAATTGCTCTCCTGTGCCTGCGCTAACTTCTTCGTCTCTGAGTAGCACTTGCACCATACGTCTTAAATTATTTGTTGGATGTTTACCAATCTCTGTGTTCCCCTACAATCTTTACACTGTACAGCTCGCTCTAGTACTATGGATGATATTCCCTGATGTCTTAACGTATGTCCTGTCATCCTGTCCCTTCTCCTTGTCAGCGTTTTCCATGTGTTCCTTTTCTCGCCGTTTCTGCTAAGTACGTCCTCATTCTTTGTGTTATCAGCCCACCTAATTTTCTTCTGTAGCACCACATGTAAGACCCCTCCATTCTCTTCCGTCCCATTTTTCCCACGGCCCAGATTCTGTACCATACAAAGCTGTGCTCCAAACGTACATTCCCAGAAATTTCTTTCTCCAATTAAGGCCTCTGTTCGATCCCAGCAGACTTCTCTTGACCAGAAATATCCTCTTTGCCTGTGCTATTGTACTTTTTATGTCCTCTATCCTTCGTCATTTGTAATTTTGCTTCCGACGCAGCAGAACTCATTAACTTCGTCTATTTCGTGAGCAACAATTTTGATCTTACATTTCTCGTTTTGCTGATTCTCATCACTTTTGTCTTTTTTGGTTTATCTTCAAACCACATTCTGTACTCGTTAGACTGTTCATTCCATTCAACGGACCCTCTTTTAACTAAGGTTAGAAATGCCATCGGCGAATCTTATCATTGTTAACATTTCACTTTCATTTTCCCTCCCTGTCTTGAACTTTTCTTTAATTTCCGTCGTCGCTTCTTCGATTTAAGGATTGATTGTTGGGGCCGAAACATTATATACCTTACTTACATCCTTTTTAATCCGATCATTTCTCTTTTTGTCTCCCAGTCTTATGGTTCCCTCTTGGTTCTTGTACACAGTGTATATTAGTCGTTTCATTCTGTAGATTACTCATACTTCTTTCAGAATTTGGAAAATCTTGCACTGTTTTGAACTGTCAGTCGCTTTTTCCAAGTCGAAAAATCCTATCCACAGGTCTCGATTTTTCTTCAGTCCTGGTTCCATTACCAAGCACAACGTCATTACTGTCTCTTTATCTTCCCTAAGGCCAAACTGATCGTCATCCAAAAGACCTCCAGTTTTCTCCTCCATTCTTCTTTATATTGTTCTTGGCATCAGCTTCAGTGCACGAGCTTTTAGGCTGACTGTGAAAAGTTATCGCACTTACAGGCTCTTGCTATCTTTGAGGTTATGTGGATGATATTTTTCCAAAAGTCTGATGGTAGGTGACCAGTCTCGTGGTCCACACACCAACTTGAATAGTCGTTTTGTTGCCACTTCCCCCAATTGGTTTAAAAATTCCGATGGAATTTTACCTATCCCTTCTATCTTAATTGATCGCAATTCCTCCAGGGCTCTTTTAAATTCTGATTCTAACATTGGATCCCTTATCTCTTCTATATGTCTCCTATTCTATCACCCCATCAGGCAAGTCTTCCCCCTCGTGGAGTCCTTCTATGTGCTTATGTAATAAAAAGGAGTACCTGCAGCCGTTCTTTCGATGTTATGTATTATATAGCTACCAGTTTCGGTGATTCAATAGACAATCTTCACGCTTTAATTGACGCTGAGATGGTTAACTCCACCCGTATACACGATCCCATAAGTGGCTAACATCTATGAATTCGTTTCCGCAGACTGTAACAACGATGTTGTGACTCCAGCCATCAACTACCAATATGTGGTGGTCAGTGGTTGTAATGTTTTGTTTCGATCAAGGCAGCTCTTTCAGTACTGCAGTTTCTAACAACCATACCACAACAACGGTCAGAATTTAATAACGATTGTGGTGTTGCTCACGCTGCTAAATACCGCATTTTCGGGCAACAACAGTCATATTATGTGGCAGGTGTCATTAGAGCACAGTTAATAAAGTCATTTCATGTAATAATCAAAAAACTAGGCACTCATCTTTTTGTGTTTCCCACGCTGGTCTCGTCGTAAAATCATGGCTCAATCGTTGAAAATCTAGGTGGTTATGATTCCAAGCTCGGATGCAAAAAGGCCTAGGTTCTATTCTGCTATATTCATAAGTTTTTGTAGATGCGCTTCTCAAACCATTCTTGGAGATTAAACCTTTCAAAGTTAGCACAATGGTGATGTAAAAAAATAATCAGCACTCCGAATTTAAGTTACACTTTCTTTTAATTTCTTTTATTGCAATATCACGTAACACTCTAAACATCACTTCACAATACAAAACATACTTGAAAACATCTTTCTCACAGTCACTGTTAAAGTTCACATTTTATAAGCGGACTACAATACGGGTCTTTCCAGGATGACGTCCAAGACTTGACCATCTCCACGTCCGACTCTCTAACAAGTTAACAACTAACTAACTACCGCTTAGCGCCCAAAAATCAGAGTTACAAGTACGTCAAAGATCATAGTGATAAAAGAAAGAATACACATAAGAATAATATCATTGCAATATAAACATATCGATGTATCAAAAGTGCACTCAAATCTGAATTTTGTCTCAGGAATATGTTAAGTAGTTAACAGAAATACAGTAGAATATAGCTGGTATCGAGAGGTTCAGGTGAGGTGCCGTAATGGTTGCGTAATTCAAGTACCATTACAATACCCCCCCACACACACACACAATTCCATGCACAAGCTGCATGGGATTGGGTGTCCCAAACAGCAAGATAATAAGGTAGTAGGTTACAGAAATCATTATATAGAATAATAGTATCTTTGAAACAGAGATTTTTGATTCTCGTGGTATAAGATTTAAGAAATGAAATGTAATAGATTAAAAATTGCTTTAGCCATATCTTTCCAAACTTGCAAAAATTAGTAAATTTTACAACAGGCCTCCCTTCACTCTCTTTACAACAGTACACATAAATATCAAAATTTAATCCGTTAATCAGTAACATATTGTATGCAAAGAAAAAGTCATAAAATTTTTGAATCTTAGTTACAACTATGTACATGAGCACAGAATATGTCTCTTGACAATAAAATAAGAAAAATATTAAATTTTTTATCAAACAAGAGTTCAATTGTTATTTTGAGTCCATCATTTATATATAACTCACTGTCCATTTCACCACTGTAGTTCCTGTTCTCCTAGTTAAGTTTTTCCTTTAATAACAGGTTCATAGGTATTCCCTTTACATAGTTCCTTTTAGTTGCTGGTTTCTTTATCTGAAATTATTACATAGGCTTTATTCTTAGTTCAGTAAGAGTTCCTACACAAATAGTCTGTGTTATATTGTGTCACCAAGAATGATCAAACACTAGTAGAATGACATGAAAGAAACAATATGAAAGATTATAATAGTCTAGCAATTGTGATTCATATTCAATAAAAATTCTATATATTACAACACACATTAAATTTCTCATTTTCTAACATTACTTTTTTTAAAAAAATCTTGTTTGTGACATGTCATTAGCAAGCTTTTTATCATCCATAACCCTATAACATTCTGATGTGAAAGTAATTGGAATTTGTACTCTACTGTAATATGGTATGATAGTGTATAAATAAATCTGGAAATTAATTTCAAAGTTATTCAACCAGATACAGTTTACTACATTAACATGGAAATTTGTGACAAAGAAAAGTATTACCAGACAGCATTTAAGAAAACAATTGCTTGTTGATCTGTATTGAAGAGCATGAGGACACAGTACAATTATAGACACTGCATCAAGGGAGGAGCGATACCTCAAAATGTGTGGATGGAAAAGAAAGATAGAAGTAGGTACTACTGGAGAGTTCAGCCTCATCGGCAGAAGAAGAAAAATAGAATAGAATCAGTGAGAGGCAGTAGGATAAGAAATAAAAGGGGAGGGCGCAAAAATTATAACTGAGAGCACAATATCAACAGCCGCCCACCAATATAAAATACAATGCAGACATGGCAGAATGGACGACTGTGATAATCACCTCACAGTAGCTTAAGAAACCCATCACTGATATATATTTTCTATCCCAATATTCACCCCCCCCCCCCCAATACAGATCCATTCTAACTTTAGCATTAAAAAAACCTACAATTTGACATGTAAAAAGGAAGAAAAATGCTCAGGGCTACAATGAGTCTTACAAAAACAGAAAAAATATTATCAAAATACCAAAAATAGACGTTGGATTTTACAAGCATCCTCTTAATTTCATCAACATAATACGCAAAATGTCAAAAGGTTTCACATTAATACTAAACATTTTATATAGAAAGACAAAATTAAGAAAAATGACAATTGTTAGTATCTGTGTGTTGCCTCCATAGGCAGACAGAATGGTTCACCAATAATACACAAAAGAATAATATAATTCCACAGTGTGGAAAGTTCTGAATTTCACACATGCTGTCAAGTGGGCAAATAAGCAGGCATAGCCTGTCCATAATATTCCAATTTCAGTCTTTTCCAACATAAAGGCTCAGAAAGTATAATGTTCAAATGGTTCAAATGGCTCTGAGCACTATGGGACTTAACATCTTAGGTCATAAGTCCCCTAGAACTTAGAACTACTTAAACCTAACTAACCTAAGGACATCACACACACCCATGCCCGAGGCAGGATTCGAACCTGCGACCGTAGCGGTCCCGCGGTTCCGGACTGCAGCGCCAGAACCGCACGGCCACCACGGCCGGCAGTATAATGTTGTTGTTGTTGTTGTGGTCTTCAGTCCTGAGACTGGTTTGATGCAGCTCTCCATGCTACTCTATCCTGTGCAAGCTTCTTCATCTCCCAGTACCTACTGCAACCTACATCCTTCTGAATCTGCTTAGTGTATTGATCTCTTGGTCTCCCTCTACCATTTTTACCCTCCACGCTGCCCTCCAATGCTAAAATTGTGATCCCTTGATGCCTCAAAACATGTCCTACCAACCGATCCCTTCTTCTAGTCAAGTTGTGCCACAAACTTCTCTTCTCCCCAATCGTATTCAATACCTCCTCATTAGTTATGTGATCTACCCACCTTATCTTCAGCATTCTTCTGTAGCACCACATTTTGAAAGCTTCTATTCTCTTCTTGTCCAAACTGGTTATCGTCCATGTTTCGCTTCCATACATGGCTACACTCCATACAAATACTTTCAGAAACGACTTCCTGACACTTAAATCTATACTCGATGTTAACAAATTTCTCTTCTTCAGAAACGATTTCCTTTCCATTGCCAGTGTACATTTTATATCCTCTCTACTTCGACCATCAACAGTTATTTGTTAGTATCTGTGTGTATCCATAGGCAGACAGAATGGTTCACCAATAATACACAAAAGAGTGATTTAATTCCACAGTGTGGAAAGTTCTGAATTTCACACATGCTGTCAAGTGGGCAAATAAGCAGGCATAGCCTGTCCATAATATTCCAATTTCAGTCTTTTCCAACATAAAGGCTCAGAAAATATAATAACAGCAACAAAATGTTTTCAGCATGAATGACATCAGCACATGAAGAAAATAGTAGTAAGCACAAAATATGAATGTCAAAATGTTCACCAAAATAAGACTTTTATCCATTGTGGATGTGGAGCACTGCGACTGTGGTGTGAACAGGTTTTCAGAAATTACTGCAACCAGTCGCCTTTATGTAGATGTATTTTATTTAACCATGACCGGTTTCGAGCTGCCTAGCAACTCATCATCAGATGTATACACCATCTGATGATGAGTTGCTAGGCAGCTCGAAACCGGTCATGGTTAAATAAAATACATCTACATAAAGGCGACTGGTTGCAGTAATTTCTGAAAACCTGTTCACCAAAATGTCTAATAACTAACATGAGTAAACTATAACTACAATAGCACATGTCCTACCACACAAAGAAAATAAAATGCAGAAGCCACCAATAAATTATTTTCTTACATCGAGGCATATATTCAATGAATAGTATGTATATTACATGTCATCAAAATAGAAATTACATTAAGTAAGCTTCAGTACCATATATAGTTTCCATATCACATGAAAGAAAATGACTTCATAAACAATATAAAATGTGAAACATTTTCCTTGTATTCCAGGTTATTGAGATTTGCAAATTTCATTGTAGGTATCAGACTTATAAGGTTTCAATTTAGTTACATTCCTCAAACCAAATAATTTCCTAGATTTTGGATAGATCAATCTGTAAGCAATTGGGTGAGGATTTTCTTTCACCTAAAATGGTCCTATATAAATGTCAAAAAATTTCCTTAATTCTGAAGTCATAAGATTAGATTTTTCTTTCATTTTAACCAAAACCAAATCACCAATATTAAAGTGTGAAAACTGCCTTTTGCGTCATGTCTTCTCTTTCTGTAATCTGCTTGTTTTTTCTTGGTGTCTTTTACAATTTGTTCTCTCTCCTGGGGTGACAAAATTTGACAAACTGGAAAGTCTATGTGTTCAGCAATAATGCTAGTGGGTCTTTTGTTAAACATAATTTCGAAAGATGAAAAGCCAGTGGATGTATTTTGCAAACTGTTCATTATATCTTCGAAATCATTTACATATTCAATCTAATTGACATGGTTCTTACTACAATATGTTCTGCACAACCTCCCTATCTCTCTCATGTACCTCTCTGCTGGATTACTGGATGGGTGATAAACTGAAATGAAAATATGTTTTATGTTTGCATTTTCAACAAAATCTTTCCATACTTTTGATGTAAATTGTGAGCCATTGTCTGACAAGATTGCTTGTGGAGTACCTGCCCTATTGAAATAATCACTGGTTGATTTAAATGTAATCTGTTTACTTGTGGCTTTCCTTAATGGATACAATTTGATGAATTTTGAGAATATGTCAACAATCACAAAAATAAAACTGTAACCTCCTTTCGACTTGGGGAGGGGTCTGTAAATGTCGCAAGCTGTCAGCTCGAAAGTTTTGCTGGGCAAAATATTTTGCATCACCCCTCTGCATGTTTGATTACTCACCTTTACTCTTTGGCATCGGTCACAGGCTGCTAATTTTTTCTTCACTCTTCTGGCAATATTATAAAAATAGACTTTTCCTGAATCTTTTGTATGCATTTGCCAGACCCACAATGCCAAAAGCTCTCATTTACATACTTAATTAATGTGTCTATGTGCTGCTCAGGCCAACATAATTTCCAGTCATCCAAGTCAGGTCTTAATCTTCTGAACAGAATCCCTTTGTGTACCTTATAATAAACATTTACCTTTTGCTTAACTCCTAAATAACTTTTTATGAATTTACAATTTTCATCATGATTTTGGTGTCTCCTAATGGCATTGCAAGTTTTTAAAATTTCTCCTTGCTCTTTTATCCCCTTCAAATACATAATTTTGAAATTTTTGTCATCAATGCCTGTTTCATTATCAAAATTTAGCCCAATAGGTGACCTAGAAAGTGCATCAGCAATAACGTTTTCCTTCCCCTTAATATATTTAATTTCATAATCAAATTGTTGTAAAAATAATGCCCATCTGGTGATTCTACTATGATAAAGCCTACACTCCTGTAAGTAACTTAGTGCTTTTTGGTCAGAGTAAACAATCACTTTGTGTCCAAGAAGATAATTTTTAAATTTGTTGAAAGCCCAATGTATAGCCAAAAGTTCTTTTTCAGTCACAGTGTAAGTCTTTTCATACTTTTGTAATACTCTACTAGCAAATGCAACAGAATGGTGTTCAACATGACCTCTTACTACTTTTTCCTGAAATAAGTGTGCTCCTAATCCTGTAACACTGCTGTCAGTCATTAAACAGAAGAGTAAAGACATGTCAAGCCTATATAGAATTCTGCTCTATGAAAGTTGTTTCTTTATCTCATCAAATGCTTTTTGACAATCACATGACCAATCCCAGACAGCATTCATAGCTTGAGTACGGACATACTTCCTGTAAAATCCAGCAAGACCAAAAAAAGATTTTAATTGTTTTTTTTATTTTTAGGAACAGGAAAATTCTCTATAGCTTCAATTTTTTCTCTGTCAGGTTCAATCCCCTTTTCTGAAATAATGTGTCCCAAAAATCTTAATTCACTTACTCCAAATTTACATTTTTCTAACTTTAAGGTCATACCCCCTTCCCTTAATTTTGTGCACACCTCTGTTAGCAATTCAAAATGTTCTTCCCATGTTTTTCCAGAAATCAAAATATCATCTACATATACAGTAAGTTTAGACAGAAGTTCATCCCCCAAAACAAGATCTTATGCTCTAATAAACTCAGCAACAGAAACAGTTAGTGCAAATGGTGCAACACAGCAATGATAACTTTTTCCCCCATACAAAAATGTAGTGAATTTTCTAGAATTTATTTCTAAAGAAATTTGGTGAAAGCCTGAAGTTAAGTCTAAGCTGCTCATGAATTTCACACATTCAAATTTATGTAGCAGTTCATCTATGTTTTCTGGATGATCATTTTTTTTTCAAAAATTTTTTAAGGTGCCTAGAGTCAAGTACAAGTCTAACACCACCTCCACGTTTGGAAACCACCACCAAAGGTTTATTATAATCACTGTTACTTCTTTCGATTATACCCCACGCTTCCATTTTTTGTATCTCACTCTCTACTTCTTTTCTTTTTGCAAAAGGAATACCATAAGGCTTGAGGAAAAAGGGTTCATGATTTTTAAGGTGTAAAGTGCATTGATAATTCCTGACTGTTCCAGGTTTTTCATTGAAAACATCTTGAAATTCCCACAATAAATTTTCCAACTGTCTCTTTTGATCGCTGTCCAAATTAATTGCTTCCTCTAATTTGCTTTTAACTAGGTTTTCATAATTTTGACCAGAAAAATTTAGCTCAGACTTGTTATCACAACAGTATAAATTCTCTTCATAGTCTATGATTTTCCTGGCATGATTGCAACCTTCTCCACTGTGCATAATAAACAGTTGTGTACACACAATAATATTGCTTTTGGGTTCACACACAATTAACTTCATCTCACTCCAGCTAAATGCAACACTTACCTTTAACACCCAGTCCATGCCAAACAACATGTTCTCTTCTAAACTTGGAATAACAAGACAACCCTGCTCAAATTTTACATCTTCTATTTCAAATGATAAAAATACTTGACTTTTGATGACTTTACTGTGTCTGCCTGTAGCTCCTCTTATCTTTACTTCCATCACAGGGGCCTCAACAAAATCAACAATGTCTTTAATTTTATTTCTGAATTTTTATGAAATAGCTGAAATAGGACTCCCTGTATCAATGAGACATTTACCCTCCCAACTGTTTACTTTAGCTTTAATGTATGGACACCCTAATTCACATTCTTCTACTTTTTCTTTTAATGGCTCATGTAACAGGTCATTTTCAATTTCTCTAAAATTACCCTCATTATTTTCCTGAACAGTTTTTAACAGCTTCACACACACATTGACACTTTCATTACCATCATCTATGGATACGACAGGTTGAGCATACATCAGATATTCATTACATTTTACACTTTGCCACCAGTGAGGATATAACCTTCTACAAATTTTAGCTAAATAGTTCCACAACTGTTCCCTATCTGTTTTGTAATTGCAACAGTTCCATAATATTGTTAAAAATATTTCACCTTTTCCTTCAAAACTTGTATGTGGGTTTAAATACTTCATACTATTAGCTGGCACAACATTACAGTCCTCTGCTACATTAAATAGGTTACACTGACTTAACTTTACCTGTTCTTCAGATGCTTGAGTGTCCTCTTCCTCATTACTAACCACACTTACCTCATCATAATGCTCACAATTATCAACTTTATTATCATGTAGCTTCACTACTTCACTTGAAATAATCTCGAAAAATACCCGATACTCACCTACAGCATTAATCTCACCATTACTTACCTCCATACAACTCTCAACAACATCATTAGCTTCCATATTTTCATCAAAATCAAAACTTTCCTTATCATGCATCCTATCCACAGTCACATTAAGTTCCATCTCTCTCTCTTCACATAACGTTTCATTTTCATTAAATAACTTATTCAAATCAGAGCTGTAATGTTTGTCAGACACTTCAGAATTACATAGATTATTATTCTCTACCCAATTATAAAATTCTGCCACAATTGTAATATCCTCATCTGGCTTCTTCTCTGAAGTAGTTACCTTATTGCTTTCAACATGATTATTTTCTCTTATTGTATCCCAAAATTTCTGATCAAAATTTAAAGTATTAATTTGGTGTTGAACATGAGTGTCTGTTATTTGAGGTATGTATTTGTTTTGTCTTTCACTGGTTTTATTATAATAATAAGTTACATTTCTCCTTCTTCCACTGTCTGTAAATTACCAGTTGTTATTGTAGGTCCTATTGTGATTAAATTTTCTTGCCCCAAAACTGCGGACCCTCATTGAGGCGGTCCGGAGTTTTCCTGCCTGTTTTCTGTGTTTGCTCTCCAATTTTGTTCCCCCCTGTTTCTGTCATTCCATCTGTTTCTATTTCCAAAATTTCTATCCCTGTCTCTGTCATTATCATTATGATCCCAATTGTTTCCCCTCTGTTGTTCATATCTATTGTCTCTGTATTCTCTCCTCCCTCCATACCTGTTTGAATACCACCCCCCCCCCTGGTGGTGTTCACCATTGTTAAAATTTAGCATATTCCCTCTTTCTAATGCCCTATCCAATTTATCCACATATTTTAAAAATTCTTCCACACAATCATCAGGCCCGTGAACTAAATCCCACTGCAATTTTTTCAGGTAGCCTTCTTTACAGCGCATCTATTTGTGTCATTTCATCAAAAGGTTTATCTAAATGTATTAATGTTCTCAATTGATCTTTACAAAATGCTTTCATGGTGCCCACTCTCCCTCTGAAAATAGGTCCATTTAAAAATTCAGATTTAATTCTCCCCTGTTCAGATTCTGACCAAAATTTGTTTAAGAAGCTTTTCTCAAAATTTGCAAAGGGGTCCCACTGATCGAAATTTTGGTTAGCCCAGGATAGTGCCTCCCCTTCAAGAAATTTTTTGACAAATCTAATTTTTGAATTATCAGACATTCCTGGCAAAAAATTGTTCTTGCAATGGTGCAAAAAATCAACTGGGTGCAAATTATCACAAGGAAAACTTTTCACTAACAGGTTCGACCATGCTGGTCCATGACTGTAGAAATTCTTGTTAACAACAAATTCTTCAACTTGATTTATTTTAGTTTTTAATGTGTCTGATTTATTGGTAAGATTTGATTCTAAACTGTCAACCCTTTTCTCAACACTACTGACTGCATTAACACTGTTTACTTTCAAGTCATTTAATTCTTCACCTAGTAATTCATTTTCATTTTGAAGTTCCTGAATTTCCCTGGCTCTGTTACTATTTTCAGCAATGAATTCATTTTCAAAAACAATTACTTTTTTCTCCACATTGTCTACCCTCGTTTCTACCACCTTCACGTTACCCTCCAGTGTATTTTTGACCTCAGTTAACTCAGTTTTTATTGCATTTCATTGCTTATTCAAATTCAGCCCAACCTTTCGTCAATTTCAGCCCTCATTTCAGATCTTAAATTATTTATGTTTTCATTCTGCTTACTCAGAAGCCGCATAATTAATTCTAACTTATCAATTTTTGGATCCCCCCTTACTATTTCTTCCCCTGCATTAATTTTATCCATTATTAACTGTTAACAGAAAATGAACCACTAGAAATGACAATACCAAGTAACAAACTTCGTTAGAATTTCTACTTAACTTATAGCTGAAGTCTTCTCCGTCGGAATCCAGTCGTAGTGTTCATTTTAAATCCTTCGTCGTCCCATTTTTTTTGCGTCCATTTTTCGTCCTGTGATTGTCTCCTTTTGATTGTCACGTTTTTGTCGATATTTTTCATAACAGATTCACTGTGTACTTTTTCCTGAAACACATCTACAGTTAATTTTTGGATATTTAGTGCTGCCTATCCTGGCTGAGGCCCCACGTTCTAACAACCCTACCACAACAAAGGTCAGAATTTAATAACGATTGTGGTGTTGCTCACGCTGCTAAATACCGCATTTTCGGGCAACAACAGTCATATTATGTGGCAGGTGTCATTAGAGCACAGTTAATAAAGTCATTTCATGTAATAATCAAAAAACTAGGCACTCATCTTTTTGTGTTTCCCACGCTGGTCTCGTCGTAAAATCATGGCTCAATCGTTGAAAATCTACGTGGTTATGATTCCAAGCTCGGATGCAAAGAGGCCTAGGTTTTATTCTGCTATATTCATAAGTTTTTGTAGATGCGCTTCTCAAACCATTCTTGGAGATTAAACCTTTCAAAGTTAGCACAATGGTGATGTAAAAAAATAATCAGCACTCCGAATTTAAGTTACACTTTCTTTTAATTTCTTTTATTGCAATATCACGTAACACACTAAACATCACTTCACAATACAAAACATACTTGAAAACATCTTTCTCACAGTCACTGTTAAAGTTCACATTTTATAAGCGGACTACAATACGCGTCTTTCCAGCATGACGTCCAAGACTTGACCATCTCCACGTCCGACTCTCTAACAAGTTAACAACTAACTAACTACCGCTTACGCGCCCAAAAATCAGAGTTACAAGTACGTCAAAGATCATAGTGACAAAAGAAAGAATACACATAAGAATAATATCATTGCAATATAAACATATCGATGTATCAAAAGTGAAATCAAATCTGAATTTTGTCTCAGGAATATGTTAAGTAGTTAACAGAAATACAGTAGAATATAGCTGGTATCGAGAGGTTCAGGTGAGGTGCCGTAATGGTTGCGTAATTCCAGTACCATTACAAGTTCAATGAAGGAAAATAATTGAAGATGCGGAATAAAGTATTTGCGTGTGGCTCAGTGACCAAGTGCAAGTCTTTCGACTAGACGGACCTTCGGCGGCTTGTGTGACCCTATCCTATGCCAGTTAAGCTCTGAAGATGGTGTATTGAATCACCGAAACTGGTAGCTACAGAAGTGAACGGCGGAAGACCCTCAAACCTTCAAGCAGAAGGATAGACATGCGAAAACTTCTGTGCATTCTTTGCAAAAACAGGCATAATTTCTGATGGGATACCGCAATCACTGGTTATACAATGTATTTATAATCCGCCTTGATTGCAAAAATGTTTATCCACATGACCAGTTTCGGTTCCTCTACAAACATCTTCAGATCTGCAATTTCTGTTAGAGGAGTAACCCATCCACACACAGCAACCTTCACATGCTGCGTCACATTCACTCTTCCATCTAGCCGCTCTCTCCACTGCGTTTAACAGTGGAAATCCCGTTGCACTCTTAATGTTACCACCATAGCTTTCAATTTCACTGAAGGTTTTTCTGACTTTTCTATACGAGGTGCGGCTAGAAAAAAACCGGACTGATGCTGGAAAAAACATTTATTTACAATTATTTACAATTTCATGTTATCTCCTTCAATGTACTCTCCTCCTCGGTCTCTACACCGCTCCATACGAATTTTCCACTGTTCATAGCAATGCTGCAGATCATTTTCGGTAAGTCCATACATTACTTCCGTCGCTTTTTCTTTTACTGCTTCAACAGTCTCAAATCTAGTTCCTTTTAAAGCTGACTTGACTTTAGGGAAAAGAAAAAACTCACAGGGGGCCAAATCAGGTGAGTAGGGTGGATGATCTAAGATGGGAATGTTGTGTTTTGCCAAAAACGTCTTCACTGACAACGCACTGTGAGCTGGGGCATTGTCTTGCTGAAGGATCCATGACTTTTTTCTCCACAAATCGTTCCGTTTTCTCCGTACTCGCTCACGTAGGGTAGCCAGGACGCTAATGTAGTAATGCTGATTCACTGTTTGTCCCTCTGGTACCCAAACAATGTGCACAATCCCTTTGATGTCAAAAAAAGAAAAAAAAAACAATCATCATTGCCTTGAATTTCGATTTTGAATTTCGAGCTTTTTTTTGTCGTGGAGAACCAGGAGTTTTCCAATGCATCGATTGGCGTTTAGTTTCGGGATCGTAAGTAAAAAACCACGATTCATCGCAAGAAGGTAAGAAGGTGGGATCACTTTCAATGTTTTCCAGGATGTCAGAACAAATCATTCTTCGGCGTTCCTTCTGTTCAATTGTGAGACACTTTGGAACCATTTTTGAACACACTTTGTTCATGTTGAAACTTTCATGAAGAATCTGCCTAACACTTTCCTTGTCAACTCCTGTTAACTCAGACACTGCTCTGATTGTTAAACGGCGATCTTGTCGAACAAGTTTACCGATTTTTTCAATGTTTGCATCAGTTTTTGCTGACAATGGTCTGCCAGTGCGAGTGTCATCACTGGTGTCTTCGCGGCCATCTTTAAATCGTTTAAACCACTCAAACACTTGTGTTCGCGATAAACAATCATCGCAGTACACTTGTTGTAACATTACAAACGTTTCACTTGCAGATTTTCCTAGTTTGAAACAAAATTTGATGTTAACACGCTGTTCTTTCTGTACACTCAACATTTTCCGACGCACAGACAAAACGTCAACTACTTAAAACAGACGCCACGGGCAGACTGAGTGCAGGAGGCAGATGAAACTCGAGCAGTAGGCAGAGCGAGAGTCACGTGACAGGCCACGCGACTTTCAGCCTTATTGCATTCGTTTTATTGTTTCACCAGTACTAGTCCGGTTTTTTTCTAGCCACACCTCGTATGCCGAGTTAGTCCTCACAACGATTATTTATTTTTCGATTTCTTTCTTGCACTTCCTGTTTCCTTCTTAATGGATTTAAATTGCTGTATTACTGTCTTTCCCTGGATATTTTTATGGTTCTTTCTTTCGTCGATCAACTGAAATATTTCTGCTGTTATCCAAGGCTTCTTCGAACTTACCTTCCTTGATTGTCCTTCTTAGAGATTTCCTCTCCTCTTCAACTGAAACTGCCTATTCTGATATCCCGTACGGCAGTATCTACGTTAGCGAACTTGAAATGCGTGTCATCATTCCTCATTACTTACGTACCCCGCTTTCTTCCATAGTGATTCTTCTGGACGATTCTCTTGAGCTTCAGTCTGCTCCTTATCAGTACTGAATTGTGATCTGTGTCTTGTAACATTATGTGATTGCCTTATCATTTTAAATCATTCATTAATCGAGCAGTCGCTCGGCAACAGCTACAGTTAGCAAATAATGTTGCGAAAATGTAAAAGGTGAACGACCTGTGACGTAACTTGTTTATTGTCGAAGCGCCGTCAGAGATGCAGTGAGTTATTGACTTTGAAAACCGCGGCGCGAAAAACGGACAGAAGAAGAATACTTTTCCACATTTTTTTATTTTATTTTATTTTATTTTATTTTTTTTTTTTTTTTTGAGGTACGAGATATTCTCGATGAACAGTTACTCATTCTTCTCATGTCTCCTGTAACTTGTGTCGGTCGCGCATGTCTTGCCGCCGTATTATTATTGTTAAAAATAATGTTGTTCTAGTGTAAAGTAAATGTGTAATACTAAAAGTGCCTAGCAGTAGATTTATTGTGCGACGTGTATGTGAAAACGTCAAAGGAATTGTTTTCATTACGAGAAGTGCCAGTCAAAACGGCATCCATGTTAAATCCTTCATTGCAGTGTAAGTTCGTCTATTAATTGCCATAAATTCAGAGTTAAATGGAACTGGTGTATGGACTATTCATTTACTATAGAATCTATGTCTCACTTCTTCATGAAATTATTTAATTTTCTATATGTTTCTGCCAAATAGAGAGTTCACAGTCACGAATTCTTTCGTCGAGTTCGGACGGAAGTTGCATGCGGCGAAATATTTTCTCCGCGCCATATTCTACTGGTAAATGCATGATAAACTACGGTCCCTTAGGAAATTCATGTTGAGCTATCCAAAATAATTATATTTTGAATAGGCATTTACTCTCCTCTGCAATGCAACTTCCGACTGATCAGACGATCCAACAAGAAACAGCCGCACACGGTCGGCGTTCGCAAATATGTTTCCACCGCTGATTATAGCTATATGTTACAGCACAAAAGTAGCATATTGTTATAATTAGCGACTACGAACGGGGACATTTATAACTGTATGTTTATGTAAACACATTACGTAAACATATCGTTATAGTCTATATGTTCACGTGGGTTCGCTTTACAACCAAATATCTGATTTCTTAACCTCCATATGGGAAAATCGATTGACATAAGCACATTTGACGAAGAGAGGATTGTTATGACTAATTAATGAATAAATTAATTATTATTACCTAATAGAAACAAAATATGTATATTTTTGTTTCGTAGATAACAGCTGACTGAGAGTCGTGTTAGAATCTTAAATACCCAAAAACTTAACTGTCGAAAACAACACTCTTATAGTCTCTGTAACTAATGAAGTTACTGAATTGAATTTCTTACTGAAATTTTCGGACGTATTAATAACATCAGTGGCACCGGGCTGTAGCTCAGGCCCTTCACTTTTAGGAACAACAACTGGACTACTTCAATACGACTCACGACCTATCTTCACAACTTCAGTTGTATCAAAAGTTCTCTCCCGAATTTGAAATTCCGTTGGAACTGTAGCGTATTCAATATAGCGGGTGATCAAAAAGTCAGTATAAATTTGAAAACTGAATAAATCACGGAATAATGCAGATACAGAGGTACAAATTGACACACATGCTTGGAATGACATGGGGTTTTATTAGAACCAAAAAATACAAACGTTCAAAAAACGTCCGACAGATGGCGCTTCATCTGATCAGAATGGCAATAATTAGCATAGCAAAGTAAGACAAAGCAAAGATGATGTTCTTTACAGGAAATGCTCAATATGTCCACCAGCATTCGTCAACAATAGCTGTAGTCGAGGAATAATGTTGTGAACAGCACTGTAAAGCACGTCCGGAGTTATGGTCAGGCATTAGCGTCGGATGTTGTCTTTCAGCATCCCTAGACATGTCGGTCGATCACCATACACTTGCGACTTCAGGTAACCCCAAAGCCAACAATCTCACGGACTGAGGTCTGGGGACGTGGGAGGCCAAGCATGACTAAAGTGGCGGCTGAGCACACGATCAACACCAAACGACGCGCGCAAGAGATCTTTCACGCATCTAGCAATGTGGAGTGGAGCGCCATCCTGCATAAACATCGCACGTTCCAGCAGGTGTTTATCAGCCAGGCTGGGGATGATGCGATTCTGTAATATATCAGCGTACCACTCACCCGTCACGGTAGCAGTTTTGCTGTCCAGCGCCATCTGTCGGACATTTTGTGAACCTCGTTTTTTTTTCGTTCTAATAAAACCCCATGTCATTCCAAGCATGTGTGTAAATTTTTACCTCTCTATCTACATTATTCCGTGGTTTATTAAGTTTTCAAATTTATACTGACTTTTTGATCGCCCTGTATGCCGTCAGTCTGGAATAAATCCAGTTCACGATCTAGGACGCATTCCTAAAGGAGTAATACTTGATATGTACATCCCAAGAAGGCATGCCGGTCCGCAGACATAGCATGTGCAGTGTTCCCGAGCAAGCACGTCAGGGCCATTCTTTTCCAGCGCTCCGGTTCTTTTGTGACCAGTGTAGCTGCACGGTTTCTCTCTTTCCCTTTGGTAGGTTTCGTTATTATCGCGCGAAACCGCCGGCGCGCGGTCGGTGTTGGTTGTTATTTAACGTGAAGCCTGCATGCCGGCACTGCTTTGATCTGCGGCGTTCCGTGTGGCCGGATTGATTCACGACAGAGAGAGCGGGCGCCGCGGAAAAATCGACTTTCCTCATAACTTAGCACTCGAATCTGACAACCGTCCTATGGTTCTCAACTCCACGCTCAATAAAGAGTGCTAAGTACCGTAAGAATTATTGTAACATTATCGATATCATTTCATTAAAAAAAGAACTATCAACTACAGTTCTGGATGAATAAATTTCCAATGGCTGACGTTAACAGTCACACATTTCTTCAGTCCAGATACAATTATGTATACTTATGCAGTACAAGGGGCATTCTGAGATGTTCCTGTACAAGCTCGGCACGCATGCTAGTTAAATTTAAGAAGTGACCTGAATTAACCACTATAGCACAAATTGTGTAATTTTGTACGAATGAAAAAACTAATAATTTAAATGCTATTCGGAAAAACATGGTTATGAAATTTTCTTCACTAGCCATAAGCAAAAGAACAAACGAAAAACCCTTCTTTCATAACTGCTGTTCCCATACTCCGTAGGCCTTTCTTTGTGACAGTATGTATTGAAACTGTCGTCTGATCTCAGAAACATTTGGGTGGTTGCAAAAGAAAACATATGAATATGAAGAAAAATAAGAAGAAGAAGAAGAAGAAGAAAAGGGAGAGAGTGGTGCTAACGTGGCTCTCCTGTAGCTGAAACTTTTCAGATCTGCTACAGATTGGGTGGCTGCGTTTCCGATTGCTCTTCAGTTGATGCCTCCGTTAGATAGATTCAGTCTAACCAAGATAACTTTTAGATAACTCTCTTTAATTTGTAGACATGCCCCATTATGAAATTTTTTTGCCATTAGAAACACAGATATTTAACAATTAACGACTAAAATCCAATTACCGTGGTGTGAAAACTTAAAGACGACAGTAGCTTTTGCGCGATGTGCTATTGCCAAGCAACACAGCTCGATGGAATTTGGACCACAAAAAAGTGACAAAAACTGCTGTATAGTGAAGCAGGTAACAAAAGGAAATACACAACCAGACAAACAAAAATGACACTTTTGTTCAGCGTCAATAATGACATTGTAGTCATTGCTATTAATAATGGTCCCCTCGTCACCAAGAAAAAAGGCGTCACTGGAGCCTTTGGTTCTACTTATTTCTAAAGTCACTTTTTTGTATTCCGTTTGCAGTTGTAGGGGAAGGAGTAGAAGAAATGGTTACAGGAGAATATGGTCTTGGGACAAGAAATGGGAAAGAGAAAGTCGAATTGAGTTCTGTAATACATTTCAGCTACTAATAGCGAATACTTTGTTCAGGAATCACAAGAGAAGGACGTATACTTGGAAAAGGCTGGGTGATATGGGAAGATTTCAGTTAGATTACATCATACTCAGACAGATTCCGAAATCAGATACTGGATTGTAAGGCGTACACAGGAGCAGATATAGACTCAGATCACAATACGGTAGTGATAGTACATAGAAGTTTAGGACATTAGTCAGGAAGAACCAATACGCAAAGAAGTGGGATACAGAAGTACTAAGGAATGACAAGATACGGTTGAAGTTCTCTAAGGCTATAGATACAGCAATAGGGAATAGCTCAGTAGGCAGTACAGTTGAAGAGGAATGGACATCTCTAAAAAGTGCCATCACAAAACTTGGGAAAGAAAACGTAGGTACAACTGCGAAGAAACCATGGGAAACAGAAGAAATACTTCCATTGATCGGTGAAAGGAGAAAGTACAAAAATGCTCCGGGAAACTCGGGATACAGAAATACATGTCGCTGAGGAATGAAATACATAGGAAGTGCAGGGAAATAAGACGAAATGCTACAGGAAAAATGTGAAGACATCGAAAAAGAAATTATTGTCGGAAGGACAGACTCAGCATACAGGAGACTCAAAGCAACCTTCGGTGATATTAGAAGCAAATGTGATAACATTAATAGTGCAAGGGGAATTCCACTGTTAAATGCAGAGGAGAAAGCGGATAGGTGGAAAGAATACGTTGAAAGCCTCTATGAGGGGGAAGAGTTGTCCGATGTGATAGAAGAAGAAACAGGAGTCGTTTTAAAGGAGGCAGGGGATCCAGTATTAGAATCAGAATTTAAAAGAGCTTTGGAGGACTTAAAGTCAAATAAGGCTGAAGGGATCGATAACGATCCATCAGAATTTCTAAAATCGTTGGGGGAAGTGGCAACAAAAACGACTATTCATGTTGGCGTGTGGAATGTATGAGTCTGGCGACATACCACCTGACTTTGGGAAAATCATCATCCACACATTTCCTAAGACGGCAAGAGCTGACAAGTGCGAGAATAATCGCACAATAAGCTTAACAGCAAATGCTTCCAAGTTGTTTACAAACATAATATACAGAAGAACGGAAAAGAAAATTGAGGATGCGCTAGATGACGATCAGTTTGGCTTTAGGAAAGGTAAAGGCACAAGAGAGGATATTCTGACGTTGTGGTTAATAATGGAAGCAAGACTAAAGAAAAATGACGACACGTTCATAGGATTTGTCGACGTGGAAAAAGCATTCGACAATGAAAAATGCTGGGAGATGGTCGAAATTCTGAAAAAAGTAGGGTAAGCTATAGGGAGAGACGGGTCATATACAATACGTGCAACAACCAAGAGGGAATAACAAGAGTGGACGACCAAGAACGAAGTGCTCGTATTAAAAAATGTGTAAGAAAAAGATATAGTCTTTCACCCCTACTGTTCAATCTGTACATAGAGGAAGCAGTGATGGAAATAAAAGAAAGGTTCAGGAGAGGAATTAAAATTCAAGGTGAAAGGATATGGTTCAAATGGTTCAAATGGCTCTGAGCACTATGCGACTTAACTTCTGAGGTCATAAGTCGCAAGAACTTAGAACTAATTAAACCTAACTAACCTAAGGACATCATACACATCCATGCCCGAGGCAGGATTCGAACCTGCGACCGTAGCGGTTGCTCGGTTCCAGACTGTAGCGCCTTTTTTTTGTACTAAGCTGACTTTGCTTGTATGAACACTTTGCAATAAATTGCAAACAAATGTAAAGTTTGTCAGAATGTCAGCTCTTCAAAGTGAGAGAAGGAACTTCAATTAACAGCAATAACAGAAACTCTGTTCTGCAACTGACTATTGCACACTGTGTGAATCTTAAAATATGTAAAATTTCAACTGGTATCAAAAAAGTGAAATGAAGGTAAGTTAATAGCTACCAGCAATTATAAAGTAAATATCTCATCACCTCAATGATACAACAAACTATTATGACCTCTTAAATAGAAAACATAAATAAAAAATTTCATATAAGCTTACATTCTCCATATAAATGATTGTATCTTCCTTCATAATCTAATGAGATCTTGTATGAGCTCAAACTTTCATTGCAATTCAAAGACCAGTTAATTTTACTTAAACTGTCATTTAGTGCTAGTTTTCAAAGTTTGCACAATTCTGGCAGTGCTAATATAAATTAAGTTCTGAGATTCTATCAGAATAAGACATACCCTTACAATAACTGAGTATTGTATAAAGATTATTTTGTACTTTTCCCATAAAATGATATTAGGAATTGCACAGTCTTTACGTTACTATAATAGCAATAATTATTATAATTATAATGAAATTATTTTTATAAACAATGAAACATTAAATTTTCAAACAAAGAAAAAGGGACGTGACTTTCAGTACTTCTGTGGCATACCGTCAATGGAAAGTCATTTTAAGTAAACTGTAAACACTCAAGGACATTTAAAGAAGAGAAAAATAAAGTTCCAATGCACAGCGGAAAAATGATTTAAGTATATCTCAGCATTCATTTGACAAATGCGTATGAAACTCTACAACCGTTAAAATACTGCATTCTTGACATTTTTTATATATCACATTCATTCTCAAAATCACATCCAAACACCCACTCTGAAGCAGAGTGTGAAACGTCCCCTTTTTAAACAATTTTACATACGACTGTGCTTAAACTGACACACAATATTTTGTTAGCGCAACGCAATCTGACTTTCAAAATTCCCTACAAAAGAATGGCCCTGACTAACATTAAACTATACCTTTCACAAATCACTTACCTCACAAAAATCTTCGCTGCTCAAGCTACTGCAATACAGCAAGCGCCACTACTGCCAGCTAAATAAAAGATTCAAACTATGGAAGGCACTAACTACTGATAGGGATAGTTAGCAAATGAAAGATATTAATAGAGAACAAACAATGTATTTACCTTGATATCATCATATATATAGCAGTTCATGACAAATTACAAAACTCCGCCATCTCTCTCCCCACATCCACCACTGCTGGCGGCTCACCTCCAACTGCGCAACGCTACGCGCTGTTCACAGCCAGCTGCCTAACACTACAATGGCAAGTATTACAACAATGCAAAGCAGCCACAGACTGCACACAGTACAGCCAGTGATTTTCATACAGAGGTGGCGATACCAATAAAAAACCTAAACAGCCTACTTACATAGCCCCCATGCTCCCCACAAAAAATTTTACAAATTTTGTTGGGCACTGGCCAATACATATTTGTTAAAATTTTTTTTCACAATTACAATAACAAAGAAATCAAATGCACACACTTATTGATACAATGTTGGTCAAGAGCTAAAATTTTCTCACAGTCCATAAAGACAGTCCTGATCGTTGATCACACTAAAATTGCGGTGTTTTTCTCAAAGTCTGAGCAGTAAAAGACAATGCACACAGACGTACTGGATTTCCATGCAGTCTTGAAGAAGTAGTTTTGTCCTTCCAACGGAAAGACAGTGCTGACTCGACATGCAGACAGGTAATGCGCCACAACAGAGCAAACCCACAGCAGAGTCAGTCGAAGTTTTGAAGAATATTGGTAGGTAGGTCATCACAGAGCAGACCCACAGTAGTGCTGGTAGAGATTACGGTATTGGTGGGCCACCAGAGGGGCAGACCCACTGCAGTCCTTGTAGAAATAATGGTACTGATGGATCATCAAAGATGTAGACCCACTGTAGTCCTTGTAGAGATGGCCAGCAGCCATCTGTTGTGACTGTGCAGGTGCACAATCACCATTGAAGAGTCTTGCGGATAATATAGCAAGTCCATAACCACCACTTGTGCACTCACAAAGTTTTTGAATTGTCCTGAGAACCAGCAATGCTGTTAACCAGTCCCTTGCTGAATTATTAACACACGTGCAAACACTAACAGTCCCTACTTTTCACATATTGTCCATATACTATGACCAATAGAAACGTGTGCAGTGAAATGTAACTTACAAGTTACCCAATTTGACGAACCGGTGTCAATTACAATTTTATAACATAAGAATACAATTACAAAGATACAAAATACATCATTAAGGAACATGACAATACAGATAACACTTGCAGTAATACAGGCTTTACAAAAGAATAAAAATGTATACATCAGTGTTACATAAATAATGACATAAGCACATACATAAAAGATCAGAATAACCCTCGAAACATCAACTTCACACATGAGCAACAAAACAGAACAGATAAATAATGTCTAACATCTCTACAAAGAAAATAACATATTATTAATGCCAATTATATTTGAGGATAACAGTATTCCTCATCATAGTGAATGTAGCTTAGTACTAGAACAGAAGAAAAAAATTCTATGAAACTACACAGAGACAGGAAGAAAACAAATACACAAGGGTACACAAACACATAGTGGGATAACACAAAAGGAAAGGACAGGGTTTGTTTTCAGTGTATCATTTGGTACTGCAGTCCAACGCAAAACTTCATTCTGTAGACCTTTCGTCTTATTTCAACCTTTGCTTCCACCAAAAAAAATCCTATTCAAGCATGCTTTCTGTATATATATGTTCACATATTTCTTACCTCATTATTTATTTTCCATTATCTTACTTCATCATTTATTTCCAAGAAAATCCTACCTAAACCTGTTGTCCCTAAAACCTACTTTTTTGTTCATATCCTCTTTCAAAATACTGTTTTGGCCAAACCATTTTCTTATAGATTTTCAATGTATTTCTTCCAATTCATCACAACTTGTTCTCTTATATAGTCTACCCCCTCTTAAGCCAACTTAAATCTACTGAGCTCAGATATATATACCAAGGGACGAGGCAATGCAGCATCTCATAAAACAATTAATATAAACAGCAATGAAAAAAACGCAGATTTGCGAAGCAAGCAGCATTAAGGAATTAGCAAAGCAATTGTAATATTACAACTAATCTAAGGCAATGTGCAGCAAACAATAAAAATAAATCATTAGTAAAACTGGCTTAACAGCGTAATACAAAGTCAAATTCAGTAACATTATGCCTGGCAAACAGCAGAAGCAAAAGCAATAAATTATATCTAAACATGACAACGCTCAAGCAGAAAAATATTACAGTAAAGACAACAATGCAGATAAGGGAAATGTATAATCACATCTTAATGTCTAAGTAATTAAAGTGGTGCACCACAAGAAGTTATTCTACCAAAAAAAATTACCCAGTAGTTGAAAAGAAAATTCTGTATGCAATTCCTGTGAAGGGAAATATCTTTTTATGCTCCTTCGTTTTTTTTAATAGATCATAAAATTATTTACTGGATCTGGAGACAGAAAATATTTATATTAGTACATCTATAAAATTTTATTTTAACCAGGGCTGCAGTGCAGCTAGAAACTAGATATTAAACAAAATGAGTAAATAAATACATAAAGCAAGCCATATGGCATTTCTCTCAATTCTCGTAGATAGACACTTGTCCTAATCAGGTGTGCAGATGTAAGAATGTTTCCAAGTTATTATTAGCGTCTCGTATTTACCATGCTTTCTACAAAGGAACGTCAATAGCGAGGATAATGGCCTCCCCTTTTTTTTTTCTACCTGTGCCGCTGGAAGGCTAATGGCTTCTTTTTTTTTTTTTTTTTTTCGGGCCGCTGTCGCCCAGGTGGGTGCCCACGACGCATTACGTGCAGGTGGTCACTTAACTTTCGTACGGAAATATTTACGACAGCAGTTTCCGCTACAGTGGCAGTCTTATATAAAAAAAATTCACAGGTTGAGAATTTGCGTTACCATTCTGTAGAAACAAAATCTTATAAATATAAGTGTCCAAAAAAAAATATTCGTCAGCATTGTGATACATTCACGCATTTACACACATTTCATAACTCTTAAAGTACAATTCTTGGTTTCCAACATCCTTTTTCCCTAACCACTACTCATTATTCCTTACTTTATTACACATATACATATTCGTCGACATGTCTTCAATATTTCATCTTAGAAATCCGTAGCATAATCAAATTCCTCACATACGGTAGCATCATCTTATTGATCATAAACATATCTCAACAGCATAATACACATCGTCGTCGTAAAAATAACATCATAACACCTCAGTCAAATCTCTCAATCGTCGTAGCTTTCTGCAATAATATCAAAACCTAAAAATTTCTCTGCTCATTTCAATGGTGTCATCCACCTCAAACGTACTTTAAAAATCATGATCCCATGCCAAATACATCATTCAAAGCTCACGTAGTATCACAATGGTTCTGAAAAAATATGAACAGTTTACAAAGTACAGACAAAATACAGTTTCATAAGTGTGAAGTTATCCAACTGTGTAATTGCGTAAACATCTGTCACTGACGTAGTAAAAAGAATGTTTGTTTCTCTGTCAAATAATCAGATAGCTGTGTAATTCTGTGTTAGAGAAATATGGTACCGATGTGTAAAGTTGTATAAGCAAATACCATATTAGCTAGGGCTCCTTGTGCGTGCCAAACACATGGTACACAAAGTAGGCGTGTACCCCCCTGAGGATAAATGAATAATACCCTCAGGTGTTACAGATTACAGCAATGGAATGAAATGTATCACGGAATACCTTTGTATCATTGTACTTCAAATATCTTCAAAAATAAATGTTTTAAGTACAAAATTAATCACTCAAATGCGTGTACTGTAGCGCTAAACTGTGCGTCTTGTTGTAAGATAATCTCTGTGGAAGTGTCGTATTTATCATCCTCCGAAAGCTAAGTTCTGCAGAAGTCAATGTACTTACCTCATGATAAACAAAAGTGAAATGCTTTGTGTATAGATATCGTAGTTATTACGCTTATTGTTATGATGAAGAAAGTACTGTACTGTAATGTATTGTTGTGCTACAGAAAACCCTGTCTCATTGTAGCTATACTACAAAAGTTAAATACTAAAACATGTTTTACTTTCCAGAACAATACAGAAAAACTGTGCAGATATAAAACAGAAACACTGCAACAGCAACATTGTAAACTGTCACTCATTAGTAGCGTCGTGATAAAAATCGTGTAGCTGTCACATAAACTAACCACTGTGTCATCTGGTATCTCACAGAAAGTACTTTAAATCCAGAATGTATTTTCAAATAAACCAAAATGTTGCATTAAAATCTCATTAGCAGTACTGGTAAATGGTTCTAAGTATGTGAGCCTTATAGTCGTTACGTAATCGTGCAACTAACAAGCAAGAATGCACACACACAATAGCACTGTGTCGTCTGTTCACAATAACAGTGCATTCGTAATTTCTGTTTAAATAAGTTCTCTTGGTTCTTGACGGATATTTAACTTCAAACATTGTTGCATGTTAACAGTTTCTTAAGTCTGACAAAGCATACTAGAAATGTGAAGTGAAAAGTTTTATAGCTAAGACTAAGTTAAAAAGCAGATTATCTTTCAATAAATGGTTTTACGTGAGAAATGTGGTGGAAACCTTTACTCTTCCTAGAACGCAAAGTTTCAACTTCAACGCAATTATCGTGCGGTATACGTCGGTAAAGAATGCTGGAATTTTCCTCAAGGTTAGCGTCTTATGTTATTTTTCTCGGAGCCAGCGGGCGCACACGGCTGCCTGCTGTGGGAGTCATTGTCTGTCTCTTTGTTGGCGCGCGCCGTTATTGGGATTAGGAGACCGAACTTCTACAAATTCACTCTGACGAGAAGGCCCTGCCCTGTTTAAATCCCGCCAGTTCTGATGCAATTCAGGTCTGTCGTTACGAATATATCGTCTGTCGTCATGTCGGTAGATTCCGTAGTTTCTTCCTTGTCCGTCACGTGGTGGGGGATTTCTCCCTGAATCGTAACTGTACGCCGAACTGTTGCGTCTGAAGTTATTCTGTCTCCCATGATAATAATTGTTTTGGTTCCCATATTGTCTGTTTCTCTGATTGTCTCTGTGATAGTCATTACTACGGAAATGCGATCTTTCTCTGTAACTATTACTACTCTGCCAACGGTTGTCATACGGGTGGTGTCTGTTTTGGTCACGATTTGTGTTGTGAGAATAGCCTTGTCGTGTCCAGCTCTTGTTTCTGTCGTCACGGAATTGTGACGTATGTGACCTGTAGTGATTGTTTTCCTGTTTTCGCATCCGGCGACTGTCAGTGTCAATTTCTAATTCTTGTAAGAGTCCCTGAAATGCTTCAATGTCGTCTTTGCAACGTCCTGCCAAAATAATGCGTCGTAAATGTTCAGGTAATTTCATTAAGCAAATGCGGATGAGTTCTGAGGGGCTGTATGGGTTTGACAGGTACTGATTCTTGTGCAACATGTCTTCAAAATATTTCACAAGACTGGAGAATTCAGATTGTTCGAAATGTTTCATCATTATGATGCCATGTTTTACTCGGTCTTGTGTGGCTTGAGACCAATATGCTGAGAGGAAGGCATGGTAAAATTCTCCTTCACTATGACAATCGTGAATGACCGAACGCATTCTTACCGCTGGTTCATTCTCTAAATAGCCACACATAAATTCTAATCTGTGTTCTAATGACCAGTTGGGAGGAAAACAATGAGAGAATTGATGGAGCCACGCTTGTGGATGAATGTCGTTGGCAGAATTCTTAAACGTTTTGAATTTACGTGTAGTAATGAACAGCTTATAGTCAAAGTCATCATGTCGGCGAGTCGCATATCGGTCATTGTTACGTCGTTTCGGCGGTTCCACTTCAAAATTCGGTGCACCTTGCCAATTTCTTTCATAATTTCCGAAATGCGCTATGTTATTATTTTGTGGTTGTTCCATATTTCTAAGTCCCTCTTCCCGTATTGGAGCGCGAGTGTCCTCTGAAATACGTAATTCTTGTATTACCTGTGTCAGCTGATCTTGTACTTCCCGGATTTCTACTTGGTGTTGTGTATTAATTTGATTCAGATTTTGTTTCAGTTTCCTAATTTGTTCGCTCTCTTCTGTGTCATTAAAGACTACAGGTGTTGTGTCATTCAGATCCTCATCTACCTTTGTAGATAAGTTAGTGACCTGATCCGAAAGTTCGGCTACTTTCTCCGATAGTGTACTTATTTCCTCAGTGTGTTTTTCTGAACCAAGTTTCAGAGTATCTACTGTGTCCTTTAAGTTTTTCTGAGTTTTTGCAAGTTGCGTAACCGAATCGGTAGATGCAACTGAGTCAGATTTAGCTTGCAAGGTCTCATGATTTTCGTGAACAGTAGTTTGCAGTTCTTTTATGGCTGCTTCGTGATTCTGTAGTGCATTTTCATGCCGCGAAAAAATAGGTTGGAAATGCTCACAAATTTGTGTTTTTACGTCATTACAGACTTTTTGACATTTCGATTCAATGTGATGTAAGTCAGTAGTTAAATCCTCACGTGTTTGTACAAGAGTTTGCTCCAATGAGTATAACTTTTGAAGCTGTTGCTGTGTTTGTCTCTGATTTAGTTCCATTGTGTCTAACTTTTGAAGCTTTTGCTGTGTTTGTCTCTGATTTTGTTCCATTGTGTCTAACTTTTTAAGATTTTGTTCCACTGTGTCTAGCTGTTGCTGTGTTTGTCTCTGATTTTGTTTCATTTGTTGCATTAATTGCAATAATAATGAATGAGTGTCTGGAATCTGTTCCTCTATGCTTTTCGGCAGTGCATTTGCACCGGAAACATTCACATTTTGACTAGCAGAAATTGTGTCTTGACTTATTTGAGAAAACGGTGAGGGCGCAAAACCTGAATCTACAGTATTTGCAAAATTGTGTCCTGTCATTTCGGATTCCTGAGGCGAGCTATTGCCGACCGATCGATCGATAATGCTTCCCTGCTCACTAATTGTTTCACTGTCCACGCCATTGTTTGCCGCCCGCTCCATTTCCCTATGCACAATTACCAAATTATTACTTTGAACATCAGTTAATTCATTACTCGGTGGCGCTAACACACTGCTTTCGTTTTCACTGTCATTTCGCAGTTTACTTTGGAGCCTAGTATTACGTTTTTCACGCGCCATTATTGTCACAGTATTTCACACGACAACACAGAAAAACACAATTTGAAGAGCAAAAATAAGTGAACACATTAACATAACACTGAAAATAATATCTAGTTAATTGCAGCTGCGAAATACTTGGTGCAAATCTACATGCATGCCACAACTGTTTTACTGTACAACAATGAAAAACTACAACTACAAAGGAAATTCTCTCTATAATCACGCGCTGGCAATAAACAAAAGATACACTAATTACACAAACTACAAGGAAAAAAATCAGAAGATTCCAGTGAGGTATCCTGGGCTAAGGGTCGACATATGAAACGTCCCCTTTTTAAACAATTTTACATACGACTGTGCTTAAATTGACACACAATATTTTGTTAGCGCAACGCAATCTGACTTTCAAAATTCCCTACAAAAGAATGGCCCTGACTAACATTAAACTATACCTTTCACAAATCACTTACCTCACAAAAATCTTCGCTGCTCAAGCTACTGCAATACAGCAAGCGCCACTACTGCCAGCTAAATAAAAGATTCAAACTATGAAAGGCACTAACTACTGATAGGGATAGTTAGCAAATGAAAGATATTAATAGAGAACAAACAATGTATTTACCTTGAT
Organism: Schistocerca nitens; assembly: GCF_023898315.1. Lineage (NCBI taxonomy): Eukaryota > Metazoa > Arthropoda > Insecta > Orthoptera > Acrididae > Schistocerca > Schistocerca nitens. The sequence goes on along the minus strand of NC_064619.1, from coordinate 47,196,234 downwards.
ATCATCATATATATAGCAGTTCATGACAAATTACAAAACTCCGCCATCTCTCTCCCCACATCCACCACTGCTGGCGGCTCACCTCCAACTGCGCAACGCTACGCGCTGTTCACAGCCAGCTGCCTAACACTACAATGGCAAGTATTACAACAATGCAAAGCAGCCACAGACTGCACACAGCACAGCCAGTGATTTTCATACAGAGGTGGCGTTACCAATAAAAAACCTAAACAGCCTACTTACAAGTGGAATATTCAGTGACTAACAAAGTTCATTCACAGGGACTCCATTGCCTCCCAGCCTACCAAATGAAATGTAGCTTGGCATCAAAGAAAATGCAGACCTCTGCGTAACTTCTAAGATGTCGTCGAGCGATCCACATTTCCTGACCCGCTGCTCTCTGATGCTTTCTGCTGTGGAACAAACTCTGCCGCATTGGGGTTGAGTGTGCTCTGTTTGGCCAAATCGTCTTGAACACTCAGACCCTCCAGTGATTGAGAAATGTGGTTTGTTACATCATCATTAGTGCTCCAGGCTTGTCGAGGTGGTGCTGTTGCATCACTTGAGCCTCCATTGGTAGATGCCATCTGATTACGGATATTTCTTATTTCTCGTTCGTCTTCTAGCATTGCCTCAATACATTGTTCCATTAGCTCTTCTTCCTCCAGTTGCTGCATAACTTGTTTATCAAACTCTTCCTCATTTTCCATCCAAAGGTATTCAGAAAAATCTCCATCATGAGATGGCGATTCCATGTCTTCTACATTTCCGATGTCTGAGCCATCGGACAAATATGACACTGAGGAATCATATCCGTAGAATCCATTGTTTGTTGGAATCTTTATTATCATAACAGGTGTCACTAACAGTACCTTAGCAGAAGTTCATCAAAGACGCAGTTTATCGTCGTAATGCGCCTAGAACCGCACGGCCACTCCGGCCGGCGTGAAAGGATATCAGTGACACGATTCGCTGATGACATTGCTATCCTGAGTCAAGGTGAAAAAGAATTACGTGATCTGCTGAACGGAATGAACAGTATAATGAGTACAGGGTATGGATTCAGAGTAAATCGAAGAAAGACGAAGGTAATGCGAAGTAGTAGAAATGAGAACAGTGAGGAACTTAACATCAGGATTGATGGTCACGAAGTAGATGAAGTTAAGGAATTCTGCTACATAGGCAGTAAAATAACCAATGACGGATGGAGCAAGGAGATCATCAAAAGCCGGTCGCGGTGGGTTCGCGGTTCTAGGCGCTCAGTCCGGAGCTGCGCGACTGCTACGGTCGCAGGTTCGAATCCTGCCTCGGGCATGGATGTGTGTGATGTCCTTAGGTTAGTTAGGTTTAAGTAGTTCTAAGTTCTAGGGGACTGATGACCACTGATGTTGAGTCCCATAGTGCTCAGAGCCATTTGAACCATTTGAAGATCATCAAAAGCAGACTACCTATGGCAAAAAGGGCATTCCTGGAGAAGAGAAGTCTGCTAACATCAAATATTGGCCCTGATTCGAGGAAGAAATTTCTGAGAATAAACGTCTGGAGTACATCACTGTATGATACTGAAACATGGACTGTGGGAAAACCGGAACAGAAGGGAATCGAAGCATTTGAGATGTGGTGCTACAGACGAATGTTGAAAATTAGGTGGACTGTTAACGTAAGGAATGAGGAAGTTCTGCGCAGAATCAGAGACGAAAAGAATATGTGGAAAACACTGACAAGGAGAAGGGACAGGACAATGGAACATCTGTTGAGACGTCAGGGAATGGCTTCCGGGGTACTAGAGGGAGCCGTAGAGGACAAAATGTAGAGGAAGACAGAGATTGGAATACATCCAGCAAATAACTGAGGACGTAGGCTGCAAGTGTTACTCTGAGATGAAGAGGTTAGCACAGGAGAGGAATTCGTGGCGGGCCGTATCAAACCAGTCAGGAGACTGATGACAAAAGAATTGTTTCCATCATTGCACATCATAAGGCAAGCTCCAAAGTCTTTCAGTTCTTAACCTTACCTTCGCTGTTACCGTAGTAGAAGGTCGACGTTCTTGTAAGTAAGTTGCGTATGGAATCTGTATTCGTAAGAGTCCTTCCAATAGCAGTAGCTACTAACAACCACCCTTGCGCTAAGATAATAGCAATTCTGTTTCAATGAAATTTCTTTGGAGTGTGTTGCCTTTTACAGGTCCAAGAAATCGTGCTTTCGCACGCGTTTCACTCTTTGAAAATATCCTGCCCCACACAGAAACTGGTCTTAGAACTGGTTTATAAGTGCCAGTTTTCCAGGTCAGAAAAACGATTGATATTAGAATTTATTAACGACTACGAGTGTAACTACTGGCGCTGGATGGATAACGAAAGAAATAAATAGACAAGTGAAAATGGACTCCTGTGCTCTTGTTAGAATGGTTGGTTGATTTGGGGTAAAAAGGGACCTAACTACAGGGTCATCAGTCACTTTTTCCTCAAGGAAACAAGTCTCAACGTAAAACAGCTGAAAAAAAGAAGTCGGGGGGAGTAAAATGGCGTAAAACTAATGGGGAAGCACACAAAAAGAGAAAGCGAAAAAAGCGAACCGAAGGGGTAAACGTACACTCAAAGTTTGTAGAGGAAGGGTTTAAAATCATATAGCAGATGGCCTGGCACGTTGATCTCGAGGATTAAAAAGGATGAACCAGTCACTCTGCAGCATACTAAAATCGCCAGACTAAAAGACAAGGAGAGAACAACACGCATAGGAAAAGACGAAGGCAAACAAAATACAGAGAAAGAGTGACGAAGAGGTAAAAGGTAGGGAGAGTGGAGTCCTGGTAGAGAAGGCCAGTCACCCTACCTTAGATTGTACGATAAAAACCCTCGTCACGAATAAAGTGTAAAACTATATCGGCCGTTGAGGCATTGTCGCAAAACACTGTAAGTAGGGAGCTGGGAAGATTAAAAGTCCGCCGCACAGCGGCTGAAATTGGGCAGTCCAACAAGAGGTGGACGACATACGGGGCCACAGCAACACCGAGGTGGGTCATCGCAATGGAGGAGATGACCATCTGTTAGCCATGTATGGCCGATGTGGAGCCGGCAAAGGACAACAGACGCCCTGCAAGTGGCTCGCATGGACGACCGCCACACATTCGCTGTCTCCTTGATAACACGGAGTTTGTTTGGGGTACCGAGGCTACGCCACTTAGTATTCCAGATTGTGAAATGTTTGCGGTGGTAAAGTCTCCAGATCGTGAAATGTTTGCGGTGGAAAAGTCTCCTGTAGGCCGATCTCCAGAGTTGGTTTACTGGTACCCTGCTTGGCTAGGCTGTCCGCATGTTCATTGCCAGGCGTCCTGACATGTCCTGGCGTCCAAAGGGCATAAAGAGACCCCTATATACCCATTATCAAAGGTTGTCGAGGGAAGCATTGGTCGAGAGCTTGTAGGCTGCTTAAGGAACCAACACTACAGATGAAGAAGGACTCACTGGCGCAGGAGTGGATATGCTCAAGAACGCGATAGATGGCTACAAACTCTCCAGTGAACACACTGCAGCCGTCTAGGAAGGAGCGCTGTTCAGTAAGGCCAACTTGGGAGTAAGTGAAGCCAACATGACTGTCGACCATTGATCCGTCTGTATAGACTATTTCTGAGCCATCAAACTCCCTTAGAGAAATTGCCGGTGGGCCCTCAGGTGGAAATGAGCCTTCTGGGCTTTGCAATAGGTCCAGCCAAAGCTGTGGCCAAGTTATGGACCACGGAGGTGTGCGGAAGTGGACCCGCAGGAAAGGTGAAGGGAATTCACTAAGAAGTGACCGGACATGGGCAGTGAAGGGATTCCCAGTTCTGAGCTGCCATTGTGGGAGATGGCTCGCCATGTTAGGGAAAAGGAGACGGTAATTTGGATGAGGAGACGAACTATGAATGTGGTCGGTACAGTAGTTTCCGTTGGAGCCACAATCGAGGAACGCCAGTTTCCACAAGGAGGCTGTTCACGGGATTCGTTCGGAATGCCCCCGTCGTGAGTCGAACTCCACAGTTGCAGACAGGGTCCAGCAGATGCAGTGTGGAAGGCGATGCAGAACCATACACCAGACTCCCATACTCAATACGGGACTGTATGAGGACTTTTGTACAGCTGCAGCAGTGTGGGACGATCAGCACCCCAATCGGTGTGGCTCAGTCATCGAATAAGATTAAGATGCCCCCAGCACTTTTCCTTAAGCTGACAAAGATGGGGAAACCAAGGTAAGTAGGCATCGAAGATCAGTCCCAAAAGGCGGTAGGTCTCCACTACATCTAATAATTGGTCATCGAAATAAAGTTCTGGATGGGGGTGGACAGTATGACGACGACAGACGTTCATAACGCAAGTCTTGGCGGCAGAAAACTGAAAGCTGTGAGTGAGGGCCCACGATTGGACCTTCTACACAGCTCCCTTCTGCCATAACAATAGAAGAGGAGCAGAAGGAAATACAAAAATCGTCAGCATATAGGACGGGAGATACTGGCGACTCTACTGCTAATACGAGACCATTGACGGCAATTATAAAGAGTGGGACATTCAGGACAGAGCCCTGCAGAGCCCTGTTATCCTGTACATAGGGTACGCTGTGAGAAGGACTGACATGAACACTGAAAGTGCGGAGCGACAAAAAGTTTTGGATAAAAATCGAGGGAGGGCACAGAGATCCCACTCATGCAGACCAGCGAGAACATGGTGTCGCCTGGTGGTATCATAGACCTTTGTCAGGTCGAAAAAGACGGCAATAAGGTGTTGTCACCGGGAAAAGGACTATCGAACGGCAGACTCCAGGTGCACCAAGTTGTCGATGGTGGAGCACCCTTGGGGAAAACCATTCCGAAGGACAATCCAAAAAGCAGGTGTAACGCTTAAAAGTTTACGTAACTCAGCAAGGTCGGAGTAAAAACAGCTACAGTTCGACAGGACAATGACGCTTCCTGTCGTCTCGGAAGGCACAAAGTGACCAAGGAGTCAAATTACGACTCACCATCACCTGCCGCCACCAGTTGAGCATCTAGTACCATGGCGTCCAAGGGGTCAGTGAGACTGAGGTCATCAGGGGACGACAGAATCTCCACAACGTCTTCAGACACAGAGCAATGGGGAAGTGGTGGTGCAGGAGCCACCAGAGGCTCCCATTTGCTAGCAGATTTTTTCTTTGGTGGTTTGCCCTCTCTCTGTTCCTTTTGGGCTTGCTGGGAGGGCTTCTTGGAGTAGCTTCAGGGACAGGGCAAGACCGTGAAGCCCTTTGAACAGCAGTTAGTGGCTCCATCAGCCACTGGTTGGTGTATGTTTGACCACAGGGGGGGGGGGGGGGGGGCATGGAAGGTAGAGTCCCAAGGGACCCCTTCCACATGAGAGAAGGCAGAGGGGACTGTAGCTTCTCTAGCTTTGGGGAGGGGACCAATGTCCACAGCATTGGGGGGAGCGATTCTCCTAAGTAGAACCTTTGGGAGCAACAGAAGAAGACACATCCCCAACCAGCTGGAGGGAGCACAAGATGGGCAGTCCTAAGGACCCACTGGAGGAAGCTTAGATGAGGGCCATAATGTAGTCATGGATGGTGATGTCGTCATAGTGCCAGCGTGGGAAGATAGCATTCAAACAGGGTTCAACCTTTCGAATTTTAGTTTAGCCACATGGTAAGACAGCCTGTCCAGGGTCTTGTACTTGATAATTTTCTGCTCCTTTTGGAGTACTGAGCAGTCTGGCGGCAAGGGGAGTGGTGCTCTCCAAAACTGACACAACTGGGAGGGAGCGCACTTGAAGTATTCAGAAGCAGCGAACGTCTGGAGTCTCTACATGTGGCTCTGGAATTGTACCAGGAGGATATGTGCCTGAATTTTCAGCACCGGATAGGGAGAGGGACGTAAGGTTTGACATCACATCAGTGTACCATCACCTTGACCTTGTCAGGTAACGAATCACTCTCAAAGGCCAAGATGAAGGCACTGTTGGTTGCTCTATTGTCTTTAGGCCCCCTACAGACATGCCAGACGAATTAAAAGCCCCATTGGTCCAAATTGGCGGGCAGCTCGTCGTCGGACTGGAACAGCAGGACACAATGAAAAATAATTCTCTAGAGCAGTGAGTCTTTTATGAGGAGTGATGTAAACAGGAATATCAACCAGCTTGTCACAGGCGAGTAACGCCTGGGACTGGATTGAGGATTCCATCTGAGTCAAAACTCACCCATTGCTCATTTTTGACAGCGCTGTCACTTTCCCAAACTTATCCTCCAGATGCTAAACGAATAACTGAGGGTTCATATCCAGAAGGAGTTCCCATCGGTTTTGCTGCACACCAAGTAACGAGGGGAATACGGAACTCTGCGTTCTGTAGCGTTACATTCCTCCCATGGTGTTGCTTTGGAGGGGAACGACTTAGAGTCATATCTGTCAGCATTGAAGTAAACCGTCCCTTTCTTACAGACTGCTGGAGCCATTCGGTCCCCAGCAAAAGTTGACTTGATCAACTTCATTGCAGGTCATCAGCGCTGATGCCACCCACTCTGATCAAGGGCTCCATCCAGCCACAGCAAAGGCCATCCAGCACGATGGTCGTTGCCAGGAGTCCTGATGCCCCAAGAAGATGGGCATCTACTCCTTGGTATATGTGGGAAGTTTGCAGCTCTGGGATCAGCAGTGCAATCCCCATGTTGTTAGGGGGCTACCACCAAATGGGTACATAACAGCCCCACCACAATGGGCTAGCTACCGTGCTGGATGCTGGGTGCCAAGAAATCCAATATTCTCTTAAGGCGAAAGAGGGCAGCGGACTGTGGAAGTAGATAATGTACACTCTAAAGCGTCCTTACCCAGATAACTGGATTGCAGGTGAAGTGGCGGATCCAGGACAATGTGCAGAAGGGCTAATCGCACCTGGACATATGGTGCACCACGTAAGGTGTCCATCCCTAAATGGCCCGCACTTCAGACAATTTTGAAAGCTGCGTGTAGGTGAAACCCTTAAAGAGGGACGGTAACTGATTTGGCCGAAAAGTGGGAGACTCCGTTTAGTCGCCTCTTACGAAAGGTAGGAATACCTTGGGCCTATTCTAACTCCCGAACTCGCAGGGGGTGTTAAAATGAATAAAATTTCAAAATGAAGCATTTTTGTGTACGTATCTGGACGTTTAAAACTAGTTCACGTTACCGGTTTTTTTTTCTTTATCATGACAGTGAGACCTGACCTTTTAACTCGAGAACCACTCAAAATCTGACGGTGGATCAGTGACCAATGGACGTTGCAGATAACAGTCGTCGACGGGAAAGACAACAAATGGATTAAGAAAGAGTCTAGAGTGGAAGACGTAACTATGATAGAGAAGGAAAGAAGTAGAGATGGGGTTTACAGTAGCCAGCAACATGGATAGTATATGCCCAGAGGAAGTTCTTTTTCTGGTTTGCAAGAAATAACAGAAGACTAGGAAGGCAAATTAATGGTAAGCGGATGACTGAAGAAAGTTAACAAGAGAAAGAGGGATTCGTATCGCTCACGATCTCAATGCAATATGTACAGGTGGTTTTGATCCAATAGTCGATATCAAATTACTGATGATGATCATGATACATTACATATTAAAGGCTATCGTAGTAGCGATAATTATGATTATTTTCCAAAAATAGCTGGAGTGATGACTGATGAGATCCCATGCTCCGAGGAGCGTAGGGGACGATGCGGGAGAGCCGCACCGCCGTACCAGCCAAGGTCCTAGTGGAGGTGGTTCGCCGCTGCCTTCCGCCGACCGTAATGGTGATGAATAATGATGATGAAGACCACACAGCAACACCTAGTCATCCCGAGGCAGGAAAAATCCCTGACCTCGCCGGGAATCTAACCCGCGTACCCGTGCGCGAGAAGCGGGAACGCTATCGCAAGAGCACGAGCTGGGGATTGAGTGATGGCTAACAAATCATTGAATTCTTTTCGGTTTTATCCCTCATAATGATTCATTTTAACCCCTTAGAGGGCAATTAACCAACTGTTTGCGAACCGCTGGTCTATAGAAAGTGGTTGAAGTACGGTGAATCCATGAGAAGGCAGGAAGGTGATGGACGCCCAAACCTCCTCACAGTCCGTGCAGTTTGAATGCACGCCCTCTCCACAGAGCAGGATAGACAAACACCTGTGGCAGGTCTGATGACAGAATACAGTCCTGGTTCGGGTACAAGTTTTTCGGAACACATCGCTCATCGCTTATTGTTGAACATGGGACCCCGTACTCGACGAACACCACGTGTTCCCATGCTGAGTCAACAACATCGTCAGTTATGATTGCTATGGTTACGGGATCATCGAGAAAGCACCGCGCGTATGCGGAAAAGTGCCATCTGGTTTGATAAGTCACGTTTCCTGTTGCGCCAGGCACGTGGACGTGTCCGGATGCCCCATTATCCAGACGACCTGCTGTTCGATACATGCACCGAGACACGTACGCAGACAGTATTATGTTATTTGACACATTCACACGGGCCTGCTGTTGTTACCTAAAGCGCCACGACAGCTGTGCACTAGGTGAACATTTTTGTGGAGTACCTGCATCTTTTCATGCTCGACGACTCCCTTTCGCTGATGGTAGTTTACGTCTGTCAGCCTGAAACTGCCGGTAGAGGTATGCGACCATTATTATTAATTGACTGGAGTTTAGTCTACCAATAGCAGTAGTATTTGTTGAACTTTTATCCAGGACAGTCATGTGTATCCCTCAGATCATTGTAACAGATACAATTTATCTTTTTATCAAGTTCTTACATTTGGTGTTAACTGCACAATACAAATAATTTGAATATGCTAATCAGCCAAGTAGCAATATTGCAAAAACACACACATACGTTTGCTTAAGAATCACTAAAAAATGTTTCAAATGGCTCTGAGCACTATGGGACTCAACTGCTGTGGTTATCAGTCCCCTAGAACTTAGAACTACTTAAACCTAACTAACCTAAGGACATCACACACATCCATGCCCGAGGCAGGATTCGAACCTGCGACCGTAGCAGTCCCACGGTTCCGGACTGCGCGCCTAGAACCACGAGACCACCGCGGCTGGCCTTAAGAATCACTAAGATAGTATTAAGGGAAATTTAAATCGGCAGTACACCAGTTTAAAATAGTTGGTCACTAGTATTTCCATTTGGTTGCATTCTCTTAGTCCTATACCCCCGGACGAAATGCTCCATTTTTTTCCGGCAACTAGGTATTCACCACTAGTGTTTTTTAACATTCAAGTGTTCGATCACGAAGTTTAATACAGAAACTTTCCCGTGCATCTGAATCAGCAGTTATACATTCACCATTAACATCTACATCTATATCATACCCCGCAAGCCACTTAATGGCATGTGGCGGAGGGTACTTTCGGTACCACTGATCCCTCCAACACTGTTCCACTTGCGAGCAGTGCGTGGGAAGAATGATTGTCGGTAAGCTTGTGACGGTACGTCACATAAATATTGACATTTTTATCGGTTGTAAACCGTAGTTAACGTATTTTATGAACATAATTAGCATAAAAGATACAGTTAATGTTCTTGAAATAACTGATATGCAGCGATAATTTAAGAGTAACATCTTTATTTAAAAGATGTCTATGAAAATAAAAAAGGATCGTAAATAGACGCGATTGTACGGTCGAAGAGGAAGGACGCACTTTATGGTACACACACTGTTTTGTTTCGCGATACGGAAGGCAGCCATTGCGTGGCTACACATATTTTATGTAAGTTATTCGTATTTCTGCTAAAATAAACTAATTATTGTTATCACAAAATGAATTTCTTTGTAATAGTTTCACCTGAAATGCTCGCAGTGGCTAGTTATTTTTAATAAGCATTTTTTCAGTAATTTGCGCTGCGAGAAGCTCATCTTCCGATTCAGCCTCTGATCGGCCATTAGGTGCCGAAGTATTAATTTATTTTTCAAAGCGTTAACAGTAGCTGTAAATGCGAGAGTTTCGTTGTAAGAACCTTTTTAAATTGCAACAGATAATTAATTTACGTTAAAGCTCATTTTTTAAATTATACAGATTCCATGAGTTCAGTAAGTCGTATCTTGGCAGCTCCACGGCAACAATCGAAATTCTCTCGAGCCTTGCTTTGCAATCAATAAATAGAAATTAACAAAATTACATTCAATTCAGTTGGCGGCAACTATATTCGAGTCACCACGTTCAAAATCTGAGGTTGGTACATGAATAACAGCGGCCCTTCAGGAACCCGTTTCATATTTACTTATGCACATAAGTAAAAGTGATAAAAAAAGGTAATATCCCTGAGAGAAAGAATCAAGCTCCAACAAAAGAAAAATTCATGCTGATAAATTAAAAATAAAAATATATAAAATATATACATAATTTTTTATGGCACCGACGTAACAGCCTCTGTATTGGCTCTAATTTCTCGAATTTTCTCCTCGTGGACAATACGCGAGATGTATGTGGGGGGAAGTAATTGAGCGCTGCTCCGGTTCGCGTTTGTGACGTTGACAGGTAAGCGTCGTGTATTCGGATTGTGACCTCTCGTTTTCTTAGTGTGTTCAATGACGCCACTACGTTTGCTCGCTTTGTCTGTCCGTGAGTGGCAGCAGCGGCGTTTATCGATAGTGAGTATTGTGGTACTATCTTTGGAGCGACCTCTAATACTTCCGAGGTGGTCGTGTGTCGGAGTTCAGTGGGGACGCAGCAGCAGTGAGGTCCGCCAGCGGCAGTACTCGCCGAGGGAGCTGGCGATACATGCACTGCCCGATGGAAGGATGTGGTCGCGAGAGTGCACGACCATGTCGAGGTCCTGATTCAGGAGTTTGAGTTGAATGGATCGTCATATTCGAGTAGTACAGCTTTCACTTGTGTGTGTGTGTCCGTCCGTCGAAGTGACCTCATGCCATCAAGCTCTCAGTTGGCGGTTTTATACTCCGACGTTTCCCTTGCCTGACTTGATTGGCAACAACCGATGGTTGGTCGATTGGTCGGTCGTCACAGCGGGCGACGTGTATCTGTGTTCTCAGCGTTCATGTCTACATGCAATTCGTCATGTTGTTATATAGTGACTGTTTTAGCGTATTTTGAGTTGTCTGTCGAATTGTCTTTTGCGGTTCCATATGCATCTAGTCGGATTTTGAATAGACAGTTTGGTTTTAAACTTGTCTGCGTACTAGGATGTGGCGGAGCCAACTTGTGTAATTAAATGCTTGTCATTTGATGATGTTAACTATTATTCTATCATGGTATTTGCTATCGCATCTTAGGTGGATTTTGCGAGTGTGCTGGTCGGCATTTAAGCTGTCCCTAGTCTGAGTTGCCAACCTGGTAAGTGATCATAACTCCTGGCTGCCTGTCTCACCGCATATTCAGCTGTAGGGACTTTTCTCAGGTCGATCCTTGGAGCACTGTCTGTGGATCACTCCCTTCTTTATTTGGTCTGATTGTGTCAATTGTTGAAAAATAATATTTTGTTTAAATTATTCCTGTTGCAGCTTTCCATGCACGCAGCCATTGAGCCACACGCGAATACTTCATTCTTTATCTTTAACTATTTTCCTTGACTCAACTACACTACTGAAAGAACCGCCTTGAATGAGCCGAAACGTTACAATCACTGCCCACCAAGAGTTGGAAAGCCGCATATTGGCATTGCGGACATATACCAGGAATGGCAAGCATATGTGTGGAGCATAGACGAATGGGGAATCATTCCAGAGGTGACCTGTGCGTACACATCTGGTGCCACACAATCCGGAAACCTGCCAAGGACTTTTAAACTCCATGCCACGCAGAATTTCTGCTGTGCTGCGTCACAAAGGTGGATCGACACGCTGTTAAGCGGGTAGCCGTAATGTTTTGGATAAATAAAAGTTCACGTGGCTGGTTACGTGACCAAAAGCCTGTTAACAAAAAACGAAAAGAGAGAGAGAAAAGTGATTCATATGTGTCTCCTCCTATTGGTGGCTCTCATCGTCCACTACTTCCGCAGCGGTTAACTTTGTGCAGTTGATTATTAACGTACGATTCAGAGGTATTTACTAATGCACTGAAACCCATCAGGTGAAGAAGAGCGAAATGCAGTGTTTTATATTGTGGTATCGTCCAGAGGTCGTGGTGCCACACCGAAGTCAGCAACGCGAATCGATACCACAGACGCCAGAGAGGCTTTCCTGCAATCCTCAACAACCATGGGGGGGCACTCTTAGAAGACCACGCCTCCGTCTCAGCACAGCAGCGCCCTCACGCTGAGGTCAATATAGTGTCGAGCATACCAGATTTCAATCCATTTCGAGACCTCAGCTACAGCAATCAACATCATCGTGTAAGACAGTAACAGTTAAAGTTTCTAATGAAACGTACCTTCGTAAACGTTGCAGTTTGTACTGTAAGAGAACAGTTTGTTAATCTGAGCATCAAGTATTGGTTTCAAATTCAATGAGAGTTGTAAATTATCATGCAGTCCTGTGGAAAATAACTGTGACAAAGCATATCTTTTATTCGTTTATGTAATAAAGTGAACTTATATTTCATGTGTTCTAGTTTGGTGAGCCTTTCCCCAGAAAAATCAAAGAACCCCACAGTTCTGGCTGGAAGAAAGTTGTTTTCATCACTTAACACTTCCGGGCTGAGATGCCGTGGTCCATACATAAAACTCTCCCCTGACTCGACTACGGAAGGCATTCTCCGAGGACCAGCGGCGAACTGCAACGATAGCGCGAGTGACCGCCGCATATATGAGCCATCCAGAGGGCGCCGCTGTCAATCACGCAAAAGATAAACGACATCCTCAAGCTACACCAAGTGTCTATAAGATTCCGTGCAGTGGAAAGGTCTATATGGGCACAACAAAAAGAAGCGTCAACACCCGTCTGGGGGAACATAAAAGGAACTGCCGCCTCGGACATATTGATAAATCGGCTGTAGCGGATAGTGTGTTTCAGGAAGGTGATCATGAAATTAAGTTTAGTGAGACGACCGTCATAGCAAAGACGTCGCATTATTATGCGCGAATGTACAGAGAGGCTATTGAGATGGCCAAACACTGCAATAATTTTAATAGAAAGGATGAAGGCATTAAGCTGGATAAGATATGGATGTCAACATTGCAGCAACAGCGTGACAATCGATTAATTTCAATTGAGAAAGGTGGCGATATGATAGAGTATAGCACAGCTGACTTCACGTGATTGACAGCGGCGGCCTCTGGATGGATTATATATACGGCGATCAATCGTGCTCTCGTTGCAGTTCGCCGCTTGTCCTCGGAGGATGCCTTCCGCAGTCGAAGGCTAAACGTCAGGGGAGAGTTTTATGTATGGACCACGGCATCTCAGCTCGGAAGGGTTAAGTGATGACAACACCTGCCGTGAAATCCTTCATTCTATGAAAGTTGTTTTGGCTGGTCACAACCTAATGTTTTATCATGTACCACACACGCTATTCTGTTCCAGGAAAGTATTGATATTCGGACATAAGCATACTCCATTACAAGCTATCTGTGGGTATAATGAGTATTTTGACATAGTGTAGAATGTTAAGGTTGTCTAGCCCAAGATACCGAAGTGCACGCCACAGGGTGTGCGAAGCAGTTTCACTATTATTAATTCTTCCAGCATTGTTTTCCTACAGCACTCACACTATTTAGGACGTGTGTCTTCTTATTTTCAGTGGTGTTACAGAGAAAAAATTCGATTGGAAGGGTATTACAATTTTTTTTCTGATACCATAACTACGATGGTTAACCACTGTTCATTAATTTATGAGGTCATAATATTTTTCAGGAAGTTCTGTGACAGGATTTACATGTTATATAAGATATTAGCTCGTCGTTCCTTACACAGTCACATACGTGAATACTACTGATGCGAAAGGCGCTTTCAAAATCTAATAAATTTTCTTTACGAAATCTTTCTTTCTTTGTGATTAACAACTGGTCTGTCCCGCTACGCGTAAAAGAGCGTTACAGAAATATAATTTACCGATCACTTGCGGGATGTCCTTCTCTTCCATTTAACCACAGCCTTGTGTTGCAACCGCAATTTTACACGAATTCTTTACGACACGCCGAAAATTCTCAGTAAT